>NC_090671.1:2796296-3421296 GCF_013368605.1 Nyctibius grandis
AGTTCCTTGTCCAGTTTTGAACACTTAAAGATGTGGACAAATTGGATGGAGTCCAGAAAAGTGCAGTGAGAATGATTATAGGTTTTGCAAACAGGACCTACAGGAAATGATGGAAAGAATTGAGGTTGTTTAGTCTAGAGAAGAGAAATTTGAAGGAGAGACGGTGTAACAGTCTTCAGAGACATAAAAGGAGAAGAGGAATAATCTTTTCTCTGCAACCAATATGTAATGAACCTAAACTGGAGCAAAGCAAAACTAGGTTAAACATGAGGAAAAACTTTCTCTGAGGAAGGATAATGAAGCGTTAGAATAAATTGGCTGGTGGGAAGCTATGGAAGTTCCATTAGCAGAGACGTGGGTGGGTTGTTGGGGGTTTGGGGGTTTTGTTGGGGGGGGGTTCGTTGTTTGTTTTTAAAGAACAGGTTAGTCAAATATGTTGATCCAGCTTTGAAGCGGGGGATGGACTAGATGATCTCTTCAGGTCTCTTTCAGCCATATTTTCCGTGATTGTGTCTAAAGTATGTAATGAAACAAATTGCTACTGAAGCTAGGGAATGGCATTTTCATGTGCAGAAACAGACTGCACCGTAGGGACTGTGAAATGACCTCTGGTGAGTGGCTCGTTGTGTCCTCCAGTAGTTATACGATTATATGACATAGTTATTTGTGTGTGTGTTCCAGAATTTTGCCAGTGATTTTCATGGATAACAATTAGTGTCAGTGCATGAGAACAAAATGTTTTTGTTTGCCGCAAAGTTCTGTTTCATGTTATGCAATGTATTGCTGTGTTGTATGGTATAAAAACATTACAGATTTTTGGAAAACAATAGTTAATGCACTCAAATGTAACTGGAAAGCTCTGGTAGCTCCTTGGTTATCCTCTCATACCTCTTATCCTTCCCTTTCCATCATATTTCCCCTCCCCCCCCGCCCCGGGCAGTTTTAACTGTCTGGCTATTGACATATGCGATGTATATGTGTGCACGTTAGGTTTGTGTACGTATACACCTCCCCAAAAGGAGGACAGATTTGCTAATTCTGAAGTTTTGATCTGGTTTTATTTTGATCATCTGTCAGGTTCACAATGTTGTAGAACATTTGAAAGCCAGTGAAATAAATCATTAGAGCCACAAGCCTCGGTATGGCTAAGGTTTTGTGGTTTTAACTGCCTCTTTTTTTAGTTAGAATTCGTTACAAAAAGAGAATCAGGGAAGTTCTAACTGAGAAAGAAAAAATAGAAGCATGAAGAATCAAAGAAGATACAGGATGAGGCAGCTTGTGCACAATTTTAAAAGTTGTGTTTTGAAAGTCACATAATAGAAATCAGCAGAATTACCTTGTTAGATCAGGGATGTATAGCAGTGAGTCCTTTCAGCGTTGTCATTCTTAAGGCTTCTTAAATTGCGTCAGGCACAGGGACAAAGTGTTCTGTACGCTGCTTTGACCTTGTTAAAATGCGGCATATCCTTACTTACTTTTCCATCCAGAGCACAGAGAAGCGTTACTCAGTCGCCAGGCCAAATGAGCCTAAAGCTCCCTCTGCTGTTGTAGCTTGTGTTTGTAAAGATGACTCTGTTAGATTTCAGTTAATCTAAAACAAAAACATATTTCGTGGTAGAAAAAGAAACATCTGCTTTTATAATAGCCGGTAAAGTTTCTGCATCACAGACAGAAATAAATGAAGTGCAGAATGTAAATCAGTTTTCAGGCTATTAACATGTTGAAGTAATATCTTCGTTTGTTCTCTCTTTGATAATCATACAGTATCACTGAGAACCTCACATATTCTGTTAATAATATATACTAATCATCAACTGTTGAGCAATTTCTGTAGTAGTATACATCTCAACTGTAAGATTTTACCAAAGCAAGTTTTGACTCTGGTATTTCAATTCAAGCATATTATAAAGCAATAGCATCACACTAATCCATTCGTTTCTTCAGTGAGGTTTTCTCTTAAGTATAATGAACTGATTCTTGCTTTGGAATAGTCTACGTAAATTATTGGTTTTCTTAATAGATGCTTTTAGAACCATCCATATTATAATAAATTTAGGCTTTAAAGCAACTCACCAAAGACTATATAAATTCAAGTTTAACATCCAGGATATTTGGCAAAAAACTCTGCACTGTTTCTTAGTGATTCAAACCAAGGCTGCAGGGGGCTATCTAAACTACTTCCATTTAAGCGGCAGAGTATACTGTCTCCTGTGAGGTGCCGTACTCGCACGGCTGTATTGCACATGTACCTGGTATAACCTAGTGCCATCTTTGTTACCTCAAAGGCAAGTGTTGCAGTTTAGTCAGTCTTTTGTAATGATGCTTTGAGCATTTTGTAGTGAATGTGAATGTCTGTGTACTCAGCAGCCTTGCAGGAGGGAGAGTCTTTTCAGGAAAATATTTCAAATGTGAATATTAAGAACAGCTATAACATTAATGCTTAATTTATATTGCAGGAGAAAGTGGCTGCTCTCAGAGCAGTATCAGCCATTCAGCTGTACAGGAGGGGACAGTCAGTGTACACAGTCCAAAGAAATCGGGCAAGATTACTCCAAAACTTCACAATCATATGGTTCATCGTGTGTGGAAGGAATGCATTCTCAACAGGTCACAGGCCAAGTAAGGCAGTAGTCCTGATGGTTTTGTTTGTTAATGACACATAGTATATAGTTAAAATTGTAATAGTTTTGCCTTAGGTAATGTTATTCCTCACAGAATTCCTTTGCTACTAATCAAAGCTAATGATGCAGAACAGCATTATCAAAGAAAATTTGTTACTGCGTTGAGCTGAAAACTCCTAACAATTAACATTGTATTTGCAGTTGTGCATTCAGCTAGATGCTTTCGGATTTATTGATTGCAGTTTCTAGCTCCAGTTGTAGTTACTAGACTGAAAGTAGGGTGACTGAAGAACAAATAGTATATATTTGATATTTAGAACTCTAAGGGTTTGTAAAGTGTTACGTTATATGTGTTGAACTAAAATTCCAGTCGACAAGGATATGGTAAATTCTTGTTGTTAGTATCATAGGCCTTTATTACTGGAGATTTAAAGTATATTTATGGCATGGTGTGTCCCAAAATCTTCATTTTTTACTATTTCCATGCAATTTCCTCATTGGATATGTCAGAAGACTTCCCAGATTCGGTTTAAATTGCTTGCCCCTTGCTTCTTGTGCTCAAACTCCAGACAGAGCTATCTGCTGTAGAGCTGGTACCGTCCTCCCACATAAATCAAACTATAAATTTTAAGGAGTAGTAGAGGGAACTACTGTTAAATACAGAATTCTATTGCAAAGGTGAAGTAGAAGGAAGTCATTTATTTGAGGGGAACATAGGTGAATTTATGCATATGCATTTTTAAAATTTTGTTTTACAAAGGGTGATAACTACTAAAATAATTTTATCTTCTTCAGGAGGAATCAAATTACAACTGCAAATTTGGAAGAGGAAGTTCCTAACAATACTGTTTCTTGGGATTTTGTGGATCCAGTCCAAAGAGTCAGTTGTTCTTGTTCCAGGTAAGCTTTGAAGAGAGGAAGCATTTATCATATTGGAAGAGCTCTGTTTAATTCAGACAGAGGTACACTTAGAAAAGGGAATTATGTTTTAGCTGAGAGGAGATGCTAATATCAAAACTGTGATCATCACTCATATTCAGATGATTAATATGCATCTCACATCATTGTCACTTGCAGTAGTCAACTTGAGTGGAAAAATTATCCTAGATTAAAGAATGGGGGCTAGAATCTCTCAAACATTTCTCGTTTGTAATGAACTCATCCTTCAGGCTTTTCAGAACTGTGAGCTTTTAAGTCTGGAGTGGTAAGATTCATGAAGAGGGGTAGAAGCTGCATAAGTTTCAGAGCATCCTGATTGAGGGATAGTGCTATTGTCCCTGTTTGAAGGAAGAGGAAAAACATCCCGAAGAATTACTTTATTCCCTGTACCTCGAGTCAATCTGCTATGACTTATTGGACACCAAAAAATACCCAAGAGAATACAAAACCTTTGCAGCATGGTCATCCACTGTCAACTGATCAAAAAAAAAATCACAGCTCAGTTACACAAACACATCAAGAGTTTATTAAATTATCTGTCATCTTTGATGAATGCTTCAAGTTCCAGTACTACGTACTCAGGAAAGGCAAACCAGCACCACCAATTCTGCTTAACATTCTTAAAATTATCAGAGAGATGTTACAGGGCTAGAAGAAAACAGTTTCCAGTGAAATAATCCTGTGAAACGGCTTCTACTGAAATTTTTAATTCCTAAGGTCACTATCTACTTACGAATTGGTAAAGATATTTTTATGATCTAAAGAAGTTATTCCTTACATGTGCAGAGATGTAAATGTCATTCATATGATCAAACAGAAACACTGATCATGCTATGTTAACCCCTTTGGTATTTTTTTTCCTGCCTCCTCCCCTCTCCTGTCCCCCTCCCCAGCTGCAATAATGCTCTTTGCCAAAATAATAATCCACACAACAGCCAGTGGTGTGACCGAAATGATTCTCTGCTTTTCGTCTGGTTGAGGCATAGCTGTTTTTCTTTTTTCTTCTTTATTTTTCTTTTAACAGCGAGGCAAACTCAAGAAAATACTGTTGCTAATAATAGCAAAATTAATATATCATCTAACCAAATCTTTAAATGTGTTACCTGCCACAGCAGTCTCTGCAGAGCTTTCTGTGTAGATTTGGCCGTACAGACGAATTTAGGAATGTGGCATTCTCACAGTCTCTGACGGGGTGTTGATGAGAAATTCCCATTGTCCAGAATTGAATGAAGCAAGATTGTGTCCTTGTACCTTTTGTGTTTGACTCCTCATGGAGCCAGTTCTTCTTTGGGTATTTAGAAGAAGAGATTAAGGGACATGGAGGAATTGTGCATCATACAGAGGGCAGAGTGTTCAACCTGGAGAAGCCTCTGTGCTGTATTCGAAGTGAAAGTGTTGCTCTTCTGCAGCCTTGCTCTTTACCCCTGATTCTTTGTTGCTTGTATGTATATACTCAAGAATGTGGAACAGATACATATTTTGTCAGGTTGCCAGGTGTTTCCTGTGGAAAACTGAGGTCCAGCCTCGCCTGGGAAGCATGGGGAATCCATAGTGGACAATGGAAACCTGAATCTATGGAAAAGTTCATCTGCATTTGCAATTTCACACTGTCTTTTAATACCTCCAGTGATAACTGCATCACGCTGGAGTTAGTAAAAACAGCAACTGGGAAATTAAACATTATCCTTAAAATGAAGGCAGTGCCTGATGTCAAACAGCAATAGAAATTTTCTGTATAGCTGCAGAAACTGGACAGCTGCTGTCATATAGATATTGTTTTAGTCATTACTGTGCCCATTCTATGTATTGTATAAATGAGAGTATAAATGTCAAGATATGATCTTAAATATGGAGTCGTAGAGGGTTGTCTGGTACTTGGCATCTAATTAAATCTTCTATAGACCCAACTTTGTGTGGTGAAGAACAGAATGTCTAAAATAATTTTCTGCGGTCAGTTAAAATACAGTGAATGATGGAGAATTAAGTCAATGAAATACTACAAGAACATGCTTAAGGCAAATCTTCAGTTACTAGGGCATTAGCTCCACATTATGGGTGATTGCAGCTAAAGACCATCTGCTGCAGCAGAGAATTTGCAACATGTCCTGATAACAGCAAAGCCCGCAACGAAAGCCAGGACAATACCACACAACATGGATGGTTACAGGAAAAGATGTAGCCAGGACAAGAAGTGGTATTTGTACCCTTTGGCAGCCGCTGTGTACGATAAAACTTGGATGTTTTCATAGCTAAGTCATAAAAGCAGAATTGGTTTTCTTCAAGTAGTCTTGATGATGTAGTTTATCTTTGTGACTAAAAAGCAAATATTATATGTTTTGAAATGTTTAGTGCTGTCCTAGATATTGTTGTTTATAAACAAAAATAAGGATGGAGTGATTATTTTGAAATGGTATTTAACTTTAAACAGGTATAAATACTAAGTACAATATGCCTTTCAATTTCTGCTTAGCTTAAAAAAACCAAACAACTAAACAAAAAAGGCCAGTAAAGAGTTAGATGTCCCTGTTGTAACATCCTTGGGGACCATTGGATATATGATGAAAATACTGCTTAGCAGTACCTGAAATACTGAAATCCAGTCCTGTGCTTCCCAGTCTCAAAGATACTGGATACAAATTGAAAAAAGCCCTATTAAAATATGAAGCCAGTAATAAGTTTGTATGTTACCGCATTTTTTGTTTTGAATATTTTAAGATTTATTGATGCTTTCTTCATCAGTTGGTAGTTATGCTTTTTTTTGGGGGGTGGTGGAGGTTTTTTTGTTTTATTTTTGGACTAGCATTGCCCTTATTTTTTCCTTACCTGGTATGGAGGAGGAAGCTGCCATGAAGGCATCCTGCCATGTATTCTGTCTGTGAACGTAACTGAAACAATTCTGATCCTTATCTTTTGTAAGGAATGCTGAGGAGTGTACAAGAGCAGCGGTGTAGCTCCACAGCAGTCATTTTATTTGAAAGGTTATCTTTCTTTAGGGTAATGAAAACAACAGCAGCTTGGATTTTTTGGTTATATTACCTTCCATCTGAGCAGTGCTAAGCTGTTATAAAAATTAAATCTTTCCTTTGAATGCTGTTTTCTGGAGATTGTCATTTTCCATTTTATAGGTCAGAGAAACTGCAGCTGAGTTGGCTTGAACGACCTGATCCAGATCATGTGACCATTCCAGGATCTGTTAAAAGATCAGGAATAGACATAAAATTTCTCAGTGCTGTTCTGTGGGTTGTTTTTTTTTTTTCCATGAGATCAGATAACCGTATAAACCATGCAGTGACTTGTTTCTGTCTCTGCTTTCAGGCACAAGGTTTTCAAACAGCGTTGTGCTGCTGGCTCCAGCCGTCCCCCAACGATAAATCAGCCAGGATTCAGCGTGGGAACATCATCATCTTCATCGTTGCCACCTCCCGCCTCTTCAAAGCACAAAACAACAGAGAGACAGGAAAAAGGAGATAAACTGCAGAAAAGGCCTATGATGCCCTTTCACCACCGGCCCTCTGTGACTGAAGAGCTATGCATGGAGCAGGACACGTCAGGGCAGAAACTGGGATTAGCAGGAATGGACCCCTCTTTGGAAGTCCCTAATTCCAGAAAATACGAGAAGCCGCTATCTATACCTGCTAGAAATTCAAGCAAGCAAATTAATATGAATCCTATGGATTCACCCCATTCCCCTACTTCCCCTCTGCCTCCCACGCTTAGCCCCCAGCCAAGAGGTCAGGAAGCAGAGAATCTGGACCCACCTTCCGTACCTGTAAACCCAGCACTCTACGGCAGTGGGCTGGAGCTTCAGCCATTGCCCAGCTTAGACGATAGGACAGTCCTTGTTGGACAGAGGTTACCTCTGATGGCAGAGGTCAGTGAGACAGCATTATACTGTGGGATAATTCAGAACAATGAGTCACTAGATCTGTGGAGGACCTATAGTGTCCCATCAAGTGAAGATCCAGAGTTCAGGCCGCCAGATCTCCCGTGTGAGAGATACGACGCCAAGATGGAAATAACCTCGGACGGCACTGCACTGAAAAGGTGAGAGTGCAAATGGATCTGAGCGGTGGCTTTGTTAGATTATAAGCCTGACCAAACTCTGTTTTCAGTTGAAACTGAAACAAGTAGAAGGCTTCACTGTAACATCAAAGATGATGTATGCTGGAGAGAACAGTAAATACTTAAACAGAAATGTGCTATTATAATGTGCCTTATGTTTTTCATATCTGGCTTTCTGTTGGACGTTCTAAGAGCTGATAAATCTTTTTGTAACCGACATCACCGTAATTTGAGCAAATGTAAGAGTTTCGTTAAGCTTACGTCTTTTGATCATTTAAAAAAAGAAAATCTGTGTTTAGTTATGCAACCTTCCAGCTACATAAATGCTTGGGTTTGAGTGAAATTCTGTTTATGGCACTGTAGAGGCACTTCAGTGTCGTTTGTCCAATTGTGTGCATTTAAAATTGCACTGTACCACGCTTTCTGTAAGTAGTAGCTGATGCTATATAATGGAATAATACTGCTTTTTTGTAAACCCACTGTCAGATCTTTGGAACTGATAGAAGCTTTACTATTAACTTCAGTCTCTGTAGAATTGAAAATGAAAACCCTAAGAGTCTCTCTGCTCTGTACACAGAAAAGAGCAAATGCTACTCTCTTGTAAATGTTACTGTAGAAAAACTGTGGTTAACATACAGTGTTTTCCTCAGTGAAGAACATGAAGTACCTAAATTTTAAGGAGTTTTTAGCTGTCTCTTTTAAAAATTCTTTTAAACATGGTTTTCTTTTATGCAAAGATACTTATTTATTTCTTTTTAACTTTAGCATGAGAATTGGAATTAATTTTATCCTGGCCTAAAAATTACTTTTGCATTCTCTCAATGCATAGAAAAAACGTACCAAAGAGATTAGTTAACGAAAATGTGTAAGCTAAAATTAATTGAGGAAGAATTTTTGAGTTATGACAACATTGATTGTGGTAATTACAATGGAGTTTGCTAGGCTGAAAAGGTCATGTGTACTGCAAAATGATTTGTTTTACATAGTGACAAGATTAGTTCTATTTTGATTGCCAAGATGTTTAATACTAAATGTTGGCAAATGCATCCTTTATTTGAGGAAAAAACATAATTCTGCTAGATCAAGGAGGATGGAGCGAGACATGGGCTGTATTTGCGTGTGACAGCTACGGATCTGAAGAGCTGTTACTTTGCTGTAACAGATATGTTTGCTTTGTTTCATGATGGCTTTGTTTGCTTGTTTATTCTTACTTTCAGGCTCTTAGCACAACCTAATAAACGGTTTAAAATTTTGGAAGAGCAGAAACCAGTGCAGACACTGAACTATCTTGACCCCTTGCCTCTAATACAACAACCCGGAGAAGGCTTGGGAGACGCTAGTGATCCTTACACTTTTGAAGATGGTGATATAAAGTACAGCTTCACTGGCAATAAAAAATGCAAGCTTGGGGCTGAGAAGGATCCTTTGAAAAAGAACAAGGTAACATGTAAATCCAGAGTCTTTATCATTAACGTTCTTATTGGACTTATAGTACTGTAGCACAGTGTTTGCTCTACAGCTCTCAGGAAGACACAAGCCTGTTCCATAGATCAAAATCAGCGAGATCACATATTTCTTTCCTGCACTGGCTCACAGGAAGAAACTTCATTTCGCTACAGTATTTTTGAATTGGTATTTGCTGGCATCCCTCTGAACCTGTTTGTGTATGAAAACACTGCTGTTGCAAGGAATACTTCCTGTTTATATATCTATATTCAGCTTGACCAGCAGCAGGTTCCAGATTTAAGCTAAGAAATAAAATATTTTGCACCTTATATTCACTTGTAGAGATGAAGAATTTGCTGGGCTTTTTTTTTCCCCTTGCTTGCTTCAGCTTGACATATCACCTCACTGCAAAGCTCAGATCTCTCCAGCCCAAGTTTATTTTTCTCCCTTTGGGCAAAATTAGCGTAGCCTTCTGCTGAGAGGGTTTGTGGCAGGGATGCTATATTGGTTTGAACATTTCCTTAGAGGTGTTCTTCCATATGTGAAAGAAAACAATTTGATCACCATTCTCTAGTCATCACCTGCCCTATACGCATGATACTCCTTATGTATTTTATCCATTAAGGAGTTGTTTCATTGCCCAGCTACTCACTCATTTGATCTTATGTAGGTAGCCACCATGCTTAAAATTCTAGGTGATGTGTTTTCTAGAGAAATTGAGTTGGCTAATTATCTGTACTGGCTGTAATTGATGTATGTGGAATCCTTTGTAAATCATACATAATGTTACTTCATGTTTTTCCTGATATGCAGATAAGCAGCAGACAACTGTGTTCTTTTCCCTTCTTAAATTTGTTTTGGTTCTCAAAGTATTGAATCCAGAGCCTTGAGTTTGGCTTGACATAGGACAGCAGTTGTTCTTACATAGCTTACATTAATATGCGCTAAAAACTCTTGGATTTTTTGTGTAGTTGGAAGATGGAATTGGTACCAAGGAAATCCCCACAACAGGTCATTCTACACCAGTTCCGGATGGAAAAGATGCCATGTCTATTTTCAGTTCTGCTCCTAAGACAGGTGAGTAAAAACTCTTTAATTCGCTCTGCAAACTGAAAATACTTAAAGCTATGCAATAAAATCTGAAAGGAAAAATCACATACTGAACATTTTACTGTAACATGAGACCTATAGACAGCTCCTGAGATGGAAAAAACTTGATTCTGCTTGTCCTTTTTATAATAACATAATTTTTTAAGAATATTAAAGTTGAACAGTTGAGCATTCTTTCCTGATTGACCTTCGGTGCTTGCTTAAAACTCAACTGCTAGGCTATTTCTAGGCTACATCATAGAAGAGGGGCCTCAGTGGTTCTTGCTTGTCCCCTGTTTAGAGTGAGAAATAAAACTGAAAAATCCCATGTTGAGTTTCTTAACTTTGCTCCCACTTCTCATGTGTTTTTCCCTTTCTTTTTGACAGATACCCGGCAAGACAATGCTGCAGGCCGAGTAGGCTCTGGGAGCCTGACACAGGTGACGGATCTGGCTCCATCGCTTCATGATCTAGATAATATCTTTGATAATTCAGATGAAGATGAGCTTGGTGTAAGTCTTTGTAGGACTGAGTGTTCTGTAGATTTAAACCTTGGCCAAAAAAAAGAAGGAGGAGGAGGATGGAATCCTAGTGGGGAGCAATTATCCCTAGTAGACAGGAGAGAGAGTTTCCAGGTACGCAGGCTTTTTGGTAGCAAAGAGGTGTCCTTTCAGGAGATCCATCAGTGAGAAATCATCACTGTATAATTCAGCAAGATTAGGAGATCACTTAGGTAACATCAAAGCTTGTCTTGTCTGACAGTTTTTCAGTCACGAGGGGAACCTGTACACAACTAACTTGCTGGCTGTCATTGCATAGGCAGGCTATAAGAGTGCTTCCATAGGTAAAGCAGTGTAGTTGCTTCATAAATGCATTCCATCTAGTTTTGTGTCCTTAGCTTTTGTCAGTATTTTGTGTGTGTTGGAGAGTTATGGAAAAGATCTTAGTTTCATTGACTGGTGATTTGTTCTTTTACCTTGTCTGAGAAGCTGCCCAAAGAAAAATAAATTCAGCCTTACTGAATTTCAGTAATCCTCTGAAGCATGTTTCTTTCTATTCCTACAAGCAGTTTATTTCAGTGCAAAGAGGAATAGTTGCTGAATATTAGGAAATACAAAAGGAAAAGCAGATTTACATAAATTACCAGGAAAAAAAAAATCCAAACACATGGAAAGGGAAAGATTTGAATAATTACTATTTTTAAGCTTAATCTAATATAGCCATAACGATACAGAAGGTGATCCTAAACTGACAGTAGACAATAGGGCTTAAAAGTCTAATGTCTGGTTCTTGGCAGTACTTCTCAAGTACACCAGTTTATTTACCACTTGTCCCTGTTCTGTGGTTCCGCACAAACTGCAACTGAGAGGTCACAGTTAATATGCAAATCTACTAGAGGACTGTTCTGTCAAAGTAAAAAATTACCTTTTTCTGTGAAGTTGGCCTGGACAGACCCAGTGTTCTTCCTGTCTTAAAACTTGCACATGTCACGCTGTCCCCCGTGGTAGTCTGTTTGTGGCATCCTTACTCTTGGTGTTGTATTCTCATTATTACCTTAGCGTAGTCCAAATATGGAAGCAAGTAGAGTAATCACATTAATTTCAAGCTCAACGTTTGTGATAACATTTTCAATATATTTTGTGTATATATAGATACATATGCTTATATGTATGTATACATGGGGGGAGGGGAGGTGTATAGACAGGCAAATATTTCAGAGACTTTTTGTTTGGTTGGTTTAGTGTTGAGAGAGAGGAAAGAGAAATCCAGACTCCTTAGGGGGAGCGGATGGGAGAGTAGAAAAGTACACTTTTTTGTTTCTTATGAAGTCTCATTCAGAGAGTTTTCAGACTTTTTAATAGCTTAGGAATTCTAATGTTTTCTATATTTTTTTAATATGGTATATGATTATTCTGCTTTTAGGCTGTATCACCAGCTCTTCGGTCATCAAAAATGCCCACAGTAGGGTCTGAGGAACGCCCCGTAGGGAAGGATGGTAGAACAGCAGTACCCTACCCACCAAGTAAGTAGCAATAACTGATTACCGCTTTGTTGACAGTTAAAATCTCCTTGTAGCTACCGTACTGCCTTTTTGTAGGAGGCTTATAATGGCGCTTTTTCAGGACTAAGAGGTAGTGTGCTTACTTTGTTCTGTAATTACCAGATGCCAGTATTAAAAGAGGATAAGCAGATTTTAATGAAAACAGTGGACGGTAATATATACTTTTAATGTGCCTACTGAGATTTGAGATGCTCTTCTTTTGACATTGTTGTCCTAGATTGGAAGTATGGGAGGGATTTGTTACAAATCTTCATTTAGAAGCTATCCCCTCTATTCTCAATTCAGTATTTAATCTCAGTTAGCCACTTACACCATTGCCATATCTATCTTTAAGCATAAATCATTCTTCTATTTAAAGAATTCAAATAATTTAAAGCTGTGACTTATCAATTGACCATTATGGTGCAACCTGTCTTGGAAGAAAATTGCATTCAACATGTGACAAATTCAGGCTAAAATCACCTTCAGGGTTTAATCTGGATGTGGAAGTGCATGATGAAAATCGGAGAGCTAGGTTCTAACTGAAGACACATTCTGGACCTTTTGTAGATGGTTATAGTAGAAGCAATGCTTGTGCAGGCACTGCACGTGTACAAGGAAGGCTGGAAGAGTGCAGGAAACTTAGAAATTAAATTTAGTATGCTGAAAATGTCTGAAACACAGATTAAAACAGTAGGGCTTTTCTGTAAGGAGTGTGCCCAACACATTATTGGGAATGATAACTTTTCCTCTCTGAGATATACGGGCTTTCTTGCACCTGAAAGGAGGGTGTAGCGAGGTGGGTGTTGGTTTCTTTTTCCCAAGTAACAAGTGACAGGACGAGAGGAAACGGCCTCAAGTTGCTCCAGGGGAGGTTTAGATTGGAGATCAGGGACAATTTCTTCAACGAAAGGGTTGTCAGGCACTGGCACAGGCTGCCCAGGGCAGTGGTGGAGTCCCCATCCCTGGGGGGATTTAAAAGCCGTGTAGATGTGGTGCTGAGGGATGTGGTTTAGTGGTGGCCTTGGCAGTGTTAGGTTTACAGTTGGACTCAATGATCTTAAAGGTCTGTTCCAATCAAGATGATTCTATGATTCTATTTATATAGGTGGCATTTCTCTTGAGATGGGAGAAATGTGTATATGTACGTGTATGTGTGAGAGGAGGAAGGGGAGAATTTTTGGTATAATACTAACCAATCGTATTTGAACTACAAATTACTTAGTGGTGAGGAGGAAGAATGTTTGATTTTTGCAGCCACTATAAGCAGGAATCAAATCTCTCTGCAAATCATTCTTTAATGCCTTCTCATTAACTTTAGCTGGTAATGAGAACAAATTGAGAAAAAAAAAAAACAGTCTGAAGGAGATGAGTCAGAGTTTTATGGACCTATAAAAGCTGTGCTGATTTACTCCAATGTGGAAGTCTGAAGTATACAGAGATTGGATTTTGACAGGTTTAGTTGATCCATGGCTTTTTAAAACATGCAAAGCTTTTTCAAGCATGACACACATGAAAATGAATAATGATAATTAGCCTGTTGCTGTAGGGTTGGGGGGTTTTTTGTAATTAAACTTTTTTATGAATCTGCACTGCAGAATTTTGCTAACTGGAGTGAGCTTGAGTGTGAGAAAATGATATACTGTAGAGGTGTATAAAATAAGTTAAATAGATACACTCCACTTCTGTTTTGTAGGTCTCCCCTTGACACCAGCTATCGAGGCATAACAGTATCTGCAGGCAACTGAAATAAATAAAGTCCTACTGACCACATTTCATTTTAACCTGCCTTCCTGTCCTCCTTCCTCTGGTTTCTAAAGCACACTGCTCTCTGTTGAAAAACAGAGGCAGTAGCTAATCCAGCTGGCATCATGAAGATTGTATTTCATACTAGCATTGGGGGGAAAATAGTTTTTTCCATTCTGCTGAACCTGTTTTCAACATTGATTTATCCTCTATCAGACAAGACTAAGGTCTTTTAAATTTTTAATTCAAAGACTGAGGGGGGAAAAAGAGTAAAAAAGAGCCAAGTGGGAATAATTCATAGCCCATTATTTACTCTGCTACTCCAGGTTGTGAAAGACTTTGCGTTCAGCTTTGATTGTTGTTACAAAGAGAACTCCATTTTGAGAGTGTTACCGGAAAATAGTAACCAAGAAAACTCCCCAAACCAACTGATAGTTTAGAAAGCCAACACTGGTTTATTGCAGCGCTGGGTGCATGGGGGATCTCTCCTCCTAGCAGGCACACCTAGGAACAAAAGCTTGCTCCTTATATACATAATTCCAAGAAAAAGCCCACCCATTTTTAAAAAAAAACTTATACATAACACGTTATATAATGCATTACATAATGTCTTTACGCATGGGTACTAAATTGGGGAAGGGGTCTTGGGTGGTCTCTGGGGTCACTGGTGGTCCCAATCCCCCTTTAATCGTGCTTGTGCGCAAGCGTGGTCGAGGCCTTCTTGTTTACAAGTACATGTGTTCCCGAGAAGAAGATATCGTTTTGGACTTATCTCTCCTCTGACACAAGAGTTTATGAATCAAGTTAATTTAGACATCACAAAGTTGTTCTTTACAGTTTTGTTTTGTCTTTTGGCCTTATATAATTAGCAGAGACCTTTGTTTTTCTGGGACTAAGCGTAAACAGCATGAATCATTGTATGCTAGAACCTTGTTATCAATCCCATAAACAAACTCCATCTACAAAACATGTAGTTTGCTTCAGGACCTATTGTTATTCTTTATTATTTTAGCTAAAAGGAAATTTACTGTCAGGAAAGCTAGTTCTGTGTAAAGGTAACACAGAGTAGGCTTTTAGAGCCTACTCTTGCTAAACCATTGCTGAACTGAACTGTCTGGTATCAAGAGGACTTCACCTATTCGAGTTGTTTCACTTTGTCTAAAGGATTAAATAGACTGGCTCTCTCATCTCTGTGCACAAAAGAATGAAATTCAGGTTTTGGCTCTGTTAAGGCAGAGTGGAGACACATCTTGAGGTTGCAGCATCCTACAAAAATGTACTGTTAGTGTATGTATTTGTATACTGTATATAATTTTAATTCCATCACTTATTTCTGTCTTTTTCAAGTAGTTCGTGAGAGTAGTACTATGTTTCACCAGTTTGGATTTCCAGTGCTTACCAATCAGAAATCCATCTGTATTTATTTATGAATTTTCCATAATCTTTAGGCTGCAAAAGTTACTGAATGCAAGTATGTCCTGGGTTCCATCAGCTTGGGCTGGATGTATGTACAGGAATGGAAATGGAATTGGGCATTTAGTCTGTCAGAAAAAGTATTTAAGAGAGACACCTATGGGCATTTACCCTTCTCCAATTTGAGTATTTTAACAGGGAATTCACCAGAGTGATGGTTTTGTCCAGAGAATACCTGTCCTAATTCAAGTCAGGAAAAGACAGCATATATTCTGGATTTTAAGCAGAATAAATATGGAAGCTGATAGCTGGAAGGAGAAAAAATGGAGCTGGGGAGAAAATACAAGACTTTATTCTGATTTTTCTTTGGTTGCATTACACTTTATTAAGCATTTCTGTTGGGTTTTTTGTTTGGTTTGCTTAAAGAAGAAAGATATACGATGGATGATTACATTAGGGTCATTTACTGAGAAGCAATTTAGAGATTTTCCTGGTTTAATGTCTTATGATGCAAAATTATATTTTCTGGCTTCCTCTGACACTTGTCACTTTTGGATGCCTGGTGGTCTGATTCTTAAGCAAAATTGCCTGTGTTTGTGTTAGCAACAGTAGCCTGGCTTCTCTTCAGGAGTTATGTCGCTATGGACCAAATGAGACTACAATGACTGTATGGCAGTGGAAAAACGCAGCTAAGTGCACCCTAATTCCAAACCCCTCCCATTTTAGAGCTCAGCATCAGCTCTAAAAAAGGGAAGAAGCCACTCTGTATCTCCTTAGTAACAGTTGCTGGGGTGAACTTTGCATTAATGTCAATTAATCTCTTCTATTATGAAATATTTTGTTGTTGTTGTTAAAATTGTACATAGAATTTGTGTATCTACCAGTTTGTTGTTTCTGCTGAACAATGTTTGCAAAGTATCCCTGGGGACTTTTGGAATTGATCCTAGCAGTTAACTTTTCGTCTAGATTTATACTGGTGTCAGAACTCCAGTAAGTCTGTAGAATCTTTGCAAAGTTTTAACTGGTGGAATAAGAGCTCTTCTGTTTTATTGGATTTCCTTGAGAATTTATATTTTAATGATTAACAGTGCGTTATTTCATCATATTTAGCTGTGGCAGATCTGCAAAGGATGTTCCCAACACCACCTTCTTTAGAACAACACCCTGCCTTCTCCCCGGTAATGAGTTACAAAGATGGAATAAGTTCAGAGGCTGTGACTACCTTGGGAATGATGGAAAGTCCCATGGTCAACATGGTTCCAACACAGCTTGCTGAGTTCAAAATGGAGGTGGAAGATGGATTAGGTAGCCCTAAACCTGAAGAAATTAAGGTAACATGCCAAAGATGTGGTATTTTTATAATCTCATTTGTGTATGTTTTGACTTTTATCAACAAGTCACGTAGTGTGTGTAGCAGACTAACCAATGTGAACGGGATCCATATAAAGTACATATCAGTCTTTAGTAAAAGAGCTTTTTAATTGTTTCCCTGATTTTAACTCAAGGTATTTTTCTCCTTGTAATTTTATGTTTGTAATGTTTCTTGGTGTTCTCAGGAAACAAACAATATTGTATGTGAAATGAGCCCTATGCCTATATATGAACAAACATCATACTAGTGACTAAGTAGCTGTTAAATGATTTATTTCTCCAGATAACTTTTCTGTAGCACCTTTTATGTATAGCCACTCCTTGCTGCCAGTCTCTGGGGATGCAGCTAGGAGAAAACGTGCATGTCGAAAGGCTGCCTTTTTCTCTCTGAAATGTTGCCTTTTTTGGTTAGGGTTGAAAATCTCTGAGAAAGCCCAGGGGTTGAACTTGCTCTGTTTCTTCTTCAGCTGATGTTACTTCACAAGTTTTAAGGCCAGATGGGACCATTCTTATCTGACTTTCTGTATAACACAGGTCAGGTAATGTCACATAGTTACTCCTATATTGAGTCCTATAGTGTATCTGAGTAAAGAACTATTTTTAAATGGGGACTCTGCTGCTGGGTACTAGTACTCACCGCCCCGACTTCACATATCAAGATGTATCCATTTTTCCATACATCACATAAAAGGACTTAACATAAGCACCTAGTGAACATTGATTTGTATTTCATTGTTCCATCTTTAGCACAGGTTAAGAGGTAGGATAAAATCATTCTGCCTGCTTGTGTGTATTCTGCATTACTTAACTTTTTGGGCCAATTTTTGTCACTTTTGCCAGAAATTGTTGTTATCATATTTCCATGCGCATAGCCTGAGGGTTTTTTCTTTTAATTTAAAAATGCACATTTCCTTGTAGAAATACACATCACCTTGTTCTGCAGGAAGCTCATTTGTACGCAGGTAATAAAAAGGGAGATACACACTATAACTCTGTGTTCCTGGTAGTCCCCAACCCATGATTTTATAGGCTAATTCTTCTCCTTCAGGCCCACCCTGTCCCTAATCTGCCACAGCCTGTTCGTTCTATTTCAAAGGCCATTTCTTTCCCCAACACCACCTCCTTCCCTCTCATTTTGTGCTCCTGTGAATGTTGGAATTAACTGAAGGCTTATTTTAAGCATCTGCATTGCTGAGGGCTATACATGGAAAGATACAGCACTTGCAGGTGCGTGGGCAAGAAGTAGCTATATATCAATATGAGAATACTGGTATATAAATTTATCTCAGTATAAATGATTTAGTTAGCTATGAGTTAGTAAATTGTCCTGCATGGCAGTAATAGTATACCTTGGGCAGACTGCAAGTAAAGCACAGGCAAGCCCCGGGGTGATTTGCTCCATAAGAACATTCAGTTTTGTCCCTGGGAGAGGAGGAAGTCCCTGTCCCTGGGAGGAAGTAAGACAGCTTGTTGCATTCAGGGATTGTGTCTCCATATTATGATAAAGTGTGTCTAGTTAGAACCAGAAGTCACCAGCTCACAGGGCTGCACATGAACCTGATGCCTGTGACGGGGCTGAGCTGGTGGAGTTTTACAAACAATTCTGTTGAGAAAGAGGGATTTTTACAAAAGTGTAAGGGAGTCGGTTATCCGTGTCCCCCTCGTGAAGGCAGCGAACCACCTGGAAAGCTAGGCATGGACAGCAAGTCTGCTTGTTAGTGCAAGATCCCTTCTTCCTTCTCCCCTAACTTCGTGACTTCAAGGCATGACGAGAAAAGGCGCCTTCTTAGAGGCTTTACCAAAGCACAGCTGTCCGTCTGCCTTGTACAGTTTGTGTATCTACCAATTTTTATACCATTATAGAAGTTTGAAATAAGGTTTTATAAGGTTTGTAAGACTTTGCCTTGCCACGGACCTTGCTAGTTTTTTTTCTGTTTGTGCAGTAAACTATTTGCTTAAGACTAGGATAAGTTGGGCCTGGAAAGAAAATCTGTATTGGAATTTGTTGAGCTGGAAGTTTTTGAGTGGGAACAGATTTTAGGGCATCATTGATACTGAAGATATTTTAATCTCCCTTACAACCATTTTAGGAGTATTAAAATACATATTTTAATTCTGCCTGATAACATTTCCAACAGCACAGTTTACTTGCTTTTAAGTGTGTCACACCTGCTCATATACACCAGTGGGGAAACAAGCACCTAAACCCATTGCTAATCATTTTGAGACATGTAAGTAGCTTTCTTGTGCTGAGTATTCAGCAGCTGAAGATAGTAATCCACACATTTCTCATCTCTCAATGCTTTGCAAGGTGCAAGGGAAAAATGCAAAATTTAATGAGTTGTTAAATACTGAAATTCTGAGAGAGACTACTGTTACTATTTTAATGATGATTTTTACTTTGCAGTAGTGCCTCAAAAGGACTAGCTCTTTTCTTCTGAGTGAAAGCTGGAATAGCTCTAGAAACTCTGGCTGAAGTTCTTGGCATCATTCTCTGCAAACGTGACAGTCAATGAAAGTCCAGTTTGACTGGACTTCATTTATATTTATATTTTATATTATGCTTACTAGATTGTTTATATATTTATATTTAATATTTGGAATGTGTAAAGTGTCTGCTGGATTATTTATAAGTGTCCGTTACTTGGATTATATTAATCCCCAACATGGGGGTTATTCAGAGGGGCTGACTTAAGGCACCTAAGGTTTCTTCACACTGTGACTTGGCCTCTCTCTCCATTGTCAGTATAAAAATCTTGCAAAGACAATCTTTTAAGTGTCTAAAAGTTAGGTAGTATGAAAATTTCATAGTCCACTCATTTTTCAGACATAGTTTGTCTTAAATGAGTCTAATCTAGTTGTGAAATCTACTGACATTAAAGTTGTGTAGCATCAGTGTAACAAGGAGCCTCAGCTGAGTTTCCTTGAGGGAAGAACTGCTCTTGAATGTTTTGTAGAATGAATAAATATACTTAATTTTGGAAAAATGCAGTTGTAGAGGGTTCAAACAGTACCGTAGGTTTTAATTAAAAATAAATATCTAAATATCAAGAGAAACCTTACCATGTTGTTGTAAACAATGTCACTTGGACGTTGCAGGATTTTTCGTACGTGCACAAAGTTCCATCATTTCAACCTTTTGTGGGCTCCTCCGTGTTTGCTCCACTGAAGATACTGCCAAGTCAGTGCCTCCTACCTCTGAAGGTACCAGATGCCTGCGTTTTCAGGCCTTCTTGGGCTGTTCCACCTAAAATTGAACAACTTCCTTTGCCGCCTGCAGCCACTTTCATTAGAGATGGCTACAAGTAAGTACAGTCTTGTAGGAAATTAGTTTGTCATGCCTATACCTAAAATGACTCATTAATTAAAATGTTTGCATGTATTATCAGTGCTTTACTACGCACCAGAACAGTAACATAACTTGCAGACCTGAACAGGTCACACACGGAGCTGCTAATGAGACAGATGCTGATGGGGTGTATGCTCTAAAAGAAAAGATGCCAAGAATGAGTGTGCTGTGACCTATAAGCAAACACTGCTGTTAAATTTAAAAGCTTGTATTCCTCACTCAGCTCTCAGAAATTAGCAATGTTTACAGAAGAAATTCTTTGCTGGAGATTTTGAAAGCTATCAAGAATTTGCACTGTTAAATTAATAAAAGCTCTTAAAAGGCATAATAGTAGTACAAAGGTCTCCTGCTGCACTGCATTCGTTTCTAGAGGAAGTAGCCTGTATCTTTAAATCAGTCTGTAAATCCTTTAAATCAGTCCTTTTCCAGCTCCAAAGGATCCTTCAGTGTTCTCAAAAGAATTGCAAAAAAGAAATTGTAAACCTTTGATAGTGCCTAGGGAGCAATTTAATTCTCGGGTTTTTTCATAATAGTAACTGATTCACCAGGCCTGAGCTGGTTATTAATTTCAGGTATTTGTTGGGGGAAAAACCCTTTCATTTTCAATATAATCCAATTAGAGTGAAGATTATTACTGCAGGCTTCTGACAGAGCGGTGATTGCCAATCAAGGCTTCTAGGTCACCTTTTCTTATTAGTCTGAGGCATTCAGTATGCTTCAGATTCAGAACTCCTTCAAACCTTTGTTCATTTTTTCCCCCCTCTCTTGCTTTGAGTTGGGCATACATCAGTTCAAGGTAATAAAATGATTCTAAGGAATAAGGTCTTCACTATTTTCCTTTTCAAGTCACCAATGATATATGAGCATTAAAATAGTACTGCTTTTAAATAACACGCAAAATACACAGCGAGACCAGACAAACATGAAAAAAACCTGTTTCCCCTCCTTTATCAAGAGACTCACTGAGTTCTTACACTTTTTCCTTGCCCTAATATCTAACGAACACATTTCAAGAAAACTGAGCAACTTATTAGCAACTTGGAAGGAGAAAAGTTAATTAAAGATCTTATTCTTTTGATTGGCTCCATATTACCTGTTTCTTGATATAGTGAGTCATTCTAAAGAGAAGGTGGATCTTATGGGAATGTACAAACTGTTCTCTGGTCACTTGAATTTGGCAGAAAATGACAAAAACAGAGCAATAAAAACAAGTCATGACAGGAGATGGCCCAAAAAATATGATTCTTAGCTTTACTGGACTAAGGGTTTGTAATGGAATGCATCCTATTGTGCTGTAGGCTGTGTAATCCTAAATGAATATTTGCATTTATAGTACCTGAAATGCTGCTCAGTTGCATACTGCCATGAGGCAATATCATATATGTGCCACATGCATGACTTCTGACAGCTGTTTAAAGTGATGATTTCTAAAATAAAGATTTCGATGCCTCTGAAATATTTTCTTCATTTCCACTAATGTATATCTCTTTACAGATAATTCTGTTTAAAACAACAACTACAATTCTTTCTCTTTTCCCTAAAAGAGTTACAAATATCCTACAATCTTAACTTGGTAATTTATCTAGAGATTCTTCTCAAGAGCATTTGAGTTTTAGGCCATGGGAATAATCTTTAAGAGGGCTAAGTGCCTGAGATGATAGCTTTTTATTATACTGATAAGAAACAATGGTGTTCATGATGAGAGTTATAATTTTAGTTGAGAGACACGAGTAAAAGGTTATGAGCAGAATGTGTGTTCTTTCTTTATTACAGTTACACTAAACCCTTTCAGTTTCCACCATCTCCTTGTATTTAAAAATAAGTTTTGACAAAATCAGTCTTCACAATCAAACAGTTTGTGATGGCATTTGACTCTGTTTTTCATTTATTTCTTGTAGCAATGTGCCTAGCGTTGGGAGTTTGGCCGACCAAGACTATCTTCAGATGAACACTCCTCAGATGAGTACACCAGTGACGCTAAACAGTACTGCTCCGGCCAGCAACAGTGGGGCAGGAGTTCTGCCCTCACCAGCAACTCCCCGCTTCTCTGTCCCCACCCCACGCACTCCCAGGACCCCAAGGACTCCTAGAGGTGGGGGTACTGCGAGCGGTCAAGGATCTGTAAAATATGACAGCACAGATCAAGGTTCACCTGCTTCTACCCCTTCTACAACACGGCCGCTGAATTCCGTGGAGCCAGCCACTGTCCAGCCCATCCCAGAGGCCCACAGCCTGTACGTCACCTTGATTCTTTCGGACTCTGTGTTGAACATCTTCAAAGACCGTAACTTTGATAGTTGTTGTATATGCGCCTGTAACATGAATATTAAAGGTGCAGATGTGGGATTATACATCCCAGACTCATCTAATGAGGATCAGTACCGCTGCACCTGCGGCTTCAGCGCTATTATGAACCGCAAGTTAGGTTACAACTCTGGGCTCTTCATTGAGGATGAGCTGGATATTTTTGGCAAGACCTCAGACATTGGCCAAGCTGCAGAAAGACGATTGATGATATGTCAAAGCAACTTGATCTCTCACATGGGAGAGGGAGCTAGAAGGACCCAGGAACCTCCAATGAGCCTCCTCCTCCTCCTCCAGAATCAGCACACACAGCCTTTCACATCTCTGAGCTGCTTGGATTATATGTCCTCCAATAATCGGCAGACGCTCCCGTGTATGAACTGGAGCTACGACAGGCTGCAGGCAGACAGCAACGACTCCTGGATAGAGTGCTTCAATGCCCTGGAGCAAGGCAGGCAGTATGTGGACAACCCCACTGGGGGAAAAGTGGATGAAGCCCTAGTAAGAAGTGCCACCGTACATTCTTGGCCTCACAGCAATGGTAGGGGTCAGAGGTTTTTTTTCCTTTGAAAATTTTTTTGTGACCTCTATAGATTTGTTTGAAACTTGCCAGTTGTGAAGCACTTAATCTATATGTGGGAAATGATATGCATAAAAATATTCTAGAAATAAAGTAGATTTCTGAAAGCTTTATAAATTACACCTAAAGTACCAATAATCCAGTTTTCTTTAGACTGTGTGGTCTAAATAGTGTAAGAACCTGTGGAAGTTCGCAAATCGGAAGCAGAGATGAAAAAAAAATCAGGTATTGAGGGGAGGGCAGAATTATGGCCCCTATTTTTTTAGAGAAGGGTATAAGCAGTCAGCAGAAAACAACTGCTCTGTCCAAAAGTGTCACCCAGGAAAAAAAAAAAGTTATTTGATAATCAAATATTACCTGTTTATATGCTGAAGATGCTCTGACTTCTCATGAACTGAGCTGGACAACAGTAACGTTGTAAGGTATGTGACAAGGACTATGACGACAGCTTTATTTCAGTAACGTTTTCATAAATTCCCACATGAAATGCCATTAAGCTAAATACGAGTTGTACAGATTTTATGGGCATTGTGAAGAGCAACACGAAGGAACGATAAACCAAAAGATGTTGCCACCTCAAAATAATTCTTCCTGTTCCTCACTGAAAATGATTGATGCTCCTTTGTCATTTGCAGTATTGGACATCAGCATGCTCTCCTCCCAGGACGTGGTGCGCATGCTGCTGTCGCTGCAGCCCTTTCTCCAGGACGCGATCCAGAAGAAGCGAACAGGACGGACCTGGGAGAACATCCAGCACGTGCAGGGACCGCTCACCTGGCAGCAGTTCCATAAGATGGCAGGACGGGGAACCTATGGTACATATATTGTGGTATATGCCAAGAGCTAAAATGAAAGCAGTGTTTTCTAGAAGTGTGCGCTTTATTCTGGAGATACGTTAGAAAAAATGCACTATTCGTACAGCTTTTGGGGCAGAGAGGGCCCCTTCACATAGCTTTGAAATGCCTTAAAAGGCATTTGAAGCACATGCTTGAATACTGTAGTGGACGTTTTACCCTTCCAGATGGATGAATATTTGCAGAGTGCAGAAATGCTGGGCGAGGATCAAACTTCCCACCTGAATCTGTACTTTGGCTTGTACTGGAGCGAGTGGGTATGTAAATCACGTGAACAGAGGAAGCTGTTCAAATGGTACCAAATCGTAACGGGGAAGAGGGACCTTCTGAGCTGTGCAAAGATCAAGAAGTGGGTGTGCTTTCTCCACAGAGAGCTTTGCTTGTTCTAAGGTTTCCCATAGTCTTAATAAGAAGTTTCAGTTTACGTATCTCCTGGCTGTAAGTGACACTTCTGGAAAATACGAATTACAGGATAGATTTTGTATGTGCGCACTTGCAAAATAATGACTGACATTTAAATACGTATTTCTCGCCTGCAATTTATTTCAGTCTTAACCGGGGCAGTCTTGCTTAGTTTTTTTCCTACAGTTCCATCGTGCTTTGCTTTATTTTCTCTCTGTTGGTATTTGATATATTGCTGCTTTCCTTGGGGCTGGGACAACTTGTGGTAACTACAGCTCCTGTCTAACGCTGTCGTGCTTCAGGAGTACTTCTAATCTAATCATTTTTGCAGCATTTGTAACTTTGAGAGTTAGGATTTGCCAATTGTTACCAGAGAATAAAACCAAAATTACCATATACTGAGTAGCAGAGCCTTTGATAGAGATTCAGTATTTTTTACTGAATGTTGACTTGTTAATAAAGTTGGATTATATTCTGCAGAAACTATTGGGTATGTTTTTGCTTGAAATTTTCAACACTGTTTCTAATGAGCACAGTGACTGGGAGATACCACGTTAAACTGGCTGGTCATCCCCTCAGCTGGGACAGCAAGTGCCCTGAGCGCTCCCTGTGGAGAGGTGCAGGGGGCGATTTTCAGAATTATGATAACTTGGCGTAGTGTTACACACCTGGGAATCAGCTGGCCTAACCACTTCACTTAGTAATTTTGCACAACCAGGTGGAGGTAGATCAAGAACTGTTAAATCAGGTTTTATGTATTCATGTTATTACTTTTGATTGAATAGGACCTCGTGAGATGTGGTTATAGTTATGACAAAGTAAAACCATGAGATTAAGCCTCGGGAAGCACAATACATATATTTACAGTCTACTGGAAGATGTTTTATTGCAACTTGCTAGGAAAGTTTAAATGGCGCTTGGATCGGCTCCCTCTACTTTGGCTGACTGAACTTTGATTTTTATGATATTTCTTAAGTACAATATAAATCTTTCTTTTCCTTTATTAAATATTTTTTTCAGGAAAAATACTGTGGGAGAACATGTTTTATCAGGCATGATACAGCCTCAATACATGTTTCTGCTCTACAGTCAAACTTCTAGGAGACTCAGCATGGCAAGGAATCAGTGATTTCCAATATTCCTGGAAAAGAACCCACTTCCTGGTACATCACAGAACCTGCTGCAATTATACCAGTTATTTTAACTTTTTTTCTTTCTTTTTTTCTCTTTGAAGGCTCTGAGGAATCTCCTGAGCCTCTTCCGATCCCGACTTTACTAGTGGGTTATGACAAGGACTTCCTGACAATCTCTCCATTCTCCTTGCCGTTCTGGGAGAGGCTGTTGCTAGACCCGTACGGGGGCCATCGGGATGTCGCCTATATCGTGGTGTGTCCAGAAAATGAGGCCTTGCTCGATGGAGCCAAAACTTTCTTCAGGGACTTGAGTGCTGTATACGAGGTTGGAAAGAGGAACCACACTGAATTACTTCTTCTTAAGTGTCATTTCTGCTCTACTGCATGTTCATTGGGAGAGATCCATGGTTTTTAAAGTAACAATTATTTGGATAAGGATTTCTTTCATTTTGAGGACTGTCTGCACTTTGAGTCCAAGAATACTGTCTGAGTTATACTGTGATTCTCTGTGCATGTCGGGGTATTTGTTGCCATCTGCTCTTTCCAGTACACATTCTCTTACTTTATAGAGGATATAACACTGGTATTAATACAGTTGCAACCTAACGCATGAAGGCCCAATCCAACCTAAAGAGCAAGGAGTGGCTTACTCTTGCTCTCTTGTAATTGCTAGGCTGGAGATAAAATCATTTCCTTTTCAGCATGTACATTGTGTATGACTGAATATGTAAGATTACTTTGTAACCTTAGTTTTGCTCTAAGTGCAATTCAAGTCAACAGAGACACGAAGCCTTTTGGTTTTGTATTTATTAAGAAGCCACCAGATGTATGCTGGTAATAAAGGGTTTATGCTACAGACCCATCTGCATAACTTATTTAGGCGCTTGGCATCTAGTCACAAGCATTTCTTCTTTCCTCCCCAGATGTGTAGACTTGGCCAGCACAAACCAATCTGCAAAGTGTTACGTGATGGGATTATGCGGGTGGGAAAGACCGTGGCACAAAAGCTGACGGATGAGCTCGTGAGCGAATGGTTTAACCAGCCCTGGGGCACTGAGGAGTGTGACAATCATTCCAGACTCAAACTTTATGCGCAAGTTTGCCGGCATCACCTAGGTAAGTCCAC
Source organism: Nyctibius grandis (assembly GCF_013368605.1). Classification (NCBI taxonomy): domain Eukaryota; kingdom Metazoa; phylum Chordata; class Aves; order Nyctibiiformes; family Nyctibiidae; genus Nyctibius; species Nyctibius grandis. Next base: position 2,822,773 of record NC_090671.1, read on the forward strand.
CGTGGCTCTAGCAAGGCTGTTCCATTTTCTGTAGGTATTTTGGAGGTTATTTGCAGTAGGTGGAAGCAGGAGCCTTTTTCTTAAGGTACGGATTATGATCTGTTTAAAAATAAAAAAAGGTATTGTGAGGCTTTGTCTTAATTTCTTAATCCATTTCATGTTAAATTTGCCTACTTTAGGAAGTTTTGTTGTTGTTTATCAGTCTGGTGATCACGTCAGAGATTCAAAAGCCAATTCTTACCTTTTTAGAAAAGTCAGTTTGGTGTAAGATGTTTGTACGTCTCAAAGATGTTCCACACCAGACCGACTGTATACATTGATCTGGTTTATGTGCTACTGGTATGTATCATCACGCCAGTGTGACAGAATGATGTGCGTGGTGCCTTCCACCATAACATTTATTTATATAAACAGCAAGTTCACTACAACTCTGCAAAGGAAGAACGAGTTAACACAGGTGAAAAGGAAAAAGTAACAGTATCCTTGATGACTGGGGCCTCAGTCTCCTGGGTGTTGATACTTGGAACCACGTTACCCTGAAGGCTTGGTCTCCTGGACCACGTGTAGGCTTATTTCCATCCTGAAACAGTGCCATATTTTAAAAGATTAGTATTTTTTTATGGCAACCAGCCATATTTGTTCTTTTATAACGTATCAGGTGTGCTTGTTTCATGAAGGAGTGTGGAATCTATGAGTGGGGAAGGGTATAAATTTTGCTGGGGTGGTATTAGAAGACTGGTCCTGGCTGAGCCTGAGATGAGCCACGGACTCATCTAACATCTCTCCCAGATTTCGTCTGGGGAGACACACAGTGATTCCATTCCGGAATGGATCCAGAGGCAACATAACATGTATTGTGTATATGACTTTGAAATGGGATCTTAGCACAACACCCAGACCCATCCAAAACTGGAAATACATTTGCTGAGGCAGTGCTGGTCAGCAAGACAGGCAGCAATCCTAGAACACCAGCCACCTAAATGTTGTGTGCTTGAGCTGAAATGTGCAAACTATTTTTTTTGTTTAAAAATAGCCAGGAACCTCTAAGTGGTTTCTTGCAAAATGCTCACTCCCTTTGCTCTGACAAAGGCGTGAGAATTCTTAAGTCTGTTTGCTTTGAGGACTGGTGATTTGGTTTTGGAAAAAAGTTTAAGCAAACACATCAGAGTTAGCTGGGTGGTTCTACAGACTGCTGAATGCTCACCCCATCCTTTGGGGAAAGCTTGGCAGAACAGGCTAGGACTCATCTATCTCAAATGACCCCGTTACCTCATTCAGTCTGCCTTTAGTTTTAATTTACCATGTAACTGGGAGGGAGGAATTATTACAACACTACTTCAATACCCCAGGCTTACGTGCAGAAATATGTAGCATGTGCACAGCCAGTTGAGGAACTGGGCTGTTCAGTTCACACCTGAGGCAGGGTATTGGAAACTTCCCCTGCTGCTGATTTACCACCTCTGAGAGTAAATAAATAATAAATATTAATTTACTTATTTTTTTTCTTCATTTATTACTTAAAAATAATCACGGTCATATCTCTTTTTCTGATACCGAGGAGCAGAAATAACTGTTAAAGTTTGCCATTATTGTAGCTCAGGTCAAAAGGACTTTAGATTTTCAGTCTGACAAAGATAACCTGTAGTAGATTGCAAAGCTGAACACTAAATAAAGCTGTTACCGCAACACAATCTAGCCAGAGGGAATGACATGTCAGTACCAACTTCAATTCACAAAGCTCCACAAAGTCAGTCCTGTTTTTAAAGGTATTTGATTCATATCAGAACTGAAACCCTGAAGAACAGATTCCAAAGTAAATATTTATAATGGAGATTATATTCACTTAGCATTTTTATACTATCAGAATATTCTAAAATTGCAGAAAATCTTGTTATGACTTCATGGTTAACGCAGCTCACTTTGATCTGACAGGCTGTCATTAATCTCCTTTCCTCTGTATATGCTATTTCAGCACCTTACTTAGCCACTCTGCAGCTTGACAGCAGCCTGTTGCTACCGCCGAAGTACCAAACCCCAGCGCCAGCAAGCCAGACACAAGCAGCACCTGGGAGCACTGGACCTGCACCCTCCAACCCAACATGTCTCTCGGCTGCTGGGGCCCCACCAGCAGGCAATGCTTTTAACTCCACGCCCAGTGGTGGGACCACGAGCCTTCCAGCGGGAAGCAGTTCATCCTCCGGCTCCTCTGTGCCACAGCTCTCAGCATCTTCTGCAACGCCCGGCGTGAACCAGATGGCCACTACCTCTACTCCAGGGTTTAGTGGGAACACTGGTTCAGGGCAAAACACCAGCACTGGCGTAAACACAGCAGAGCGCTCGCAAGGAAGCACAGGTCCCGGAGGCGACACGGAATCGGGTCAAAACTTACCACAACAGCAACAAGAAGGACAGGAAGGGTAAGTTACTTAAGTGCTCAAATGACTCAAAGTACTTCTAGTTAAATCCACTGTTCTCCTGTTTTCATGCAGCTCATAACCTTTCAGCCTTCTGTAAATCCTTGAAAGGAGAGGACCTTCTGACACGGGCAGTACTACTGACCAGTTGTAAATGGAGCACGGCCCATTTTTATTTGTTTGTAGTAGTTACTGATAGAGGGGAATTGGAAAAAACAACCCTCCCCTTTTTCGTTACAAGAAACAAAGCTTGATTCAACTGCGTGAAGGTGGGTGTTGCAGTGCCCTTTGGGATGCCGTAGGATACCCCGCTGGCCTGCATTTGGAGGACAAGAAAAATTCAAGGTGTCTCATAGGTTCTGTGCCACACCTGCTGTCTGGGTCTCACGTGTGGCAGGTACTGCAGGGTATCTCACGTGACACTGAATGCCTCTTAACCTGGGCAGCCCCATCACGCCTGGCATGTTACAGATACAAAACGCCATCCAGGGGTTTTTTTTCAATTTTCTTGCACTGCAAGTATTGTTTTGCAAGCAGGTGTACTGTGAGGTCAGAAAACAGGATTATATTGCTGTTACTTTAAAATAAACTTTAGCAGCCCAACTTTTTTAAAGACTTCATTATAAATACTCATCCATCAAACATAAAAATTAGGAAAAGGTTTCTTTAGCATCTTATGTAACTTCCTAAGTGACCACGTTTTTCATTACTCTCATATTAATGCATATTACCGATAGTCATGATCTATGTTACGGAGTTCCTGTGTCTTAATGAACAGCCCACATCCTGCTGTAGTGCGGGTTATCCTTAAGACATCTGTTCACTGGATCTGGGCAAAATACCATTTTATCAACTGCAGCGTGGCTTCTGACCAAGTAGGTCTGAGCTGCTTCTGATCACTTACAGATGTTGAGCCTCCCATTCACAGTTGAGGCATGGAGAAGTGTTTTACCAAGTAAAGAATGTTCAGTTGCTCCTTCCATTACCAATGGAACCTTTTCTGTAACTAAACAGAGGACTTGAGTCTCCATGAATATTACTATGGCACTTTTCCTCAGTTCTCAACTCCTTCTCTCCCCTTTCCTTCTCTCCCAAAAGAAAACCCTAAACAGCACCAAAAACCAGGCATGCACAAACATAAAAAGAAAAGTCACAGAGCTAACATCAGTCAGCTTGTCCATATTCTTCAGATATGATCTATTCTAATTGCACTAAATGAGATTATGTTAGACTTTATGGTATCTTTAATGCATAATCAATAGCAGGTATTTTGGGTTAAAAACTGCTGTGAGTAAGTCATCTCTCGTCAATCACTGTTGTCATCTTTGCTTCTGAACATAAGAATCACTAGTCCTCCCCTTTTTCCTCCTCTGCTTCATCCTTGCACGCTTGTACAGAATAACAATAATTCACAGTTGTACCTTGCTTTTGAATTTACCACCCTGTGTGTCTCTAGTGTTACAGAGCGGGAAAGAATAGGGATTCCCACGGAACCAGAGTCTGCGGACAGCAATGCCTATCCTCCAGCAGTTGTCATCTACATGGTGGATCCTTTTACCTACACCGCAGATGAAGAGTCTGCCTCGACCAACTTCTGGCTGTTAAGTTTGATGAGATGCTACACAGAGATGTTGGATAACTTGCCTGAGAATATGAGGAATTCTTTCATTCTCCAGGTAATTCTACTTTCCTTTGTATCCTCACACTGGAGAGTCATTCTGTCACAGTATTACTTTTGATACGTACGCTGTACTGAAAGTTACAAAATAGGAGATAATACATAAAATTTAGGTGACGTTTACAAATTATTTTATTGACAGTAAAAGGCTACATATTAAAAAAAAAACCACTTGCTTTTGTTTTGATGATGAAATTAATTTAAGGTGGCCACAGTATCATGACGTCAAATCTGTTGCATGGTTCTAGCAATCATATATGCTAGATGCTTCCTGACGAAGGAGTTCAGTTATTGAAGTTGCAACTTGGGTTCCCATTGCCAAAACCGTCCAGTTGCTCCTTTGATGACTTTGCATGTTGAGTTATTTGCTTTTTATATTCTCTCCGATTTATACTTTTCAGTCCAAAAGAAGTATGTGAAACCAGACATTTAATGCGTGATTTAACTATTGTATTGTTATTATCTGCTTCTTAAGAATAATTTACCATGTAACTTGGCATATAATAGTAGTTACTTACTATGGAATTACTTAAGAATTGAATTTGTGTAGTCAGAAGCAGAGCTTGGCCTGTTGCCCAGCCTGCCTGCGTTTTGCCGTGCCTCCTCCTCTTTCACAGGGGCTCAGGCTAAATAAATGGCAGGGAGAACGGGAGGCCAGAGATTACAAACCGTGCATGTACGTGTGCAACACGTGCAAGAAGCAGCCTGTGGATGATTTCTGTATACCTCATTCATATATGCTCAACTTGACTTAAAAGTATTTTAATTTAAATGATGAAAAACAAAGAATTAAAAGTTATTATGTATCTCAAATTGGGCACGGAAAACAGTTATTTTTGGTAATCTTGACCTCATCATTCCCTGGAATGATGGGGGAAACAGTCACCAAAATATTTAAGACTTGGAGATGAACTGAAAATCAGATTCACAACTTCATATAGTGGTAGGCTGCAGGCAATGTAATTGATTCACACCTGAAGATGCTAAAAATAAAATAGCCACTGATACCGCAGTGTCTGAAATACAAGAACATGTAAACTGTATATTGAAATAGTATCTTACTCTGTATAAGACAACTAGTACTGTTTATTTTCTGGGCTCTTACAGTTTGTTTCTCAAAATATGTGGCATTTTGCCAGTTTAAGTCAAACTAGCAGACAATTTTCTCTAAGTAAAGGGTAACAGGATATAGCTACCAGCACACTATTCTCACAGCTGTACCACAGTATACACAAATATATGGTTATTTCAAAATAAATCAAACCCAAATGTTTACAGATTTATTACAGTTCATATACAGAATGTAGAAGCCCAGCTCCTGAAATTCTTGGATAAAGAAGTTTAAAACACAAAGTCGTATTTAGTAAGTAAAACATGCTACCAAAGTTGCAATGGTTCAAGCAAGAGCCATAGAGTAGTAAAAGTTTTGTGATACTTAAGTTTTATTATTACTGAAAATATTTGTTAGGAGAATCTGCCTGGGTCTTACAGTGTTAGATACAACATAAATATTTTGTATTGACAGTTTCTGCTCCAAAGATCTCACTGTTCAAAGGAAAAGACGTTTCCACAGCCATGTGTAGGACATGGTATTTCTCAACAGTACATTTGAAAAAAATGAGTTTACAGGGATTTAATTCTGATTTTAATAAGGATTTGAACTGAAAAGATTATTTTTGCTATGCCCTGTTTGCTTCTGAAGGCATGTTGTGCCATTTCTCCTTCCTGTTCTTGTTGTGCAGATGGGTCTTCAACCACCAAACTCAATCCCATAGGCAAATCTTACTGCAGGTCTGTTTCTTGCTGGTTGAACATGTCAGTTTAAGTCTTGCTTCACATCACTTTCTGAAGCAAATAAAACTGACCAGCAGCATAAGATTGCTGAGGTTCCACTGTTTACTGCATTGAAAAGGAGAAACAACCACATAAATCATTATAATAGAATTTTAATTCTGCTTTCTACAATCTTCTTGAAGATTGACACCGTAGTGCTGATTCCCACACGAACAGTAAACAAATACTAATTCTGACACAAACTCTGGAACCAAAGCTGCCTAAACACAAAGCTCAGGATACCGAGACGGTGCAGTAAAGGCTACCTGCAAATGGAGGTGTTGATCAGAAAAACAGTGTTAAAAAAATGGAAGGTATTTGAATATGGGTGTTTGGTTTTGGACTGAGGATGAAAAAAATTAAAATTAAAACTACCCCCCCCAAGTTTTAGAGTATTGCTTTTGAAAGCCACTAGTAGTTACTACTTGTGGGATACTGTGATAAATGTTATACATGCAAAATTCGTTCAGAGTTTCCAGTAAGCCGTGTTTGTCAGCACTGGTAGCTGTATTAGAGTACTCTTCAGTTATAAGCCTCCTTGGACAGTAGGGGTCTAGGCTTTCTGAGAGATTCTGCAACTTCAAATCTATCAGTATAATGGAAGGAGCAGTTTTGTGTCAGGGAATCCCGTCGCCGAATGTTGCCGCCATTCACACAAAAGGGCAGCAGCCCTGGTGGGAGCTACAGATGCTGTAATGCAAATAACTGAAGCCCACATGCAAAGTGTCGTGGTTGTTTAAGAATGTGTGAATCTGGTTTGATATTAATGAACAGCTCTTTGTTGACTTTGAATCACATGTTATTGTTTCTATGAATTATATAGATTGTGCCTTGCCAGTACATGCTGCAGACAATGAAGGATGAGCAGGTTTTCTACATTCAGCACTTGAAGTCTCTGGCATTTTCCGTGTACTGCCAATGCAGGAGGCCGTTGCCCACCCAGATTCACATCAAGTCCCTCACAGGCTTTGGGCCAGCTGCCAGCATTGAGATGACCCTCAAAAATCCTGAGGTTAGTATTGGTGTCGAGGAACTGAAAGGCTGCTCATAAACTGTAACCGCTTTTCTCAAGTATGAAAACAAAGAGTAGAGAAAATATTTTTAGGAGTATTTTTGCAAGGTATAGAAGACACTGATAATATAAAGGGAAAATAGTAAGAAAAGTGTCAGACTACTTACTTTCAAAACATTTTAAGCTTCTGGTTTTGAGTCGTAAAGTAAAAGGTTAAATTAAGTGCAATGTGAAAGAAGAGAAAATGCCATTACCTGGGTTTCTGAGACACTTTGTAGTTTTAGTCTGTACTACTCCTACAAGAAAGTGTTTATGTCCAACCTTTATTTATATACATATATATGCATATATATGAAATAAGTTCCTGTGCCTAGTTACAGGTATTATATTAATTCCCTGAGGTCATGGAGAAATCCCCCTATTTCAGTGGGCTTATCTTTCATCTGTCTTTAAACTGTAAATATTCAAGCCCTGTTTCTGGAATTTCAGAGATTTCAAAAGAAGAATAATCCATCCTACTTTCCATGAATGTTTTTCATTCTTTGAAAGATAACGATGACTGGTTTATTTAGATTTAATGGACCAACTAAACACTTAAAACACTTACCTTGGGATAAAGACATGCTTGTTAGGGTTTAAAAACCTGGTTTCAAAATAATCATAAAACCAACCTATCAGCACATTTCATTACTTGCATAAAACCATAAGCTCTCACTGAAAACTTCTAAAAGCAGGATCACCCCAGGCGTCTCCACATTCTCTCCTCGTGCTTCCCTCAAAAGGTACCTGTTCAGCAGGATGGATTTTTGCAGCAAGTTACAACAGTCATACTTCAAGCTATGTAGGTGTAAGAGGAAAAGCAATAATTTGCAGACCCCTGCAAGCATCTCCCTCCCTTTAATTAATGTTCCTGCCCTGTTGCCAGGGTGCTGTACTTCCAGAAAGTGACAAGCAGAAATATGATAACCCTTAATGTCTCTAAGAAAACACCGTAACTTAACTTTTTCTCTAAGCTGATTAATTTGCACTCTGCATTTCATATTTAATTTCCTGAGGAGACAGAATATGCCAAAAAAGGGGCAGATGTTTTCCTGAGCAGCTTGCATTTAGCATACTTAATTAGTCAGTTGTCTCCTTTTCCCACTTCACACGCACTTGCTGTCAGTCTGCACTGCAGACGTCCAAGCTTTGCCTGAAAAAATACAGAAAATACCCTGACCATTTCTAAATTACTGAGCAAGTCTCGTCAGGCCCATCATGTTTTTTCTTCAGAGAGGAGTTGTAAAGCAAAGATGAGTTTGGGGGAGACTATCTGGAAAGCAACTTTGCAGAAGAAGACCTGGAGGTCCTGTTGGACAAGTTGAATGTGAGCCAGCAAGGTGCCCTTGCAGCAAAGAGAGCCAACAGCCAACGGGGCTGCGTTAGGAAGGGTGCTGAGAGCAGAGCAGGGGAGGTGACTGTTCTCCTCTCCTCAGCACTGGTGAGGCCTCACCTGGAACACACTGAGTCTGGTTCTGGGCTCCTCAGTACAAGAGACACGGACATACCAGAGCAAATCCAGCAAAGGGCCACAAAGATGATTAAGGGATGGGAGCATCTGACAACTGAGGAGATGCCGAGAGAGCTGCCAGTTGTCAAGCCAGGAGGGCTCTGATAAATGTGTATAAATACCTGACGGGAGGGAGTAAAGAAGATGGGGCCAGGCTCTTCTCAGTGGTATCCAGAGACGGGACGAGAGGCAGTGGGAACAAAGTGAAATACAAGAAACTCTGTTTAAATGAAAACGCACAGGAAACCTTCCTTACTGTGGGGTGACTGAACACTGGAACTGGTTGCCCAGGCAGGCTGAACAGCTCCATCACTGGAGATGGTACCCACTATCTCTGTATGGCCAATGCGGGGGATGTTCAGAGGCCTGTGCAACGTCTCTAATGGACCACGTTTTGAGCAGGAGGAGTGGACTAGATGATCAGAGGTCCCTTCCAGTCGCTGCCTCCTGTGATTTTTAATTTTTTTTTTTAAATAAGATAGATTTAATAGCTTATTACTGTCAGACTCTGCAGGAGGACTGCACCTGTGTTATTTACAATACTAATTTGCTTCTGCTTATTGTTAAATGATGTTGAATGGCCTTGACTTCTTATAACCTTTTACTGAAGGGTGAGGAGTTTGTTTCTTAAAGAGAAGCACTATCACACATACAGCAGATCTGATGAATTGGTTCAGTTCTGATTCAAAACCCAAAGTATTTCTGAAATTAAACTGTGAGCTGTAAGACTTAAAGAATTTCTGACATCATGCCTGATGTTCATCAAAGTACATTATACCTAATGCCTGGATAGAAAATTGCATGAAGTTGGAGCTCTACCCGAGTCCTGCGTACCTCACATCAGATCGTGTTGTCCAGTGGTCTGTAGGTAGTGTTTATTGGTTCAAACTCACATTTTTCTGTACAATCTGTGTTTGTGTGTTTCTTGCATTAAATAGTTTTTCATATATCTGCTGATGATTGTGTTGACTTCATTGCAGAGGCCCAGCCCAATCCAGCTGTACTCGCCTCCTTTCATATTGGCACCCATCAAAGACAAACAGACAGAGCTGGGAGAAACATTTGGAGAGGCCAGTCAGAAATACAATGTGCTTTTTGTTGGCTATTGTTTGTCTCACGATCAGCGCTGGCTTCTGGCATCCTGCACTGACCTTCATGGTGAATTGTTGGAAACCTGCATAGTTAATATTGATTTACCAAACAGGTAGAAACCTTTATTTTTCACACTACATAGTTGTCACCCCTCACTCTTATTAGTTTCTTGCATGTCCCTTCTAATATTTTCTGCTGATGTGATCATGATAATGTTACAGCGATAACATTTCGGTTGGCACTTTTATAACTTATAAACTGCAGAGGAAAATAGTTCCTGTGTTACACTTGTTTTACAAATGCTACCTACAAATCTCACCTTCAAGAACAACTGGTATGTTGCTCAGCATATTGTCACCTCTCGCATGTCGCTGCAATAACAGTACTGAAAGCAGACACATACTTGTTCTGCTGCTTGTTAGTAAAAGGTAAGTTTGACACTCCACAGAAGTGTCCGGACTCCTATAGAGGGTAAGCAGTGAAATAATTATACAGTACAGAAATCTGAATATTGTCCTTTATTCTCCTCTTCCCTTTTTTTTTTTTCCTCCCTTAACCTCCAGGTCGAGGAGGAGCAAGTTGTCTGCACGTAAAATTGGTCTGCAGAAGCTGTGGGAATGGTGCGTCGGTATTGTACAGATGACATCACTGCCTTGGAGAGTCGTCATCGGGCGGCTCGGCCGCCTGGGCCACGGGGAGCTGAAAGGTACGAAACGTCAGTGCTGTCACTGCCTGTGGGTTTGGAGTGAAGACGTGGCCTCAGCGTGCAAGGCAGAACGACCTACAGAATTGACCACAAACCGTTGAAAACAGAAAATTGAGAGTGATAATCCAGCCTTGGCACCGAGTTTTTGTATTGATTTGCATAATCAATTTGCCTGTTTGTACACTGGGTTTGACATCACTCCCTCATGTCCTGTAGATGTTGGGTAGATTGACTAGTGTTTGCACGGTGTATTTCCAAGTGGAAGTCATGGGTTTTGTCACATGTTAGAAAAAGATCTGAACAATAGTTATCCTGTCACAGAAATAGAAACAGGATTCAATTCTGATTCCTAAACTTAAACATAAACTAAACAAACAAAGAATTCTTGCAAAAAGAGTTACTGAAGAAAAAAAGTATTTTTTTTTTCTGTGATATACAAAACGAACTGATAATCAGTGTTAACCAGCACTAAGGTTCTCTCTGCAACCTGCAAAGTATTCCCAAGGTTTAGCATTCCTCATGGCTCTGGGGGAACTGGAGGGAGCTCTGGAGTGTTTAGGTGTAGGTACCTTAATCCAGCAAGGGCAGGGACTGCCTTGCTTCACCTGAACAGTGATTCCTCTCACTGCTCTAAATACACACAGTCATCATCTTTTCTTCCATTTCTAATGGCTGTGGCCACTATTCAAGTTTTGTTTGGTAACTGATTGGAAGAAAATGGGATTCTGAGAAGGTGCTCTCAGTCTTCCCCCATCTCCTGAGTTGGAACATGAAGATAAATTAGACAGGAGGATAAAGATATTTCATGGGTGTTTGTCCTTTTACATTAATAACTGAAGAAGACATTAATTCCTCTGGTTAGCTTATTGCAAGAGCTTTTGTATTTCATGAGACTGGGAAAAAATTGAAAAACAGCGCACGATAAATAACAATTCAGTCTGAAAGCACAAAGAAATACTCTAAGGGGGAAAAAGCAGTAATTAAATGCCTTCTCCCATATAGTATGTGCAGGGAAGATAATCAGCAACTCCCTCCCGCTGTTTGGACACAGAATGTCATTTAAATGGCTAAAAGTAGTTTCTTGAATGTACATCTGCACCTCCACTGAAATTGGCTTTATTTAGCGTATTTTATTCATACCAAAGTTTAACAACATTTCTCTGCTGTTGGGTGTGTGAATTCGTATGTCTTTGCTTACATTTCAAGTATTCCAATTATGCAGCATGTTAGCTGAAAACAGATGATTGTTTGAAAAAAAACAATCAGTGCAGTTCAGGAAAAGATTTGTATGTAAATAACAAACATTTAAAACTCTTTAAAAAAGAATGCCTGTATGGTGCCCAGTTTCACATCAGATAAGTACCTCTGCCTTACAGGTAGGACGAAAGACTCCATCCTCTTCAGTGCTTTGTCAGAGTAATACAGGTAGCTCATGGGAAACCCAACTACCACAGAATAAACTACTCTGCAGTAACTGCTTGAACAGCCAGCTAGCAGAGCCATGCCCCTTGTTTACGGGGGGGCGCAGTCCAGAATAATACAGTGTTAAAGAAATGCAAAGGGTTGTTAATATTTTGCTATTTTAAAGCACGTGCTGGCTATTGCAGAACTCCGCTCTGTTCTATCGTGATGTTTATTCATTTCAGACTGGAGTATCCTCCTGGGGGAATGTTCCCTGCAGACAATCAGCAAACAGCTAAAGGAGGTGTGCCGCATGTGTGGCATCTCCTCGGCGGACTCTCCTTCTATCCTCAGTGCCTGCTTAGTTGCCATGGAGCCACAGGGGTCATTTGTTGTGATGCCAGGTAAGTTTTATCCAACTTATTTAAACGCCCATAAGACTTCTCTTCTTTTATCATACTTACTACATGTTAATTTTGGGAGACTTTTGAGTCCAACAAGAAGACCTTGATTAGCGTGGCTAAATGTGATAGAAAATAGGTTGAGCCAGCAGAATTCCCAAAAATACCCCAGAGATGCTACGCTGGGAGTGTAGGCTCCTAGGGGGAAAGATTGCTGCATGCCACTGCCAAACTGGTGACCTTCTCCTGGGGGAGGTCGTGTTTTCAGGTAGGCCAGTTCTCAGCTGAAATGTGACGTTGTGATGCCCTCGTGCAAGGAGGACTGGAGACACTGTAAGAGTCGGCAGTGTGAAAGAGTAGGAGTCTGTAAATGGGAGGAAGGACAAACCTACTTGCCTTTTCATATGCTTAAGTTATTTAGAGCTCTATGATAAGCAGCAGTTCACAGAGTTAAGTTGAAATGGAATTATATTTTGAGGTTCTCTTTACTTATTTGTTGTATTACGTAGGCACGTACTTTTTAATGTACGTGGTGACATATACTTACAAACGACTCTGTTTTTTAGTTTAGAAATAAGATTACTACATGGAACAGAATTAAACAAGCTTGAAAATTACACATCAAGCTGAATAATTTTCAAAGCAGAGTTTTTGTAACATGAGAAAATAGATGGCAAGTTCTGCTGTCTTCATGTCAACCAAAGTGGGGTGTATTGCGTAATTATACAGATGTGTGTGTCAAAAATAAATGTAACTTGCTCATTTAAGAAGCAAATCTTTGACTAAGGGCTAGCAGAATGAAAGGAAGGGTAGGGCATTGTATGGGAATTCACATAGCTAAACATTATCTACAACTCGTGATCTTAATTTCAAGCTCTTCAAGTAATTTATTCTTTTTAAGAGAAGAACTTTTAAACACTTGTATTAGCTTGCAAACCTAGATTAGAAATTAATTGAACACAGAACATATATTTTGAAGATGATACAAATTAATGTCTCTGCTGTTGCTTCTGTCCTGGAAGATGCCGTCACGATGGGATCAGTGTTTGGCCGGAGCACTGCGCTCAATCTGCAGTCGTCTCAGCTGAACACCCCTCAGGATGCCTCCTGTACGCACATCCTGGTTTTCCCAACCTCTGCTACTATCCAGGTAGCACCAGCAAATTACCCCAACGAGGATGGATTCAGCCCTACTAATGGTGAGTAGGCACGTGTCCGGCGTGAGAGGCGCAATGCTTGCGGATGCTCGGTGGCCTGCTCAGAACATCAGCAGAGCTGTACAGTCATGAATAAAAACAGTGGACCAGTGCTCTCCCACGGAGCCCATACCACCCAATTTAATTTAAAGAGCACAACACTGTACTTCATAGTTACTGCATAATATACTGTGTTTTTCTGAAGTCTGTTTCCAGATGATGCTGATTTATTCCAAAGGTGATACTGACCAATCAATATGCAAAATAGCCCAGACTACAAAATCCTTTTTCTTGTTGTGACTTCATCAGGCCAACTTGGTTTTTGTAGTAGTGGTTTGTTCACTTCATGCCCTGTTGTGTACAAAGCTTGTGAAGAAGGAGGTACTCGCTTTAGAATTTTAATCTTCCTGTAAAGTAGGCAAAATAGACCAACCTGACAATTCTTTTGTGGGCAGTGTGCTTCTTCAAGCGTATTTAACCCTATAGCTTGTGTTAGCAAGACTCTGGTTAATATTTTATATCAAATAAGTATTTTCCTAACTGTTTTGCCATACATCCCTAAAAATGATTGTAAAATAATTTAAACCAAGAGTAACTACCAACATTTACAACAGAAGTATTTTATGAAGAGGGAGGTTACAGTACAGAGAGGAAGAAAGGCTCACTATTTTTAATGAAAGAGTCTGCTTTGATCTGTTCCTCCTGGAATTTCAGTGGGCCTCACAGAAGGGAAGTTGCCCCTCTTAAGCAGCTGTCCTTCCAAGGCCCCAGAACCCTGACTGAATGCTGTGCTGACAAATGTTTAACCTGCATTAACCTGCCCTTTAGTGCTCCAGATGCTAATTAGAATCAGGTACAAGAACTGGCGTTTTCCAAAATGGTGTTAAATTTAATTTTCTTAACTCTGTTCTACTTAATGATTAAACTGCTTCCTACACTATTAGCCATCTCATTTATGCTTTGGAGGCTAAGCAGAGCATGACATGAGTTCTGTTTTGTTTACTGAGCTTGTAGGACAGAAGTTAATAAGCTAAGTTAATTCATTGCTCTTGCAATCCAGTGTTTCTCTTTAGAAGATGAAGGAAAACAACCACCTGCCTATTCCAACACTAGGACGTCAGGTGAAATTAGTTCAAGACACACATGTTCTTTTCTGTTTTCATGTGGAGTAAATTTTTCTTTTTCAAGATAAATTCTTTATTACAATATGTAGAAATGCACGACTCCTATTTAGGGCTCCACGTGTTTTAGTATAAATTTGGCTGCAATTCTAATTAATCCACTTAATTCAGACAGCTCCCACTGTCCCTTTCTGTCCCCTGAAATGTACTTTAAATGTCATTATACTGTTCAAACATGTCATTATACTGTTCAAACGTCTTTGCCTGCTGAGAAAATCCTGTAAACCATATTGTGATGCTTGTAATTTTTTGCTCTGTGTTTATAATGTCTTAGCTTTCCATCGTGTAAATTATTCGTGGTACCATAACCTGTGTTTCAAATGATTGAGTAATGGGATGTACTTCTCTTAGAATGCAAACCCATTTTCACTGTATCTTCATGCCCTTCCCACATATTAACATAAACCAAATTAAAATAGCGAGTTCTGACAATGCGACTGTAATTTCTGAGATAAAAGTAAAATATTAAAAGCTGCATTGTAGGAAATCCTGGTGCAGTAATTGAAATAATCATGGCAGTATATTGCATGGGAGTGTGGAGCAGGCCGTGCTGCCCTCACTGGTCCTGTGAGCAATTTCCGTGAAGCTGCTGGGGCTGCTCCCAGAATATTTTGAGCAAAATGCGCCGAAGCGCTGGTGTGCAGCCCTGGGAGCCCCAAGAGCAGCACCTGCTGAGAGGAACCGTAATGGGTTTCAAGTGTTTTGTTAATGGATTTCTGTGACTAACTGCAGAGAGGTGTCATTTTGTCTGTTACAAAGTTCAGTTTGGATTTTTATTGAGCTGGTATGACAGGATTTTTGTTCACTCTATGACCATTATTAAAATTCATAATTTTAATAGATGTCTGCCAACTTTTCCTTTCAAGTCTGTGCGGTTGCAGTCAAAGGTGCTAAGAAGGATTGAACAGTAAAGTGTTTCTCTCTTTCATCTGTCTCAAGAGTACGTGGAAAAAAAAAAAGAATGATACTAAATTAAAGGGAATGGTAATAAATTACAAAAATTTCTTGACAAAAATGAGTACAGCACATTGGAAATTGTTCTTCTTTCTTTTCTTTTTTCAGATGACATGTTTGACCTCCCGTTCCCAGATGACATGGACAATGACATTAGAATTTTAATAACAGGGAATCTTCACTCTTCACCAAATTCCTCCCCAGTTCCTTCCCCTGGATCACCATCTGGCATTGGAGTGGGATCTCACTTCCAGCATAGTAGGGTAAGGCTGTAGCACTTTAGGGCATATGCCACTTCAAATAAAGTACAAAACCACCCAAATCCTCCAACAAAATTTGTTTTTCCTGTAGATTCTCAAACATAATTAGGTCAACAGCAAGCAGAAATGAATGTTAAAATTGAAGGTGCTGGTTAAATACTGTTGTAGAAGATGCCTCTGCCTTGACTATTTACATCTCTAAAGTTAATTGTTAGTGTACAAGATTATTGAGAGGAAGAGAGGAGGAGGAGACAGAAGCTTTATTTTTGTGTGGCAGAGCCATATCTAATGACCCTGTATAAATTCAATCTGTGCTCATCCATTTTTTTTTGGAAAATCATATGGAATGTCCCTGGCACAAAGTGACAAGTCTTTGAGAGAAAGGAAGGTATGACAGCTCTGTTGACATGAATTTCTAGGGGAGGCACGAAGGGCGATAATTCTCCTGATAACAAAACCCTACCCGCAGAAACTCCGCAGGTGCTGGATGTTTATGCAAATGTTGTTTTCTTAGTAAAAATTCGCCCAGAGCACATAGAGTTTGTAAGTTGTTTTTGTTTGAAGTGGCTTTTATAAAGTTGGTTCCAACACCAGTGATTACTTAAAATGCAAATTACTTTGTGTAATTCAAGGTATTTTTTAAAATCAGCATTAGCATAATTTGGATCATGTTTGATGGAACTCTTATACATTTAATTGTGTAAGAGCCTTAGCTGTACTCTTAAAATGGTTTCCATCACAAGCATGTAGAAGTTTGACACTTCATAATTTCCTGTGGAGAAGTTTTATTCTAGAAATAGTACATTTAAAGCAGTAGTATATTACTTCTTTACTCAATAATACAGTATTTTATTAAGGAAACAGGCTAACTTTTATACATGAAACAGATAACCCCATGCATTTAGAAGTTCTGGTTTAGTGATCTGTAATAACTGCAGTAACTGGATCTGGATCTGTGACTGTCACTGGTGGCTTCAAACAGTCTCAACAAGAGAAATTATAAATCTGGTATGAAAGGAAGTACAGGATGGCTGCTTAGAGGAGGTGTAGGTACAGCCAACATACTCGCCCGTGAATGATGCTACTCATTCCGCCTCTGTGACAAAGCAGTGCATTTCTCTGAATGTAGATAAGGTGGCTTAAGAAAAGAATTCTCTCTCCCTGAACATGACTGACTAAATGGTGTTAGTTTCACCACCTGGAAGGAAGAAATCCTGCCTGTAGTTTCCTTGCAGCCTCTGTCAAAATGCTTCAATGGTCAGCTTAATGCGCTCGGTGGGTGCAAGGTTACTTCTGCGTCAGCCACGAAAATGCTAATCCTGTATTCTGTGATCTCAGCACACAACCACCTTACCTTATGGTAATATTCCAACCCACTTTTCAAAGGCTAAAGAATTGCACATTACTGTCACCTGGTTATTTCAAACCGGTATGTGGGCAAATTGGGAGTTTTCCATTCTGTTACTAAACCCTCCAGCCCTAAATCACAACTCCCCACAATTTCTCTCTCGTGTTTAGTTCATTCAACAATCTCTATTCTGTGCCACTTTTAGAAATGCATTTACAGAACTTATTCTCAGTGGAACTCCATCCAAGTGGCTTAAGAACAGCACTGAAAGGTTAATGACCAAAGAGCTTAGGGACCTGGACAAGCCATTCTAGATGAACCTGTCATAGTAATTCAGTTTAACCATTAACAAGGGCCTAGTAATTGATGTGTAATTTTTGGTTTTAAAAAAGCAGCAGCGTGTGATCATTACCTTGTGGGTCGGGGAAGGTCAAGCCTTCGTCCATGTAACCCGTAATTGATTGCCGCAGTTTAGCAGGGTAAGTCCTGATTGCTCAGCAGCCAGTTTCAAGGTTTGCTGTTAGGCTTTGAGTGCCCACAGCCAGGTAAGCTGCAGCCTCCTCCAGGCTTTATGGACTGTTTAACTTTCTTTGATTCTTGATCAAGATATTACAGTTGGAGAAAGACCTGCTTGAAGGACCAGCAGTAAAGGCTTTGTGATTAAGCTGGTTTCTGTGCAGTGGAATTTTTTTTTTTTTTTTAAACCTGTTGACTTAAGAGATGTTTATGGATTCAATGAACTGCTATCCCAGTTCTTCTGGGATAAGTTTCAAGCTAAATTACTTCACAGGCATCTTTTGGGGTTTTCCTCTATGAAATAAGAGTAAAAGAAAAATAATAAAGGGTGTTTCCAAAAAAAACCAGCTGAATTTAAAATAGGAAGGTACTCTAGAATGGAATGGCAGTCACCCTGTCTGACACCTAAGGAGACCCTTGTAGGTTTGGTAACGTGGTTCAGGATATATAAGGAGGATATGTATATATATACACACACAGGATGGGGTAAGCAAGATTACACCAAGTGTTCCTATCCAACAGCCGTGGGTATGGAAGGGTCATCTAGGTTTTACTCTGCAGAAATAGAATCACAAACATATATGCTGACAGGCAGCAACTCAAAGTCTGATGAAATTAGTTTTACAGCCAGTTTCTCATTGTTTAACTCTCTCCTCTCCAAATAAATGTTTGGTCCATATATAAAAATGAGTAACTAATACTGAAAAAATACAGTATATAAGTAAATGAATAACTGATACAAACTGAAAAGCAGGACAGCTGTTTCTTCTTCCCCACGCTTCATCTCTGCTTGGCAGGACAAATATAAACAAGCACAGTATCTTCTGTTCAAGTGCCCATAGCAAGACATAGCAAGTGTAGCATTTTTTTCTAAGTTATCAATGTAACTAACTGAAAAAGCAATCAGAGCCGAGCTTATAACGATGCAGCTATTCTCTGTTCTTCCCTATTTGAGTGTGCAATGCATCCTTCCACTGGCTGAAGTCAGGAAGATACGCAGTGCAAACTGCTGGGTTTGAGATGTACAGGAAAAGCCTATGAGGCTTCATAAACTTAAATTCAACACTGGTCTACGCTGGGCAGGCTCCCAAGAAGCTGTTCAGATTCACAGCCAGAGCCCAGTACCCCCAAGTTACTCTGTAGCATCAAATTCCACATGTGCTGGGTTCAATTTAGGAGGTCAGCATTGCTGTTTGGGAATCTAAAGTGATTCTGGAACATAAGCCTCAAGAACCCAACTACAGAGGAAGAAGGAGGGGATTAGAAAACTCTGACTAAGGTTCATGAATAACTAGAGGATAGCTCATTAATAACAAGAGAGAACTGGATTAATGACTGAGTAATTAGTAAACAAAATTAACATTATTGGCGTGGGATGTCATGACATCAAACAACAAACCTGCCTTTTCAACTCTTCTTTCAGAGCCAAGGGGAACGTCTCCTTTCCAGAGAAGCCCCTGAGGAACTGAAGCAGCAACCTCTTGCTCTTGGATACTTCGTATCAACTGCCAAAGCTGAGAATCTCCCGCAGTGGTTCTGGTCATCCTGTCCTCAGGCACAAAACCAGTGTCCCCTCTTCCTGAAGGTCTGTCTTGGTATCCTGTCACAGGGGAAAGAGTATTTATACTCTTTATGTATTAAATAAAATACCCTGTGTTAATACACAGGGAAAGTGTATTTATAGCCTAGGAATTTTCTCTGAATATGTTGGCTTTGCATGTTACCACAACTGTGACAGTGCTGGAAACGGACATACAATTTCAGGTTTAAATTTACTTAAGATAGCTGGCTGTTACAACTTAATTTTCTATTCCTAAAGCCCTTACCTGAAAACTGAATGGTTTGGCAGCTTCTAAATACAGAATCATCAAAGCTGTATCGGGTATTACGTAAGTGTCCCAGTTGTCATTTTCACTCAGCCTAAGACAGGAGGGACATACCTTCTCTTCTGCCGTAATCCAGTTATGACACACAGATTATAAATTAGAGAGTGAGCATTTACTCTCCATTTCTATTTCCCTAGTTGTAAAAGTTGCACAGTGGAGTCTGTGGTGTCAGAGTGAACCTGGTACCTTCCCTCGCAGAATGGCTAGTGTTTGTGAGACACATACAGCAGAACTGGGTCAGCTACTAGAGGTTCACAGATCCCTGGAGAGTGTCATGCAGCTTCTTATTTGCATGAATCAAAAAAAAAGTGAACTAATGAGCGTGGAAAGAAGGTGAAAAATCTGCCTTGAATAGTATCACATAACTATTTGAGCAAACATCATCTAGAATAATATAGTACCACTTACTTTATCCATTCCTAGCTTAATTAACAAATAGTAAATATTTTTGCAAGTCTCTTAACTAAATTCTCTCATCCATGTCTATCAGACAATTATCAAGTAAAAGTGTTCAGTATCTCTCAATTCTTTCCTCATGCAAAAAGAGCAATCGTAGGAGCGATGGTAACGATGACTTGCAGTCAGCATGGCAGGCTTCATGTGCAGTAGAGCACCTCCACCAGCAAAGTTCTGAACCTTATTCCTTACACTCTGCACTCTTCATGGAGAGATTTCCCTGAAGTATGTGCTTTTCTTTAAACCTACAGAATGGAGATCTTAAAAAAACAAACCACCGTGGTTTTGGAGCTAGAGATGAAGTTTTACACAGAATTTAAAACTACTTTTTTTTTTGTGAATGGGTAATCCAAAGACTATGTTTCAGTTCCAGCAGTAAAAACACAGTCAGCAGAGCTCCAGGCAACTTTATGAATTCCTTCTGTAAGCTTAAACTAGATTTGTACTAGAGAGAAGAAGCCACCACCCTTGCCTACACCACCACCAGCCCCAGCCTGACACAATTGCTCTCTCAGATCTAGGCTGAATTAAATGTTTAATCTGACTTGGAACATACCGTTTCGGTCTGGACAATTTTGAATAACAGCAAGGGGCTGAGTTCATGCAGCGACTTGTGCACCGCGCAGTGAGCAGGGGGTGCTCTCTCCTTCATGCTGCACAGCGCTGCAGTTAGGAGACTCGTATGGCATGTGAGGCGTACGGATTCAAGTCATCTTTGTCTGGTTTTGGATTAAGTATTTTTGAGCTAAAGTATTTCCCCTCTAATGTGTGTGCCATAATTGGAGGAGTATAAATTAGAGGTTTTGCCCTGGCAGGCTGTGTGGCGTGTTAGGCAACCCACGTGAAAGCCTGACGTGGTTGCTCTGCCCCCGGCACGTGATCAGTATGAAATCCCTTTCCTGCTCCTGTATAAACTAAGGCGCGAGCCTTGCTCCAGAGGAAAGATGAGAGGGGTGGAGAAAGCGTACAGCAGGGAGCAGGGCAAACCCGCCCCACCTCTGTGCGCTACTCTGCGCTGGTCTCCTCCTGGGAGAGTTTGAAGAATCAGAACAGTTTGTTACCGAAATACCAAAAGAACCACTGACACAGCTGAAGTGTTTCCCCTCATCGCTTCTGTGACTAAAATCAAGAACAGAATTCAGCATTCTTTTTTAAAGATCCTTGATTCCAGTCAAAAAGATAAGTCAGTTTATTCAAAAATGTAATCATCATGGAACTTGGAAATACACATGGTCATGGTGGGGTCAACAAAGAACTGCCAACTTTCTGTGCTGTCCTGAGACAGTTCAGAAAATATTTGCTCACTGTGACTCTTTAGAAGTACTTGCTAAATGAAGAGTTAATTTGTGCTTTTTTTCCTTTACACAGGCCTCCTTACATCACCATATCTCCGTAGCGCAGACAGATGAGCTTCTACCTGCCAGAAATTCTCAGCGAGTCCCTCACCCCCTTGACTCTAAAACTACATCAGATGTCTTGAGGTAATGCCTTTTAGGCTTTGCGTTTCCTCTCTAAGGCTGTGGGGACTGAGCACTGAAATTTCAGAGGGACCTTTTCTGCATCAGTTCTCCATGCTACCGTACAAAACTACGTACAGAAAAATTAACAACAGCTTTGCCTTACCAAGCGGGCACCTTGGTCTGCCTCCCAAAGATTGTTCTGTTTAGCTGCTGGTCTAATCTGGACTGTGTCAATAATTATTTTTACTCACCAAACCAAGCTGATTTATAGATGGAGATAAAAGTACTGTCCTCATACAGATATCTTAGGAATTGGGCTCTAAAGGAGGCGTTCCTCCTGAATTAATACAGGGTTGTGTATCATATTGTACAAGATAACTAGAGGACTTTTTGCCTCCATCCCACCTGTTGGGGACTGAAAAAAGATCTTGTTTATGAGACAGTATACAGGGTGAACAAACAGGTACATGTCACCAAGTAGAGAGTATCAGCAGGAAACAGGAAGAATAATCTAATCTAAGAAAATTGGTGGTGTTTGTATACTCTACAAACATCCTCTTAGAGGACTGGGCTCTCACAGCTGTCCTGGGGTACTACTGGCTTTGTTTTGAGTCAAAAGGATGATGCAAAGGGAAAGAACGAGATACAACAGACACAAGCTACAACATGAGAAATTCTAATCAGATACAGGATGGCACAGAAAGTGGGATCAAATACTGACACAGGTTGCCCAGAGAGGCTGTGGAACCCCCATCCTCAGGTGTTCAAGACTCAAGGCTTTGAATACATTGGTGAACTAAACCTCAGGAGGTTCCTTCCAACCCAGATGACTCTGTGATTCCACAGTCTCTGCTGTGTATCGGGGAGGGCCTACAGTCAGATACCTTGGTTCAAGTTTAGACATATTAAAACTAAAAATTCCTGCTTCTGCCCCCCCGCCCCTTTTCAGCGAGCTTCCGACTCTGCCAACACCACCAGCATTAACACAGCCAGGCAGTCTTCATGATGATGTATCTCCAGGACAAACCAGAGATAAATTTAAGTAAATCATCTAGAAAAGACAAGAAGGAAAGGAGTAAACAATTCCATTTTCATTTCTCTCTGTATTTCTCTCCTGCAGGTTCGTTTTGGAGCAGTACAATGCACTGTCCTGGCTTACGTGTAACCCTGCCACTCAGGATCGCAGCTCCTGCCTTCCTGTCCACTTTGTGGTGCTCACTCAATTGTACAATGCTATCATGAATATACTTTAATAGATAAAAAAGCACTTGTTCTTCTGGCTTATTCTCCCCTCAACCTGAGAAACGTGCCACAGTCTGCAAAGATCACAGTTTTGCTTCTCTTCAGACCAGTCCTGTGCTGTGCTTCTGCTCCTCCAAAAGCACATGTGAATCCCGCAGTGTTCAAACCGAAACTACCCGTTAACATCTCTGGCAGCTTCAGTCCAAAATCTGGGAACATCCAAGAACAGTGAACACAGAGTAACCTCAAGCCAGTGTTAGTTTGGTGGCCCAGTAACTACTGGTCAGTGTGATTATTTTTTTTTAATATTTTATTTTTTTAAGGAAGACTACAGTATCTTTTTGCATTAGGAACTCTGATAAACAACCAAGAGCAGTTTCAGCCCTGCAAGTCAAAAGACCTTGTAGTGACCAGTTGGGGTTGTCCAAAACATATTTTGTTGTTCAATCATCATAAACTGGGACTTTGCAGGAGAAAAAAAAAAAAAAACAAACAAACCAACCACACAGTCGTAGTCTCGTATAAATATTGGAGTTTTCTGTCTACCTGGAGTTCCTGTCAGAGTGGATTGGGATGAATGCATGCATTTGTTACCTGTCCATGTAGATATGAATGGTCTGGAGATACTTATTTATTTTTAGGTTTGGGGAGGGGAGGGGAGGGATTAAATTATAAAGGACCAGGAACAGTAGAATATCTTAAAGAATCCAGCTCCGTTCCACTATAGGGTTATTTATCTACGTACCTCTCACTCGTCTGACCTAGAAATCAAAAGTGAAGCTGATAACAAAGTGCAAGCTGGGGAGGGAGGCGTGCGCAGGAATTGTCACCTGCCTTTAGCGTGGTTAGAGCAAGGAACGGCCAGTGTTCAATGAAGGATCACACTACCTAAGGGAGGGGGAGTGAGTGAGAGGTAGGGAGGAAAAATACTTTGAAGCCCAATGTAAGGGCAGATGGAAAGTGGTAAATTAATCTATTGTAGAGCTATGATTGAAATATATTTCCAGTAAATTTAGCGATGCTAGAAAACTATTTACTGAAACCCAAGTCGCCCTTTAATTCTGGGCAGACTCGTCCATGTACATATCCAAAAATATGGTTTTTGTTTACACTAAATCAGTTACAAATCTGGTGTATTTTTTCTGACTATAGGAATATTATTTCAAAGAAATAATTTTTAAAAATTATATCATTAAATTAGTACTTGAAGTTATACCACTGTGGTGGAAAAGTTACTTTGTTTAGTAAAATGATTGCCATTTTAAAGGTTAATGGCTAATTGAAGTATTTTTATGACTCCTTCATTCCAGGCTTCAAGGGGTTTATATTTAAACCCCATTTTCTAATGTTTGTTGTTGCACTGTGCAGCAGGCATGGACTGCCTTACGGGAGGGGTCGGGCACTTTGATCAGGCTGTGTGACCGAGTTATCTATCTGTGGAGAAAAAAACCTACCAATTTTAAAAGTTCTTCCAAAAGACTTTCATGTTCTGGTTAAAAAAAATGAAATTCTATGATTTTAAAAAGTATTTTTCTTGAGATAGTGTAACATTTAAAACAAATTATATAAAATAAAAAAAAAAAAAAAGAATTGCTTGTGTAACGAGAAGGTGAAGTCAGAGAAGGAACCTGTAAATGGATTATTTCATTCTCTGCACCAAACCTCCCATGTGGGTTATCCTCTTTGCAATGTATAGGTTAAAAAAAAAAATCTGATATCAAACCATTTGTATCTAATGTGTACAGTGTAAAATTGACTTTAAAAATATTGCAGTACTATTTTTTCTTAATCAGAAAAGAAAATTCTCAAGGCCTTTTGAAGAGCATAAAAAGATGAAGATTGTAAACTTGTATAAAAAAATTTAACTTGGGGAGGAAAAAACTGTAAAGTAGACATTTGTAATCTTTTACCATTTGGGGGTTATTTGTTCCCAGGATTCATCTGAACTTTGGATTATTATTTTGTTTGTTCTTTTTAAATGGGCCGTTTTTATCCAGGGGTGTTTCTTCCCCAGAAACCTGGTTCTAAGCAAAAATTAAAAATAAAAAAGGGCAGCGAGGAGTAGTTTTCATCTGGTGTCTTTTATTTAATTTTTTTAAGTTAAGAGAAGCTGGTGACATATTTATACGTTTTTGTGCAAAATAAATGAATGGCAATAGATTTTAAAGAAAAATCTTATGTACTTCAGTGTGAAAAGTTCTGTATAATATTTCCCTTAAATATGCATTATTTTACTTGTGAGTTTTTTACTGAATTAATCTGAAATGTACAAGCCCTGGCTTTCCTACAGAGTGAAGAAAGTTATTTTATTTTTTTTTTTTATTTCTAACTTTGGAAATTCATGCCTAAATCAGAATTATTATTACAGTTGTTTGAGCTAAAGGGAGAGGGAGGGGGTGGGGAATGTCCAGCATGCTTGTATGTATATTTCAGAACCTTTTTTAAATGTAAAAGCTGTACATTTCTGGGGAGTTCTGAATTTCTTTTTGTTTTTGTTTTTTTTTTTTCCTCTGAGCATTTTGCAGTGAGCTTCTTTTATATATAGCCGACAATTTGAAAGAAAACAAAAAAAAAAAAAATGTGAAGTTCATTTTAAATCTACAGTATATCGCTGGTACAATACACTAAAAAAAAGACTTTGATAAAAAGAAACAATAATAATAAAGACCTCCATTTTAAATGTCATTCATATATACCTTGTGGATGAGAGCTATATACTTTTACACACTTTTTTAGATGAATAAATTATTGAATTACTGAAACTGTTGGTGGAGTTTTATTCTTATGAGTATTTAACTTTTAAGTGTTAGCATTCCTAGTGAGGGAGGGCTTGCGTTACGACATATAGATTCCATGTGATATGATTGGAATCTTTAATATTAATTTAATATTAATATTAATAGAGACACGCAGTGCTGCCCGCCCTGAACGACCCCAGTGCCTGCCTGCCTTTTCGATGCGCTGCACCATGGTACAGCTCCAGCTGTGTCAGACTCCCTTGCAGCGTGATAAGGCTCATGAAAACGTATCAAGGTTCACGCTGCTGCAGTGCTTTGCTTTAAAACTGCAATCAAAGCAAACCAGAACAGTCATTCTAGTAAAAGCACGTCTGTTGTGGGAGGAAATTTGGTGCCCCTAATGTAAACGCCGAGACAGACCCGTTTAACATTCTGCCGAGTGGGGTGGGTGGAAGCAACCCGGGATAAGCTGGGGACACACGAGCAGTAGTTGCTTCACATTAGCAACTCTAATCACGGGAGCTCCGTCAAGTACAGATGAAATTTCTCTGTACACAGCAGGTAAGTCTGTAACAGGAGAGTCCAATGGCACATCTTGTACCCTGCTCCCCCTGCAGCAGGATTACAGACGGGGCAACTGAAGTACAGCCAGCCCTGGAGGAAAGAGGGATCCAGACCAGATCTGCCGCTTCGGGCTGCTCGGAGCAGCTGTACAATCTCCATCCTGCACGAGCTGAATCCTCAGCCGGACACGTCCTTGAGCAGCCTGATCAAATCATACCTGCTTTGACCAGGCGCTCGGCTGGACTATTAGGCTGCAGGAGGTCCCTTCAAACCGAGACATTCTGTATTTAGCAGGTTCATTGCTAACCACGGACGTGCAAAACAATGATAAATTAACAACTGCAGCCCAAGCCCTTTCACAGGGCTACACCTTCACAAGAGCAGAGGTCTATTTTCCATCCGTAAGAATAGTTCTGGAAAAGCTTAAACCAGAATCTTCAGGTAAGATACAATTTTCTGTATGTAAAGAAGTGATAAATCTGTGACCTCCCCAAGTCCGTAGTAAATACAGTATCCCGTACTTTACTCTTAAACAAGAAAAAACAGCAGCAAACTACAACCTGCCCCTTCCTTTCTTTCCAGTTGTAACTACCCCATCAGCTGTGGCCAGCCTGTGCTGCTGGTGGGAGCCTTCTGTTTTCAGCAGTGGGGACTTTCAAAATGAGATGAGGGAGTTTCTGCAGACGCAAAATGCTTTTAGAACTGATCGTTGTAGCTCGCTGTCTTGCAAGGTACGCTAAAAAAACCCTTCCCATGAAGCGACGGAGCCCGCGCTCGCATCCCGTCTCAGCTCCTGTGACTCTCTCAAGGAATTGCCACTCAGTTTCGTGGCTGTTTTAATGGCCGCTTGGGATTTCCTCAGTTGTTATTTCTCACCCACTTTGATTTTGGTGCATCTTATTTCTAAATTTAAAGTTATATAGTTACAAAAACAGTCCCTAAGATTTTGCCTTTTTTCGTAAACTTTCAAGCTTGTATCTTTTAGCTCACTTTACTATTGGTAAATTCATAATAAATGACAGTGTACAACTAACTTGTACAAGTTCTTACAGAATAGTTACACTTCAGCCTTCCATTGTGAGTGCTGTAAGTCCATGGAATTACTGCAGAGCAATATTTTTTAAGTGGAGATTACTTTGTGGCTAATTCACTGGCTTTCAAGACAAAAACTACCAATTAAATATTTTATTCCATGAGGACTGTAACAAAGAATTGAATGAAAAGACTAAAATCTCAGGTGATTTGTAACAATAATGTAGTATTTATGACAAATGGGTACAGTCCTGTGGTGACAGTCCCTTTAATACCAATGACGACGAAGTTTTTAAAGATAAGGCTGACATTAAACTACTACTCTTTTTCCAACTGCCATTTCTATTTTTGGCAAAACGTCACGGCCACCTGAAAACAGTTTAAGCACATGTAGAAAGCATCAGAAGTCGTGAAAGTAAACATCAGGTTTATGGTCAGTGTTACCATTTGTAGTGGAAATGGAAACAGCCCTGAGATCCCAAAACAGGAAGTCTTTGGTCTTTAACAACAAAGTGGTATTTATAAAATTACGCTTCTTCCACTTCCCTATTTTGAAACCGAACTGTAACACTCCAACAAATGTTTACGTGGGCAGACCCTGTTTTATGCTTAACTGACTGTTCCTCTACCAGGTATCAAAGCAGCAGTCCCACAGGGCTTTCCAGGGGATGTATAAACCTCAGTGCTATTTTAATGAAACCTGAAATACTCTTCAAAAACCTGAAACAAGAGGACACCAAGTTCTGTGAGAGGCCAACTCTGAAGACAGGCTGCCCTCAGCTGCCACGGACAGAAATCCACCTTACCCCTCGACCCTGCTCGAGTCAGCATTCGGGCTCCAGGTCTGGGACCATTCAGCACCCATCAGCCCTCGCTCTGGTTCTAGACTGGGACTTATCACCCAACTAGCAGTCTAACCATGCTATAAGCATATATGATATACTTTATATAAGCTATAAACATATAATATATGCTCATTTATCTGTATAAGCATTACCTTTTTTGCCTCTAAGAACTGCTTATTAAAGCCTGTCAGAATTATGATACCATTAGAAAACCAAAACCAAACAAACATGCTTAGCATCACGGCCCCTTCCAGAAAGCCAGTGTGCACACTGCAATTGCTAGAACTTACTACACAGCCTGTCTACAAGAATATCTTTCATTGTCCTGCAACAAATCAAGGGCAACACCTGCCAGGGTTCACTGGCTACCTCTGCTTGCTCCACAGCGTGTGCCCACAAGGCCCAGAGACTGGTTTAATGACAGAAGGCATTTACAGACTCTAGCACCGATCTGAGGACTCCACAACAGCTTCTGCTGTTAACATCTTCTCCACTCCCAAAACCCACGCCTCATTTTTCAGTTCTTAACCAACCTTCTGGTTCCCAGCCACCTCTTCTACCTTTATGTCCCAGGACCATGGTTTCTGTCCTACCGCACATGCACCTTTTTCTGTTTGACAGACGTTTTGTTTCAGAAATACCTGCTTCTGCAAGATAGTTGTCACCCACACCTCAACATCATCTGACTTCACAGGGAGTGCCACTCACTCCAGCTGCTTCGTTTTACAAGACACAGACATGCCGGCAGAAAACTCCTTCAGCCCACGTGGCAGCTCTAGCAGGCCTCGGGCCTTCACAAACGGAATTTCTTTTCCTTACACAGTAAATCACACATATGTTTAAAACAGTCCTACCAGCCTGACACTCTCTTTGTTTTTATTTAATATTATGCCATTTTGAAAATGTCAAACTGGTTTAAATCTAGGAACAAACGACACTCTGAAATGTGTCGCTGCTACCTCGAGTGTTTTGAGAACTTCCTGCCAACAGTGCAACTCCTATCCCCCAGTTCAGCCTCCTAAACAATGTATTTCCAGTTATAAAGTCTGCAGTTACACAGAAGAACAGCTCCACATTTAATGAGCAGATAAGGGAGGCAGGCTAAAAGGACTGGGCGGAGAGGAAACATGTAAGCTCTGATCCTAAACCTGCCAAAACTGACGCGTGCTATTGGGCAAAGCGTTGGCTGTGTGACCCCCTGTGTGTGTACCAAGCGTACTGGTGCTGACCTGTCTGGAGCTCTGGTTCGTGGGAAGTGAAAGCCCCTCAGACAGAAGACTGCAGAGCATTAGTCTGCAATCTCTAGTCAATATACTAAGATGATATAAAATTATTCAGACCAACGGAAATGGAAACTTCCTGCAAAGACTTACAGAAGATCCCAGACCGTCGAGCAACTTGGCCAATAAAATGTTAGAAGGAAGTCACAGTAAGACACAAAAAAACCTCAAAAAAAAAAAGAAATATGCCAAACGCATAGATGTAGAATTGCCTCTAAACTACGATACAACCGTATGATACAAGATAAATTAGGATGTAACATTCAAAAGATCTCGTAGTCACTGTAAGTATTTCCCGGACTAAAAGCAGCGCGATGCCTTTGAAAAACCACACGAACTGTCAGGACTTCAAGTGAGAGAAAGAGTAAACCAGGAATCGCCGCCAAGGCCCTGCGCACTGAGCGCTTCCAGGGCCGGGGCACCCCCAGCTGCTCTGGGCACCCTGCTCCGGGGGCTCAGCACCCTCCCGAGCAGAGGCAGCTCCCTCGGGATAAAAAAATAACCATTTTTTTTTCACCTTGCAGTTGGGTGAATATAAAAAGTCTTTTTTACACCAACCATTTGTTTAGTTATCTGGGATTTCCTGCAACCAGTGACAGCCATGACATGTCGCAGGGATCGCATCTATGACGTTCCCTGTGCCGCAGCTGCCGTACAAGTGTCACGGTCATGTCCCTGCTCTGCCATCAGGGGTCACGTTCGGGTGGCAAATGCAATGATGGTGGCCTCCCAGAGCAGGCTTTAAAAAAACCAAATTAACTGACACGCGTCTCCAGAGCTGGATCATTAAAGGTCAACCACAGGAACAGCTGTGGGTTCATTGGTCAAAGGACTCCACCCCTACTTGGAATCTGTTTCGGTGGTAATTTCATTAGTGCCCGGGGGAAAAGACAAGTACAAGAGAGGCAGGTGATGGGGTAAGGTGCGTACGGCGGGGAAGGGGAGGCTGTTAATCCCAGCGGGGTAATGGCCCATAGAAGTGCCAAAAGAAAGGTGCTGGGAGCAGCCCTCCAGCTGCTGGCTTAAGCAGCGCTTTAGAGTTAACAGGCATTGCCCTTGTAGCTCTTTCCCCATTCAAAAGCTGGGAGCGGGGGGCGTTCTGCCGCAAGGACACTCGCTAGTGCACAACGGGCTTGTCAAGCAACAGACAGGAGAGAGAAGAAACCTGAATGGGAACACGGAACAGGCAGCGCTCAAGCCTGGTCTCAGGGCGACCTTAGACATAAATAAAAGAGAGTCCGAGCGCAAAACAGCACAAGCTTCAGGGCGGGCCTGTCTCATCGAGATACGGGAAGGTCTTGTTCCTTCTGCTGGCCCAACAGCCACGCACAAACGCCCGCAAGCAGCTGAGCCGCCAAGGCAAGTCGCACCTTGCTCTCCGCGGTGATCAGGCAAAGCCCCGCACGGAGCGAGCACCCGGCCACGCTTCCCCTTCCCCTTCTCTCGTGGCTCTGCAGGAGACACCCTGCTTCGTGTCCTGCAGGCCCAGCTACCCCCTGCCCGCTCCTGCGTCCCTCTGCGGCGTGGACATTTCGCAAACAGCACAGGAGCGTTACGCTCTCTCGCTCTCCCGGGCACTACCAGCACATCAGCTAACAGGGCCGGCAGCCGGCAGCCCACGGTACCTACGGCGGGGAGGCCGCGGGCACCGAGCGTTAACGCGTAACCTCAGCGCGCCCGAGGCCAAGCAGGTATGGAACGGAGCTGCGGTTCCAAGCTTCTGTGCAACTCCCATCCACCGGTTCAGCCCCCTAAACAGTGTATTTCCAGTTATTTCCATAGTCACTGTAAGTATTTCCAGGACTAAAAGCAGCGCGATGCCTTTGAAAAACCACACGAACTGTCAGGACTTCAAGTGAGAGAAAGAGTAAACCAGGAATCGCCGCCAAGCCCCTGCGCACTGAGCGCTTCCAGGGCCGGGGCACCCCCAGCTGCTCTGGGCACCCTGCTCCGGGGGCTCAGCACCCTCCGGAGCAGAGGCAGCTCCCTCGGCCTGCCCTCGTCTGCCCAGGCCCCTCCCCACCCCGAGGGCCCGGGCTGGGCCCGCACCCCACGCACCTGGGTCTTTCCTGGGCTGGGGAGACCGCGAGGGGACAGGGGAGTGCAGACGCGGTCGCCAAAGTACCTAAGAAGAAAGGGAAAGCATTTTTACCGTTACTTTCTCGGTTTATTGGGCTTTTTGAGATTTTCTATTGGTCAGTCTTGAAAAGAACTAACGAATGAGGAGGAACTTCTTTACTGTGAGGGTGGCAGAGACTGGAACAGGCTGCTGAGGGAGGGTGTGGAGTCTCCTTCTCTGCAGATATTCAAAACCCTCCTGGATGCAACCCTGTGCCACATGCTCTGGGGGAACCTGCTTCAGCAGGGGTTGGACTAGATGATCTGCAGAGGTGCCTTCCAACCCTTAACCCCTCTGTGATTCTGTGAAGCAGCTAGAAGGGGCCTTAACGCCGAACGCCAGCACTTCCTCCTGGCAGATCTGCAGGCTGCTGCTTCTCCTGAGGAGCGGCTCTCTCTCTGACGCCTCTTCTTGATCTCTCGCTGCTCTTCGTGCGATGCCGCGGAGCGTCTGGCTTCCTCCCCAGCCTCCCGCTGGGCGGCCTTCTCTTCCTCAGGCCGAAGAAACCCCACCTGCAGGCCCCAGGGACCTCGGGGGCCCTCTGAGGGACTTCTCCTGGCGCTGAAGCCTTGTTGTCCGTCCCCTTTTCTTGGGGTTGAGAGCAGAGGAGATGGCACCCCTTCAGAAGGGGTGGGGGTAGGGGAGAGGGAGGAGGACAGGAAGGAAGGGCTCACAGGACCCGCGGACATCAACAAACTGATTGTTGATGCCAGGGAGATGGAGTGTGTGAGCCTGCAGGCCGGCCAGGCGTGGAGCAGGGGCCTCCCGGCTAGTGCCAGCTGTGGCGGCCGGGCCGAGGGTTGGGCGCTGGCCAGGCTGTGGAGGGGAGCCCTGGCACGATGTGGTGGTGCCAGGGGAGCCATCCTGCAGGTGGATCCACCGTCATCACCTGCTCCTCTTCTTCAGGTGGATCCACCATCATCACCTTCTCCTCATCCTGCAGGTCGATCCACCTCCATCATCTCCTGCTCAGCTTCAGGTGGATCCACCTCCATCATCTCCTGCTCAGCTTCAGGTGGGTCCACCTCCATTGGCTCCACACCATCAGCTACATGAGCTATGGCCATCACTGCCATGTAGCTGATGGTGCCTCCCCTCCAATGCCACGTATTCCTCCGCGCCTCCTGCATTTGCTCCTCTGGTGGGCACTCGCTTCGCTGCTCTGGGTCCTCTTACTGCCAGCAATCGTGACTGCCGAGGACCCAGAAGCTCAGCGAATGTGGGCCAACTGCTGGGGGCCCCGTATCTATGGGGTCCGGAACACAGAGGGAGCTTGTGACGTCAGAAGGCCACTCTGATGGCTGTGCAAATAACCAAACATGGCTGCTCTGGCTGTTGGGGGGCCTGTGGCCTTAAAGGTACACAGCATGTCACGAGGCAGGGCCGCTGTGGCTTTCAAAGTGAGACTCATATTTGTGCTGTGACTTACGTACCCTGATCTTGGAGAGAGGGCTGGCATGTGTTTGCAGACTAGGTGGCCTCTCAACTGGATGGATAGCCCAAGATAGCCCTTTTTTGGCTACTCAGAACTGCCAGTGGACTGGTGCCTCTCGGCCAAATGGTGCTTTCCAGCCCTCCATTCCCGACTTTGGGCCAGAGCCCTTCGCCGTTGGCTTCTCAAGCCCCAGAACTGCCTTATAAGCTACGCTGGATCTTATTAATTTGAATCCGTGCCATCCCCTTCTCTCACTCACCAACCACTGCAGAGGGCTTTGGTTGCGTGTGTGTCAGCATCCGGGCGCTGTGGGTTCAAGGCTCCTGCCTTACGTTGGCTGAGCTCTGCTGCCTCTGCAGACTGGGACTGGCCTGGCAGTTTTCAGGCAGGAGAAAGGTAGTTCTGCTACTCTGGTGCTATCTAAAAGCATCAGCACTTGTGTTATAGCAACACCTACGAGTCCTGCACCACCGGTCTGGAGCTTCACTCCCGAACAACTGCAGGATCCTGATGAAGCGACAGAATGTTTGCAAAACACAAACTGCCGTGGCTATTCCAAAGAGGCACAACTTACCGCGCTGTGCTGGGCCCTGGCCAACAGCTGCCAAACGCTGCTCAGTATTATGCAGCACCCTCAAGGAGAAGAGAGGGAAAACAGACCAGCACACCGTATGGCCAAACCAGACACTGTATCGGTCGCCCCCACAACTAAAAAGAGACAATGGAAGCGCAAGTCAGCTCGTTTAGTAAGGGATGAAGAAGCTTCCGGGTTTCTCCTCCATCCCACCACAGCGGGAGCGAGCGAGTGGCTGGGTGGTGCTTAGTTGCTGGCTGGGCTTAAACCACGACAACATGCCAGGACAGCCGAGTACAGGGCATGAGGCACGGGCCAGTTCGGTGCGGCTCCTCCGCTGTGCAGGGCAGCATGCTGAATGGGAAGCTCAGCTGTTCGAGATGGTGATCACTTTCCTGCCAAATTGTCTTCATCCTGGGCCCTGATTCACGCTGAAGTGTAGTGAAATACAGAGATCCACTGTTGCTTCCGTAGGTTGGTAACCAGCAGTTGCTGCACTGTCGCTTCCTTCTTTCAGGTGTGCTGATACCTCCTCTGGCTGTGCTACAGGTAAAAGTGCCTGTTTTACATCAGGTTTTTATGAAAGAGCTACTCTCTCCATTCCCAGCCCAGCACGTCTAAGAAGCTTGGCTGAAACTTTAGCATCATTAACACCCCATCAATGCTGCGTGAAACCTGCCTGTAGGCCAACACTGGCGAAGTGTCCATCTGGAATCCATCCCTGGCATGGATCAGAGTCACATGAGGGCCCGGCCCTGGACATTCAGAAGACTCTGCTGTGGGGAGAAGAGGCCTGCAGTACTCCTAAGCATTTGAGACTTCTGATCAGGTCTAGCTGTCAGTAGCCCAGACACTCTGTCCATGAATTATTCTCTGGATGGCAGAGAGGACGCAGAGGAGAATATCCTGTTGCAAAGGGAGCTGCTCATCTTTGACCAGAATGAGCCAGGTGAACCCTCACTGCTTTGCAAGGTGAAACAAAGCTGAAGCTTCCAGCAAGGAGCAAGTACCAGCTGAAGAGGAAAAGTCTGAACTCTTGCAATTAATCTGAGCAGGAAGCAGAAGAGCAGGCACTCAGCAGCTGGCCGAACTAAGGACCGAATCAGTATAAAGATGGGACAGGGAAACAAGATCTTCATATATAAAAGGTCTGCTTTGTTCCTCTCATACTTTGTGTCAAGGAATCAGAGAAGGTACTGTAAAATCTAGGAGAATTTTTTTTTCAGAGCTGCATGCCCTGCTTGACTGATAGAAAAAATGCAGGCCATAAACGTATTACATCTATAATACACATCTGCAGTGCATTCAGGGCCTACACAAAAGTGAACAGGCACACTCATCCAGCTGGGAACATAGCTGCTGTGCACAGTTTTCCTTATTGGCCTGGATCAAATTCTGAACATCTCCAAAGAGATATGTGGGTTTCCACTGAGCAGAGCAGCACAGAGGGAGTTTCTTTTGAGACAGTGCCTGATAGGTTCCCACACAGCAAGTTGGCTGAAGTTTAAATTATCTACTTCAGAGCAGTGAGGGACTGATATGCTTGAACTCTGTAAGGTTTGTATTACTCAAACGCCTCCTCTGACTCAAAGACTTTGGAAATAAATCAGAAGGGGGCTAATCAATGCCAAGCTCACACCTTGCTCCCTCTAAAGGCTCAAGGATGCAGGCACGGCATCTTTGGTCCAAAAGAAGACCTTGCAGTTGTCTCTGTTGTGCCTGTCTCTCAACAAACAGCCTCCTTTTCCCAGAGATTTTCACTCTGGCAGCACTTGGCCCTCAACACATATCAAGTGATATATAGTGCTTGTCTGGACACGTTTGGACCAGCTCTGATTCTCTGCCCCCTTCTTCTCTTCCCTGCTTTCCAAATTGCCATCCGTGACTGTTTACTTTGGCAACGCCTGCAAAAAAAAAAATGGTCTCAATGAAAAGGAAAAATCCATTAGGAAAAGCCAGCTGAGTGCTAAAAGGCCCCTAATCAGTGGAAAGTTTAAAGAGCACCGCTTTGAGAGAGGCTGCGGTGCCTTTCCAACACCTTCACAGCAATGTGTGAGACTATGACATGTCAAAGTGAAGCCCCAAACACAGGCACTGTGCCAAAAGAACTGGTTTTGTTAGAGCTGAGGAGAACATGTGTGTCCGGGTGGGTGGTGGGGAGGGAGTTGCTTATGTAGGAACAACTGCATCAGAGCAAATAACTGCAATCAAATTCATAAGATTTCCCCTAGCTGGTTACAGCACAGAGCCTTGGCTATTCTTCTCAGTCAAAAGTGAAATGAGAGAGGTTTGTTTACAGCTCAGAATCACACCTTGACCAAAGCAGGAACTTAAATTTTAAGGACCAATGCAGGTCACAGTAAGGGGATCTCAGCAAAGCCAGCTGGGGCAGAAAGGCAGCACTAGAAGATGATCTGGTGCTGTCTGTGGAGAAAGAAATAACCCCAAAACTGTTGTCTTCCTTGATGTCTGAAACAATAAATTCAGCCAACAGCTGGAGAAAGCCGGGACTATAGTTCAAGCTAAAATGCAGCTGCCTAAGAAAGAAACACATCTCAGCTACTGATCCCAAAGAGAGAAACAACTGTTTGCTTAAGCTATTGGAGGTAGCTAATGCTCCAGTCTCTGGGTAGACTTACTTGCTTTGGGTTGCAGAACCCTCTGTATTTCAGACCATCATCATCTAACACTTTACAAGTCCACCAAATTACAGGTTTCAAAGCATTATACAAAAGTCAACAAACTGCTCCTTTCAGTTCCCCTATGAAGAAGAAAGATGCGTCTTTTTCTTTCAGGGAGTGATTGAAATATTTGTAATGAATCTGCTGCTCTATGAACTGTTTTTATAAAGCTTGATAGAAATAGTCAGGATTAGGTTTAGTCCCTTCTCCATCTTCTATAGTTTTTAATCCAGCATGTAAGGAAACTCAGGCACAATTTAGCCTCTAGGAAGTCTATGCCACTGAGGTATGTGTACATGGCAGTCCAAAGGTGAGCTTACAGATCAGGAAATCCCACTCAGGCTAATTGTATATTGCCAGCTCAGCCCTTTGTGTGCACCGTACAAGCCTGTCTTCAACTCTAGGTAGCCCCGCTGTATCTACAGCCTAAGTCACTGCCATGACATCAGAGTCATAGAATCATAGAATGGTTTGGGTTGGCAGGGACCTTAAAGATCACCTAGTTCCACCCCCCCCATCATGGGCAGGGACACCTTCCACTAGAGCACATTGCTGGAGGCCCCATCATGCTATCTAGCTGAAGACAGCTCAGTATAGCTACATAATATCCAAACACGGACAACAGCACAGCCCTTATTTGCATGCCACAGCAAGCAGAGCAGTTTCAAATTGCTGCAGGTGGAATATACTCTTGGAAGGTGCTTTGATTATTGAAACCAAAACCTTTAATTTTCCACAGAAGAGAAAAAGGATTGGGTGGAGGGCTTGGACTGGTGGTACAGTGTACTATGACAGTAAATGTGATCTCTGCTGCTGCTCAAGATGAAGAACAGGTAATCAAATTTGACTACTTGAGACAGAGGCAAAATGGAGACACAGAAGAGAAGGGCATTTTGATGCAACACTTTGAGCTATCCTTTACCTTTGGCATAAGCTATGTAGACCCTCCTCTCCATTCTATACAAAATTCTAAGACATGCCTAAAAAGGTGTCAGTAATTTATGCTGGGCTACATGTAAAGCCATTCAAGAGGTAGAAGTCCCATTTTGTAAGAGGCTTTCAAAGTCCAGGGTGTTCTGGATGGGAACAAACTTGCCTCCTCCTCTGATCTATTTGGAAATATTCAACGAAGGAAACTTGGAAGTCCCATATTATTTTGGGATATTCATAATGTCTTAGTGTCAACTTTTAAGAATTTTGCATTTATGAAGAAAAGGAAAAAAGTATTTTTGGTGCTCTTAGAAATCTTCCCATAACTCCAATTTTATTACAGAATAAAATTCTAGTGAAACACCCTAAACTGAAAAAGCCATGGAATTTCAGAGAAGTATCTATCACACCATGAAAACTTAATCACCAAACCCTAGGTGAGATTCATGCAGCCTGGAATGGTTCAAGTACAAAGACTGCAGCGTAAACTGAGTTTCCCTTTTAGCAATTAGAAAATAAACTGATATGGAAGAAAAAAACCATCTGTGTCCTGAGCCTTTTATCATCTATAACAGACAGCTGTAGAAAGACCCATTACCCTCAAAAGGGCAGAAGCAGCAGGTAGAGATGAAATGCCTTTGAATTAAGTGATTGTACTTTTTGGAACAGCCTCCTTTACAGCAACAAAATCTGGATACATCCAGCACGCCCGCTGGAGCAGACACAGCATGCAGGCTGGGCTTCCCCAAGAACTACTGTACTGTTCACCACGTGTAGATATGTTGCTATAGTAAAACATCCCTATCCGGGCAAGGATCAACCCACTTCAATTATCTTCTTGTTAAAGGACTTGATTCATTCAGTATTTTCACCTGTCTCTGCTGTCAGCCAATCCTAAATTACCAGCTGTCTCTCTTGCTGACCAATCCCATTCTGCCTTTCAGCTATACCTACATAGATATATATGCACACAGCTGCCCCCTCCCCAGCTATATAAGTCTTATATGAAGCCTTGGTGTTTAGGCTGTGGGGTGCTTTTTGTTTTGTTGCTGTTTTTTAAACAGTTGTTTGGGGTTTCTAAGCAGTCCATGTTTAAGGAACTGTTCCTCATCTCTGGAATTAGTTTCTAGCTACAGCAGCATGCAAGGTAAGAAGAATTCTCTTGTGCTGATAAACTTTTCATGGATGTGTTGCTATGTTGGTATTTTTTCTGCTGTTCTACATGGTGACTTGGTTTGGTTTTGTTTTTATTTGGAAGGATATATGCTAGACAAAGATGTAGCAAGCTTGCTTTCTCATGGGGAGCTGTTACAAGGACTGTAAAACTATACCTGGTTGCTAATAGCTTGTTGTTTCCTGGTTAGGAGACTGGTTTGGTTCAGACCACTACTGTCTGCTTCTTAGCTTAAGTCTCTTTTTCTGATGTAAAACCATGTGACTGAAGGGTAAGCCTTAAGCTCATGTGGGCTTATAGAAACAGTCTTTGCTCATGAATATGTGGAAGTAAACAGTTCCTGTGCCCTCCATATTGTTTTGGCTATGAAGGTATTATTAAAAGTACTTGAGAATCTCATGGGTTTATAAATAGAATAGTCTTGGAAACCTTTCCCTGAATTTTGATGGAGAAATTGAGAATAAAACGTAAGCTAAAGCACTATACTACTCTGTGCTAAGTAATCTGATTCACTGACTGGTCTTTTTGTCTAGATCCTTGCCTAAGAGGCATCTTGCATACCCTCAAGACACTCTGCTCCTCCTGTGTATTCTCTGTTAGCAATGAATCCTCTTATCTTCTGTTCAGCTGCCATAAATGCACTGCTCCTCCTTTCCCCAAGCTGACAACAAGCCTTCTGTTTACCAGCTGCCTACCCTTGTGCTTCCATGCTATTAAAAGTATTTTCAGGCTTTCTGCCTGGGATTGTGCCTGCTGCTCCTGCATGTTTGGCCAAAGTACAAAAGGAAAGGTTACAGGAAGAGTACAGAGTAGGCACAGGGTATGCCACAGCTCCTGGTGAGTGGTCCTGACACCTTCCATTAGCAAGCTCTTTCTTCTTTTCCACCTCAGGTGGAAAACAGGGGCTGGTGGAGACTGGCCACTGAGGCTACCAAAGCAGAGTGTTTGGGGCTGTCTCCTTGCAAGCTAATGGGTTTTTTTGCCTTTGGTTGTCTGTTTGTAGGACACACAATTGTTGTAGCTGGGTTGCAATTCTTTGACTATGTAGATGAGGTTTGAATTTGACTGCGAATGTGGTCAGGTTTCAAGCTACGTTGGATTTTTTTATAACAGGCTGCAGTAGCTGCTTATATTCTTCCAGGAGGAACTTGAAAAATATATTGTCTGTACTCTGCTCTTACAATCAACAGTAGATATTACTCTAATTTCCATATGGGAAAATAATCAGGGAAAATAACCATACCCCTTACAGATGGGAAATGTCTTGGATCACACCATGGGCATCTACCCTCTACATGACAAGCATTTCACAGTCCTTTATAGCCCCTTTTCGTCAGGGTCCTGAAAGCATTCTAAGACCAGAACTGAAGCACAGGATCATCATTCTCTAATACAGCAATAATCTTAACCTCTCTAAAAGAGAAACTGAAGCATGGAAAATGGAACTGACTTGTCAAGAGCTGCTCAGGAAGTCTGGAAAGCCTAATCAGCAGTGGTGACCTGGTTGATTCACAGGCCTATACTTTTGAGTACCCTTCTCTGCCCTTTCTTCTTACTTTCACCTGTAAGAAAATCAGCTCTGGGATAAGTATTTGCTCTTCATCTTCCATGGATTGAAATTTCAGTCCAGTAAAAACTTGCTGCCAAGAAGTACTTGCTAAAGAACTGGTGATGCTCTTATTGACACCAGTACTACCTGGATAGCAGGGAGACAGGATTAAGAGCAGCCAACCGTAAGTTCCATGACAGGATGTCTTCTGTCCTACTTGACATCTGTTCTGTAGTCCCACCTTGCTTTCAAGTGTCAATTACCTCTGCTAATAACCAGAAATCTGTGAAGCACATGGCATTCTGAAATGCTTTATAGATGCACTGAAAACCATATAAAGGGGTGTATAAAAGGAGACATAAATAGATCTTATGCAGAATTGATGGGGGTGAAGTTTAGGGGGGAAAAAAGTCAG
Organism: Nyctibius grandis; assembly: GCF_013368605.1. Taxonomy (NCBI): domain Eukaryota; kingdom Metazoa; phylum Chordata; class Aves; order Nyctibiiformes; family Nyctibiidae; genus Nyctibius; species Nyctibius grandis. The sequence continues at coordinate 2,862,694 of NC_090671.1, forward strand.
AAAAGTGTGTACTTTTGTTTTCTTTTCTCTTCCCCCCCCCCCAATTTTTCCATCTTGAAGTTTTGGTGCTATTAGACTCATGACTTGTCTCTGACCAGGACTAAGGTTTTGCTTTTCCTCACCAGCTGGGATTGGATACTCATAGTGTTACAACCACCATCCCTGCAGCAAGCAGCTCTCCCAGCCAAGTTCAGATGAGAATCTGTCACTTTGCAGAAGGCTTCTCCTGTCTCTTGGGCAGCAAGAGTCTGGGAGACTGAACGATTTGTTGTGGCTCATGTACATCTTTGGAAGACCTAGGGTCATAAAAGCCATTTTAAATGGGCACTTTACTGACAACGCTCACCTTTAATGGCCTTTTTGTGAAGTTACAGCTTGGCTTTTAGGCCCTTTTTGCAATTCATCGCTTAATCCATACACGCTACCTTGGCCAAGAGTCGGACAATGGAGCCCACTGTGTCTGGTTTTGTTCTGGAGCAGCCAGAGTGGCTTTTAGTTAAAACAATGTATCTGAAGGAGAAAAATGTAATCACCTTGAATTCCCAACTGATTCAACTTACTTAAGGCAGCTTTGCAGACACTGGTGTGTGCAATCAATGAGATCAAAACAGAAGCCATGTAAGCATGGCAGAAAGGAGTAAGAATGTACGTGCCTTTGCATGTATAAAACAGTGGGAGAAAATGTACAGGGAAGGAGGAGACAACTATACTTGCAGCTACGTCTGGAAAAAGACCATTTTTCTATGACATGAAATCTTTCATGATTAAATATAAGGGTATATTAGATTGGCAAGGAAGTACTGTTACACAGCCCTGAAATCAGCTGGGGACCCTTCTAAAGGGCCTTTCAAAAATCATGTGTCTTCTGGGACAGATCAGTCCCATTTGTCAGTTCCTTTTAGGAACTGGAGGTGAAAAGAGGGTAAAACTGATCCCCCTGCCAGTATTCTAATGTTGCTGCACAAAGGATACATGGTTTGCCCTGGAATATGTAAGCCCAGGGTGCCTTGGTGGCGAAAAAGAAACAGCCCAAACCCTGCTGAGACTTGGAATACATCAAACTAACTTGCCTAACTCTCCTACTAAAACACTCTCAGACACAAATGGAAGAGGTGTATGCACAGTCTTATTTGGGGGGAAAAGGGAAGGACTCCTTCTCTGGGCACCAAGGAAATATGTGACTTGCCTTCTGGCACTACTGTCAATCTTGACAGAACCCCCCACCTACAGGAGGGAGAACCTCACTGAAATCTACTTGTGATCCTGCATGTGCTTCCTCTTTCCAGGGTGCTGGCTACTGTGAATCCAGTGGGAGCAGGGACACTGGGTACAGGGAAGGATTGGGCTTCAGTGTGGTGGGGAAGGAGTATCTATATTATGACCTTTTGGCTCAGGAAGCCCAGTAACTTGTCACTTCAAGGTGGAGCATTCAAATGAGACCACCTGGCAAGGAGTAATCTTTATTTTCCCAAAACTTGAGCTGTCAAATTAAGATTTTTTTATTTTTTTTTAAATGAGATGACATTTTTGGCTTAGGTTCCAGTTAAGCTAATGTGGGAAGTTACACATCTCTGGAGGCTTCTAGAAACAATTCAAGAGATGAAAGTAAAGCCTCTAGAAAGCCAGTAGGGAATATTCTACCCTTCTGTGGAATTTATCCTGCTTTAATTTGGCTCTAGGTACCTAAAGTAAAGCCACAAATTTGGCAAACAAATAAGTGGGTGGCCTTTATATACTTAAAATACTTCATAGAGTAGCAACCACTGACCTCAGTTAATTTTCTTTCAACAGTTGATCCCTTTCTCACTTAGTCATTCCACCTATGTCCTGATTTTTATCAGGCCTTCAGTCTTCCGAAGAATCTGCCCCAAAAAGGGAAGTAGAACACACCCCCCCACCCTTAACTCAAATGTGTACATTTGGTTTCTACCAAAGCGGGCAACAAGAATTTGTCAGCAGTGGTGTGTGCTGAGACTGAAGCCTGAATGACTGTGTGCAATAGGCCTGCTGAAGCATCAGCTCCATTTGCTTTTTGTCTCTTAGACCCCCACACCTGCCTGCCATTTAGCTGCCTCTTAAGGCCAGCCAGGGGACATCAGATCAAATAATAAAAGCCACACTGAAGCAGTGTTTCAGCAAAAACAGTATGAGTGGAGGCAAGATGGGGATTGGAAAAGGCTCCCTATAAAAGAGCCCACACATACATGCGAGAAGGTCATTAACTCGTGCCTCGTGCTATCTTTGCAGTCTCCGCTCCCTCTCTCTCAATTATTACATCAGAAGGAAATGAGAGAGCACTTTGCCAAATACTAATGGACTTGATGTTTTCATAATCTCAAGTGCACAACAATCAGAGCTGTTTATTTTCCAAAGAAGATGGGAACCAGGGGAGGAGGCTGAAGACTGCGAAGAGGTTCCAGAAAGCTCGAGCCAGTTCTATATTCATCTCTTGCTCCATCTTTAGCTGCCAGGCTGATATTTATCTGAACCATTCACTAGATGAGGCCTTGTGCTTCCTCAGGAATGTGTCAAAAGCCTGTAGAATTGCGAAGAGGCCTCAAACTGTAATATTAATCTGTTAAGTCATCTGTGCCATTCTGTTAAGGAGGGGAAAAAACCCTTAAAGAAGAGCTGAGACTGAAAAACGAGCATCTAGGAACACTTGCATTTACAACTCTAACACTCATTTCTGGGAAAAAAAGTAATGAGAGTAGCTAGATACCGTCCTGTAGCCAATGTTCCTGTGCTGTTCACTATATAGCAACAGACAGCATGTGTCCAAGTGTACAAAATACTTTAGAATCCCACTTCAGCTTGAATTAAGAAGCTTTAGTCTGCTTTTTGTATGTCTGAAAGTAATGATACTGCTACATGTTTGTTTCTGAAGAGTAGCAAGAACTATTCCCAGATGAAATGTGGTGCTGAGGAGATATGAGAGGATGTGAAGGAGGTGACAGGAGGCGTCTCTGCAGTGGTGGGAAGAAGTCAATGCAGTTTCCTGTTGTCAGTATCAAGTCTCCCCACAACTTGAGGGTCAAAGCCTGCAGGATATCCCAGGTCTTGTTTACAGAGGGAGCTTAGCGGGGTAGTTGTGCATCCTTAGATCTATGCTGGTGTACAAACATTGAAGTTCCTCCAAAGAGTCAGCTAGGACTGTGAGGCTTTTGAGCCACTGCAGTCGCCAGGCTGTTCCACCTGGTGGGCTTGTAGAGAGAATTGTACTCCTGCTGGTGTGTGACTTGGGAGCTATGGAAGGCATTTGCTTTTACTAAGTGAAGCCCAAGTCATCACGAGGAAGATAAGGACACTTTGTGTTCTTCCTTGCTGCTCAGACCTTCAAAGGTTCTGCCTTTGACAGGGGTCTTACATGCTAACAGGGACTGAGAATTTAACAGACACGAGTAATGGGAATGTGTACACAGGGGCTGATATGGAAATGACTTGCCCAGTCACACCACAAGAAAATTTTTGAAGGATTCCCCAACAGCATCTTGCATTCTCATATATCGCCTTTCAAAGGTCATAACCAGAATAAAGGCTTTGGATAATTTGGGAGAGTCTTTGGGCTGAACAGGGACTTTCCTAGTGTGTGCATGTACTTATTTACACCTATGATCTGCTCCCAGGAACTGTTTGTGTTCATCTATACACATATATGTTCTGGGCCTTTGACAATCCTGCATTGGGTCAAGAAGCAACAGGGCTCTTCATTGCCACTGTTCAAGCATTTTTTCCCCACTATCTTAGCAGTTAAATTCCAGCTGTCTTCTATAGTATAGAAAAGAGCTGACAATTTTGTTTCCTACAAACTTAATATTGGTGTTGTGTGCAAGATCAGAAAGTTTTCCTGTCAGTAAAACAAATGATTGCCTGGTCTGCTTCTCTGGAGACCGAATAAAACAAATGTCAAGTAGGAACGAAGCTCCCGGACCCGATATTAACATGTAAAATCAAAAGGATATTTATAAACGGCGAGTTTGAGTGTCGGATAAGAGCTGCAGCAGAGGAAAGGCCGCTTGTGCCGCTCCTGAGGCCCAGCGGCTCCGCGGCAGCCCGGGCTGGGGCCGCTCCCGGCAGCGCCCGGGAGGTGTCGCCGCAGCCCCGGGCTGGCGGGTGCCGGGCGCGGGGAGGGGCCGCCTGCCACCGCCCTGCCGGGTGCCGCGGGCCCCTGCACCCGCCCCAGCGGGTGTCTGTTGCCCGCACTGGGGAAACTGCTTTCTAAAAAAGGGCCTGTGGGACAACCGAATTTCAAATGCTAGAATGAGACTACCTGGGGTGCCTCCTCTCTGATGCCCCCCGACAGCAGGATGAAGCTCCCTGGGCACATCTATCGTTTGCACATTCAAAGCTGTTACCGCTTCTGATGCGCGCGCAGGATTTTTCCGTCAAGCCTGCAGGCCAGGGCTGAAGGTGTGGGCCTCTACCTGCTGCCAGATGGGATGCCTTCTGTGTGGCATCCTCTGTATTAAAGCCTAATAAATGTTCAAATGCAGGGGGATTTTGGACTCAGTCGGACAAAAGATTGTAATTTTGCATATAGAAGATATCTGATAAAGATCTGTTTTACTTGTATTAAAGCAGACACAAATTTAAAGAACGCTTTCACTGAGGACATAGTTGTCTTGGAATCAGGGGACGGCATCATGAGAGTGGAAGATGGTACTGGGTGTCTTGTGGACTATGTCAGTAACTCTGTGATTTTCAGGTGTAATGAATGCTGTTAGACTTTAATAAGAAATTTATGTAGCACTTGTGCTGCTGTTGATGCTGTCATTTTGTTGTACTTGAAAATACAGCACCCAGTACAACAGATTATTGGGACTGGCTGGTCTTGTGGCATTTTCAAAGCACAAACTGGGCAACAGTGGGTAATCTAGGGTGATTTATAACCATATGCATCAGACCGAGAGGTTTTCTATACATCTTTGATGCAGGCATCACAGTGGTGAAGTAGACAATGAATATTTTAGCATCAAGCTTTAAACATGTCTTACATCCCAGACAGTAATTATAAGCTGCTGGTATACAGGAAGAAGACAAATGTAGCTGAGATAGGAAGTGATGATTATCCCCTGCATACAGTTAAACTGTATACAGGAGTACTGAATGTGGATGAACTGCCTGTGTCACCTTCAGAAAAAGGAAACACCCCAGATTGCAGAGACTCTGCTTGGAGGAAGGGAGAGTTAAAAAAAAAAAAAAAAATCAAACCCTAACATCACCACCCCACCACCCCCCAAAAAAAAAACCAAACAGTGGGGCAGCCAGTCTAATCCTCTGGGGCTGATAGTTGGAAATGTACCCAAACCACATTGTGCGTAGAAAGTCTATCCTCCAAGAGAAAACAGATGGGGATGCTTTGTGGCCCAGGTGGATCCTCCCTGTGTGTTCACTTACGCACTACTCATTAGAATCTCATGGAAATCTGTAAACCAGTGAAATCGACCTTCTCCCACTCCTTGGTGGAGTGTTCTTTCAATCAGAACCAAAGGTTTCTTAACAATTCCAACACAAAATGCATGTTAATGAAAAGGAGAGGCAGATGGCATCAGGGAGGGCTTGGCAACGTAGCAGCTGTACAAGCAGGTATGCTTGTATGTACCCTGATAGCTGGTCCTGCACCACACCCATTCCTGATCCTGCAGCACTGTTGTACCATTCTCTCCCTTGTTCTTGTCTCAAGCAACCCAGCAAGGTTATATATGGGCTTTCCCCATCAATGCATTTCAGTCCTGGACACCCACTGGTGGCCCCCACTGAGACATCAAAGCACCTTGTGTGCTGTTTTCAGATCCCTTCTCCTAAGTATTTCTGGGTGCAACATCCAGGAGTTCTCCTCCTAGGAGTTTTGCTTGTGTTTTAGCTCTCTGAGATTTCTATTAACTTTGCCCCCCTTGTTTCCCCCCTTAAGAATTTAAGTGTGTAGCTCAGGCAGGTACTTGCCTCACTTTAAGCAGTGGCCAAGGGCTATTTAATGATTTGGGTTGATACAAATCACACCACCTGCCTGCCTAAGGAATTAAGTACCTGTGATACATGGTAAAAGCACAAATTATTCTGTTAGAAACAGGTTTGTTTTTAAAACAAACTAGTGTACACCCACACTTTCCTCAACAATGGCCAGATGAAAGCTGTCCAGCCTGAATTAGCCAGCTCCCAACTGTCAAAACTTTCCTTCTCCTTTGAGCAATTGTCCTGACAGAGTGCAGTGGGGGGGGAAGAGCATGGAGGGTGTTAGTTTCTGGTTTTAACAGTTTTTCAGAATCAACACTGAGGGACAGGAGTAGTGTTGTGGTTCCAAGCTCTTTTGTCTTCAGCTACTTTAGATGTCAGTGGGTTTTTTACATGTTAGAATTTTCCTACTAAAGCTTCTCATGGCTGGAGTACTTGAATTCCTGAAATAGTAGAGTGATTACTGCCCCACACTCAGGACAGTTATGTAGCCCTTCAAAACCCTGCCTGTGCTTTTTTCTGTATTGCATCCTCTCCATTAGAAGTGTGTGTGGGGGAAGATGCCCTAGAAATGGACCAAATACATAGATTTCAATGCTGGTGACAAAAGGAAGTTAATATTTGCAAGCAACCAATGTAACTTCTCTTGGCATTAAATGATTCTCTCACCACTCTGATGGTCAAGTATCTGTACTGATAAAAGCCTCTCTCTTTACCATATCGTTAGGCATTGCAGGACTCTTCTGTTCAGCATGCATGTACCTCAGTTAAAAGTGCCCAATCTGCTTGCTGGGGTTCACTATGCTGTCTTCTGTAGTTCCACTTGTGGTCCTACAGAAGGGTAAGGGTTGATCCAGTTGTGGGACATTGAAGTTGTCCTCATAGGCTGCTCCTGACTGGAAAACTGAAGTTATGATGCCTTAGAAAAGGAATGGCCTATTAGCAAATCTTACTCCCATGGGAGGGAAAAGAAATATTTAAGAGTCATGCCTCCCCCTGCGGACTTTGTAGCCTGATAGTTTTTAATTCAATTACTTTTAGTGAGGCTATAATTCTGGATAAGACTCACAGAAAGACTGTCTCCCTTTAAAAAGTTTAAGTACAAGAGTTGAGAACTGGTAGAGGGGCATTGATAGCTTAGCATTTAAAAGAAAAATGTATAATGGAAGACACGTACAGAAACATTCTGCAGCCTTCTGACAGCTTTGGAACAGTGTTGTCTGGCTGCAGCATCACCCAACAGAAAAACATCTGAAGGTCACATTTTCAGCTTCCCAGAGCACTTGAATCTAGGGCAAGTGTTATGGGGACAGATCCAGGTCTGCTGCTCTGCATGGCATTCTTCCTTTTGTTCATCACCATGGTAAACAGTTAGGGTTGCCAGGAGCTTGGATGCATTTTGTCTCACTCCCTCATCCGCTCTCCCCCTCCTTCACCAAATGCTTTCTCGGTGATTAGTTACTGAGTAGAAGGGGCTCCAGTTACCATGCAGCCTGCCATCTCTCCTCATTTTATTGGAACTAATATCCCACCTGCGATGATAAGGTTTAAACTTGTTTAATCTCCCAGCTTAGCTGTGGCGTTTTAATATTTTTAAAATGGTTGTTTCAGAAAAAGAGGGATTTAAACAGGTTTTGAATAAATAATAAAAGCCCTTCTCACAGGTTGCAATGCAGGCCGGGAGGCATGAACCATTTTCATCAGGTCAGATTTCATGTTGGGTTATCCCAAGGTGGCCTGACTTTGTGGCTATGGATTTACAATGAAACAGTCAGATGCAAAGCAGTTTATGGAGGAGAAACTGCTTTAATAATGCATTTCCTGCTCAGCAAACAGCAGATACAATGACATTCATAGGGAATGGGAAAGGGAACAAAACCTCTCGGAAAGGGAACCAGTTTCTCCCTGGAGTTTAATAACTTTTTTTGCTCCTATAACATGTTTGGGAAGATAAAGGTTGACCTGAGAGACATCAGAATGCACAACTTTCAGGTGAGAAATAAGAGACAGGTTTGTAACATCTTGGGCCTGATTAGCTGAAGGCCCATCTGCATTGTTTCAAATTTAAGGGAGGGGAAATAGGGTCTTAGTTCATGGAAAAATTTCACTGGTGTAAACATAAGACTCTCCCTCTGGAATAAGCTGGATAAAGTGCATTGTGCTGACGTGTAGAACACCTTTGTTTGTCTCCCACTCCTTGCTCCCTGGACTGGGAATGCTGTGTTCAGCCTCAAGAGGAGGACTGCTTCTGACTCCTCTGAGCCAAATCAAAGCCATAGTGCCAGATGTTCAGAAGTGTCTTGTCCTCTTAGTCCAAGCCATTAGTATGCACTGCAGGCTTACAGAAGCATGTGTGTAAGATTGGGGTTGTAAAGCCCGTAAAACCAGGCAAGACTTTTATAGCTTTGTTCAAGACAGTTCTCACTTCTCCTGCATACTTAGGCACAATTTGTGTTGAAATTTGAGTAAAGCATAGTGAATAAAGTAGAGGTGGCCTCCCCTTTTTTTAAAGGCAAAATTCTGCCAGAAAGCAGTCAACTGATCAATGGCTCAGTTTGAGAAGAGCCCAAGCAGCACCAACTGAACGACCTTAGTGCTGTGCAATTCTCTTCTTACGGCCCCAGAAAAGATAAGGTGGGTGTAGAGCTGCTATACAAATACTGTTTATATTATTTCTGTTCTGCAAAAAAGCCCTGTCATACCTAAGTCTGTGTCCTGTCTCTAAGTCATACCAGAAGGGAACTTGGCTGCAGTCAGCTTCAAGTGAAGGGAAAGCCATCATGTCTCAAAGATGGATCTTGCCAAGCTCTGAGCTTATGCTTGCACATACACATTTGGTAGTGCAACTCATATAAACAAAACTAGCTATAACTAAATGAGTTAGCCATGTCCCCCCAGATGGCCTCCTCACTAACCTGGTGGAGAAGAGGTGGACGCACAAGTCACTTTGGGGTAGCAACAAGGACAGCGAAGAGGATAACTTCCATTGGTGCATAAAACCCTTTCTCACATAGCTAAAATTACCTTTGAGCTCCTCCAGGAAGCTTTTATGGACAAACCAGCAAATAAGAGCAATTTACTTCACAGCAGATAATCATATTTCCACTATTCCTACCTATTCAACATAAACAACCACAGGGCAAAACCATGTAGAATCCAGATGAGACTGGGTAAACAGACAACACCAACAAATCACTGCCTCCACTGCACATTCTCTTTGAGGGAAAAGAGGCTGTTTCAGCATGATTTCAAAAGTACTACTCTAGTTTTGCATCGCCTTGAAATAGTGAACTATTATCCCTATCTTTTTTAGCAATGCCACAGAAGTCAAGTAATGACTTGCTACGTGTACTGCTAACTTTGTGAAAAGCCCTGTGGGCAGAACCTAAAAACCCTGAACTGCAGTTGTCTGCCTCAACATAAAAGCATCCTTCCTCACCAAAACCAAACAAAACGCACACCTAAATTCTTTATGGGAAAGATGTGGTATTGCAGGCTGAAGGGGATAAGTAAAACTGGAAGGACTTTTAAAAGGAAGAGTAGGATAACAGTGAAACTGCGACCCATTTGTCTACTGAAATGAAGGCAGGGAAAAGAGCTGAATAGAATATGTCAGTGAAAAGACAGGCAGTTTACCTTGAGGATCATAAAAGGGAGAGGGCTTAAAACATCAGTATTAAAGTGGAACTTGAACTGCAGCACAACCAAACATCCTTCCCCAGGTTCAGAATATTATGCAAGAAAACTGTCCATATCTTTGGTCATCTCACATGTATGGAAGAAGCAATTTCCACAAGGGCCCTGTATGAGCCAAAGAACCTTTCAGTTCCTTGAAAGTCAGTTTCCACGGAGGGGGTAGTATCGAAGGGCAAACATAGAGATAGTTAAAACTTGCAAGTTTAAGAATGAGCTGAAGTCTAATTTTAGTCAAAGAAACAACTGGCCAAGTGACATACAGCATTTACCTGGAACTTCACTACATCAGACAAAATGCAGGAAAGCTCTGCAGTTAGCCTGACACTAGATACCTATATGAATACTCATCAGCTCTGCTAATTGCCAATAAAGCAAAGATTTGTACCATATTTATTATGTGTGATACTTCAAAACTATTCTAAGGCAAAATTTCAGACAGTAGTCATAGGCTGCTACAGTGCTTCAGTTTTTCTACCAAGTGTGATTTTTCAGCTAGCATCTGTTCCTCCACAAGTTTTCATGTTCAGTTTTTTCAGTATACTAATTGCAGTTGTTTGGTTTCAGGTTATACAAATACAGATAGTGGGATAAGGAGTTCAAAACCAGCTATACCTCTCTGTGCTTTGTACCAGACTATGTATCTGCTTAAATGAGCCATTCTCCCATCTGTTTCATAGCCTTTAGTCCCTTTCAACACTCAGTAGTGTCAAGTAAGACTTTTTCCCTTGTCGTAGCTCTTCTCAGCGCACTTTGTCCAGAAGACAACTTGAGTGGTGCTCCACCAAAGTAAGCCACTGTCCTATACTCTGCCTTGGCTTTACTACAGCATCAAGGAGGAATAGTTATGCTGAAGAAAGAACAATAATCTTAACACCACAGGGAAGACCTTTTAGAAGCAGCAGAAAGTCCCTTGTTTCTCTGCAAAGAGAGAGAGTTAAGCTCACAGAGAAGGGAACACCAAAGGCCCTGAGAGAGAGTTTGACTATCCGGTAGAGACTGAGGTTTCCTGAGGACTATTTAAAAAAATCAAGACTGGTCTTTTTTTGAGGAAATACTAAACCTGTCTGTTATATCTAGGTGGGATAAACGTTGCAGGTAACAAAATATTTTTGTCTGATTAAGTATTTGTCAAATACTGTGCCATAGATGTTGGCGGAGTCACAGGGGAGAAATACCTGAAGTAAGTGTGCTTAATGCAGTGTTGCATGCTGTATCATAACTGGATTCTTTCCTTCTTGCTGTAACTTGTTGGGACTGAAAAGCCATCAGGAAAACTTCATGGAGTGGCAGAAAGATTGACACTATCCTTTAACAAAACGGGGAAAGTGACTTTCAGGATCTTGAGTGCGTAACAGACTCTCACTGTCCTTGATTCTAGTACATTCTCAAGTTCAGTTAAAATAATACTAACATGCTTGTGTCAGGTGGCAGGTGAGAACACTTGATGCGATGCCATAAGCAACCTTTCTGATCATATATGATGGCAAGATGTATCAGTCTGAAAATGCCATCCCTGGAGAATGTTTAGGGTTTTGTTTCAATTAATCCCTGCTATGGCTGCTGCTGAGTTATGCAACACAAACAACATCACTGTAGGACAATCATAGGTGAATCTCGTTTATGATGCTCATGTTTGTTTCATGGGGGTAATTTTGTCTTTTACAGGCAGGGGCTGTACACCAAGGAGATGGGTTGTGTGAGAAGGACCTGTGTGCAAAATAAATAAGGTTGGCTAGTAACAAGGGAACGCACACGGCAATTCCATTTTCTGGAAATGTAAAGGAAAAGGACTTTTCTATGCATGCCAAATCCCTAAATATGGGAGCATTCGCGTGGGGCTGGTGGGAGGTTATCTGTGTGTGTGACTCCTCCCCCAATAAAGTCACTGTTTAGACACCACCCCTGAGTAAGCAAGAGATGGGCAGAGAAATGGATGGACATTTGATTTCTCCAGTATATCACACATGACTCTCAGGATGAGAAACACAATTCCACTCTGACCCTCTTCCTTTTGGTGCTGCCAAGTACAGTGTCTTTCGTATTAGGCTGTGGGGTTGATGCTTTATGTCCTGTGTAGAGGAAATAAGCAATAAGTACCACTGAATAACTTGTGTGTTGCATCAGTAGGAGCTGAAATTTGTTTGGGTGGTGTTTTCTTTCTTGCTGAGAGTGGAAAATCTGATGGATGCAGATCTAGCTGCAGAAAATGGGGGTCATTTAAACTCATAGAAACTGGAACTGGCACAAGTGGCTCTAGAATGCTGCCAGTCTGGTTTGCAAACAATTTAGCAACGGAGCCAGCAACTGAACATGACTCAAAACAGGAAAAAAGCAAACCCAATGGAAACAGCCATTTGTGAAGCAATAATTATTCCTTGTTTAAGTGGAAGGTCACTGGAGGAAAGCAGTGTCTAGAACTTGAAAAATGACAAGTTCTGTTCAGTGAAGTACTATGGTAAATTTTTTGGCAGTGAATCTAACTTAGGGGTACCCAGTCATGGCCTTGAGTGCTGCTTTGTTATGCTGGTTAAGTGTTTGTGGGGCAGCAGTAGAGACTGAATCATTGAAATAGCTGCCTATAAAGGTTACTCTGAACCAGGAAAATTTATCTGCTTCAGCTGACCATCCAGTCCTGTGAATCACTGTACTGCTGTAATAACCAACTTCTAGCAGCTCAGATAAGTAGCTAGGAGTAATGGGATGGGGGAAGCTAGGGAAAGAACTACTTCAGAGGAGTTTGTGCTGATGGAAGAATATTGTGGCCAGAGTCTTTCAAGTTTTAGGGATTTGATCTGCGAATCTCATACTTCATGAGTAAATCCTACTCACAAAAAGGATCTTGTTGACTTCAAACAATAGGCCAAGAATGCAATTTGTAACAAAAATAACAAAGACTTATGCTTCTGCGTTAGAAGAGCACTTTTGTCCACAGGCTTCATTTTAAAAATGCATTACTAACTAAAGGATATATTTTTCCAGACAAAACTAGCCCAGTGCCCTGCCTGTCACAGGATCTGCATTGTATTTGTGAAGAAAGCAGCTAGCTTTTCCCTGCCATCCCCCAGTGTCCTCAGGTGCAAGACATGCACATAATTTACTCTTGTACCTTAATCAGTGAGCAAGCAGAAAAATAGAGGAAATTATTTCTCTTGTTCCTTTTCCCTCTGCCCTGTTTTTTACAAGAGCCTTTTAAAAATGTTGCTTACTATATGATTATGCACAGCAGGGGTTTGTAACAACCTCATCTTAACTCAACTACCTCTGCCCTTGCTGTGGAATGATTAGTTGCCTTGGCAATCTTCTACATGTGGTGCTCAGGAGCTACAATTATAGTGCTCTTCTCAGTAGTGATCATCTTAGTTCCTTTTCTTAAACATTCATGACAAGGAGATACAAAAAGATATATATAATGGATTTTATTGCTCCAGCCTTCTGTCTCCTTCATCCCTGAAGGAAGCAAATCTGCACTATCTAAACCTGTTTGCTCTGCAGCAAGGAGAAAAACCTTCTGCTTGTGTAGGATAAAGTACTGTGTTAGCTGAATGTCACAACCGGGTAAATTAAAAGCCACCTGAGGTGGTAACTCTGAGTCCCATTTAAACCCAGAGGACTAGAGCAAGGCCCTCTTGGGCCATTCTACAGCAAAAAGCAACTGTGAAGGAAGCATTGTTTTGTATTGCATTACAGAGACTTCAGATCAAATGTGCTTACTTTGCAAGTAAAATGATCACAACTTTAACCGCTGGCTGCAGACTCAAGATAAATGCCTATGAGCAGTTTATACTGAAATGGGAGGACCAGTTGCCTCAACACCTTGTCAGTTTAGAGTTTATAGGCTAAATCCTGTGCTAAACTACACCAGTCGTGTATTATCTGCGTAGAATAGTGATGGACAAAAGTAAGACCTACGTCAGCTCTGTGACGTTAGCAAGGGACACTAAGATACAGTGCACTGTTTTGTTGTTTTTTTTACTGTACTTGCTCTGCTGGGTGATAATGGTGTTTTAAAATTAAAAAAACCAATTCTGTTGCTGAAGTTGATTGACTGGTAACAGAGGGGGAGCAAAGCTGCCCAGTAAACTTCTCTCACATAGTAGATCATTATTTTAGAGACACCTGAGGGCAGAAATGGAGGTTAGTTCTATCTCTGCTCTCTATAAGCAGTGGATGGATGGACAAAAGGGTCATACAATGTTTAAATCTACATGCTGAAACTGTATTGTGTGCCTCCATTTGTTGATAGTGTGAGTACCTGAAAGCAAAACCCTCCTTGGGAAGAGAGGGACCTACTGATGAGATCGGTAGGCTCACACAGTGAGGGAAGCTGTTCTCACCATGCACAGGCTGTGGGACTTCACAGCAGAAATGCCTAATTGCAGATGGCATTTTGGACCCTTTCAGTGCCTGCGCCAGTGGACACCTGGCTGATGAGTGACATCCTTTCTGACACAAGCAACATGAAAGAGAACTGCAGAGGAGACTAAAGTGCTGAACTGCTGGTTCAACAATCAAGAGCCTAAAAAAATTAAGCAGTCCTAAAGCCTGAACAGTTCAGTTCTTGCTGCTAGAACACAATTTTTAAAAAATACAGGTTTACAATTTTGTATGCATGGGTCTCCTTCTCTTTCTCTCTTTCCCTTCTGCTGCCAAGTGACCAGAGATGCTGCTTTGAACCAAGATGGCAGCCACCAGCAGCTGGCTGAGGTGCTGTTGTTAATTAAGTCTTCATTTTCAGATTCAGGAAGGGGTGAGAAGTGCCACATATGAGGGCCATGAAAACAGTACTATCATCTCACAACGAAAATCACTAATGCTGAACACTTCCAGGCAGATCACACAAATACTTGGCATACACAGAGCAAATTCAAATCTGACTTGGAGGAACAAAACTCCACTGACTAAGTTATTGCTTCAACTGAGAAGCTACATGAAGAATATAAGAACTAGCTCTTCTTATATTAACAACTCTTTCTGTACCCTTTTGAAGGGTCCCTGCTCTCACATGGGTGTGCAGTGTTGGGGAAGGAAAGTGGCAGGCTGTTCCTACAGAACTAAAATGCACTGATTCTTCTCAAAAAAAGTTTGGGAGAAATCCCAAGTGCTACCCTCTCACTGCTAGTCCAGATGCCTGAGAGTGAGTCTGCCAACACAAGTTCTGAAACTGTCACCCCTCACATGGATGTAGATACACCTAATGAATCAATGTTGAAAAGACTTCCATACATCAGAGCCGGCTCTTTCCAAGACACTGTAGGAAAGTGACTTTGCATTAGAGGAAAGGACTGCAAGCTGTCAGTGTGGTATTCAACACGATAGCTTTTTCTCATTCTAGCAGATGCACATGGCCTCTCTTGGTTAGTTGATGTCTTTAAGAAACAAACCAAAATCTCCCAAGGTAGGACTCAGCAATAACAGTTGTCACCAATTAAAAGGCAGCAATTCCTACAGTGAAGTAGTTTTTCTTATTCAGCCATCTTATCTTTATCAAGAAAAATGTGTTATCTCTATCTCCCTAGGCAGTTTTCAATAAAGAGGGACAACTTCAAAAGCTCAATCCCATCCTGCTATGGTGATCCAGATACCTACTTGTCACTGAGAACCTTCAAACTCTACAGTTTTAGCAGTTGGATTTGAGTACTTGACTAACTGTTGCTCTCCTGTGTACATTGAGGGCTGTTTTTTAGGGTTTTTTTCCCTCTGGAGTATTCATTACATACATGGCAATATATTCACTTGTTTCTCTTCTGGCTGAGGCAGGTGGTTGAACATGAAGTCCAATTCCTGTTTGGTTTTTTTTAACATTTGTCTTTGCATTACTAGTGGGGTTCATTGTAAAATTAAACTCCAATGGGAAAATATAATCAAAAAAAATGTCCTGTATATATTGTTCTGAGTAGTTCTGTGCAGGAATTATCACAAAGCAAGAAGTTAAAGTAACTTGCTTGCAAGTCTACTTTTATAAATTTTACATAATAACACATGTAGAGGGTTGTCAGGTTGCTAGACATAGGATAGAACGTTCCTGCTCAGACTCACCCAATGCAGTTTCCTTTGCTGTTCTGCACTTCCTTATTCCTAGACTAGGCATCTCTTTTTTCCAACATTCATTTCCTCGAAAGATGGAAACTGGTGTCTGGAGGAGTCAATTAATATGATGAACATGAGACAACTGTTCTTTACGGTCGCAGCATTGTGCTGTTTGTAGTCCTCCAAACCTATCATTCGGTGTCACTGCTGTATCAGGCAAGGTTAATCCTGCTTTGTGGTATTTCGGGATTTATTAAATTTCCCTTGCTTCATATACCAAATCAAGAACTGTATTTTTGAGTGATTTATAGGGTAAATCAAACAAACGCTTCATAATGAGCATAGGCACCTTACCGAAATGTCATTAGAAAAATCCCTGTTAGTCTTGTCTTTTGAATGTCAGCAGCTCTTACATAAAAGTTTAAATCTTCAGTTTGAACGTGAGTTTATTACACTGGCTTCCCTGTGCTTGGCTGGTAGTAACACTTGTTCACCTGCACATTTCAAGGTGCTTCACAAAGAGGGCCTTCATTCCTGCCCTCAAATCTCAGCAAACTGAGTCACTCATTCAAGTCAGCTGATGGCATTTTTAGATCTAAGCATTTTAAGGTAGTATTTTATTCCTACACACTGGTAGGTGTCTGGTTGTTCTGTTTATACACAGCAATAGTATGTTTATCAAGCTTATTCCTATTTCAGCCATATACTAATCCTAAAGCTTGAAGACATAACCGAAAAAAAAAATAATCAAATTTGTGTGGGATGCTAAGGAGCACAAGGCAAAGTTCACTGAAGTCAACTGGAAAGCATCTTACAGGCTTCACAATTACTTGGAAAGAATTTTCAGTATAAGGGTTTTTATTATTATTATTACTTCAGGATCAGGTTTCCTGGCTTTAGTAAGAAAATAAAAGGAGAGCTATCTATGGGATCTGTTCTGTTATGTTTTGCAGCATATCAGTAATATATTTGCCCATTTCAGACATGAAGTCTCTGGACCTTCGATCAAACAGCAAACACAGTACACGGGTACTCCTGACTTTCTTGGTACCAGCAACTCTGTAGCCAGTTGAAGTCTGTGTTTCTCCTTCCAAGAGCCAAGCGATGCAATACAATTGTTGGAGCAGGTTTCTCCTTCACCAAGGACCCAGGCTTGTTTTTGGTCAAACAAGGAGTAGCATTAATCCACCACTTAGTTGCAGCCATCTTCAGGGTAGAAATTGGCAGCCATTTAACATGATGGAGTAATGTTACACAGTAGTTCAGGGCAGAAAGCAAAGAATCATGTATCCATTGAAAATTCAATGGGATGTTAATGGAGAGAATATAATTACAGCTGGAATTTGGACAGGATGTCAGGATCAGCACCTCTATACTTGCAAAGAGTGCCGCAGGATGTTTAGTAACCATGTCACCCAATGAATTACATGATCTACATCATTAACCACAATGCTGTATTTACTTGGGAGCTCTTATCATTGCTTGCTCTGTAATTCTGTTTAAAATGTATGGAATTTGACAAGATCACATCTTGAGATGGCATGTGAGCTACAACTGCACTTAACTCAATCTCAAAGAATCTCTGCATCTTCACCTTTTTGCCTTTTTCTTGTTTGTTGCACAGTCAAAGGAAACAGCTTTTTGTGAATGATGATTAATAAGCAGCCCTGTTGAAGGGTGATGTAGCTGGTGTTAAGAACAGGCTCTTCTAATAGACATCTTAAAATGTGTTCTAACATGTGAAAATGATAGGCTGTCAAATCACCGTTCAGGTGTACACCAAGATAATAACATGCATTTGCAAAGAATGATAAGGTAAAATACACATTTTTACAGTATGAAGATAAATAGTGAAATATACACTTGTGTGCCTCAATGTAAAATAAGAGGAGAAAAAGAAAAAATCCATTTAGAGTGGAATGATGAGTAGTCTAGACATCTCCATTGCCTTGTGCTTTAAATATCATCAACAGAATGTCTGATCTCCTGTATTTGTGCTTGAATTAAAAATACAAAGCTTTTGCAGTGTCCATTTATTGGCTGTTACCAAAATCTTTCCACAAGGATGAAGGTATCTCAAGATGGGACTTTTTTTAAAGGTTATGGCTATAGCTTCAGTATGCAAAGTTTTAGGCAGAAACAGGATGGGATCTTTTTGAAAATAGCACAATTAAATGGAAGCTGTTAATGAAATGAAGCAGTAGGATGTCTGGTTTGCTTGAGATCAATGCCAAAACATCACCTTTCTTATTTGTGTAGGTCCTTGACAAGTAGTAATTCAAGTTGTGAGCTACTGAAAGGATAGTTGCCTTTTTCTTTTTTTTTTTTGGAAGTATACCACTGTCCCAACTCCCCTTCCCTGATTTCTACATTGACCTCTTAAGAACAAAGTGCCCAAGCATTTGAAGTTTAACCTTAGATACATGTAGTGAATAATAAGCATTTTTCTGTTTCTGTTAATGTTGCTGTTTTCAAGCATCTGATAAATAAGTCCTCTCCCTTTATAAAATGTTTTGATGTTCAGTTCTTATTTAATTCTTTAATCTTTTTATTATGTGCCCAACAAAAGCATTTGGAACACTTCCCAAAATAGCATGGGAGACAAAATAAAGAGTGCCAGTCCTTTAAAGAACTAGATAAATGAACTCTGAGACTGTTGCAGATGTATTGAAAAATCTAGGGAAACTTCCTGTACTGATTCCTTACTTTCAACAAGATAACCTGAGCAGTTTGTGGCTGGGTCTTCCAGTTAGCTGAGTTTCAATGAGAAGGATATAGGGCCCAATGACATGCATGCTGCACAGAGCTACTGAGTCCATCAGAAAAGTGAAATAAGTGTCAAGTTTGGTTAAGGATTTACATGGACTGATGGTACTTAACTTGAACTAGAGCCAAAATGAAAGAAGCCTTCAGAGATGTACTTCAGGTGTATATTAGACTTTTACATAAAGGCGTGAACTCAAGATCTAGCAGCTACAGACTTCTTAATGTTTAAGGTTACTCCAATTCCCCAGCTTGCTGAACTTTGAATAAAACATGTTGAGAAGTGGATTCCAATGTTTTAAATAGCATCTAGATGGGCTAATTGGGCTAAACCAGGGCTAGATTAACCTACCTCCAGCTATGTGTAGCCACTGCAATCCAAATCTGAACCCAGATCCTGCATTTGTAGCTCAGGAAAAATCCTGAAAGTTATTTTAAAAGTGAATGGGAATTCTGGTTGCATGACTTCAGCTACCATTTTTAATTTAAATACAGAATCACAACCATTGATAAGGAGACTGAGAGTACTCTTTTTAGGGACATCCCCTCTGACTTTATAAGATCCTGCAGATTCTCAACTGCATTTGTTTTGGATTCAGAAAATCAGGATTATGTTTACTCTTTCCAGAAAAATTCACTTCCTTTGAGTAGGTCCTGAATGTTCTTCTGTATTGATCCCAGACTGAAAGGCTCATGTCCCAGTTCAAATAGGTAAGAGTTGTTCCTCCTTTTGTCTCTGAGTAAAACCAAAACAATGCCCAGAATGCCAGTTTGAGCCATGCAGGAAACTTTCCTCCCCTGAGCAGACTGCCCTGGGGAGACAGGGTAGATACCCTATGTGGAGTTGTTCCAAGCTCTTCAAACCAAGCATCAAAGCAGCAACCCTCTGGCTTAGAGGTGAGAAAATGATGCCCTGAGGCACAGCTTCTGTGTCAGGCAGATAGCAAGCAATGGGCTTGTAAAACAATATTTGAAGAAAGGTAAAAAAGAACATGAGGGGAAGGGAAGAGATTCTTTTTAGCTGCAAAGTAAGGCTTTTCGATCACAGTCTCTGACAAAGAACAGCACTATTTGGACAGTAAATCACTGTGGCCCACTGAGAAACCTGTGCTGATAAGAGTCTGACAGGCCAGAGAAGAGGTTCAGGGTGGCTTGCAGGGAAAAATCTTTCATTCCAAACACATACACCAGACCAGCAGAGGCAGGAGGAGCAGGTACAGGCAGGCAGTCCTGAACAGGAGGGTGAAATGGGATTTCAGTTTTCTTTCTACAAAGAGCACAGGAAAGCCCCTCTGTGATGCTTTTATTTGGGGAAGGAGGGCTACCTTAAGATTAAGATTCTTCCCCCAATGTCATCTTGTCTTCCTATCAGCTCCTGGATCTAGTGACAGAACCCTAAATGACAGGGCAGCAAGGCACATCTATCAGTTTTGTGGAACAAACTTGAGCCAGCACCACTTGTTTGATGGCAGCTAAGTATGGCTGTGGAAGGTATTTACAAATCACACAGGTGAATGCTTGTTAAAAACCCTTGGAGAAAGAAAATAAAGTACATAGGAGCTGGTCAGACTTGAGCAAGATAAGTGAGCTCAGTCACAACACAATGACACTGAGTGCATTCAGAGATGGCCCTTCATGCATTCGGTACACAGCTAGCAGGATACGAGTGACCTGTAACATTGTGCATTTCTTGTAAAACTTGCACTTCTTTTAACCCGCTTACTTTGTAGTGGCATGAATACCTCATTCTTTCCCTTCCTTTTTCCTTCCCACTCTCATCCTTATGGGCTTTAGCTTTGCCCCATAGCAAGAGGGAGTTTAAAGTGATGTAATTTATACCACCTAGAGGTAAGAAGGAGGGAGATCAGAGGAAAGGCAGCTAACTGAAGAGTTCAAGCACTTCTCTCGATTCCTCAAATAGTGCAGGCATAATATTTCACTATTCTGCAGAATTTGTGGGAGATATCTGAGAGACCTGAATTAAAGAGGTGATTAAAAAGGAAAATAACAAGGAAAGCTTTAAGAAAAGCTTAGGTAGATTTTTTTTTTGTTCCTTTGCTAATGGAAGGGATGGATATGGAAGACTACACTTTGCCCTTGATACTAGATACTAATCTTGACACTGACCTTCCCACTATTCCATTTTAACTATACCTGCTTTCCAGGGGCTGCTCCATAGCACTACTGTAGAACCATCGCAACACTTTCACATTCCTCTTACTTTCCAGTATTTTTCTTATTTTCAGTGAGTTAAATATAAGCACTAGGTGATGAAAAAAAGCCCTCCCATGCAGTAGTTTGCCCCTGGGCCATTTCTCCCTGTCCTGCAAGGGTATTTTGTGCCAACAGAGCAGCAGAGACGCTCAAAGTGCATCAAAGATTCTATTTCTGAAATTTTAAGCAGTTATGAGTTTCTCATTGAGGTTATTCTGTGATGTCTAAAGGTACAAAACACCAATGCTGAGGCTGTCTCCCCTCTTTATTTGAGGTTTACCTTCAACTGGTTGTAGCAGTTTCTCTCTGCAATCAACACTTGGCCAGAACATCTTGCTGTGTCCTGTTTTTTTTTGGTTTTTGTTTGGTTTTGGGTTTTTTTGCATTTTACTACTGGTCCAGCTAACTTGGCATTCAAGTGCTAAGTTGCAATTTACTTGTGAACTTCCTTGGTACGCTTGAGGGAATGAGGAGGGAGGAAACATAGACAGCTGTTGAAGCACTAGTCTGTGCTATGAATGAGAAAAAAATATATTTAGAAAGTATTAAACAGAGTATTAACAAAAAAAAAAAAACAAACAAAAAAAACCCAAACAAAAACCAAACCAAACAACAACTGAAAAACCCCCAACACAGCTACAGTCTACTGTCTTGTCTACTATGGAAAGCTTGAAAGGGGAATTCCAGCTTCTGCCATTATAAATAAATCACCAACAGCAAGGAGGTACTAACTAGTTAGACACGGTACTTTCCCCAGAAGAAGAGTATCCTGTTATATCATTAAGAAACATTCTAACCCGAGGCAACTGTTCTTAACAGTTTCATTCTTAAATTTAGAGAGAGAGAAAAGAACAATGATAGCACTTGCTCTTCATGGAGGCACTCGCCTCAAGAGGCCTCTCAATTCCACTTCAGATGAACAAAGTCACTGTCCTGTCAAGCACTTACATGCAACACAGTTCCATAACTTCACTGATCAACACTATTTAAATTGGGTAAACCTTGAAAATCTTCTCACTGGAAAAACAGGGTCTTGGAGCCAATACCAAATCACACAAGTGGTGTCAAATAAGATTAGATCACGGCTAAATTGATCCCAGCATTCTGTCTGTTACAATGGTCATTAGTGGATGCAAATGGAAAGCTTGTAAGAAGCAAGGCAAGTACAAAGTAATCTTGCACCAATTCAGTCCCCCCAGGAATGAGGGATGTTACAAACAGATAACTAATGCTCTCATAACACTTTCACCTGAATGAAAGCCACCTTTCCTACCTCCATCTCTACTTTGAAACTGCAACCTTACAGTCAAGATTTATGCAGAAAAATGTGTCTGTAATGGGTTAAGGTAGGAAACTTTCTCTGCAAAATTCCCCCTTATTAACCAAAAATTAATGTTGAGATGACAAAAGAACTTCACCTGAAGGGAGGGGTTAAAACAAAGTTGAGGGCTTGACAAAGTCTTCATCCCTGTAACTCACAACCTGGCTTAAAAGCACTCATTCACTTCTTGACTTAAGCCTGTGTCTTGCATCTATCTTCCTTAAGAAAGCACTGACACAAGGCTGTTGGATATTTGGGGATAGAGATGCTCTTGATCACTCAGGTTTAGTTCCAATTTATTTTTTTAAATAAAATATTAAGCCTAGGCACAGGAAAGACTACTGTAGTATACTGTTCAGGCCACTCAGAGGTTAGATGTGGGCTCAGATTACTTCAGACAGAAAAGGGTAATGAAACTGGGCCTTCTAAAGCCTTTGGTGGATGCTTTCAGTAAGAAGTTAACAAGTAAAGGAGCAATGGCAAGTACTTTTATGAACATAACCTGTTTTTTTTTTTGTTATAAATGCCCACTCTCTTCTTCCTCCAAGAAATGGCTGTCTGTTTTGTTTTGAGTTGGAATGTTTCTTTTTTAATACCATATAGATCTTTCTGTGTCATTTTAGTAGCAAAATTAATAACTTAGTGTAATCTGAAACTGGTTATTTTTATGTTTTGATTTGGCTGTCAGACCCCCCCCCTCCCCCCCCAGTAAATTAATTATTGAGAGACTTGATTGTGGGAGATCCTGTATTTTCTAACAGGAGCTGAAGGGCATGGACATCTCAGCTGGTAGTCTACCTGTTTCCAACCAAGAATGATGAGTGGTTAATCTGTTTGTGCTTCTCTATTCTAATACTCAGCAATGAGCTATTCAGTGGACTGACCCAAGTGGTCACAAGCATGCAGAAAACCCAACCCAGAATGCATTTTAATGAGTAGATAGTGAAATGTCCAGAAAAGATCCTTCTCTTTTCAAAGATCAGATCCAGGGAGCTGGAAAAGGTAGCTTGCTTTAAAGGTAATCTGACGATCCTGAAGGGCTACATTCACTTTGTAAACTGTACAACCATACTACAAAGGAATGGAAGCTTAAAACATGGGAAATTATGCCTTTTTGGTTGAAGGTACTCAGCAAAAGCCAACTCCAGAGAGATTATTTTTAAATATATCTAGATGCTTCAAACTGCAGATGGGAGGTGCTTCTGAAAGCCTTATTAGGCCCTTGTCTAAAAATCTGAGTACTAGGCACCTTCTACATTCCTAAATCTGGTCTAGGAATTTCTTACTCTACATTCAGCTTCTGAACATTAACAATTTTCTCTGAAGTAGAATATGTCTCTGCTTAATAGAAGAATGTAGCTAAAAAAAGACTATGACCTCCCCCCTCAGCCAAATCTAGACAGAGCTAAAGGACCAAATGAAGTGTTACTACAATACTGAAAACATAATCTACTCTGTCCTCTAACACCGCTGTTGTCTTCTTCCTCCTCCATCTCCTTGCCCCAAAATCTGTTAAAGATCAACAAGTTGCAATCTGGAACTGAGTGCATGACCATCCAGGTCACTGCACCGAGAACAAGTGCAGGGGAAAGCAGACAGACTACATTATTTGGAAAAAAAAAAGCCAAGAACTTTCTTTTAACTCCCCTTCATCCTGGGTCAAGACCTAAAAGAGATTGTTTTAGTAACACTGTTGCACCTAGAAGAGTGGAATGCACAACTACCAGGCTGCAGAACATAAGCTGCTACTGTTGATCCTTTTTAAAACATACACAGGTGGATCAAATCATGCTGTATAACAACTGTGGGTAAATAATGCCATGCTCAGGTATTCAAAGGAAAAGACCTATTTTACATGTAATTACCTCACTATCAGTTTCTAGAACCTACCTGCCAATTAATCATCCAGTGTGGGAGGCCCTCATTTGAGAAATGGAGTAAGATTGTAGGCAGTGGGGGAGCCAAATCTCTCAAATTCTCAGACCCATGTGTGCACTCAGGGATGTACCTTTTTTGTGTATCAGCATGTGTCTGTCTCTTAAAGAACACATACACTTACTGGCCTGTAGACCCTGAGAGTTAAGAACGGGCACAGCTGAAAGTCCTCTTCAAACCTTTCCAAGGTCAGAATGCAGACCCCCTGCGGCAGCTCTGACCTGTCTCAGCACAGTACAGATACTCCACTGTTCTGACAGGCTGGCAGTTCATCACCCAGATGAAAGGCTCTGATCTCCCCTGTTTGTCAGCAGAGCTGTCACAGGTGAAATTTTGCAGATTTCCAAAGGTAGGTGAATTACAGAGTCAAACATGACTTGGGGGCAGAGGCAGAAAGGAGGGCAGGGAGTATGCAGTTATAATTTCTGTAAGTCTTCAAGATGTCTCAGGCATGGTACTTGGTGCTTCTGTCTGGCTCTTGCCCATGACTGTACTGGAAGAGGCCTAAGGGACAGTTCTTGGAATTCTGCAGATTGTCAGGGACCTGCTGCTCAGCCAATGGGATACATGTGATTTCTCAGCTCTTGGAGATAAATCTTTAAGTCCTGTATTGAGCCATCTTCAAGACTTTCAGACTTTCAATATTCATATTAAGAAGGGCCTTCTGAGCCCAAAACCTTTACTTTCTTATACATGAAACCTTACTTCTCCATAAATCCTTATATTTTGAAGTAGTTAAGAATCTTATAGGCATGAAAAAACATGAATCCTGTACAGAGCCCTGATATAGGACTCTATCTCATGGTAATTCTGATGCTGCAGTTCAGAACTCTCTTAAGCTCTCAGAATGCAGAATGAGACTTAATTTTTGGTGTTGAGTTATGAATAACAACAATGAACACCAGTTAGTTGTGTTCCTTTTTCATAGTGGAAACTTGGAAACAGCCACAGACCAACAATAATTTGAAGGACTCCTCAAAAAGAAGTAGCAGACATCCTCAGGAAAGGCCTAACCATGACTGATGGAGAAAAGAGAAAGGTTACAGGTTTATCAAGCAAGAAAACTACTACACTAAAAGCAAGAAGTATAGCAAGCAGAACTGATGAATCTATATGCCACTTACGTATTCCCTAGCCAATCCTGCTGGTATACCAATAATAATTTGAGTGTTCCACTTTCTCTGTAATTTGTCAGGCATTTAGCAAATAAACTGTACAGCAAATACCAGTGAGCTGCTTCAAACAACACATTTTCCTCCCCTTTCCATTGGTACTCAAGTAGCTCAGTGGCACTCTTTGGGAGGGGAGGAAGGTAAAAAAAGGATTTATTAAATACAAAATTGACTGACAATGTGAAAGCTATGTCCAGTTCACTCTAAACATAGTTTTGTGATAGCATGAGTGACGAAAGGAGGTCAATACTCTCTGCAAGATGCACTACTCGCACACTGAGTATTTCCATCTTCCCAGACATAATATACACTGCATATACTTGTGTGATTCTAGTTGTCATACCCATAGTCTCTTCTTCCTGGTCTCTTCAACCTCAATGCTAAAACATACTTCCATTGTGAGGGAAAAAAAGTGGTAAAAGTGATCAAAATAGAAACCTACACCAAGTATCAGTACAGGAACTGTCTCAAGGAATTGAGCCACAGTTTTAAGTCTATGAAACAATTCTAACAGATCTATTGTCCAAAGCATTTCCTAGGTATGTTGTTGTGTATGTATTTATTTTATTGCTCTGACCAGTCAGGCATCAAAGATACAGGCCTCCTTCCCTTGCAGTTCTAGGCTCTGACACTTACCCCAATCACCAACTATCTGAGAGGAAAGCAGGATATTCTCAAAGATAACTCTAGTACATTAGTCGTAACATTTTGTGGACATGATTTCTACCTTACTAATGTCATCAAGGTGTCTTAAAGGAAAATAAAGTAGAACAGAAGCAGCTCAGGTTCGTATCGTGATGCTATGAATAGTGAGGAAAGGATGATGTTAAATGCAACCACTTCCTTTTTTCCAATGTATCTATTCTGATTTGGGAATGAACCACCCAACTGCAATATCTCTAAATGCCAGCAGAAATGTTTGTGGATTAGGAACGCTGTGTGCAATATCCTGAGATGCAATTTCCCCAGTGTCCCTCGTATGGGTATATGATGAATCCCCATTATGAAAACAAACATACCATTCTACTAAACATTGTTCATATATAAAAGAATTGGCATAGACAAACTAACTTGTAATTTATGTAACCCAAGATTGTCTCTTACAGGGACCAGTACCAAATGCCACAGATGAAGGTGAAATAAAATAAAAACCGATAGGACAACTTTCACAATCAGGAAGAACTCACCTTGGGGCAAAGTTAAGAGATGGCTGAAAGATAAGTTCAGACTGTACAAAAGGGAATAGGTATCAAAAAAGGGACATGTGCAGGGAGAGTTTTGCCAGTTATATAACTATGCATAAGCTAAGTTTTTTTTCACACAGACTAAGTTTCTTTAGAGTTTATATGATGGCTTTTTACACACATGGGAGCAAACAATATGCTTGGTTATGATAGGCCACCACAGAGGGCTGCATTCTCACCTACATCCATGTAAGCCTCTAAATAGCTGTACAGGATAAAAGCTTCCTGAAGCACTCCCCAGTTTTCAGAGCACAGCCCATCAGGAGGGTCACAACGCAGCCTCATGATGAGTGGCTATGGTGCATCTGGAAGGGGGTGTCTGGTTTCTGAGCCAAGAGGCAGAAGCGGGACCCCAAGGGAAGGCTCTGTCCCTGACCTCCTTTGCCCTCCCTTGTTCTGATCTTTATTGGGCCGTCTGCCTTGTAGCATCAAAGGCAAAAGCAGGCCCGTGATTTGTCCTACAACAGCTCTATAAAAAACATAATTGCCCAATAACCCTCTGTCTGCAAACCAAGCCATCTTCCTGTTTCTTCTCTCATAAAGACTACTTGACAAGCCTGTTCCATCAGCTTATAAAAACCTAGAAATAGTTGCCTTCCCTGGAAAGAAACTTTGGAGAAAAACAGAAAAGAAACTCGTTTCTCTTGCATATATATGTAGAGTGTATGTGTGCATATACACACATACATATACCCTAAGATTTCCACAAGTAAAATATGTAAACCACTTAAGACAGCCAAATTACCTGCTGGCATGGCAAGCAAAAGAATTATTCCTTCTTAAAATAAGGACATAAAGCACTACATATTAAATTTATAGGGTCTGAAATGTCTGTACTTTAAATTGAACAAAGCGAGGCGGAGTATGTGCTGCTAAACTAGAAAGGGAATGATCTAAAAGTGGTGCAGTAAGAATTATTCTGAACATCCTGGTATTACTCTGGTGTTTCATATGATCAGAGACAATTTAAGATTGTTCTTTTTTATACTTTTCTCTCTCCTTAAAGAGCTTGTTTTCCCCCATAATAACATTGCTGCAAGACTCACCAACAAAAAGGATTCTTCAGTCTCCCCTTCCATAACGATGCTGATGTAAATTGTCCAGTCACCTTCTGGTTAGTGTAGGGAGTAGCTCATTCAGGTGATGTTCTGTCCTCAAGCATCCTTGAGAAAACAGAGAAACTCCAAATTAAAATTGATGTATCTAAGGTTTAAATCTAGATCACTTTGTGCTTCAGCCACTAAAAAGTAATTTTAAGTAATCCTTTGACTGAATAATCTTGCTTCTGACAAAAAATTTTTAAAAAGATCAATTATCCAACAACCTGTCTGACTGTCCCAGGTTTCATTTGAAATATTTACCATAAATACACTATTAAGATTTGATTTGTGGTGATGAAATTTACACTCCTGGCAAATGTAAGAATATTGCATTTTAATTTACTTTCAATACAAAATAGTTGCTTTGATATGCCTGAGAACAACCGCCTTGGGATCTGTTCCTTCCAAATGATGTCAAATAAGAATTCCTCTATTAACATTAGTGGATGAAGGATCAGGCTCTTCAAAAACAAAGAAATAATTTACGACTACTGCTATGGGCCAAATCTTGAAGTGTTTACTTTATTATACAAGCAAGACTGTCCTTGAAGTCAATGAGGGCATGAATGAGAAAGAAAGGTGTTGTTGAAGCTAAGGGAAGATGCTGACTTTGGATTCCACTGTTGTAAATCCATGGACGTTTCAGAACACACTGATTTCAGGGAGGTGGTGGAGTCACCATCCCTGGAGGCGTTCAAAAAACGTCTAGATGCGGTGCTTCAGGACATGGTTTAGCGGGCATTGGGTCAATGGTTGGACTTGATGATCTTTTAGGTCTTTTCCAACCTTAACAATTCTGTGATTCTATGATTTCACACCGGTGTGTTTGTGGCCTAGGAACTGACTTTACACTTCTGTGTAAGTAAAAAAAAAACCCAAAATCTGGGACAATGATAAAACCAGAAACCCTAAGGTGCCTTTGTAGATAAAGCCATTCTGAGAGGATGCTGGAAGTCCTTTTGCTGCTCATTTTACAGCCAAGGCTTTTTTTAGATTCTGTGTCTGAACTCAGGGCAGTGGGTGCCTTATCAATTTTTTTCTTGACTTCTAACTTCTATGACAAATAACAGTCTGAAGTGGAGTGAATAACTTCTCATCTAAGATGACTGATAATCTCTCCCCAACTCTACTAGTAAACTGTATGTTCAAGATATTTATCAAGCACATATCCAGATTTCCAAGTCACAGCATGCAGCACTATTCACTGTCTATCAATAAGCTGGTCTTCACCAACAGCATCACATCTTAGCTATACAAGGAAGCCAGGACTGGACTTAATTCAGCTATTTGAATATGCCAGTTCCAACTTAGTTTGACTGCAGTCTTACTGCAGGAACTGTCTTATCTCTTCAATTCAGTCTTGGCATAACTTCAACACTGCTGTCAAAATGAACAAAGTTCATCAGGTAGATTTTGTGAGAAATATGGTGGATAAGTAAGAACTAATAGTTTCTTGGACTACTGTTGTAAGTTCTCCTGTGTCAGCTAGCCTGAAGTCAGTTCAGCTCATGTCATTCAACCTCTTTTAAAGCTGATTAACAAAACTGGGATTGTCCTTTGATCTTACTGTAATACATAGATATAATGTTGAATAATGTCAGCAGCTGTAATTTGAAAGTTTCAAGTAATATAACTTATTTAATTCACATGTACATAGGATGTCTTTTCATATATTTTCCTATCTTTTTTCAGTCTTACACAGAAATTAAATATTTTTCCATTCAGTTATCCTGCTCCTAAATGCCTCAAAAAAAAAAAAAAAAGGCAGACTGAGTCCTGTACTTGTGGCTGTTGACATTCAAGTTAGCAAAATCTGTTCTCTAATTTGAATTCACATAACTAATTTTCTCTGTGGGACTGAACCTTGATTACAATTACCTATCTCCAGGTATTTATACAGCTGTCAGTTGCTGCTGGCTAACAATCTGGTTCCAACATTCGCTCCCTTGATTTCTTATCATGCATTGATTCATCTCTGTTCAGTGGCCTCCTGTGATTAGACAATTGAGTTGTCAAAAAAGAACCATCTCCCAAGCCTTCTCTATTTTCTCTGCATTATTTCTGTTCATCACAAGGCCAATGCCTCTTCATGTGGGACTGTGCTCTGCACCTCCTCAGCAGATACCACTGCAACTTTTCAGTATTTATACTTCTGAAGTATCTTCTACCCCCTCCTCGGGGCTCCTTCCTTCCCTTTATATCTAGTGGAAAGGCAACACCCCTCCATCTTTTCACAAACTGGAAAGAATTCATCTCCGAAGCAGCTACATTCAGAGTGACCTGCTTTGCGTGGGCGAGAGTGCCAGTGGTCCAAGGCAATCCAGCTGGCTTGTCTTACAACGTGAGATGATATAGGAGTCCTGCTGTTGTTTCAAACACTCTAAAGCCAGCCTTAAAGAACTAAACCAACTTCAAAAACACGAAAGAGCCGATCACCTAAAGTCAGTGTCTGCTTCCTTCTCCTGATGTTTGAACTCTTCCCACTAATCCTCTTAGTGCTTCCCTCTATCTCCTCCCTGGATAGCTTGTTCCCTCTTAGTTCACCTAAGTGGTGAACACAAATATTCTTAAAACACTTTCAGCAGTAATGTATGAGCACTGAGTGACTACTGAACTCACCCTGTGATGAGAAGATAGCATTTTTGGTCAGTGAAGACTTCAGGCAGAGTCTCAAGTACAACTCATCCAGAATAGCGGACAGATAGTGGACAGTCAGTGGACAGTCATGTACCTCAGTCATCCCAATCTTATTCTACGTACTGCCCACGTAGGAATTCCTTCTTTCTTCCTTGCATCTACCAGTAGTCTTGTCATCTGTTCAGGAGTCTACTCCTCCTACGCAATTCATCTGAGGGACTCCCTAGTGATTTATTCTCCTCTCTGCCCAAGGAAACCTCTCAGCAGGATAGCTAACCCTGTTTCTGTTAAACCTGCCCCTTTCCCTAGCCGTACTCTAGCCCTATGTTGCCCTCTGCAAGTGGCATGCCAGTCTTTGGAGCCAATTGCTAGCACAGCTACCTCCACCTGGGGGAAGCAGAGAACCACAAAGAGCTTCCTACTTTTGGAAAGTTCAGAGTCCTCTGCTTCAGGCAGGAAGTTAGCTCCTAAACACGCATAATCAGACTCCAGGCTTAACAGTTGTGCCAGGTCCAACACTAGCGTTGAATAACCAGAACTTTGCCTAAAACCTGCTACAGGCAGGAGTTCACATCTAAAAGAGTCACTGTGTTGGTTTGCATTGTCCTGAGAACAACTGGACTGGTATCACCTTTGGTAAGGCTGATAAACTTCTGAGTTTATGTGCACTTCCTCCATAAACAACTTTTCCACATAAACACCAAATTCTGAATCTGTTTAAACCTCACACCTCCAATCTATAAACCTTGACGGTTTCTCCCAAGGAAGAACTGGACCCAAAGGTGGGGTTTCACCTGCTGCTGTATATGGCTTTGGGTGCAATACAGTAAAGTTACAAAAAGCAAATGGCATGATGCTGGACAGATTCGTTGCTCTTGAAGTTGGGATGGTAAGCTTGTCTGGGCCACCAGGCTGTAATGCATGTATTTTCTTAATGAAGGCTGTGTTACATACATTGAATCATTACTAAAGTAGTAATTCCTAATTCTACAGTATTAGACAAGAAAAAAAAGTATACCATTTGTAATGATATATACTATTAGTATGCAGTATTTATGCAGTAAACTGTATTGACTTCTATAAGGAAAGCAGAAAGGTGCTGGATACAGCACTTAGCATAGCAGACTGAATTTTGAGCAAAAAATGGAAATGAATGCCTATTCTTAAAAAAAGGATCAATGTGTCAGTGGTAAAAATAGTCCATGCCGAGCAGCAAGAACCTAATTTATTTACAGTCTCCTCCAAAGATGCTAGTGTAGTAAAAAATGGTAACTTGCCTTGAAACATTAAAAACCTGAGTTGCCCCATCTGATATTTAGGTCTGTGGCCCAATGCCTTCAAGCCCAGTGCTTACTTTTAAGACTCCCTGCTCAGCAACTGTTCCACAAAGTTGTTTAAAATGAAGGTCTTGATCCTGCTTAGCAAATCTGCATGGTATAAAGTTGAGCTAAACCAGAGCCTTGTTAAACAAAGTAAAGCTGAGTGCTGGCTTGGAAGTTTGCTCATGTTGTACAGAACTGAGACTCAAAGTAGAAGCAAGTAAAAAAGAAAATTGTGGAAGAACAAAACTTTCCTCTAGCTCCATCACTCGGGTTCTTACACATGCTGAAAAATAAACAACCACCAACTTTATAGCAGCAGGACTTGGAGTGTGCTATCAGGAAACCCACTAAACCTTTAAAGGAGGTACCTTTGGAAATATTTTATAGACACTCATCTCCCCAGCAGGGAAGTTAGTGCTGCAAAGAGACATCTTTAACAAATAAATAACAGTTTATTAAGTCACTTGTCTCCACAGCAGGAAGTAAACTAGGGGGTGGGGAAGGAGGGTTGTGGGGTGACAAAGGAAGGGAAACAAAAAATGTTACCCTTGCAACCCCTCTGCTCCAACAGAGCTGTATTTATTTAAAACACTCTTCTCCTAAGACAGATGGAAAAAATAATTAAACCAGCCACCCACCCCTTTTATTAAACTCCTTTGTGACCACCAGGGATACGATTAACATGGCCACCATAAAAACCCAGTCCCCTACCTTCAAAATAAGGAGAAAAACACAAGCAAGAGTGAGACATGGTGCAGGGCAGGAAGTAAATTAAGAACCTGCCTCTAGGGTGGTGAGAATATTTTTTTGAGTGCCTGCTGGAACATTCGACAAGAGAATCATAATAAAGGCGTAAGCATTCAGTTTGTCTCAGCTAGGCCTTGAGGGCTCACAGAAAAGAATCTTCCTCTTAGGCATCAACTTAGTGTGGAGACACTGTGTGGAACCGCCACAGCTCAACAGCAGAGTATGCACAGAGGACACAGAGTTACTTGTGAGGACAGAATGGCAAGATATAAGTTGTCCCAAATTTTCCAAGTGTTGAAGCTTGCCCAAATCCTCTGTCCTATGTGTAATCACAGAGAAAATTCATATGGTGGTAGACATTTCATCTATTCTTTTCATTTAATTTACTGGACTGTTCTATTTTCCTCCTACTGCTTCAAGGCGTTCCATGCCTACAGAAGGCCAGGCCAGATTTCTCTGGAAAAATCCATCTTCATTTATGCAGTGCAACAGAAGTCTGGATTTCTCCAGTTGATTACATAGCACCATGGCAAATCCAGATACATGGATCCCATGAAGCAGATCTCTTTTTTTTTTTTTTTTTTTTAAACCCCTACTAATGCCCTATTATAGTCACTGGCACCTTAGTTTCCAGTCCAAACCAGCCTCCCTTCCACAAGATTAAAGATACTCGGGATATGCAACCTTCATCCCTTTGTGATGACTCTTCTGTGATCTCTTGAACTCTGTTATCCTGCCTGTCATCAGAATCACAGGAAAAAACAAGAAATCTTGAACCTATCTGTGGCTATTCACATGCATTCTCACTGGTACAGTAGCTATGAAACCAGATGGAAGCAAAACAGCTAATTAATATAAGGTGAGAGCAGGCTTTATGTACGTGACTCTTTGCAGTTACAGAAGGAGTCCATACTGGAGACATCACTGTACTTAGATACTGACTTTACTGTATTATTTCCATGTTATCTTTGGTAATAAACTTACCCTTTCTAAATGTGTGTATACTGACATTTGCTCCTGACTGCAGCATTTCATTTGTTAGGATTACCCCTGGGCCAAAGGAGATCGGCCAGAATCAGTATGTAGAAAGCTTTTCATCATAGAAGCCTGACTAAAAAATGTTATGCAGAGTGTCTATCAGTGCATAATGGTGATTAGAAGCCATGCCAAATGTGGCAGCCTAGAAGAAGAACCTGCCAGGATAAAATGATAGTCATCTCTATGGTATAAGATCTGTCAGCTTACCAAACCAAAGATTTCCTTTTCATGATTGCCAACGAAGCTCCTTGCACAATGTTATATAATATACAAGGAAGCATTGAAAACATTTTGAATATATTTTGAGAACGCGTTCATAGAAAATATTCCTTGATTACATTTGATTTCAAGCTGACCTGGGAAGCAGTTTGCTTGCTGTCTATTAACCATGGGACCTGAATGTTCTATTGTTCTTCCCTTAGGAAAAAACAGGAGGCCTAATGGCTTAGTCATAACTTGTTAATATAGAGCAAGCTTGTGATTAGTATTCCCTGTGCTGTGGTAGATGTTGACTGTAGGAGGAGAAGTGATACCACCTCAGGTACAGAATGAACAAAATCACTTGTATGGATAAAAGGTCTCCATTGAGTTGAAACAGTGACAACTGTTTATAGTGTTCTATAAATACAGAAAAGAAAGATTAAGGGACTTTTTTGAAGGAGGGAAGAGTAATATTAGCACTGCGTAGGTCAAAATCACCCCTGCCCCCTTAGTGAAACGAAGTTTTTCTTTAGTAAAATGGTTTAATAATGCATGATTAGTAGGAACAGAGGGATGGGGAGATGGTAACTACAATACTACCCAGTTAGGTAAACTGTAAGCAAAATCAGAAAAGTAGGTATTAAATATGTCTAACATTTGTTAGCATATCTCTTCTTAGAAAAGCTGAACACACTTTATAAGCACTACATTGCTGGTATGCATAATAATTAGGGTTTTGATAACTAGATGACTGTATGTGACTGCAGATGCTAGGGAAAATTAAGACTAGTAGAGCGTGGTTCAGCGAAAGGGCACTGAGTCAGGAAACTCTGATTGCATTTATTGCTGGCTCTGCCACTAAAGTGTTTTGAGATCATGAGTAAATCACTTTGTCCCTATCTATGAAATAAGGGCAAATGGGCTTCCTTTATAAGACATATGTTGACATAAATGGACAAAAAGTGTTAAAATGAAAGATTAATGTTATTGGATAGCTGAGATTGGACTTAACAAAGCATTACTGGAATGTACAGTCTAGGTGGAAGTGGGAATATCTGCTGAGCTGGATGTGGAAGTCTCATAAAAGTATCTTTCATGACTACACGGAGATGACAGCATCATAATTTTAATGTCTTGTCTGGATGACTTTTATACAGCAACATGCACACTGTTCAGTACAGTTTAGGATATCTTTACATAGCTATTTTAATGTCTAGCTACTAACCTATCTAACGACTTTAAAAATAGTTTTAATTTATATGCATTGTATCGCATTCTCAGCAGGGATCACAAGTCAACATCCAAGTCTTAGGATCTGAGGGAGGAACTGACCTTGCCAGAATTTCAACTTACGGTTATTGGCAATCAAAGTATTTCTATCCTGCTGCTCTGACAACCAATCTGTTCATCTGGCAAGCAGTTATTAAACAGTTCATGTGTGCTGGCCCTGCTCACTGGTATTTTATCATCACTTGTAGCATTCATCTGCTGCTTGTGGGGATGGATTGCGAGAGAAAGATTTTGAGGGTTTTATTCAATTTCCTGAGTTCTGCCCATCAACAGTGTCTTCATTTCCTGCCACTTTATAAAACAGGGTTAAGTTACAGTCACAGAGTTGTTTTGGGTTATTCTAAATAATCCCACTGAGCTGCTTCAAGTTTACACTCATCTGGGATCCTGCTGCGAAGACTATGGGGATTGATGGGAATCCTCAGCAGATTTTATATCAGGTCTTCCAGCCTTGATCCTACATTGCTCAAATCTATCAAAATTTTACCATTCACTTAAATAGAAGCAGAAATAAAAGCCTAATGAAGTGGCAGTTCAACCCTCACCGTGTAAATTGTTCGTGGATTGGAATAAAATATCAGAGCAGTTGGAAAACTGTTTTCTTCATAATCCTGTACTGAAGGAATGTCATAAATTTTGCATTTAAGTAATTTCATGTAGTATTTAACTAAGAACTAGTGGGTGCTGCTTTCTTGTTTTATTCTGAAAGAGATCAATTTCTGAGTTCTATGGTAATATTGTGTGAAAAAAGATTAATGGGTACATAAAGATTTTCAATATTTGGCTCTTACCTAGACATTTCTGATAACCTAGACTTTAGCTTCTATGGGACAAAATTTTGCCAAATTAAAATTCTAAAGTCTCAGGACTGTGAAGTAAACTTACACTAGTCGTAGCTTGGAGAGTTATCAGGGACTTGACTAGGGATGTTAAGAGAAGTCCAAGTGCATTAGGTACATTGATTGCTCTACTTTTTCTGATTTAAAATGTTTCTTAATCAAGTTTCCATGTTTGTTTATTGACATGATTTCCCTTGACAACTTTGTCTCACTGATACCAAGATCTGTGATGTATTCATGCATAGGACATGGTGTTTGAAGGCATCATCTGATATGACAACTACAGCTTTTTTTTAAAGAAAGTTTTTTGTTTTCTTTGTGCTATTTGGCAGGTAAATAATGAAAGTAGATAATCTAAACCAGCACATACTATAACTAATGACAGAATCATAAGTGATATAAGGGGATTAGTGTGGGAAAAACTGCTCAGTATTTTTACTAAAACGATCATCTTCAGTAAGACAAGGTAGAGTAGTTATGTTGCCACAGTCAGTTGCTTGAACTAGTCTCTAGTTACTGCAAGCTAACAGTCTACGTAAGAGAAAATCACCTGATAAGTTCTTCCTGACATGAAATTTAGGTTAAAGTTTCCAAAAGCAAGTGATCACAAAACTGTGAATTTATCTACCTTATTTCCATTTCATTTTAAATAAAATAATATTTTCGAGCGCTTCAACTTACGTATCAAAGTAAAGCAGGTTTGCTCATATTCAGGCAAGCCTAATACATTTTGATGCTGTCACCATCTCTCTCTCAACTAATATATAATTTTGTTCGTAAGTTTAGCCCACTTTTGACAGAGAATTCAAGGAGATGGCTTAATTGTGTCAGGAAAGAATCTTCCTAGGAACTTATATTTAACCAAAAATTTTCTGCTCACATCAACAAACCATTTGTCCATGAATTATAGCTTTTCACAACATATACTAGGCTGAATTTAATTCTCTCTGCTCTTTATCTTTTCTGTCACCTCTTGGAATTATATCAAAGCTGAGAAGGCTGGGAACATACTTTGCTTAAGAGAAAATGTGACAAGCACAAATGTCTGCTTTGGCACAAAGATTCCCGTTCTTAAAGAAAGCAAAAGTGTTAGAAAGCAGGAAATCCTGATCCTGGAAAAAAATTACTTTATGTACTTCTGAAAACTTGGGGCAAATTTAATTAGCTGTCAGGCATGAGGGGACAAAAAAATATTTGTTTATACTTTCAAAGTACTGTGCATGGTCAGAAGTTCTAAAAAACACTGTAAAGTGTTACTGTGATTAATCAATACTGTTGTGCCATGTGAATGAAAAATGCATCATCTGGCAAATGAATCAGGATTTCAGGCAGACTGGCCTCATTAGACAGAATATCTGTCTATACCATAATAATAAACAATATGTGAAAATGGATTCTAGGAACCTGATCAAATATGCATTTAGTTCAACATACTCTTTCCATTGGCTTCAGTATTCACCAATGTTCACAATCATAATGCTAGAGAGTACTGAAATTAAGAGATTTAGTAAAAAAGACAGAGGAATTTGTCACTGGAGAGGATGCTGATATTTATTCAGCACGCAGAAATCCTAAAACTCTGCAAGGCACTAAGTATAATTAATACATTCCTTCTTTCATTATGAGTGTAGTTTAAATTACCATGGCTCTGATTCACTGAAGCACTTAACCCTGTATTTGACTCCAAGTAAGATCCTAAAGCACACTACAGTCAAATTAGGGGTATGTTTAAATGCTTTTGCTGTATAGGGGCAGATTAAAATTAATAAGCACCAAAATTATGTAAACACAGATGTCTAAATGCAAACTGATATCATAAAAAGTGATTTTTTAATTCGTTTTCCAAACAAATACCATGGACAAAGAACATCAAAACTGAGAAGTCAAATACTCAAGCTTTGGGAAATAAATCGAGGTTGCCCACGTACAACTGCACCTACAAAGTGCACTCAGCTACAGATGTATTCATGACAAAGGAGATGCCAGATACAGTGATTGTGTGCTGTTTTTTCTACTGTTTTTGCCACTCCTTGTTCAAGCAAATGTCTTTAAAAATGAACTAAAAAATCAAGGAAAGTTTGGTCTGGATTAAAAACTCGGGGGAGGGAAAAAACAGGCAAGGAAATGGGAATTGGAAGAAAACGAAGCTCATAGCCTAAGTGAAGAGAGTTTATACAAAATATTTTTGTAACTGAGTAATTGTGATAATGCAGCAGTCTGATTCTCTTTGATAGCATTAGTAATCTCTTTCCTCTATCACTGTCTATAAAATAATAAATACTACTATCCCCTGGTTTAGATATGTAGGTGTTACACTGTGTCTTGGCATATGACTAGGAAAACCTTCAGACAAAACTAATCTAGCAAGAGTTCAAGAGCAAACTACATACTCGGATCTGGTTTGATTTTTGAAGCAGTGTGGAGAAGGAAAAGTTGATGATTTTGATTTGGTTCATCATATAAAGATAGGCAGGTCTTCACAAAACTTTTATTCAGGCTTATCTTGAGAGAAACCCTAACATCCATACAACGGCAGTGTTGGTAGCTCCTAGTCCTGCTTCTGTCAACTGTCTGAAACTACAGCACCTACTGTTGAAAGTTATTTAATCACTGTGTGAGATGGATGTAAGAATCAGGGGAATATATGATTTATTTCTCCACAGAATTCCTAAAAAGGACTTGTAATTTAGTTGCACTGAAAACCTGCAGATGGACAAAGTTAACAGAAAGAAGGGAAAGTATTTTATATCTATAAGGAAAGAAAAGGCTGTAGCTGAAACATTGTTAAAAAATCTTGCTTTGGTTACTAGAACCATGAGAGACGTGACGTGATAGCACGTTTATTCATTTCTAATTATG
The DNA here is from genome assembly GCF_013368605.1 of Nyctibius grandis. Taxonomy (NCBI): domain Eukaryota; kingdom Metazoa; phylum Chordata; class Aves; order Nyctibiiformes; family Nyctibiidae; genus Nyctibius; species Nyctibius grandis. The sequence continues at coordinate 2,901,051 of NC_090671.1, forward strand.
GACATGGCTTTATCTGCAAGTCTTCCTCCCTCTCCTCTGCTAACTGCCCCCCCTCCTTTTTTCTCCTGTCCCCTGGGGCAGCACTGTGGTGGGGCTCAATCACTCTTTTATTAGTTGTGATATACTGTGGCTAATTCCCTTAATCTGGACCTTGCTTTCCTATAAAGCCCAGACCTCAGGTATTGAATTTCCCTGATCAAAGTGCAACCAGTGTGGGACACAGCAACCTCCACTAAACAGGGGAGCTTGGGAAAGCTCGTAAATGGAATAAAAGAAATACACATACACACACGCACTCACAAGATGGTGCAATCAATTGGTAGAACAATCACGTGTGAAATATTACTGGCTCCTTAAAGTGCTGGTTCTGGGATTTACTGCAGTGTATTAATCTGCTATGCTTAATGCATTGACCTTTCACCCCTAGCAATTCAGTAGACGGTGCTTGAATTGCCAGAAGCTAATACAATGGATTAGGAGCAGAAAGAGCCCACCATACTGAAGTGCTACGGCAGCCCTAAACCATATGACCGGTAACTTCTCCATCTTTCTTAATAGATAGTGCCAGACAATGTGGCTACCACAGAAAGGCCTATATTGACAGCAGAATTTCTGGAAAAGGGAGATAGTGGAATAGAGGCTTGTTATAAAACAATAGAGAAGGGCAGTCTTGTGACTGAGTCACAAGACAGGGATTTAGAAGAATTTGTTTTATTTATGCAGTCATTCTCTCCTTGTGTGTGACCTTAAGCATGACAATTCACTACTTAGGACTGTGTCTTTCCTATCTGTAAAACTGGGATAATGGCACTTATCTAATTTTCCCTGGGGCAGTGGTGAGGCTTTATTCGTTGAGATTTAAAAGGCACTTTAGGATCACAGGACTGAAAGTGTTATATATATTCATGCAAAATAGTATGATATTCAGTTCATTAAATATCCATATAGACGGAGAAGAGAATGGAAGAGAACTTCCCTTCATACGTACACGAGGAAACCCAATCATTAATCTAAAAGCTTTCTCTTGAAAGTGCTATGTTCACTTGTACCAAAAAGTTAGCTCAGACCTAAAAATAAGTGCCATGCAAAGACTTGCAGAAACATGTAGAAATAAATGATATGGAGAGCAATGCATATCTATAATGGTGAGATAACCAAATGTCCTTTTCCTGCTTCCTTGGTCATTCAAAAATCTCTACATTCATTCACAGAAAACCCTTTGGGATTCAATTTCCAATATTAAGTCTTCCATGTCATCTTTAACTCTTCCATATAATTTAACAAACCATTATACAGTACTACTGAATTGGAGAGGAGTGTCCAAAAACCTCATAAAGGAGATTATTCTAAGTAATTGCTATCAAATACTATTAAATTCTGAATAGCCTTAAGCCCCCTCCACCCGCCTGCACAGGCACTCTCATTTAGGATTAAAGGGGACCTTTATTTGATTTGTTTTATTTCAATACAAAATAAATTAGGTTGACCTGAATTAAGGCCTCTTCGATACTCAGGAAGAGTGTCTACACAGGGATTTACTATGCTTTAATTGGTCCACTTCAAAAGTTAATTTGGATATTTTTTCCTGACATGCTCAGAAACTACCACAGAGTACGTGTCATTTTTATAAAATGGCGCAGAATTTGGAGCACAGGGCTCTGTGAATATACATTCAAATTTACTGCTTCAGTGAGCTTACTGGTACTGCTGTGGACTCCTCAGAACTGGAATATACTTATGATGAATAATAGTGAGATTCACTTCATCAAACTTCAGCTTTCCAAAGTTAGGTCTCTAGTCTTGTTTGTTGCATATACTAAATCAAGAGAAAAATATGCAACCCTAGAAGATGACAAAGCCATCCTGGTACGCATCTGAGGTTGCTGTTATATGATTGCTTTAAGTCAACATAAGAGGAGACTGTCCCCAAAAAAGTTCAGCTCATGTTCCCTTGTCCCTAGCTGCATGTTTCGCCATCTCTCTAGTGCCAGCAAGCATTCATACAGCTGCGTAACAAATTGAGTCGGGAAACTGATCCAGCTAAAACCAACTATGAACAATAACAACAACAAGAGAGAGAAAAAGATTAGTTACAGAAGAGTCACTGCATGATGATTTAGGCAGGCTTGATTTTGATTGTGCAACCATATCCTAAAAAAAGCAGGATGAATTGTTTTCCAGAGATATTTCTGTCACTCTACCAATTATAGGAGCTTTGCAAGTTAGTTTACAGCGAACACCTAACTTAAGACAATTGAAGAGAAAAAAAAACCTAGACCCAAGAAATCATACTTGTGCAAGCTCCTATGAATGGAAGTAGATATGAGTTTCTGAGCAATATTTATACCCCATTCCTTGTGGTTAAGTGCCTTTCTTCAATTTTTCACAGCAAGCATTGGTAAAGACAGTTTGAAACTGTCTTTTAAGTGCTGAATTCATAGTACCTTAAGGGGACCTGTTTACAGAAAGTGTTGGGAGCCCATCCTGTGAAAACCATCACTCATGTAGGGCACTCAAAGCTGCTAATCAGCTTTGAAACTCTTGGCCCTATCTAAAATGAGTTACATTCATGTAAATTAATTTTTTTAGTAATAAGCAAATACATACATATTTTAATCCAGCCATGTGAATATTAAGAAACAATCTTTATCTGTGTGGCACTGCTGATTGTGTGACACATGGATCAGACAACACACTGTGCCTCTCAAGAACATCTTGACTCAAAACATTGCAGCCTGAGTGCTCAACTTGAATGGCTTGGAAACCAGAGCCCTTGAAATCATAACTGAAGGACTTGGGAGTAGCAAAGGGCAGAAGAGATGAATGGCATCACAGCCAAGAATGGGCCTGAGCAGAAGGGATGTCACAGGGCCGCAAGAGACACTTGGGATATTTCTTTGCCCGGTGGCTTGTGGGCCCTACTGCTCGCTGCCTGACATCAGCCACTTGGAATGCCAGTAATATAACACCCCTACGACACTCGGTGCTCCTGCCGTACAGTTTTATTGCCCTGCTTCCACTCTCTCTGGTTTATATCGGATTGTGTTTTCCAAAGACAGGCAATAAAGAGGGGAGGAGGGGAAGGGGGATTTATAGCCTGCTAAACTAAACTTCCCTGGGCTTGCTGTCCTCTGTCCCAGCCTTCCTCCTGCTGCCCTGACTGGTCTGGAGGAATAGTGCTTATAGCAAGGTCTCAGGGTGTGAAGGACGAGGCTTGTCAGAGACTACTTGTGTTCTCTTCTTGGGAGGTCAGAGAGCACACACCGGTCATCCACCAACTCAGTTGCTTCAATGTACCAGGCACTGCACCATGCTGTTATGGAAAAGCATGTACATTTTTTCACATGCTAATAATCTTGAGACCAATCTTGAATGGAATACTTAGAATTTGCCACACAAGGCTCTCACTGTTTGTGGAAGGATTGCGAAACAAGTTAAGGCTTACAAAAATCTGGCTTAATGCAGGCATCTTTAGTTACCTCAGCTTCTGTGAAATGATTGTCAAGGTCTCTGCCTCAACAGATTTAATGTGAAGGTTTGTGCTTTCAAGCATGGTATGACAGTACAATGTGGCTTGGGATCTTTACAATATAGATCTAACTAAGCTGGTAGCTTTTATGAACGTGAAGATGAAACATCTGGCTAGTCCTGACGCGGACCTCCAAACACCACTGTGGCACTGGTTGTCCCATTCCATAGTTTTTAAGGCATCTGAGGTGAATATATGTAACCAGAAACAACAGCAGCTGTAGTTTTCTCAAGCAATGCTGTTTCTGCAAGAGGTAGGTAGAATCCTGAAAGGCTGCCATTTAGGCAGATCTGCTTTGTGACAGGCATAACAGCAGCACGATGTGATTCTAATATGCTCTATAAATATGGGGGGGGTGGGGCAGGGGATGGGGAAGGATTTGGGGCAGGGAGAACCATTTCCACACAGCAAATACTTGGTGAAATGGTCACCCAAGATGTAAGTTTCTAAAAGAAAGATTTTTATCTGAGGTGACTACTCAGTGGACCACTCCTCCAACTCCCATGCTGTTCACAGTTTTCAAAACATCCAGTCTCTGTGAGCATTTTCTGGGAGATTGGATAAATAAATGGAATTCTTCCCTACTGGATTTCCAGTGTAACATGGGCTGAGAGGAGTGCAAAGCAACTTTGTGAATCAAGTCATTGCATTCAGATAAGCGTGGCAGATAAGTGGGGAGATGGACAAACACCAGTAAAACGCAAGCACATGTAAACAGTGAAATTACAGTGTGGTCCACTCTCCTGTGATAAAACTGTCAAGTGTCTCTCAACTGCCTATCATTGACAGAAATTTTAAACCAGCTCTTACTAGTGTGATCTCACAGTGCCAGGTGCTCCCCTCTGCTCTCTCATTCATTGCTTTCTGATCACCCCCACCTTTGACAGCTGCCCTGGCTGTGGTGGGTAAGGTGAACACACCAGCACACAAACACCACACAGCGGAAGGTATTGCCTCAGCTTCTCTGGGGGGTATAACGAGTAGTGATGGGATGAAATGCAAGATGATGAACAGGCTCTGCAAGGAATTTGTGAAACCATGATGTTCGAGTTGTTTAAGACAGTGCTGAAAAAAAGACAAGAGAAAATACTGTACCGTGGGGAAAAATTCAGCAACGGCAGAGATGAGTGGCCTAATGGGACTCCTGAATCTTACATTTCTCTGATTGAGAGACTTCACGTCACAGCTTCTAAGTCCAGTTCAGCTGCACGCCACTTGACATGCCAAATGACCCCAATCAATGAACCACGCAACATTTAGGTTAGCAAGTGTTTGTTTTGTTTTTTGTTTTTTTTTTCTTTTTAATCTTCTATCATGAACCAAAATGGCGTTGTACTCTTTAGTGTATTATTAGGAGCCAGACAAAGGACTTGGAACTTCACTCTCCAGGGTATTTTGGGTTTTGCAGTATTAAATGTATTACTTTTAGGGAGAACTTTGTTTCAGCTCAGTATAAGGGACTGCTGTGTACAACATATAAAAAAGGAAAGGGGAATCTGCATCTGGACACTGGTCACTTCTCCCATTGCATTTGCATGCTGAGCCTGTTTTTTCTCAAAGAAAGCAAACAGATTGCTCCAACTTCAGGTTTTCTTTTTGTTTTGCACAGAGGTAGCAATTGCTTGTAAATGGTCTCCCTATGGGTCTTGAAAGGAAAACACTACTCAGGACAGTTTCTTGTGGTTTTTATACTTTGTTATTATCCATTCTAAGGAGAGAAAAAAAACATAATGGGGGGGAGAAGGAAAACCTGGTATTTGGAAAGCATCATCACTTTTTCCCAGCTCTAATTCCCAGCCCTTTCCCACCACATGCAAAGAGAAATCCCTCATCTCTTCTCCAGACACAGGACAAGATCTTTGTATCTTTGCCCCTTTTCTTCTTGCTTGCTGGCCAAGCGGTTTGTGAATCTTTGCTTCTGTCCAGTTATCACCTGCCTGAGAGGCTGAAGTCATTATGATGCCATTTCACAACATGGATTCAGAGACAGTGAGGAAAGGGCAAGATTGTATTTATGCAAAGATACTTCTTTTACAGATGAGGGGCTGGCATTCAGGAAGCTTATGATACTGAATCATGTGGAATGTTTGTGCGAGGTCAACTCAGAGAGGGAAATCATCATCTGTCAGAAAGGCAGCAGAGAGATGCATGAATGTACTGCAGAATCCCCAGCTCGTCTGGAGAGTCCTGCCTGACTTCAAACCCTATGAGATAACACGGGAGCAAATGCACTAAGTATAAATGAAGTTATCTATTCAGCCATGTATCCATCCGACGTTTTTATTCCATGCCCTTCATTGCAGTAGTATGTGATCACATTTAAAATATAAGGATATACACGTCTGGATATAAAAAAAAAAAATGCTGTTCCATTCCTCCTTGTATAGCAAGAAGGTTTAAACTCATTTTAGAAAAACTGCAATTCAACTCTGCAATTCAAAAATCAACACCTTAAGTGCACATGAAACTATAAGCAATAAGTTGCTAGAGTTCCTGGAGAGCAGACGGCTTCTGGGGACTCTACCAAAGAGTTTTCCAATAAAGTAATTTAATGTCCAAAGATTCTGCATTTAAGGGGAGAGGGAACTATTTTGTGCTGCTATGAAGAGTAGTAAGAGACTTTACGTGTCTTTAGAGACAGGAACCCAATCAATATTCATATTCAAATTCAAGCTTCACAAAATTTCAGGGAAAGCAACCCTGGTATTCTCTGTGGGGCATTACATAGATGTGCAAGGCTTGAAGCTGCATCCAAAACTCTCAAAAATTCAGCGAAACACAAGCTGAGTATCTAGGATAGAGCCTACCTTTTGTTGCAATGATAGGTCATGGTAAATGCAAGAGTACCACTTACAAGTTAATCTCTCGAGACAATTTCCTCTGTGTTACAGACTGGTAAGCAAAGACAACACTGGAATAATTAATTCCAACTTCTTTTAGAAGAGATCCAGCATAAACTGACTATGGACTCATTTTTACTTGTTAGTTCCTGGAAGAACAAGTAACTACTCTGGACACTTCTAATTAAACTAGCATTTCTGTGTTACACCAGCCATAGCACACCTATTCAAGTCGTCTTAAATTTTCCTGTTCAGAGGGACAGCAAGAGATAAAGGTACCATTTATACTCCAGAATTACAGATTAGGTCTAAGTGGGAGTTATAGTTGTATGTCCTGCACTGATCATCTACATGGGAATTAATTTTACTGTTTGTGAGTAAGAATACAAGTGCTGTCACTAGGGCTTTTTTTCCTCGGTGAAGTTTCACATTCAACTTCCTCTCTATTCTGAAAAATTTCTCTGAACACAGACCTCTGCAAAGATGCCTCACAAACACACTGCTCTTTAAACAGTTATGGACTCTGAACCTACCTTGAATGCTGCCATGATTTCAAGTATAGCCTGGCAATACACAAATTACAGCACTATGTCCTGCCAGGTTTTCAGTATGTAAATCTGATATAAACATCTCTCCTGCCTTCATGTTTTTATTTCCTGATTGCCCTCCATTGTATCTAATGCATTTAACAATTACTTCATCTGAAATATTTCTGGTGGAATAATGAAAACAAATCCCGGATCCCCCTCCTCCTCTATTTCTGCTGCTTATTAACCCAAGGTGATTTAGGATGTCCTTGAGCCTTACAGCAATGGAAATTTATTTTGGGAGCTGTGTGCTTAGGGACATGTGGAAGAGGTTATTTGTTCCAAAAAGCCATCCAGCAATGATGAGGTCATAGGAGCCAGCAAAATACCGTATCAACTCAGTTATTTTGCTACCAAATCACTGCCTGCAGTTTCCTATATGTGGTGGCACCTGCTGATATAGAGGGTGCCTGAATATAATTGGCATATATATTGCTTAATTTTTATAAATACTTAAAATTAGCTTTCATCCTTTTATTTTTGGCCTTCTTTAAACCCCTGTTAGTAAAATTTTTCCAGTTTTATTTGCAATAGACAAAGATCTATCATAAACAAGTTCCATCTCCATCTAAAGTGAAATGTAGCTCAGCCATGACAAGCTGAACTCCCAGGCAGTTCTTTGCTTCCTTTGCATATACAATAACAAATGACAGATTTGTGAATAAAGAAAGTGATCTATAATGAGGATATTTTTCTATAGACTCCTATTCAGATGTAGTTGAGTTTGAAGAAATTCTGCTTCAGGTAGCTAGCATTATTGCTACTGAGACTAGCAGTATTCAAACTTTATTCTTGGTTCTCGGGCAATATGCACTGGTAAAAACTATCTAATGTAACAAGTAGAGACAATCAGTTCCCTATGGTTTGTCTAGTTGTAACTTGCTGCTGGGAAGGCTGGGGAAGACAGCATAGAATCATAGAAAACAGGGCAGAAAGGAATCCTAACAGGTCATCTAAGCCATCTCCTTCCCCAGGATAGCTATACTTGCAGTGTTCCTTGATGAGGAGTCAACATTGGGGTTGGGTGGGGTGTTTTTTACAGGCTGAACTACAGGTTCCCTATACAATCTTCAGAAATCGTTCAGCATAAATGAAGCAGTATAATTCCTTTGTCTTTTGTATGGGTATCGAGTAGCTTAAATACTGCTGGTAAAATGCTGTAGGACCTTTGCATTGCTGGATTAAAATGCATATGATTACTGAAGGTGCCTCAAGTATTTTCTCATGGTTTGACTCTTTTGACATCTGATTCAGTAAGACTTAAAAGTCTATGGCAAAATTCTCTCTGACTTTGAGTACTGAATTAGGTACTTTATAGTACTGAGCTATTTGTAAGTGGATTGTGACATTCTGAAATATGAAATTATGCATTATTACTTGTACATGTCAGTATAGAATATTCCTTATTGCAAATAGCTCATAACTAGCCTGCTGTGAATATCCCATCTGCAAATTTACCCGAAGTGGGTTAATTACAGGACTCAGGTGATGTGAATACCATACCCTCATTGGTTACCAAACAGCACATTCCAGGTATGTTATGAACACCTGTACCATTCAGTGTGTTCTTTCTGCAAATATTCAGATATTAAATTCTCCCTCTGTAGGTACCATGCTATGTAACTTGAATATTCATTGGCCTACAGAGTATCCTGCTATGATTAAGTCCATAATTCTTTCAAAATTCTAGTATATGTTCATAGAACTATTGCTCACACTTAATTATAATAAGTACAGGAGTGGGGCTCTCTGCTAGAGAATTGGTCAGAATATTGGGACATAATGGGAGCAATAGGTGTGAAATAGTTATTTGCTACCTGGGAGCTTGAGAAGGAAAGAAGATAATCAGTGTAAGGAGGGACCACACTTTCAGTGTAAGGGTGAGCAGGTCACTTTGTGGTGGTGGTGTCCAATAAGTACAGTCTGCACTGGGTGAGGACCAACATACTTATGACACCTTTTTTGCGTGATGTCCTGAAGCCAGAAGTGGTCCTACTAGTCTTTTTATAATTCTATTTTAATTTACACTGATCTTTCCTTTGTACCTCTTTCACTAGGATGTTACAGGCAGTCAGTGGTATCAGTCACTTGCTCTAAGCAAGCACATTCTTTTAACATGGTCTTTCCCACACTTTTCTTTGGAAGCTCTTTTTTTTTTTGCCTCAAAATGCATTGTTTCCTACCAATTGCTCTTCTGCACTCCCTTAACTTCAAGCAAAGCAGATTATATCCCACGTAATAGGACAACATCATCTCTAGGGAAGAATTTGTCTCTTATGTGTTCCTCTCCTACTTCTTGAATTCTTCTTTTTATAGATTTCCCCTATGCCAGTTCCTCATCTGTTACTCTCTCTTGTTCACTTCTTATTCCCTTCATGGATCAGAATCTTTCCTCTATCTGCTACAGATTTCTTAAGGCATCCATGTATGGTTAAAGGGTCCTATTAACAACAGGAATTGTTTGTATGACCCAATTAGATTTCCACAGAGACAGCCTTAATAGGCCCTTTTGGTTTTTTGGATTGTCCACAAAGTAATAGTGCAATGGCAGTGTTCATTTTGCTTGGCTGTATCAGGCCATATATCACATCCTTTTCCTTCCAGTCCTTCAAATAAGCTTGTCTCATTCTTATTTTGGTTTCAAATTATAGATTATAAATTTAACTTCTCTCCACTTTTCTCTATAATTTGACCCCCAGCTGCTGAAATTACTTCAAGTGATTCCCCCTGCCCACAGTCCACCCCCATTGCTAATGGTTTCATATGAAAGACAGCCCTAGCTTTAGGAACAAATGACGTCCCCCGGACCAGCTGTGTCTAATAAAAACCCAACCTCCAACCCTCACTTCCCTTCCTCAAAAGGATAAAATTGATTTGAAAGTGCTGATGATAAGATACATGGGAATACAAAATCTCCTTCAGTCACCAGAGCAAAGCTGTGCACTGTGACATCATCGTATCCAAAAGAAACGACGCTGTCAGTTCCTCCACTGCCCTATAACTAGAAGTTATTACATTTGTCCTATAGAAGGGGTATTTGTTCATTTAATTTAGCCTTGTTTAGTCTGACCAGAGCTATTTTCATTCCTGAAGTGCCATAACGAACACTAGAAAAGATGGGTTCCTCTCTAGGCTCCATTAGAATCAATCGACATTGTGAAAAACACTAGTATTGGATGACTACTTGAAACAATTTTACAGTAACACTGCAGAGTACCTAAACTGGGAACACAAGATGGCATTCCACTAGAAATGACCCTGCAGTGCTTGTTGTACACGCAGACAGGACTGATAGGTGGCATGAGCCCTTACTACTTACTCTTACATGCTGGATGTCCTGGCAGGTAGGCCAAAGGTTTCCTATCCCTGGCTGTGTGACTGAATACAGCTGTATCAGAGAGCAGATGAGGTTTCAAATCACTCCTTTACCTGGGCAGGCTGAAAAGAGAGCAGAGATGACTATTGTGGCTGAGTATTCAAAAATCTTCTGTTTCCACTGTCTTTTTCTATCATCAGCCAAAGCAGAGTATTTCTGTAATACTTAGTGCTGCAGGCAAAAAAAAATAACTTGGATGTTTTTTTTCTCTTGCCCACTGGAGATTTACTCTGTTCAGCATCTCCAAACTTCTTTAAAAACTTGCATCCCTCCCTCTCTTCACCCTTTTTTCCATTCTACTTGGATGGCTTTGGATATTTCTCTAGATGTCTCCGAGAATATTTTCTGGAACTCTCATATGTAACATATTATTTTAAAGAGATTTCTAGTGTATCTGGGTCTCTGTCAATTTAGAGATACCACTCTCTGGTTTATAGCTCCATTTCATCCTTCAGTTCCCAAATGAAACTAGCAGATACAGGACAGCTACAAATGATTTGAGAAAATGTCTGGAATATTTTTTAAAGTTCAGAAGAGGTTTCTTGGTTTAGCTATGGAATGAGTAGATTTAACTGCAATTCTAATGTCTTTGTTACTATACAGTGTGAAAATTTTGAGGACCAAAAGGAATAAATATATCAATGCTCTATTCAAATTTTGAATGAAGGCTGCTCTTGCCCTTTCCCACATTTGATTATGGGCCTGATTCTGCAGATATAACACTTCTCTGTCACTGAAAACTGTTTAATTTCAATGCATTCAGTGGGAGTCAAGGTTACTTATGACCTTCCAGAAAGTTCTGAAGATCTTACAGAAGTGAACTCTTAACTACACACAGGTGAACAGTCTAGAGAAGACAGCTGGAAAATCACAGGCTTTCTCACAGCTGCTAACACCCATGGTTCATGTAGTGAGTCACAGAAATCCTAGAGAGAGAATATCAGCTTGGTTTTGTCCTGAAACTGCTGCCTGTAGAATATTTTGTACAATGTAATTACAAATGACTGTAACAATAGGGCCTCTGCGAGTTCCACTGGAAGACAGTTTCATTATCTAACAGATCTCATCATTTAGAAATGTTTCTGGTGCTCAGCTAAAATGTAGTAATATCCTCCCGTTAATCAGAACGGCAGTCTTGCTTTAGTTTGTTGTGTCATTCTACATGACTCTGGCTCTTCTTTGGAGGATACAAATCTGCAGCGACATAGAATAACATACCCTGTGGTGAGGAAAGTAGTACTGTACATACTAAAAGAAATATAAGGTACAAGGACTGGGAAGCATGCTGTATAAGTACTATTATTTGTAGTCAGCATTGAAAATCTGCAGAAATATGTAACTTCTGTAGATAACTGGGTAACTGAAAAAACAGATACGTTGACAAAACAGTTCACTATCTTCTGTTCTAGTGCCCACTAAATCTCCTTCCCCCTTATTGTCTCAGAAAGCCCTCTCCTTTCTGTTGCACAAAGGTTGAAATCAACCTCCTCTATCTGTTAGGGAATTCCCTTCAACCCAAAGAGGACCACTCACAACTGAAGAGGTTTCAGAAAGCAGCCTCTCTGTGGTAGCACACTACAAATTTGATTTAGCAAAGTACAATGATTTGATATTATGATATAGAAAATAAATGTGTGAAGTCGTTCTTTGCAACAGATCCTTCCACAAATGAAGTCTTAGGGTTAATGCTATACAGCTAAGATAGCAAAACAATCATATTTCAACTGATAGACAGTATTATCCTGCTGCTGCATAGAGGCAGCTTTTTGGGCCCTTATAAGGATTTTTTTTTTCATATAGTTGAGAACAGTTCATAATGTAATTGGCTTATTTCCAAAATATTTGCAAGTCCTGATACCTCAAACAGGACAGTAATATGCAACGCGTATGTAATCTTCCGGACCTCAAAAACCAGGTAACTCAACTTTTCCAAAGGCAGCTACTTTGCATTTCTGTCTCCCTTGAAAACTCTGCACAGAGGTCTCCTCTTAACCATCCTCTCTGTTCTACACCAACTCATCCAGACCAGTGGTTGGAACGCTAAACTTAATATCAACTTGCTTTCAAACAGTTTATCAGTACCACATAGGAATTTCAGGTTTCAAACATCAGACAAAAAAAAAATGTTCTACCCCACAGTATTCTAAAAAAATAAATCCCTTGGTTCAAGCACTGCACAGCACAGCACCTTTCTCTCTTTCTAGGAGTGATACTGGTGATGCCTACCACACCAGCCACTAGCATATTCTAGCATAAAGTTAAACACGTTGATGATTTTTGGAATTTCTCAAGAGAGAATCTCTAAACCTTTTCATCATCATACACTGCAACATCCAGTAGTACAGTATCATGGATCAATGGACAATGAGTTGATTAAATACAGTCTAGAGCAAGACACATGAGAATAAATTTCATGACAATTAGAAACCCAGGGAGAATTTTTTAATTTTCAGGAAATTGCCTCAATTACCTATTGTATTTTTGCTTTATTTCAACAAAATGACAGTATACAGTAAATGTCGATTTTAGTCCTATGAAACTATTTTATGAGGAATCATCTCGATTCTCTCCTCCCTCCCCCCCAGTTTCTGTCTTTATTGTTGTGTGAATGCTTAAGTCTTGCCCTTCCCAGTGTAGATCAGGAGGAACTCCACTCAAGTTCACACAACAGGAAGAGAAACCAGGCCCTTTTTCTGTCTGCTTCATGGTGACAAAATTATTTGGACCACTCAATAAGCCAGGAGTGAGCTTAACAGAATGCCATGGAGTTGGGTTTGCTTTTTGGGAATTAACTGTCCCTGTTCATCCCCAGGGGACAGCGATGGAGCTGTCAGTAAAGTTAATGCTCCGTTGCTGGCTTGAAGATCAGTCTTTGGCAGCCTGTGGCAGTCAGCTAAGTTAGCCCACTGATAGGGCATGATATGAAGAGCTATCCTCCTCTCCTAGCTGAGGATGATCCAATATTCTCCTTTTACAGGGCCCCAACGCCATCAATCAGCAGAAACCCACAGATCACACTTGGGCTCTTCCCTGTGTCACACAAAAGCATCTACACAACTCCCTCAGCCTCGTCAGCTTGGCACCTCCTCCCCTGCCAGCAGGGGGGACTGCACCGAGCCAGGCACAATGCTACACAGGAGCATCTTCTCCTCATTCTGACAGGACAACCCCTCCCTGGGTACAAACCTCCCGCCTGCCTGGGGTATCCCTGGCACTGAAATGGGCACCGAGGAGCTCCCTGCAGTACAGGGATGACAAGTTACCTGCTGAAGTAGCTGCTAGCCTGCCTCGAACGGCTCGGGTTTGCTCCTCTCTGCGAGGGGTGGGTGACCTGCTTCTGCCCCGCCGGTGTCGAGCTCTCTGTCTCCGCAGGCCGCTTAAGGAGCCAGCCCCGCGGCGGCTGAGGGGCGGTGGGAGGCTGAGGAAGGAGGCGACCCTGAGGCGCGGAGCGGCGCGTGAGGGCGGGTAGCCGGAGTTAACGAAGACTCGAGGCGCGGAGGGGTACGCAGGCGCCGCGCAGCGGTGAGGCGCCCCTGGGCGCGGAGCGGCGCGCGTGAGGGCGGGAAGCCGAAGTTAACGAAGCCTTGGGGCGCGGAGGGTTACGGGGGCGCCGGGGAGCGGTGAGGCGGCCCTGAGGCGAGGAGCGGCGTGCGCGAGGGCGGGAAGGTGAAGTTAACGAGGCGGCGCCGAGGCGCGGCGGGCTACGTGCCGTCGGCGGGTGCGGTGTGACGGTGAGGTGCGGGGAGGGCCGTGCACCGAGGCAGCGTGGAAGCCTTCGAGGGCTGAGGTGCTGGTGAGGAGCGGCGTCCGGTGAACAGGGGCTGGGGGACGAATTAGTTCGAAGCAAATGAGGTTTTTGTGCATTTGTTGTTCGTGAGGTGTGTTTCAAATGACCTGAAGTTTTTGATGGTGCCATTTCAGAATCAAAAAGCAATTTAATGTTAATGAAAAGCCTGACAATTTGTTTTTTTTCAGAAGTCTACATTTCCAATATTATTTTTGCTTGTAAAGGTGGACAGCTTTCATCGAAACACTGTATTTCTTTGAAATGTATTTAGCTGATCTGTACATGTCACATGTTCTGCTCCCTGATTCCCTCCTGTGTATTCTGCATCCTGGGACAAAATTACTTCAGGTCTAGAGCCTTTGGTGGCACATGTCTGCTTCACTGGGTGAAGAAGGACTGGCTTGTCTAGGAAACCTGTGACTATGCACAATCATAAATATGTTCTTAGTACAGTTTAGTCATAACTCCAGTTATTTGTAGGGTTGCACAGTGATAGAGCAAGGCTCCAAGGGACTCGCTCTTTGTGAGACCTGGGCTAAAAATGAATATTTCACATGATGAAACATTAAACAGTGGGAGCCAGATGAGAGAAGTGGAGTACTGGTGAGAAGATGGAGGGGTTGGACAAGCCAGGTGTGACTGAACAAATTTATTTATTTATTTATTTATAGGAGAAGCCTAACACTCATATCACATAACCTTTTTGAATCCTAGTTGAAGTAACATTATCCCTCATATCTAAATTACCTACCATTTCAACTGTAAATGAAGTTTTGTTGGGTATTTATGCATTAGCTACAAAGGATTTGCTGCTATAAATAACCTGATACAATTGTAACCCTGAATCTTCCGCGTGGAGCTACAGCTTCTAATTTAAAAGAACCGTTTGTCAATATAGTTTATAAGGATTTCTTCTTCCTCAAGATAAACTATGTAAGCAAATGGACTGTTGTTTGGGGGTGTTTTTACTCATTTTAAATGTATCTGTATTGGGATTACTGGGGTAAATGTCTCTATACCTAGCCAATACCAATATTCTTATGCAACTTTTTAAGTATAGGTAAGGTCTTAGTTTTCCATCCTAAACTATCATTGGATTCCTGTGCTAGCTATGAAATTAGTCAAAACACATTGTTTTGAAAAGCTGAATGAACCTCCTTTTCATGGAAATGGGAATTTTTGACTGAATTGTATGACAATGCAATTTCCAGTCGCAAACTGTAATGCAAAAATATTTAAAAAAAAAAAAAAGAAAAACCTCTTGAAAGCTGAAAGCCCAGTGTTTCTTGTGGTTTCCCAAACAAATGTGGTTTCATTATCAGGTGTTTTCTAGTTAAAAGAGTTGTTAAAAAAAGAAAACAAAGCTTTTACATGGAAGTTGTTATAGTTCTCTCTTTTGCTTTAACATTTGGTAAATATTTCTCCAAGTTGTTTGAATTTAGCCTATCCAGATATGTTAACTGGAATTCATTTAAATTCTGATTCAGACATAGTTGCAAATGGTGTGAGTTGCTTTAAAGAAAGGCTTAAAAAGATAGTGCAAGTTGGCCCAAATACTTGCTATTCTATAACTAATATTCCTATGCTATTCCTATTCTTAACGTGGGAAACATCAGGAAAATAAGTACTTTGGTAACGTCTATGCTATGAACAGCACTACGAACAGCCCTTGTTTAGAGCATGGTTGCCCCCACTGGGAATCATTCCAAATAAAACGATAACACGAATGATTGACAAGGCTTGAATGGCATCTCATCTATCAATAGGGAAGCGCCTGGCAGTTTTAGCTCAGTCTGTAAGCTTAGTCTTAGGCTATAGCTGAGCATGATGATTGCATTCTGGTGATCTCTGCTGGAAGAGTGTGATGTTGACATAGGCTAGTGCCACATGGTTCTTGCTGTGAACCATGTGGCTGTCAGCTCATGCAGAGGCAGAGCTTTAGCACTGTCTTACGCCATTTCTTCTGCCATGAGTGCCTCAGAGTAGAATAGGTCCTGTGTGCTCCCTAGCAGACACTGCTGCTATGCTGAGGCAACCACAGTGCCCGACAGAGACTCACATGTTCTACTGATTATCCAGCACACTTAAACTTTGAGTTATAAGGGTGACCCCAGCCAGTTGGCTGAAAAAATATATTTGACATCATTGAAAATGTATGCTGCTGCTGAAGCATGGATTTTAATTTGAGGAAAATGTCGGCCATAATCTAGCATACATTAAAAAATATATCTTTTTATTTCCATATGGGTCACGTTAAGGAAAATATTAAAAAAAAAAAAAGCCAACCCTATTATATGAAGTCTCATTAAAGCAGCCTGGAAAAGTTTAGCCAATTTACAGGCTATACATCTTAATCTCCCCAAATTACAGGAGCGATAGAAGAACGGGTAGTTGAGAGGGAAAGCGGTACCAGCAGAACCTGGCTGGGGGCCAAACAATGGATCAAGTAGCCTTTGCTTTCACTTGACTGCTACCCCTTGTTATTTAAAGAAAAGAAAGGATTTTCAAAGAAAGGCCTGGAAATGGCAAAGCATGGAAGGTACTTCCTTCTCCAGATGAAAACTAAGACCAAAGCTTGGTGATTTTAACATGGCGCCTTGCCCCAGCTCTCTAGTGTCTGGAGAGAGAGATGCCTGAGAATTCCTGAGAGAAAAGAAAGTATCTGCAATTCGGTTCTTTCTATTCTAGGGTAAAATGGGGGTGGGGGGGTGGGGCAGGCAGCTTGGCACATGATGGGAATGGGACCCATGCATTTGTAATAAACCAAAGAATATCCTTACAGCTCAAGGGGGGAAGGTAATAACTGCACATCTTTCTGTTTGTGTGACTGTTTGGCTACATATTCATGAAACTTTTTTTTTTTCTTCTGTAGTTATTATCAGGCAGGTGTTTTAATTACTGACTGTACCATCTTGTACAGTGTCTGCAGAGAAGCCAAGGGTGGAATCAGTATAGAGATGCTAAAGAATTCAGAGACAAAATGGCGAGAGACAAAAGGAAGGAAGCAGTCAGGTATGAAATGGCAAAGAGGTAATTGTCATGGCTAAATTCAGTGCTGTGTGTGTGAAAAACTACCTGGTTACTGTTTTTGTTACTGTTGCAGGGCGCTACTCCAGTGGCAAAAAAGGCTGCGTGAAGGGAGCGTGGGGAAATTGGGGAAAATTGTTGTTGCCTCTTGCATTGGTCTAACAGACCAGACACTGTAGAGAGCATTAAAAGGAGGTGAAGTGTCCTGATGTGAATTAGCAGATGTGTTAAGACCCAGCAAGGGGAACAAACCTGATTGATTAGCAGAAAGACAAGGAGGGAAGCTACAGCATCTTGAGTGTTTGCAAATCAGCCTGCACTTAGCTAAAGCCAAGGCTGGCTTAATGCATGTATCTATGAAGAGAGTAGGGTAGAGTATGAATATGACTGCCAGAAAGGTATTAGGTTGGTCTAAAAGAAACATTTTCTTTCTGTAGTATTTTCAATGAATCAGAACTTGCAACTGCAGCTCAGACCAAAAACGTGTGGCAGAAATCGATGGTGTTTTCCCCTTGTAGGTCTGATTACAGTTGACCCATTTCCCCTTGTAGGTCTGATTACAGTTGACCCACCTCGTCCCCTGTTCTGTGGTGCCTAGAAAACACGCTGGTGGCATGCGGGGTGGCTGCCTAGGTAGATGGGGGTGCTCGCTGTTTACCTCCCTGCCCTTTCCAGATGAAAGTGTCTATGCTAATATTAACCTGCTGTGCGTTTATGTATTTATTAGACAAATTACAGATGACTGACAAAGCAGGTCTATACTTTTTTTGGGAAGACTTTGTCTCACTAAACCATCTATTTTATGCTTTTAGGTCAGGGTATCTGCTGCAGGGGAAGTTGCTGGAGACAAGTATTTTTCTGTGCTCCAGTAGGCAGTCTTTCACTATGGTATTCCATGAGCAGGATCTTGAAATCTTCTGTTACTGCCTTCCTATTCCTCAAGCCCTCTGGCCAGGGATTGCCCCATTAGCAATGTAACAACCAAAGGGAAGGGTTAGGCTTTTTGTGTGGCCAGCTCTGGCTTGTTTGAGGAGTTTCCTGCTGACTTGTTTGCTGGAGGAAACTTACAGCTTGGCAAATGTGTTGCACAGCCTTAGAGTGTTTCTTGTGTGTGTGTCTGTGTTTGCCGCGCCCTACCTATTTCTTCTTTTGCATAGTACTGTGAAACACTGCCCGTAGGGGCTAAGGCGTTTTGTGTGCCTTCGATGGGAAATGGGTCTTACAGTATGTGCACGTGGTAATGTTAATATGGGCGTCTTGCAGGCAAGTTTATTAACACAGCTAGAGCTAATGGCCTTGGCAATATCATGAAGCATCATCCTGCTCCGTTAAATTATAGACTCTGTGGAGACAAAGAGATTAGGGAGAGCAAGGAAGATTATTTCACAAAATATCATTGTAACTTGTTAGCCTTAAAAACTTTGCAGAATTCGGTGGGAAAGATTAGGGGCCTTAAATATGCTGAAGTTCCTACAGCAGCTAGGCTTGATGAATATATGTATCCACCTTATTAGTTTGTGTCCAAGAATGCACAAAGCAATATATGTCAGTACAGTCATATTGTTGAAAATATTTGTAAGTGATCAGTGGCACATTTGGAAAAAAACAATTCTTGGCTTTGTAGAGGTCTGCTAGGATACATCATAGTGCATATTTTCTCCTGATTAATTTAAGTTTTTCCGTCCCTGTTTTTGTTCATGGTTTGTCTGCAAAGAGACCATAGAACATCCCAACTATTCACATTTGTGAATTCCTTTATCATCTTAAATGCAAATACTTCAAGACAGGAGCCACGACTTCTTATATGTTCCTATCATGCTTAATATAGTGACACCTCAGTCTGGACTGGATTTGGTTGTCTAGGCAATGCTTTTCCTTTGTATAGTAATTTATTTTCAATCCATCTTTTGACTCTTTTGTTGAACTAAACGTCTCAGATTTTCCCAGCATTTCCACTGGATTTTCATGACTTCTCTCCAGTTCCTCCAGCTGTTCATATTCACATTATACAACTCTGCTATGAGCTTAGTGACTTTCATTTTAACACCTCCTAACACCTCCTCTCAGGTAGGCTTACAGACATCGTAGATTCCTACTGATTTAATTTGCTTTTAATAGTTAATCTTACTTCCCATTACCATTCCTCCAAATGTGTCTGAATGTTTGACATACGCGTATGTCTGGTCAGAAGGAAAAAATGTACTTGTTTGTTTATTAACATCTGTGCTGAAAAGCTCATACTTCTGTGATGTATTTCTCTGAGCCACCAGGAAGAGGTGTGACACTATTTATCTTCCAGGTGTTTTCTTCTGTTTTAACTTTATTTTGCTGTTTTGTTTTGTTTTTTTTTTCTTTTTTTCTCAAAAGCATTCTTAAACAGCCTGCAATTGAATGAGTAGATGGTTGAGAGAGATGCTAGGGAATAGAAAGTCTCTGAAATTCCCCACTGAAACACTCGAAGGCCATTCTCAGATACAGAGCTTCTGGGATGCAGCCTTCCTTCAGTGGGATTTGACTGAGGTGGTCACCGACCCAGAGCTTCTACTATCCAGATTTGAAATCTCAGTGAATGCAGCTGTTTGAGCTGGCAGATGTCATCAGTTTGAGAATAAATCCACATATAGGCTTTGGTGTCCTATCTCTGGTATTTTATGACTCTGTTAGATCTTATACCTTTTGGTAATTACAACTTGTATCACTAACATTTATCCTGTCTAATATTTGAGTAATTGTGCACCAGAGCTTGCTGACTCATGGTGTCTGTCTACATTTCAAAGTGGGAAGTTCAGGCACTACTTTCCCTGTCTGTGCTGTGCCCTGGGTTTCCGGGGAAGTTGTTTTCCATACTACAAAAGATTCCCTAGAACGTGCATGCCAGGATTTTACAAATAAGCCACAAGGAGTAAAATGATCATCCACTGAAAATCAATGTGAGCTGGATAGCTGTCATACGGGTTCTTGAAAGGTTCTAGTCATGAGTTAGATTAAGGAAGAATCAGGACAATGCTATGTGCACAGCATTCAGAGTACTCAGAGGGACTGAGAAGATAGAATGAGGACTTGAGTGGTATCGCTTGTGACTTTTGTTAGTCGATTGAGCCCACTTCTGGAATCTGCGTATGCACATTCAGAAAAACAACATTAAGGGGTTCCCCCTTTCTTCTTTTTTTTAAAAAATTTTTTCATTGAAACAAACTCCATTCAAGGCACGTGGAAGAACAGTATCTCAAGTTTATAGTTATGTTATGAAATTCTTTATCCTCTGTAGATTAGCTTTGACCCTAAAATATAGCCACAGGAGGAGGAAAGTGACAGAAAAAGAAGGAAACACTCACACACTAGATGATATTACATTGGTGGTTGTGTATCAGCAGGTTTTCCTATATTAAACATCATGGCAAGACATTCCAGGCTGTGCCTATACTTGTGATTGTGTTGCTTCAGTATTTGGGAAACAAGGACTGTAAAAGCTGGTGTATGTATATGTGTGTGCATGTGTAATATAAAGGGGAAGTTTTGAAGACTTAGAATTATTTCTTGTGTATGTTGCATTAGCTACTAACTAGGGATAAATGTATTGTACTCTGCGTGAAACTCCAAACACTGCTTAATGGGAATCTTGACTGTTCACCGAGACTGAAAGTTGAAAGGGAAAGAGTGCTTGTTTAACCTGCTGTTTGGATGCTGAACCCATTTCTTGGAGCAGCATTTCCCTAAGGAGAAAGGTTGAAAGATCTTGCTGACTGACCACAGCCAGAAGAACTGGCATGCTCTCCTGAGGCAACTCTCCCTCTCATGTGGGAAGGAAGTTCATCAGTTCCCTAACATGGGCCTGTGTCTTTAACAGTACAAATATAGATAATACCATAACATGGGTGTGCTTACACTGATGTTGTTTTCCTCTGCAATGGAGATGAATGTATGTCATTTGGGCAGAGCCCAATAAGAGATTCAGGCAGGAAGACAGTAGGCAAGTATTTGTCTCTCCTTCTATCTTTACCTCTATTGTAGAGATACGACAGGCAAATGGAGGGTGTTTAAGGCTGGTATCTCAGCAAAATCTGATCTAATTTCTGCTCTGCTGCTGATCCACATGTGTTTGTATGGTTCACAGTCCTCATGATTCTAGCTTTGCTGCTATGTAGAACACTGTGATTGTTGATCAAGTAGCACATGTGTAGGGTGCTAGAGCATTTGGTCATCTTCTCTGTTCCTGTCTGACAAGAGTAATTCACAGTCCCTGGGCCCTTTCTCCACAAAGTGATAAGACTTGAAAATTAAAAAATAAAGTTTTAAATAAGCCTGACCTTGAGAGGTCTAGAGCCACCCATCTTGGTAGATCACCTGTATTTCTATTTGTGATTGTACCTCATTACTTTTATTTGGCATCACTACTACCACTTGGAGACGTGTATAACTGAGAGATCTGCGTTTGGCTTTTGTTGTCCATTATGCTCTTTGCTGGCCTGCTTGTTTATCTTACTGCTACCCAGCTATTCTTTCTAGCAAGAGAGGGATGGAAGAAAAAAAAAAAATCCAATTTTGAAAAATGCTGTGTATTCTGCTCTGAGGAAGCCCCTTTGATGCTAAAAATATGATGCGGTGGTTTCAAGGACAAAGAACTTCCATGTTGCACTTTCAGTTGTCTGGTTTTGAAGAACTTACCTTGTCTCTTTTACCAGTGATCATTATTTATTAAAAATGATCAATAGGGTAAAAATTAAATAAGTATCTTTCAGTGGACTTCTATATGCCTTAAAAATGTGGACACTTTTGAAACTCTGACCCTGCCAATACATCCTACGTCCTTCTCTGACCCTCCGTCTTACTTCTCTATAATGTAAAGCGCTCTAGGGGTAGAAGCTACCACTATGTATGTTTGCACAGTGTCCAGCAATACCAGACTCTGATCTTCTTCAGAGCTCTTGAATGCTTCTCTGACGTTGCTGTGCAGTACTTTTTGAATTGCACATTTACCAGATCTCTGAGATACACTACTTAGGCACCAAGATTGTGCAGAGCAAACAGGATCGTTCACCTCGGAAGCAGTTGTATAGGCCTTCCACTGTACTAAATTGGCAGGGCTTCTGGGACCAGCATTAAATGGAGACAAAAGCAACTCTATCTGTTATGTGGAACAATGGAATAACCTTAGCTAGTGCTGCAAGAAAGCAGGTAGAGAATGTCTTTGTGCTATGCTAATGCTGGGAAGTTAGCAGGAGTTAGGCATACAGCTTCTGAGAGCTTCTGGAAAGCAAGAGGAGTGAGTTTGCTTTCTCCCATTTTTTCTTTTTTGTAAAAGTTTAAGTTGATTCTCTCTTTTACTCTATTGCCCCCCTTCCCCCTCTGCTCCCTAAGCCTGCTTTTGATTTGGTTTTATTGGCTAGTGAAAGGAATCATTTACTAGTCAAGGGCCAAGCAGTGACAAAGGAATGCAGGTAAATTAGTTTCAGTTCCTATTTCTCCCCGTCTTCCTCCTTTGGAATTTGAGCTTTAGAAAATAAAGTCTTTCTACCCATACCACCCCCCCGCAGCCATTTTCTAAAAGGATTCCCCCCCTCTAAACCTCTCTTTCAAGAACTTCGTTTTTTTAACTAAGAAAATCCCCATTAAAGTACCTAAAATGTCAAGGTGTACAACACATTCAATGAAATCCAACTGAAATGCACTTAAAAAAAAAGAAAGCTTTTTGCATGCACCTTAAAAATGCAGAAATAAATTGCAAGTGCCATAAAGCTTGTTTTAATGAATAACTATGTACACACTGGGAAGTTTTACATGCACATATATCATGCTTCAAATGCTAAAATATAGTTAAAGTTTAAACATTTTGCTGAAGAAAATATGCAAAAGAACTTGCAGAGAATCAACATGGAGAAAACCTGTATGTTCAGTCTTTCTATCACTCAGTATTATTGATGTATTAAGCACTAAACTAATAGTAGTAACATTCAAACTGTCCATTCCCCTTTTTCTTTTTTTTCTTTTTTCCCCTATGTAGTTTGCTTTCTTTTGGACAAAATGCTTCAAACGTACCTGGATGTCTCACCAACTGTACGCTTATGCAAAAATCTTTAGAGAATTGAGGCTGCCTTTTTTGCCTTGCGTTGGTGCCCTTGGTAAATAATGTAACCCAAACTGCTATGTGATGTTAAATAGTACAAGGCATTGTGTAGCATTAATGACAGAGAACAGTCTGTTTCTCTTTGGTGGCTATTCCTGTTAGTTATTTCCACATTCTTAACATAGAAATAAACCCATGAGTTGTCTTTTTTTTTAATGCACCAAAAAGTTGCTTATTCAATCTTTTAGTTGTCTTCATAATTAGACACATTTTGTGTTTGTGCATGCACAACACAAACTTGAAATACAAAAGAACTCAGTTATGCCTAAACAACAATAAGGTTTTGGACACGAGCTGGAAGAAGCCAGGAAATGTAACTTAAGGCTGATATTCCCTACTTGCCTCATGCTATTGTAAGTACGTTTTGTGGGGAAAAAGCACAATGATGAGAGAGGTAAGAACACAGCGTCAGTCCTAACACTGCATTTCCTGGCTTTTGTTGGTTTGTGTCACAACCTTAAAAAATTGTCTTTAATTTCCTCAAAAAGGGGGCAAATATATTTTGCAGAATGTTGTAATATATACAAACATAATTTATCTGTGCAGCCAGAACATCAGCTATTGGGGAAGTAGAATCTGAATTTGAGAAGAATTTCTTAGAAAAATCTCCTCCTGTATTTTCCAGCTGTGTTTAAGTAAAGCTACTTCAGTTTGTAATTTCCAACTGGTGTTTAAATGACTGTTGGAGACCGAAGAATTCCTCCTCCCAATGGAGCAGTATCTTTCATTCAGACACTTGCTATAGGCATTTTTTGCAAATGGTTTCTAGGGTCCAGTGTTTTAGTCTGCTTCTACTTGATTTAGAGCCACTGAGTCAGTTTCGTGTCTCACGGCAGATTTAGGAAGTACAGAACTTTCTCGAAGGTTGTGCAGTCAGATGGTATGAATGAGTGAATCTCACCAGAATAAGGTCTGTTGTCTCCTTACCGGAACAATGATTAGGTTAGATCCAGATGCTGTTGTACTCAGTTGGAAGATGTGTGTAAGAAATGGAGGTCTAAGTTGTGTAAGAACTGAAGGACAGGATGCTTGTTTCTTGCTTGGTGTGAAAGAAAAATGTAGGTCATCCTCTCAAGATGGTTAGCGTTTGTGTAAACGCACACCCACATGATTGACAAGCTGTGGCTTTTATCTGACATAGCTGGTTTTTTTCTACTTCATGATTTTGTCAACAGAATTTGAAATACTTTCCCATGTGCATGTCTCTCTACATTTTTAACTTTTCAGATAGCTTACAAGGCAGACACCTCCATTGATTACATCTTAGACCTTGTCTGAAGTTCTGCAGATTCTTTAAAAAGCATTACTGCAAGCGCAAATTGATATTTTGCCCTGAGCTGTCCCATATAGCGTGATAGTACCAAGGATGTACGGTATTTGTACAGGTTCCCATTCTGAGACATTATTATTATTACTACTACTATGCAGGTGAGGTTGGTACACTTTATGTAAGCATTTTGAAATACCCAACTTAAAATATTAGATTTATTTAATGCATTTTTAAATTTTATTTAAGTATATGTAGAGGAGGAAAAAATTGTCAGAAATATCAAAATCACATGAAATACCCAAGTGACTTAAGAATTCTTGAGCCTAGTACTCCCTTTACCATTGAAAATAAATATATGGGTGCTAGTAATCTAAAACTTGAACAGTCCTATTTCCTGCTGCAGTGAACTTCTGTCGAGTTTCTCCCGAAAGGAGGGCTTGGGAAGGAAGAGTTTACACAATATTAAGAAAAACAGTGAAGGCAATAACAGCAAAATTATATAACAACAGAAATCGTGGGATATATTGGCCCAAATCTGTGATTAGTTATACATCTTGAAATGTTAAAACATAGTGGAGTCTTTCTGCCTCTATAGCAATTTTTGTCAGATAAACAAAAGACTTGGGATCAACAGATCTTCCTGTCTCAAAAGTGTTGTGATTAGTTTTCTCGTTTGCACGCCCCGAGATATTTTGCATGGTGAATTGTGTCTTAAAGAAACAATAAACTGGATCCTTATAGTCTACCACACTTTAGATATATTTATAATACAAAAAAGTAACTAAATCTCAGGACTTGGAAACCAAACTGAAATTGTCAGTCTTGTAATGAAGATAGATCAGTGTATGACTACCGGTTTTTTACTGAGTACATTTTTTTAAAGCGTTTGCATACAAAGATGACAGACTTTTCTTTACATGGTGAACACTTCCCCTGCTTGAACATGATACCATTAAACATAAGAGTTTAAAACTATGGGAAGCCTATAATTAATGATGGTTAAACTATCAGGAAAAACCCCCAGTTTGCTCACGAAGACTGAGCTAATTCTCAGCAGTTCTCCGTGCGCGCTCACACCTTGGCAATTAGGAGGTTAAAATCTTTTGGCAGTAGCCACGGTCAGACCCCACCGAAAGTGGGTTTAAGGGGAAAAAGTGGAAGAATGGTTTTTTAACTATTTGAAAGAACTAGGGGGTTACTCGTGCGCTCTCCTCTTCCCGGCCCCGCTCCCGGGGGTGCTCGGGAGCCCCGCGCCGCCCGTCCGAGCCGTGAGCCGGGCTCGGGGAGGCGGGGGCCGCGCTGCCCGCTCCCGCCGCCAGGGGGCACTGTGACACCGCGACTCCCGCCGCCCGGCGCGGGTGTAGGCGCTCGCTTCAGCAGCGACCAGAAAACCGAACTTTGAAATCGTTTTTGTCTTCAGATGTTCCAAACCAGTATTCCAGCAAAGGAAATGAAAAAGGGAAACTAAACGAGCTTTTTTTTTCCTCCCCCCTCTCTCTCTGGTTTCTATTTGTAATACTTTATTTCTACAACAAGCACAAACCACTAGAAAGGCAGAAAACAAAATATGAATTTTTCCTTCTTCTTTTCACTGTAAACCTCTATAAAAACAATTTAAAAAATTCTGAACTGTATTAGATGGCCTGTTTCTTGTTTCTTATTTCTCTTTTTTCTTTTTTTTGTGTTAGTTCACTGAGCTGTTTGCATTTTAATTTTGGAGGAGGAGAGAAAGAGGAAATAATGTTCTGTAGAAATACACAGTAATTACCAGTTGGACTAAACTAGAGACAGCAATTGATGGCATAAAATAGTTATGTTTTATGTCAAAATATTTCCAGACAGGGCAGAAAGTTATAATGGATTTAGTAGTAAGAAGCTGCATATATCAGAAATTATAGATTTCTAAAGAAGAAAAGTGTGTGTAACATTGTAAAGAAAAATGAAATTCCATATATGATAAAGATTTAATTTAAAATCTCCATCAGGCATTATCTTAGATTCTAAAAACAAATAATAAGTGAAAGAAAAGAACTATAGTTGATGGATACACTTAATTAGGGTTTATTTACTGTGGGCTGTATAGACACTTTTGTGTCTATAAGGAGAAGGATTTGTACCTGCAAGTTCTGCCTTAAAGTTAAAAACAAATGTTTTAAGAAAAGAAACTAACATAAAACAGCCCAGTGTTGGCTTTTGTGTCTTTGTAAATGTCTGTGGCGGTTTCTCCTTGTCTGAGGGAAAGAGCCATTCATTAAATTAAAAGTGAACCAGTTAAACTGGACCTTTCATTGAAGAAAGTCTCCCAGTGATCCGTGCTTTATTTGGTGGATTGTCTTACAACACAAATAAACGAAGGGTTTTTTTATCTTGGGATCTAAAAATACTAGAAAGAAAGGAAATCCAAGCAAGGCAGAAAATACTAGGAAATAATTTCCTATTAAACAGACCCTCTGCCTCCATATATCTCAAATCATGAAAGTACACAAGAGAGAAGAGCTCATATTCCTTTCTCTCTCAGGTTAAAAGCCAGTGACAGAGGAAATCGAATTCAAAGGTATCGTCAATGTTTGCAGTGTTCAAAAATAGATAGAAAGAAATATACACTAAAAATCCATCACGACTGTTTGCTGGCAGCTAACTACTAAATGCAGCTGATGTTGCTGTCTCTAAAAACAGCTGAACCAAGATAGGATTCTATGTGCATAAATATACTTTAAAAATTCATAGATATTTAGGGCAGGTTCAAAATACTTGTTTTATCCTGAACAAAATACTTCAGCATTTGTTTAAATATCTGTTTTGGCTGACTTAAAACAAATGCACACTTCATGTTCTCTTTTTCTTTTCAAATATTATGCATAACTTTACAAATCGTGCTTATGAACATTGTGTGATAATAGGCAACAAAGAAACTAGTATTGTTTGGAAGAACAATTACTGTAAAAGAAGCAAAACAATTTGAGAAATATTTTTGTTATGTTTCTTCTGCTGCAATTGAAATCTTGATAGTTTTGCTTGCATTTTTATTTTTGTGAGACATTTACGTGGAGTATTTCCAAGATTAAACTGTTTTTTATTGTTGTGTACCTAATGAAAAATGAGCAGGGTAATGTACTCTGAGATGCAGGAGTGAAATTCAGAATAAAATGGAGTCTTATACACTGAAATTGCATGAATCCATAGCTGATTAAATTTTGGAAGGCTGCTGGTGGTTTGACATAGTTTGTGTTTTTAGACAGTGAAACTCAAATGCTAGAAGGGACTCCAAAGATGTACTGAAAAGTCTCTTGATAATCATGCTGATGAGCACCCAAAAGGCACTAATTCCTTCTATACTTTGTATACAGGAGTATACACATTCATGTACGTGTACGTTCACAATTTTTATCTTCTGTGACCACTAAAAATAGCTTTGACTTTTATCTTTGCTTGTCAGCAGTGTCCATACATAAATATAGCACATCTCATAAAGTCTCTTTTGCGCTCACAATGAGCCTCTAATTAATACTGCATATAATTCCATAACATTTATTATTAATAAGTATTAATACAACTTTGAAAAAAAACAATAGAACCATTCTCAGGATTGTGACTCTGACCTAGCATGTCTGGGATGAGAAAAATGTACAGAGATAACTGCATTTCTTGTTTTCTTGCCATGAAAATGAAACAAAAGTAAATGAAATTAAACAAATTGACACCAGGACGTTTTAATAACCATGTCACTTTCCTATTCATGTGATTCTTTTTAGTGATATAGGCATGATTGTACTGATGGTGCAAAAAAATTTTTGCCGATAAAGCTTACTACAGTGAGTAGTGTGCCTAAGGTTTTTTTTTAAAAAAATAAATATCTACATATATTCATATGCACTTGTGATAGAAAGTATCTGCAAGTTTAACCCCTAGTAGTTTCATGGACCTTCCTCTTAGGCAATGCAAAGGGCAACCAGCCAGGACAGAAAAGACTATCAGACACGTGAGAGAGAGCACAGGGGGCCTGGGAACAGTGGAAGTCTATGTGTGTAAAGGTAGTGATAAAAGGTAATGGGCACAGATGGAGAAGAGGGAAAATATCTGTTTTCTTTTTCTCATCTTCCCAGAAATCCGCCGGAAGTCTGTGATGTTTAAGGCTGGGAGCAATAGTGGGAATTTTCTTGTATCAGTATGTCTTCTCAGAATGAAGGGAGCACGGAGCTCAGCAGCTTTCTGCTCACAGCTTTCAGCCATTGTGGGAGTCATTGCTCCCCCAGAGTTCCTCCCTGAGAAGATACTGTAGCCGCTCTGTATGGGACTATATAAGATACCTTCTATCATTCACTAATAAAACACAGCTGTTTCTAGGATAAAACATAGTTACTACTGAACTTGAAGAATACATAATAGTTCAAAGACTTATTTCTCGATCCTTTGCCTTTTATGGGACTTGCAATGCTATGCTAAAAGTTGCAATGAAGTGGGAAAAGATAATCTCTGCTAATAATCACTTTATAAAACGAGTTCATACTGATGACTTACCTTGAAAATTCAGGTCCAGTAGAAGTTGGAAGCTAAACTAATACTAACCAGGCCTAGTTTAGAAGGATTTGTTTTGTCTTACACCAAAACAAAGTACATTTCTGACTGCCATCCAGTCTTAGGAGAGCAGATTTTCTGAAGGCTTCAGTTATCACTTAGGCAAATAATTAAGGATTCAAAATATTTTCTCCATCCAGAATGCATCGGATGGGTTTAGCTCATTCCAAAAATCTGTCTAGTCACTCTGGAGCCTAAATGACAGCTTAGCCATTCTGAAAATCTGGCTATTTGAGCAAAGTGGAGCAGAATGCAAGTAGGTTTGACAAAACATTACACAAGGGCCATCTAGTCCTGGGTTGCCAAGTGCTCCTTGTTTCAAAGAGGTGATCATTTGTAATCTGTGGCATATAACTATTAGTGTGGGCTACCATATATCCAATATGTCCAGAAATTTTGTTTATAAATAGAAAGGGACTTTGTGCTCTGCCTGTTTGCCCAGGATTTCCTGACGTTCAGCAGCCTTGCTGGAATTCTAGTTTTGCTGTGGTTGCTGAATGTTCACCGGTATCGGAGATGCAGCTGCTGTGTTGCACTCGCATGTAGGATGTACGGTGCTGTACGTTGATCTGAGCAGACATAGCAAACCCAACAGCCTCAGCACGCTCCACTGACTGCGCATGCTTGCAATTGATTGTGGAGCACATTCAGATTCGTTGCAGAGTCACTCTGCACGTAAGTGCATATTGCTGTCCAGGAGCCCTTTCTATCCAACAGACCTTACTGTGAACAGTTTACAGCATTAGTAAGAGAAAATTTCCAAATGCTTTGCACACTTGAACTTCAGACAGTTTCATCATCCTAACTAAAGCTGGTGAGTGGGAGCGCACCAATCCTCTTCTGGCATATGAGTGTTATTTTCTGACTGATACAGATAAGAGGGGTTTGGTGTAGCTTAATAATACTTAATAAATACTTAATAAAAGCTTAATTGTGCTTTGAAGAAATGTTTGGTTTATACAGTTAAAAAGGAAAAATTGTTTTGGGTTGTAAAGGCCTGAAGGGCATAATCTGTACTATCTGATCCATTTGCATTACGAGCTACTACATTGAAGCACAAAACAGCCACTTGATTTCTTAAGCACCTGAAGAGGAGGAGAGGCAGGGGGCTTGAGCGTGAAGGAGAGGGGAGCAAACAAACCTTGGCCAAAGCTTTCAAACAGAAGTTTCATTGTTTTAATTTAGAAACAGTCACACGTGTAAAAGTTGCAATTTTTTCCAGCATTTCCATTAGCACGTTCAAATCGCAGTTGTTGGAAATCTTGTTACAGGTAAGAATGTACTTTTCACAAGCTCTCAGAGAACACGGAGGGAAGCAAAATAAGAAACAAAAACCTTTTTCCTGATTTCCCCCCCGCCTTCCACAAAGTCACCTAAAAATGAGGGGATTAACTATTACGAATCAATAGGAGGCACTTTTGAAAGAGGAAGCATTGCCATCCAGATTTGAGGGAAATGAAGCGTTTATTGGAACAAAAATACCCTCTTTGTTCGAATGTTACTTCATTGAATTGTGTATTCCCTTCTGAAGAGCATGAAAAGCAATTGAAGAAAATGTTTTATGCCACTCTTCCTTTCTTTTACCACTCATGTCTTTTTCTTTATGTCTTCCTGTTTTACATTCTTTTCTGTGTGTCCATCTTTCTCATTAAATTACTAACCGATGCTTTTCTAATTAATGCCAATTTAATGTTTAATGAAGCTGTGTCTATGTGGAGCGTTTGATTTCTTTTTGTGATTCTAACCTGACCATTGAGATTAGCAGCATCTGTACAAAGCTGCAAAGTTCCTTGGGGCATTGAGCAACAGTTCGAACTCCCTTTCTTTACAAAATGAAAGTGACTGGCACGTAGGATTAGTAGAAAGTATCCTCTGCGTAAAGTGACTGTAACTGTTTACCTTGCAGCTTTCTGAATCAGTTGCTATTTGTTCACTTTCTTCTAAATCATTAAAGATCATGGAGTTAGGTACAACATTACTGTAATATAGCTGCAAATTGAGCTGGAAGAACTATTTTTAAGAAAAATGATGACATAATGCTGGCAAATTTCATCTATAAATATTCCATAAGCATTTATATAATTATAGCTGTCATTGCAAAGTACTAAAAAATGTTGCATATGAATATGTTTCAGCTTGTGAGTTGTTTACAAGCAGTTTTCAGAGACTTTTTCCTTGAGTGCTCACAATTTTTTATGCACTTGGTCATCTAGATCACATGATACTATTTCTGTTTCTTTTTGGTTACGTAGCTCACGGTGTCAGAAGAGCCTTATCTAAGCCTACATGTACGCTGACAGAATAGACACTTGTACAGAGGTATAGGAACACAACTCTTCATAACATTTTCCTTATCCACAAACACTGTTTATCTAGCAGATAAAGTGTTTGTGGAGAACAGACCAAAATGGTAGAAATTACTGCTGAAATGACTTTGTGATTGGTTCTTTTCTGGGGATCAGCATATATTAGTGTTCCCCAAGAAGCACTGCTAGTCAGTGGTCTTATGAACTGTTCATCCTCTTTTTCAGGAGCACTAGGAAGCATAATCCTCAGTTTAAGGTTATCAGTGAGGGACATACTCCATGATATCTTGGGGCACTTGTGTGAATTAGCCTCAGAACAGCAGTGTTCTGCAAAGTCTCCCTGAAGAGCATTAAAGCAGCAGGCTCCAGTGTGTTTCCTGGGACTCACTGGAGGGAGTGAAGGAGTGGTGATTGGCAAGACAGTTTTTAAATGTCAACACTGAAATGGTTGGCATTACCAGATCTGTTCAGAGAAGTTGGGCTCTGGTGAGTCAATATTGAAACAACCAGTTAACTTTGCAAAGCAAATCCAAGCAGTCTTATGATAGCTAAAAAGAGCAATGGCACAGGTCTTGGAGTTGTCTCATAAACATGTGTCCTGGTTCCATTGGGATTTGGTTTCAGGCTGTGGCCAGCCCTGGTGCTCAGGGCCCTCAGCAGTTAAATCCGGGGCAGCTGACCCTGGCTGGCCCACAGGTGTGTTCTATAGCATTGACATCGAGCTCACTGTAAAAGGGAGGGGTTGCTGGGAAGAGGTGGGGGTTCTTCCTGCTCTCTTTGCCTCTCCTCCGTCTTCCTCATCATGATTGCTGGAGCAGCTACCTAGTGATCTGTGGATAAGTATACTTTTGTCTGTTTTGTGTTGTCATTTATACTGATTTCTTCATTTCATTAAATCTGGTTAACTTCAACATACAAGTCTCCCTCCTTTTCCCAATTCCCTTCCTCATTTGGGGAAGGGACATTGGGTAAGAGAAAAACTGCTATTGTTTAGCCCCGGGTGCGGGCTAAATGAAGACAACATGCACTTACTGGTATGAGTTAGATCCAGTCATATTATTCCTTTCTTGTGTATTTGTTTTTCCAGTGGGATTGGAAAGACAATGTCACTTTCAGATGTGTGATGAACTCTGTCCATCATAATCTAGCTCTTAATGACTTTATGGCTCCTCCTGTCATGGTAATTAAGTTTATCCTGGTGGCACCATCCTGCATCATTTAGATGAAGACAGAACGTTATTAAGGAACATCACTGTAGTTTTCCTGAGAGACTATGCGTTGAAGTATTTAGGACACATTTTAAATTTTGGGGTTTGTTTTTGTTTCAGGAGAAAGACTTGCAACATAATTATCTTTTTACATGGTAATGTGCAGGAGGAGGATGCAGATTAGCGTGTTTAAGGAAAACTAAGAAAATGTACATACTTTGAGACACATATATGCTTCTAGTGTGACTCTCATCCATTGCTTCATACAACCGCTATTTACATTTGGAGCTAGTGATTTCTTAAATGCTCAGAGCCCACAATTGAGCCCAGATTTCCAAAAGTGCTTGGCACCCAGCAGTTCTCACTGAGACATTTTTATGGCCAGATAATCAAAATTGCTCAGCATGGTGGAAGCTAGGGAGTTTTGAAAATCTAGCCACTTATTTTAATGCCCAAATGGAGGCTGGGTTCTTGAGGAAAGCTGGTTCATATATTACAGCTCCAATGACTCTGTATCAATCCTGTAAATGCATTTTTTTCTCTTACAGACATACAGTCTATCATATATGTGCCCTTCAAAAACTTTCCCACTCATTCTTCCATATAAATTGTAATTACATTAGTTTCATTGAATTTGGAAAGTTGTTGGTACCATACGAAAGAATCAAAGTTCAAATGAAAATCAGATCCAGTAATTATAGGATTTTTCTACAAGCATTTTTCTTTTTAGGCTTGACTTGGAAATGAAATAAAGACAAGAGACACCCATTTCCAGGTTAGGAAGCAAACAAAACCAAATTGTAAAGGGTGAGGGTTGCTTAGCTGAACTGCTTCTTATAAAGCAGTTTGACAGCTGAAAAGAAAAACATTGAGGTAACTTGTAAAGTGAATAAGCTTTTAGCTGTTACATTTGCAATTTTCCGCTTAGTGTTGCCTGTCCTACTGAGCAGAGAGACTTGGTGGTACGTAATAGTGACTATTATTATTGGCGTATTTACTTTGTACTATGAAGACATTAACTAACTAGCCTAACACCCCTGCAAGGTAAGGAAATAGTATGATTTCCACCTTGCCTCTGGCAGAGCAAACACACTAGCAGAGGTTAAAGTCAAGTTTTGCCAAGAGAGTTGCTACTTGTGGTGTTCCTCTCTCATTTCTTCTAACAGTTGCAGTGAGTGTCCTAAGAGACTTGCTTCCTCTGCACTATTCCAAGGACCTGATCCTTATCAACAAATGTGCTGTACCATTTGTGATAATATAGGATTATGATGAGTATTTCATGGTCAGAGTATTTCACATCTGCCCACAAAAGGTTTGTTGTACTCAGGTAATTATTAGACACGAATGGCAATTCCTGTGCTTCCTAGGATTTCAAGTAATTAATAGCAGTCTCTATGCCTCATAGAGTCATTTGGAAGTAGGCATAGGAAAGGTCAAAATGTCTCATATGCTGGAGGAGGGGTATGTGGATGCAGAGTCAGCAGAAGCCACGACTGAGACAAAGAAAGGTGGGGGATCTTGGTTTTGCGGGTCCTGTATGACGTGAACCTGCTCGTTCCTCACGCTGGCAGTAGCTGCCAGAAGCTCAGCAGTCCCTGGAGGAGTTGAGCTGGCACCTAGGAGTCTTGTAACACGCAGCTTCCGTTTCTGAGGGATCTAATGTGAAATCTCTGTGGGCAAAGGAAAGCATTGCAAGGGTTGATGTTCCAGCTGAGGGAATTATTCTGTCTTCACTTGTGGCCCAGTAAGTAGGCCATATTATCAGAATGCCTTAAATTGGACCCTTTGAGTGAGATTCAGCTTCCAGTGCATTCGCCTACGGACTTTCAATTTTACATAACTCCTGTCGGAACAACGTGGTTCCTTGCCAGCTGCCATCTAGAAACTGACCCTTTTTTTGCTAAAGGTTGATTAGGGCTGCATTTTCAAAAGTAGTTTTTCCTAGCCTCTGTAGTGTTACCAGGAGTTACAGAGATACTTAGCAGTGTGAGTCTCATTAAAAGTCCACAGATGGAAGCCCAGTTCTTTGAGTATAATCAGGTACTTACCTCTTACTGATTTCAGTAGATACAAGTTTATAAATATTTTTAATATATTGGACTATGGCACGTCTGAATTAACACTTAGAGAGGTTTTAAAGTTCCCCTCAGGCCCGGTTTTCCTCACCCTGTGCACTCTATGCCTCTTAGCTTGACCACTAGCTTTTCTCTTACAAAGGCCTAAAAGCACTGTGGAACTTCTGTTTACGAGGTTTGGTACACATTTTCCTGGGAAAGGAATGACCTTGGGATCATCCCACTCCTCTTTGTTCTACACTCTGAAACATATTTGTCCACTATCCTCTCTAAACTGCTTGTAAGCAGTAAATAGTAAGCAATAATGTGAGCTGCTTTAGGGAAGAGATAGGTAGGAAGTGGCTTGCGTGGTGTGGGTTGATGAATTCAAAAGGAATTTGTCTTTTAATTACTTTGCTACTTTTGAAAATGTATGCGTAAATCTTTCCTTCAAACAAAAGGAATTTAAGCTTTTTAGACAAAGAGGTCTCTGACTGACTTGAGGCGTTATCACACTAACTGGTTGCAAGCTCGTTCTGTTGCTGGATCAGCTTCCTTAAACAGTCTTGTTAAGAAACCTTTGCCAGAAATCGTATTTGAGGCTGGCTTAACATGACGGTAAATGAACTCTTTCATCTGCTTTCTTCCAGCAACAAGTGCTAGCTTAAAAGTAAGGTGCTGAAAAGGACCAAATAAATGCTATGTCAGTATACTTTTTTTTTAATAGTGTTACTAGTAGTGGCTGGCACTGCAATATGTTAAAATACTTTGTGCTGTATGCTACAAAGTACAGAAATGGTTTGAGAAATTTTTATGGTATGTCTTCCTCCCTCATGAGGAGTGTTTATGATTTCTTTTTTCCAGGACAGACTTTTTAAAATCTAGTCCTTCTCTGCTTGTCCTCTTTCCCACTTGGTTTGGATATCCTGGTTTTGGTTGAAGTGTCTCTCACAAAATTTGGGCTTAGATATACAGAAACTTTGATTGTGTAGTTGTTCTTCCTCCTAATACAGTTTAATTTCTAGGATTGGGGGATATTTGTTATGCTGTTTAGTACTGCAGGCAAGTTCTTGTGAATGCTGATGGAACCAATTGTTTGCAAAGTAGCTGTGCTGCTCTAATTTCTCATACCAGGTGCTCAAGAGAAAGACTGCAGTTACTCATTGGGAGAGAGCAAGGACACAAAGTCTTTAGGAAGGACAGGTTCCTTACAGCTCAGAGATGTCAGTTCACTATGAAAAGCAATTTTTTTTTAACAACTGTATTAATTTATCTCCTGTTAGGAATGTTTTCCTCCCAAACAAAAGATTTTGCCGATTGTCTTGCCCTCCCTTTGTGTTTGTTTATTTTTCCCCATTGAATTATTCTACAGGGACTTTTTGTTGTTACTTTTCAATGAAAAATGAGGCTTGAAATTGGGCCAGTTGATAGTAAATGAGTATCGGAGACCCCGAATAGGGTTAGCACAGGGTAAGGAGGTCCAGGAAACCAATATTCATGTCAGTATAATTTGTGACAGCATCTGATGTTCTAGGTAACAGGCATGTTAATAGTCTCCAGGTCTCCATCCCCTACCTCTCTTCAAAAAAAAAAAAAAAAGCAGCGTTGTTTATTTGACAGGTAAACAAACCTGTGACCAAATACACTGATGACTAGTAATTGCTGTCATTAAAAGAAGACCTCAAACAGTGGCCATTTCCTTGGGGGTAATTAAAAATCCATTGGCAGCTGCATGCAGCTTAAATTTACAGCTTGAGCACTTGCTCTTGCATTCTGCCTCCTTTTACCCGTGTAATTTCCACTGGAGAATTATTCACTTCCTTATCTAAGAGGTTTAATTCTACTGGTGGGGTAGAGTATGGACAATAGCTCTTGGTGGAAACAGTAGTACAGTAATACTATCCACATTAAAGCGTTTATTTCCAGCTCCCCTCGCATTGTTGTCCTGTTTTTCCTTTTTCTTTTCCTAACAGTAGTTTAAGTGAGAAGCAGAAGATGAAGTTAGGTAACAAGATTGCTGCTGAAGCCCCAAGCTCAGATCTTTCAGTATATAACTTTCATGTAATTTCAGTTGTGAATCTGTCGTGTGTATAGGTTTTATGCAGTGTTCAGTCTGCAAAATGAATGATTTAATTGCCCTGCAGGGTATGCAGACCAAATAACATTTAAGTCCACATGAGCTACTGTCATCTCTTCTGGCTTGACAAGAAAAGGTGATGTTAGATTTGCATCTGCCTTCGTGTTATTAAATCTTTCAGTATTTGGGGTGTGTCGTGTTCTGGAATTTCATTAAAACCTTATCATTAACTAAAGGGTCAAATTTCTAGTCTCCATCATGTAGAGAATAGCCTGAAAGTGTGTTCCCTAAGTGTGATAATGGCTGAGAAAAGAGAAGGCAAATAAAAATAGTCCCCACTTTCTTCTTTTTGGGATCCAAAGTTACTGGTTGCTTTTTGTTTGTTTATTTGTCTCTTTGGTTTTAAGATCCTGTGACTGACTTTCAAATTTCTGGAATTGTGAATTTACATGTCAGTTTTGCAAATGTAGGAGGGGGCAGTTCTTCATTCTCTGGATGCTTAAACTTGTGTAAAGAGTCATGCTGGGAAGCTGCTGGAAGCTAGTGATGGCGAGTGCCACACTTACTCTCAAAGGTTCAGTCTGGGAGTAGTATTGGTACTGTGGAGAATGTAGATATTACACAGCATTTGTAGCAGTGTGTGTAAACTAGAGTGTTGAAGTGGGATAGCCACGTTTGTCAGATTGCATCAGTACAGGTATTCCCTTTCCGTTGGACATTGGTGCCAATGCCTTGGATTCAGTAATTCGTAGAAGAAATGTGTGGCTTTGCTTTATAACCCTTCATGCAGAACTCTGTGTCGTGCTCTTTGCAAGCCCAGAATCAAGCATTGTAAAATGAGTCCTTTCTGCTGTTTGAACAAAAGTACGAAGGCTGCCTGATATTCCATTTACCATGTAACATCACAGGCCACGCTGCTCCAGCAGAGCCTGCTTAAGCCTTTTGTTTCAGCAAAGTGCACACCTGCCAAAAATAACATGAAGGTTTACCAGCCAGTATTTCTTCAAACAGTGTTCCTACCCTCCCACGTCCCAGCCAAAGAATGTGTGTCTGTTGCTGCCAGTTTCTGCCAATGGATACAAGCAGGAACTGCCCCTAAGTTTCCAGAAGAACAAGGCTTGACATATTTTGGCCAAAGAGAAATCCATAATCCTTAAGGAACAATGATTCCATTTTCATGGAAATCAGTCTAATGGGAAGGAAATGGCAGGGAGGTGTAATTCAGATTCAATGGGATGTATACAAAGTAAGGCAAAACAGTTTCTTAGCAGAAGGCAGGTCTGTGATCTTAGTCTCATTAGGATACGTCTGGAACGTTGCCTATTACTGCAGTGGAGTTGCTGTGGATTTACGTGAGACCGACATCAGAATCTGGCTCACAGGAGCAGCTCGTCTGACTTACTGGTAGCTGAGGTTACTATGTACCTCACTGACAGCATGTCTAGATTTTGAGATGAGCATATTTCTAATCACAGTGTCTTTTCCAAATTTTAATTTTTGAGGGCAGTCAGCATCTGCTTTAAGGGTGTGTAATGAGTTTTCAAACAGGAACAGTCTGCAGGCAAGGCAACATAATGTTACAGTGCAAGCCACCAGCCTACTAGAAATGATACATCTATTGATGAGTGTAAAAGATTTTCTGTAACTCGGAAATTCTTTCACTGCTCAAATAAGATCTTCTGGGTAGAAATAACATACAATGTAATTGCTACTTTCTCACTGATCCCACAAAGTACAGATTGTGGAGTGTATCTTGAGCTAGAGGTTTTTTTTGTTTAAGAATATTCTTCCTCTTATAGATTCTATACTCAGTAAATGAACATAAGGAGGACATCCAGGATTTAAAACACTTGGTGAGGGAACGGCAACTATGTGGTTGTTTTATTGTGTCCTCCTCATTTTTCAAGCTACTACATAATCTTTAATGGAAACCCCAAATGAATTTGTTTGATTAAGTAATTGGTTGGTTCCTTAGCAGGTATGGTTTGTTGTTAATGGAGCTATAACAAGGCTGTGTTGATTTGTACCATGAATCCATCTCTTTGAAGTAAAGAACCCTAAAGTATTAAGTATTCCCTGTGGGTGTGCAGAAATAAATACAGTGCATGGGGTGTGTGTGTATACATGAGTTAGAATTTAGTTTTTTGGGCCCCTGACCTTCTTTGTGGTGTGTTGTAAAGAGGAGGTCTGGGAAATTCCCTTCTTACCCTACCTCTAATTTTTCAGTATCTCTTTCAGTGGTTTATGTTATATGGTGAATATTGTGCTCTGTCTTTCCCTCCCCGCCCCCCACAATGGTTCCAAAATGTCACTTTAGGTTTCTCATTGTCAAGATTTTCTTTGAACCAACAGAGGGAACCGGCAAATTCATTAATAAAGAAGTTCAGATCCCTTGGTCATAGTGTTCCTGGGCTTCAGAGTAATTTAAAGCTGTCTAAATCTAAAGTTGTGGCCTGGCTCAGCCTCTGGTTGAAAGTAATCCTGAAGTGTCTGAGGGCTTGCAATGAGCGAGTAGCTGATAGCTTTTACAGATTATCTGAACTGACCCTTGAATTTAAAGCTCAAGGAAGAACTAGGGATCTGAAACTCTATGAGAAATACAAGGATGAATCACTGGAAATGGGACCCCCACTCCTTCCTAAATAGGTTTTAGGTTTCTGTCATTCCTCTTTGTTTCTCTCTGTATTCTTTGAGTAGGCTATTTCATTCTAAATTGCTGTACTTCTCTGCACCTTACACCACACATGGTAGGATGGAATTCGTTACTTCTTGCCATTAAAGAGACTGCACTAGTTGTATGTGGTGGAACCACCTGTAAGTCATACAGATACTCCAGAAAAACGGGCAGTGAATTCTGCTTATGTTTCACCTGCTTGCTCTAATAGCTGATTTTTTTCCCCCACTTTGGTCTCCTTGTTTTAAGTTTTCATAAACTTCGTGCTGTTTTGAAGTGTGTTCATTTCTATGGAAATGCAGAAATAATGACAGCACTGATGGGACAAACCTTAATAGCATCCCTGTTGCAACATAAGGTCAATTTATACAGTAGCTTGAAATATCTAACCTTAATTTGAGAAATGTAAAATTTCATATTTAGGTACAGATGCACCCACTGGATGGAGAGGGCGTAATTGTCCTTTAAATATAATAATCCTTGCAGTATTAGAATAGAAATATATTCACATCTGGGGCTTCACCATCAATTACTATTATTTTTTGTGGTTGCATGTATTTAAAAGTTCAGTTATTGTGGAAAGTCAGGTTTTTCTGACAGCGATGTTTACTAATCCTTTCCATTTCAAAATCTCACTGCTTGCTCTGAGTTGTCGTACGTCTGACCTTCCCAGCCATCCATATGCAGTCTTCTGGATTTTGCAGGTGGGCACTTCTGTATAGCGTATACATTTTGCAAGTAGAACAGAATAGAATATTTCAGTTGGAAGGGACCTACAGTGATCATCTAGTCCAGCTACCCTGACCACTTCAGGGCTGACCAGGGCTGAACCAAAGTTAAAGCATGTGACTAAGGGTTTGTCCAAAAGCCTCTTTAACACTGACAGGTGTGGAGCACTGACCACCTCTCTTTAGGAAGCCAATTCCAGTGTTTGACCACCCTCTCTGCAAAGAAATGCTTCCTAAAGTACTTATAAATGCTTGCTAAATACTTATTGCCTGTTCTCTTTTTGGCTTCTTGTTTGCCCTATACTCTTTTTTATTGATCTAACAATCAAACACATGATAGTGCTGCTTCAAAACCTCTATATCTTACTAATACGAGACTGCAACTTGGAAAAAAGTCAGAAAATCCCTGGAGTATACTGATAAGTCTAATAGAATTTTAGACCTCTCTTTCAAACAAGCAGTCAGTCTTTGAACATCATTAACATTTCTTTTTGATTTAAAAAAAAATCTCAATCAGATAGAACTTACAGGTTCACTTTTGGAGATATAATTTGATTGTCGTGTAAAGTCCTAGTAAGAAGTCCAACAGAATAGGTTCTATTTATTTGTGTTTCTGCCTTGATTAAACTGTGCTATCTACTGCCTTTTATAGCAAAGTTGTTTGAAACTTCCTAATTTTTTTTCAGAATTGTATGTGGTTGATCTGATCCCCTGTAGCTGGTCTGAGTCGGTAAGGGAAGTGAATGTCCTTAGCAAGAATTCAAGTGAAGAAATACTGAGTGTACATAGGTCCTTGTTTCGTGTAACCATCCTCACTAGCTGTTATTCTCAGTTGTGAATTTATGAGCCCTGAAACGTTGTTTGAAATGGGTAAATTTCAAATGTTATAATATCAGTTCTACTTACTTTCAATTAATACTCTGGTCTCCCCACTAACAGTAAACAAACAAACCCTTCTCAACAGAACCAAACACTAGTCCTTCATTAAAACGTCTTCTAAAACTAAAAAATTTCTTTGAAATTGAAACTCTAGTGTTCTAATCTGGATTCCAATTTTACAGGGAGAATGAAACCCTCAGGTCAAAGGCTAATTCTAAAGTTCAGAGTGCACTAATCTGAGTAGTGTCAGTTCTAATTAGGAGATTCAGTAGGTCTGAATTGTTCTGTAATTTTGATCTCTAGTAGGCATTATAAACACACAACGATGCAATAAAATATTAAATGAT
Source organism: Nyctibius grandis (assembly GCF_013368605.1). Taxonomy (NCBI): domain Eukaryota; kingdom Metazoa; phylum Chordata; class Aves; order Nyctibiiformes; family Nyctibiidae; genus Nyctibius; species Nyctibius grandis. The sequence continues at coordinate 2,942,439 of NC_090671.1, forward strand.
CCTAAAAGTGAGAGTAATGGAGACTTTCAACGTTTAGGGGGGATCCATTGACAGTGCATTTGAAAACTTGAATCCAAGGATCTGACAGGTAATAAGTAGAGGGCATAGAACTGTGCTACTTTGTCCTTCACAACACGATGAACTCAGTTGAGCTTTGGATCCTTAATATTGCCTGATGGAAGATTTTTTACACTGAATGGCAGGGAGATGACTGTGATACAGAATATCCTGTATATTGGATGAGAAGATCCTGTAGTAGTTAACATCTACAGAGTTCGTCTAACTTTATCAAGAGTCCACAGCATGCCAAGTTTGGAGAACTCCTAAACCAGTCAGTTCTTAAAATGGTTTTTATAACTAAATTGAAGGTAGCTTGACTAGGCTTTGACAACTGCTAGCTCCACTGTCCACATGAAGGGGAGGGAGATGAAGTAGACACTCAGCTGTTCTCCTTAGAAAAGAGACTCTGGTGCTGGTATAAGCAGTAGAGCATTTGGCCTTCCCTTCCCCCTGCATCATGACCACTTTTCCTTTGCAAAGCTTTTATATAGAGCGCGAGGACCTATAAATAACAAGGGAGCCTATAAATAAATACAGCTGTGAGCCGACAAAGGCTTCTGACAAATGATGTTTATTGAATTTCTCACGTGTGGTCCAGTTTGAATCCAACCATGGGGCTTGCGTAGTTTTCTAAAGTATATTTTGTGCCCAAGCCTGGGTTTCCCCTCTGGTAGGCAGGATAGGGAGCTGTCTGGCTAGCTGAGTAAAAGAGAAGAATGGGTAAAAAGAAGTAGTTTTTTTCAGTGAAGGTAAGCTTATGGTATTAACTTTAGACAAATCAATCCAAGTTCTACTGCCTATTGTTTACATGAGAGGGTTTATGAGAGAAAACAATCATATCACTGCAAAGTGCTGACTGAAACATGACACACCCCCCTCTCAATAATTAATCCTGATGTCATTGTCCTGTAAATGCAGTAAGCCATATCTAGATTTAAGTACATTTTATTGTAGCATTCAAAAATTGTAGGCAATGCTGTAGGTAGGTATGGCCTGTTATGGTAGGTGGTGTATGGACGAGAAAATAGAAAGCCTCAGTCCCAAAGAGCTTGAAGCCTTCCACTTGAGCAGAAGTTCCAGGTCTGCTGGGTGCACAGAGTTTGTTGGATCTGACCCATAGCCACCATGGGAGCTCTATTCAGGTAAATTGACAAAGCATTAATTACTTCAAAGGAGAGCTAATGAGGCAATAAACCACAAGGGTGAAACTCAAATGGTTTATGGTACCATTAGTAGACTGTAATGGAATTATAATTAGAGCAGGGCAAACGACTCATAGTCCACAATTTATCCAATGGATTTAATGCTTGTTTCTGTTCATGAATTATGCACAAATAGACATATTTTAGGAATGTATTCATTGTTTGAAATTGCTCAGCAGCCGCTTTATATGGAGATGTTTCTGCCGATAGGAGTCGCCTTGTACAGTTTGCATCTGGTTTCTCTTTGCTTGGGGGCTTTGTGCATGTATTTGTGTTCTGTAGTGGGTCACTGAAATACCATGGTGTCTCTACTTCCTGGGATTTTATAGAAAAAAATATTAATTGTTCTGGGATATGTAGCAGTTACCTAAATTTGCTGGAGAAACTTTCTTGATCTTCAGGGGTGGGTTTTTTGCTTGAGGAACAGTCCTTTTGCAAATAGCTCAGCAGTAGAGAAGGAGCCTCAGAAATACTTGCTCAAACATCCATCCCCAAAAAAAAATAAAACTTGTGTGTCCAAATAAAGGCGTGATTCAGAAATGATGAAACAGGCTCAAGAGAGCTTTGTTCCACTGCTTAGATCTTGAGTTAGGTGCAGAATAATTCAAACATGCATTTGAGTGACAGTCTTATCTCAAGCTTTGAGGTGCTGTGGGGTTGAGCTCGTAAAATTCCTTTTGGACCTCTTCCAGTTTGCATAAAATACTTGTGTAATAGAAGGGATGATCCTCAGTCGCGGGATATCTTTTCTTTCTCTGCTATGATTAACTTGGAATTATTTTATACAGGGTAACAATGTTGCTGCGAGGGAGTTTGGAGATGACTCTATACCCACTGGTGCTCCTTGTCCCTGCATGATGTGCCTGTGTCTTTATGTTGCTGCACACATAATGTGTAGCAGGCTTTATTGATGACATCTGGCGCCTTTTCAGACCAAAAAATATAGGTAGTGCTTCTGAGTAGAGAGTCCCTAAAATATCCATTAAGATGTTTCGATGTGTCAGCCTCTCAGTCGAAATGTCTTGGGGCCACTGTTTTTCCATTACAATCCTGTGCTTTTCTATGCAGATCTATTCAGAAGAGACAGAATTAAGCCACAAACCTTTATCTTTTTCTAAAGCTGCTCTATACACCAGCCTGTTAATCAGACATTTACTTCTGTATACCTCACGTGATTGACAAGCTTAGTTTCTTGGGGTGGAGGTGCTTTGTGCTGCCCAGTGGTCGCCTGGCTCCACGTTTGCCTTCCTGAATAAATCATGCATTCTCCTTTTTGTATGACATGTTTAGTTCTATGATTTAAGAGCTTTAACATATAGCTCTTGTGTGTTCTTGCTTTTGTTAATAACTAATCATGAATTATCCATGAATGGGCTAATTAGGCATTAACCATATATTATATACCAAACAGAGAATCACATCTTTCACAGACATCTATGGAGGTAGTAACTTCTTGAAATATCCGTGGGCTAGGAATGTCTGCGTGTATTAGGGAAGATCTTGCAAATTCTGGCTTGCAGGGTAGTTGCAGCATAGCTCAAAAATCAAAACAAGTCATACATGGAACAAATGCCTTGTAGGGAAGAAAGGCGGGATCACAAATGATGAAAATGGTGAAATATGGATCAAGAATTTGGTAATATATTATCCTTTCAGAAAGGACAATATTATTGGAACTGATTTTTGGTTTTGGTGTAAAACTTTGAATGAAGCTCAGGTAGAATGAAATGAAGAATAGAAAGACTGCCTGTGTGCTGTGAGATTGTTTTGTGGATTCTAATACTATGACTTCATTAGAAAAGAGGCAGAGAGAGACTTCATAACAGTTTGGGTAGGTGAAAATCATTAGAGCAAAGTAGAAATGAACAGAAACTCAAGGAAAGAGTCCTAGAGGTTGCCTACATAGAGCATGTTGCAGATATCATAGAACCAGGATTAAGTGATGCTGGTGTTAGAAATGTTGTCAGTAGTGTTAGCAGTAATTCTTCAGTGTTCCTAAATGAACCGTGTGCCAAACTAATTTTGGTTCTTTTGCCTGGCCCCAGTGAGCCTCCCGTGGTTCTGTCTACCTTCTGTTATTTCTCACAAGAAGTCACAGCATCTCTTCCACTTGCCCTCATCTTGAAACATTTTCTCAGGTGGGTGGTACCTGCTGCGCCTCAGAATGGCATTACAAAGTTCAGTCTTTTGGTCCAGTAGTGCTTCTGAGCCTCAAAGGTTTCTAGCTGCCAAACTCCACACCAACAGCGTTGCATGGTCTATCCCCACTTCGGACTTTCTGTATCTTATTTTGTACGTGACCCGGCAAAACCCGGGTCCAAGTCTGAGGCAGTGTACAATAAAATAACAAAGTTGTCATTTAGATGTTCGAATTAAAAAGATTGTGGAGTCTGTTTCTACCAAATGACTTTTCCATCAAATATTAATAAGCTTGGCTGTTTTTTTTTTTTTTAAGAAGAAAAATACCAAGAGGCATAAATCTATATTAAAGACTAAGTGCCTCCCAAATGGAACTTTATGCACATTTGCTGTGGTTTCTCGCTTTCCTTTTACTCAAGTGTTACACAGGAAAGCCAGCAAAACCCACAAAATTGTTATTTTCTCTCTTCCATCTTTTAGCCCCTAAATTTTAGTTTGAATGCTCCTGTTTTCTGTAGCATGCATTTCTGGATGCCTGACTAAAGCACAGATGACATGATACATGATGAAAGCCAAAGGGTTAATCTTCTAGGGACTCAAGACTAATGGCCCAGTAATGCTCACCCAAGAGGGAATAATTGTGGCTGTTTCAGATCTCAGTCCTAGTCACTTTATAATAATTTGGAGATTTCCACTAGAACTTTGGTGGCAGTAGGAGTAGCTTTTAACAAGGGACAGCAGTGCTTAATGTTGATGTAGTGTATCTTGGATGAGAACCTTGCTCCTACCTCTCCTTTTTCTGCTACTGCAATAATCAGCTCTAGATTTTTGTGATAGACCTACTGTGATCAGATTTTCAGCACAGTCCTGCACATGTGTGTCTTTCAATTCCTTTTCATCTCTGAAATTCGGGTAGGAAATTTCAGTGCAACGTGTGGGCACTGACATTCAACAGCACTGTCAGCAGCAATACTTAATGGCTTGCGTGCTGGTCTGTTTCTGCTGCAGTCGTACAAGCCCTGTCAGAGGCCCACTCTTTTTTAAGATTAACTTTCTTGTTTTCCACTGCTAATGTGGGAAGTGACTTAATTTCTCAGTATCATGAACAAAGGACCCCCTCATACTAGGGCCTGTGTTCCCAGGTGCTACCATTGCTGAATACACTTCAGTGAAGAATCAGTAGCTACTTTAGTTCTCTGCAGAGATGTTTGGGGCACTCATCTGCTGTTGGAAGTGAAACCGTTAGCAGTCTTAGCTCCTGGAACCTCCTGTTGCAGGTGTGTATGTGGCAGAAATTCAGAAGGGACTTCTATCCCTTTCAGTGTAGCCTTAAATTTTCATTAAACCTGTTCTTTGCAGCTCCTCCTTCTCTGTTCTGCTTATTAAATATGTATGAGAGAGTGCGTATTACTTTTGTGAGCATATATGTGTGTGGTACCTGAGGGTTTCTGTATATATATGTATTTATGTACATGTATATGTATATAGACACAAATACGTATATACATGCATTCAGACATGGGAAGGGTAAGTGTATGCTTCTGACCATGATTTGTGAGTGACACATAGGTGTGTGCAGGGGAGAGTCAGTGCAGGTCTGCATGTGTCACGTAGGTAAACATGCATGTATTGGATTCATCGCTCTGACTTTTGTTACTGTGAGAATTCTGATTTTCATCCAAATTCTCTTGTGCAAATGGTTTGGATTTTGGGATTTCTTCCCTTGCTAACGTGCTCTACCAATCTCTCTCTTCTTGAAAGAAAGAAGAAGAAAGATGGAAGGCAGGAGAGAGAGCAGTGTAAAGGTCAGCTAGCATTGCAGCCTGATGCGGAGATTTATAACCCTCCAAATTCTCCCTCTCTCTGGCAGCATGTCTTCACAGACTCACATTATCTCTATTAATACCAGCCACAAGGTCATTACTCAGGCACCGAGCCTTCCTCCAGCATAAATATTTATACAAGGCTGACCTGCGGCTGCTGCGTTTGCCTTTTATTTGATTTCTGCCGCCTTTTGTGTCTGTCAGCTAATGTCTTTAGCTGCTCTGTCTGGGACAGTGGGAGCTGAGAGGGGAGCCGGGGAGGGGTTAAGAAGGGAGTGAAAGAGAAGGGGGGAGCAGGGAGATTGAGAGGAAGGGGATGGATAGGAGGTTGACATTTCATATGATCCCCATTGATGGAGACAGAAGAAACCCTTTATTTCACACCAGGTGAAAATTTTTAAGTCGTCTATATTTTGGAATGAGATTGCAAAATTTGTGAAAATTTCCTTTTATCTACTCAAGAAGACAGGAGTACAAGAATCTTTTACATATACAGTGTTGCTTTTGCTGGAGATTAATGGGATTTTAGAAGCCCATTTCAGATAATAAGCTAAGGATAGCTTGCCTGTAGACATGCATGAGTGAATACATAAACATGCTTTCCCACAAATTTCTATCAGGCACGACTTCATGGATGGGCACCTATACCCACCGTAACACTTAGGCTGATACTACTGTGAAGCCTTGTTTCTGAGCTTCTGTCACAGTCAGATGCAGATACCTCTCGTGGCTGAAAGGGGGTCGAGCTTGCCCTGTTCCTTGGGGGTACATGTTCTAAGGGGCAAGGTCAGTGTCAGCATCTGTGCTGTGGCCTTGTGCTTGTCCTTCAGCAGAGCTTTGTCTGAGAATGGTCAGGTATGGACTTAGGAGTTTGGGAACAGGAATGAGCAACTGAGAAGAAGGGTGGTGCGTGCCAGTGATTGGTTAGAAGTAAGTTTTTCAAGTGTGGTGAAGCAGAAGGGAAGAATCATGAGTTTAACCGTGCACTAAAACATATAATGGCACAACCTGCCTTAATTCTACAAGGACATGATATTTAATGGCACTTTGGACTGCTGCTATGTCCCTGTCCCTCCTGAGCTGAAGGCATTCAGTGCAATGGTAGTGGAGATACCTGTAATAAAACCAAGGAGCTTTACTGTAGCAATGGATTAGCACTGCCTTAGCATTTGCTATTTCGAATCACTTTAATCTTGGTAATTTTACTTAATTTGGCTTTTCTCTATTTTCCTTAGCTATTGGATACTGCTAGAGATCATAGACTCCATTAGGCAGACTATAGTTTGGACGTGGTGTAGCAAATGGTACAGTCCACTGTGATGGGTTTTTTGTTGTTGTTGAAGAAATACTGTTCAGCGTTTGCACAGGGGGTTCCCCCTAATGCCCTTTAAGATTTCAGTTAAAAAAAAAAAAGTAAAATTAGGCTAATTTAAATATGGTCTTCAGATATATTTTCTCTAGTTTCTGAAAGATTCCTTAATTTCCTTCTTTCCTTCTTCTTTTGAGGGTTTGAGAAGTGTAACTTTTGCCTACCATCAGGATGCAAATCCTACTCAGTGCTATCATATCAGTGATGACTGGAGAGGTTCACTGCAGAGGGAGGGTGAGGGTACTTTCTCAAGCTAACATATTGTCTTTTGTCATTACTGTAAGCAAGGATTTTTGAGCTTGAATCCCAGACAAACATCCCTTTGTGTGGTCTTGGTCTTCAGCCTGACAGAGTTGACTGAACTAATCACCTAGCTATAATTCTGAGAAACTTTTAGGTTTTATTGTGTGCAGCTGCCCACACCCCTTTCCTGAATACAAAGGTCTTCACATCTTTGAACTGTTGTGTCAATGATGTGGAAATGGTTTATTTCAAGAATCTCTTCCTTTCCTTACACCACATGAGGATATTTTTCCTTCATACTATTGATTCTGAAATACTGCATTTGCATAGGACCAAAGCTGCCTCTTTTGTCTTTGAGTAGGGTACAATTTCAAAATAAAAAAAAAAAAAACCAAAAAAAAAACAAAAAAACAAAAAAAAAACAAAAAAACAACACACACCACACAGAAAAAAACACAAAAACCCCCCAAATCTGATCTTGTTTTTCTACCTTGTTTTCTCTGTAGAAGAGCAGGAGGTTCATGAACATGTCTGGTGATCGACCACACTGCGTTCAACTGATTCTCCACAAACTAGTGTGCATAGCTTGTTGGAAGCAATCTGGATCACATCAGATTCTCACACAGAGCCATTGGTCAGGTCAAGTTGAGGGTCACTGCTTGAATCCTAAACCATGGAAAATACAGCAGGCAAGATTGATCAGCTAGAATTAATATTTTTGCTTTTTCAATACAGCTTCTTATATTTCATGCACTAGGTGAGCCTCTCTGACTATATACCTCAAGCTTTAGATGTGCTCTCAGAGGCAGCCACATTATGAAAGAATAGCAGAAACAGTTTGTGTTTCAAATAAGTCTTTATTATGAGTGTATATATATATTTACTTATATACACACGTGTATATAGCATACACAACAGAAATAATCTAATTTGCAGTGTTACCTTGGCACTTTTTAGCAGCTTCTGCAGATTAAATTCACTACTTTGCTGCCCCAAGGAAGTAGAGGAAGATAAAATAATCGGTTTTATTCTCACTGTTGATGGTTACAAGCTGCTGAGAGTGGCAAAGGGAATGGCTAGGCTAGGTGTAGGATGGGTTGTGAGGGGGAAAGGCAATTGGATTCTGTGGATGATTAAGAGAATAGGGGGATTTCAAGATGCTTGGGGTAGCTCTTGGAGTTATTACTGTCACTAATGTTTAGTTTCCATAGGTGAGGAAGAAGGGTGTGGGACTCTTACTGGCATCTTAAAGGTCCTTTCCAACTAAAATGATTATGATTCACCCCCAGGTTCTGGCCTACGCTAGCACAAGTTGCAGGCAGCCATGTTCTGTGAGGTGAGTGGGAGTATGGCACCTCATGCTCACATGTCTTCTCCCTGACCTGGCAGATGAAGCAGTGGAGAAGGGAGTTCCTTAGTGGAATGGAAGGTGGGGAGTTCTGTAGCAGTTCCACTGAAATTAGAGAAAGAAAATTTAGCAGGGGGAAATGTATAATGTACACAATACAGTCTGTCCCTTCTTACCGATTGTGATATTGAGTGCTATTTCTCTTAAGCTGTCTTCACGCTTTCCTTTTTTGGTTACTCCTGTCAAAACAAAAATCTACATCCTGAGTATGAAAACAGAAGTTCTTGCTGAGAAGCTTCAGCTGGAGCTGTGGGAACTCTGAAGCTGAGACATATGTGTATGCATGTGTTTTGTCTGTGTGTACGCTTGCACACAGCCAGTAGTTCTTTGAGACTTTTGAGCCAACAATGCCATGGAAGGATCCCTCCCTTCTCCTTCACCCAGCTTGCCTGCTCATGAGGGTCTGTACTGATTTAGATTGAGGAATTGATACAGGCTAAAGCTAAGCACTACTTTCTTTTTTTTTTTTTTTTTCCCCTGACTAGCTGTAACCCAGAGTAGTTCCCTTATTGGGTCCACTGCCTTAACACCTATGCCAGGTTAGAAGAAGACATTGTTAGGAGAACAAGGCCAAGAAGATGGGGAAAGAAAGAGAAGGGTGGGGCCATTCCTTTTTGGACTTTGCATAGAATTCCCATACCTGCCTGCGAAACAACAGTGGTCACTCTGGCTGTGGGACATATGTTTAAAAAAAAAAAAAAAAATCTGAGTAACGATTGGCAGTGAAACAATTCAGATAACTGGCATTTAAATTGTCCTTTCAAGGCTCAAAGATTAAAAACAATTGAGGTGAATAAGGATGGTTCCTCCCTGTCAGAAGTACTGTTGGGAAAATACTGCAGCAGTTTTACTTGGTTTAGATTTAAAATATATCTTTGCATGAAGCGTTAAAAATGTGATCTTTTAATTAGGACCTGAGAACTGTGAAAGGAAGGGTCAGTGCTAACCTCACAGACAGATAACAGGGAATACAAACCGTTCTGCATACAGCTGGGCAATCTTCACACCAGTTGGCAGCTCCAGATGGAGCTGACAGGGAGTTAGTTACTCATTGTGATACAGATGCTGTATCTTAGAGAAGATGGGAAAAATCAGATTTCCTGACCATTTCTGATCTTACAGCTTTATAAAGCAAAGCTATGAAAGGCAGTTACAATTTTTCCAGTGTAACTATTCTTGTTGAAAAATTGCAGTTTTTCTGGTTGAAAGGAAGGAGTTTTAAAATTGGTAAAACGGATTCTTTCCCCTTGATCTTTTACTTAGCTTCAGCTGATCAGTAAAATCATGTTTCGGTGCTTCCAAAATGAAACTCCTTTAGCACCAAATGAAGTTTTATTTTGAAACTTTAGTTAATTTGTGTAACAATTTTGAAAAGTGAGCACTCAGAAATGCAACAGTGCAGAATTTCTAGCTGATGATATAACAGGGCTAATCAAACTTTTTTGGGGTGACTTACTGGATTACACTTTTTCCAGAATTTCAACTTGTCATCTTTTGTTAAGATGGGGGGAAAAAGAGACCTGCCACTTTTTCCCAGTGCAGGAAGACAGTTTACTGATCTTGTCTTTTGTTAGCCTCAGTGTGCTTACTCAAATCGTGCCTTCCTTAAGTGTCTGTTGAGGATCATATAGCTATAGCTTGAAACGGCTGTGTATGTGCTGTCAGATAACGGGTCACAGTATCATAGAAGTATAGGTGAAATACTGAGTTTAGTTAATGTACACTAATCTCTTTGCATAGTAATGCACATGTGAACGCACTCACGTATATACACACACACTTAGTTTTAGTTTGAGGACCACTGTCTGCTCTCACTTGTGCCCATCCAGTATGTCCGTCCTTTGAATTCGGCATAGCGACTCTTTAATTCCCTGTTTTCTTTTCTGTTTGACTCTGGGGGTCAGTGAGATTAGTGGAGGATTTAGAAAACCTTGAAGAGTGGCTGCATCTTGCAAGATCAGGTCTTTACAATAATTGGGCCCAGCTCTTTATTGGATAAAGAGTTGGGGCTATGTACCATCAGATTACAGTTATAACATTTTCTTGGGCTTTGCAGTAGCACAGTGTAAATATGTGATTTGAGACAATGGTGTCTGAGGACCTGTGTTCCAGGGCAACACGAGTTCTCATTTAAGAGGGAATGAAGAGAATAGTTCTGTGTTGCACTGTTAGGTGTAATTCCCCAGAAGAGATGAGCACGAAGTGAATGTGGAAGAGTCTTTAGATAACTTTGGTTCTGATTCACTCTCCCACACAATTATCAGCCAACGATTCGGAGCTGCTAAATGACTCTCACCGTAGTAGATTTGGGGCTTTACTCTCCATAGAAGGAGTCACACTGAACATGCTGCCAGTGCATTGTACTTTGACTTGGATAACCTCATGGAGCTCTGTGGAGCCTGTGTATAGTAAATTACTTTCTGTAACTGCTTCTCTAGGAGGTGGTGATTTGCTGTAGCTCCCAGTCATTTTTCTTTTTCCTTCCTGCTTTGCTGAGATGCCGGGGCTTCAGGTAGTGGGTTTCATTGTTACTACTTTTTTTTTTTTTGTATTGATAACATACAGAGTCTGAGCCTGTTAATCACAGAATCAATCAGGTTGGAAGAGCCCTCTGGGATCATTGAGTCCAACCATTGCCCTGACACCACCCTGTCAACTAGACCATGGCACTAAGTGTCATGTCCCGTCTTTTCTTAAACCCCCCCAGAGATGGTGACTCCACCACCTCCCTGGGCAGCCCCTTCCAATGGCTAATGACCCTTGCTGAGAAGAAATGCTTCCTAATGTCCAACCTGAACCTCCCCTGGCGGTTCATAACACAGAACTGCATAAATCTGCTGCTGATTTTTATTATGAAAGTAAAATCCATCTGAAACCGATCAGAAGAGAGTGAAGGTGGAGGAGAATAGCTATTGAATATCCAGTTAGTAGCTAGATAAGGTAGATACATTTCAAGTACTTTGCAAATATTTTAACTGTATTTGGGTGATTTTTATTATAAAGCTGTGCTTGTGAGTTGTAGTGGTGGACAGACACTAAAAACTTACACAATTCTAAACCCTAGCTTCAGTCCCAAGTCTCTGTGCAATGAAGCAATTTTCAGTGCCTGTATGATGAGAACTAATAGTGACTTGTGAGCCAAGAAACATGAGTTCTTAACTTGCCTGTGGTCATACAGCACATTGATTTCCCTTCTTGGTGTCTCAGTGCTTTCATATGGAATATGGTGCTAAGGATACTTACCTTGCTCTGTGGAGCCCTTTCTGATCTGTACGTGTTTAGCAATGTTATGCCTGCACAGCATGGTCTGTTCCTTAACTGTAGTGCCTCTGTGTAATAAAATAGAAACCATAGAAAAGTAAAAGGATTGAAATATGAACACATTGAAAATCATGAAAGAAACTCTTGCTGTCTGGTGGTTAACTGAAACATGGACGTTTTAACACTCAATGGTTTTATCAAGAAAATGAAATTACCTATTTTTTATTATTTTTTTTTAAACTGCAGTCCATTTCAGGTAAAATCTTAAAATAAATCTCTCGGAGGCACCAAATAAAGCAAATTTCTTGCTCTAAAGTCTGCTCTTGACTCTCATCTAATGTGAACCACATGCAGTTGCTGATGCGTGTGTGAGTGCCCGTTATGTGTTTCTGTATGTGTTTGGAGGTGGTGCATTTAAAAATGCATATGAAGGATGCTGAGCTTATGTGGACAGGACAGGCTTTTGTGTGTTTGAACTTGAGTTCTGAAATTAAGCATGCAGATAAGATCGAAGGTTTGAACAACAGTTTGCTATTCAACTCACCCATTTGGCAGACAATTTATAGTGGTATCTTAGAAGAAGGAGAAATCAAATCTACATCAAGAAGTTTTGAATTCAGACAAAGCCATAAAACAGAATATAGAATCTATAATTGCTGCAAGGTGTTTGCTCATTTGGTGAGAAATACTGTTCTTTGCACGCACTTTCAGTTGCTACTTTAGCATACCAAAATGGTGGCAGGTATTGGTGTGCATGATTATGTGTGTGAACAAAGGATGATATCAAAGAAATACTCCTGCTCAGGACTTGGACGTCAGGATTTCCTTACTGTTTATACTCCCCTATACAATTTAGAGTGCTGGGCCTTGTATTTCTGAGGATCAAAGTTCAAGCACTGTTTTACATGAGCTACAGGGGGAGTTTCAGTGGGAAAACTTCCAGCCACTGTTGGAAGTTCTCTCTAGTATGCTGCTGTGAACCAAACCGACATCCTGGCATTTATGTAGTTCACGGATCTTGACTGCAGATCTGGGGGAAAAGAGTATACGCAGGATTAAAGTGAGGTTAAGGAGCTGAATAGCAAATGCTGAGAGACTAGAGGAGAAACAGCAGGGGAAGATGCTGATGCTGTAATAAGGCCATGTGGGCGTGAGGGCTGAAGTGCAAATGGTCTGTGTCTTGTGGGGACGGCATACATGGAAGCTCCTGTGTCAGGTCTTGAGATTGAGTGCATTGAGACAGCTGCCTACACTATTCCTTTCCCCTGTGTTGTGAACATCTCATTTTCACAATCAAAGATTAGGTCTAAAACGGTGTAAGTACTCGGTGTCCCCTATGCTGTGAAATACCATCTTTGTTCAATTACTGGAAAGTCGCCCTCCCACAGGGAGCCACGAAGGCGTAATGGAGTTGAACACAAACATTTGTTTTGTTTAAAAATCCTGGTGTAACATGGCTGTGCAACTTCTGAAATGTCAGTTCCTGTAAATGCTCTGAGCCTGAGACCAACAGTGCAGAAAGTGCTGGAAGAACCTGTTGTGGAAGCGGGGTTTACCAACCTCTTCAATGTTTCATGCTAGCTTCCCAGTGATCTCTGTGGCTCCTTGCTTCTTCGATGGCTTCTAGCTTTCTGGTTGTGACATCTCTCCTGATGCGCTCAGACAGAGGGAATATGCAAAAGGACGGCTGCAGCTCTGTGTGCAGGAGATGTCATCTCCAATTGACGTCAGGCAGGGGAGCAGCAATTAAGGCTCCAGCCGACTTTCTGCTCAAGCTCCAGGCACACTGGGGGAGGAGAAGAAAGAGAAAGAAGGTATGAGGGAAAAGTAAGATAATGGGAAGGGAGGGAGACAAGGAGAGAGCGCAAAAGGTAGAGAGGGGGAAGAAGGGAAACTACAGTGTGAAAGAATGGGAAATAAGAACAGCATGGGATAAGTCAGGAGGAAAGTGGAGAAAAAAATATGAGAATGTCTTAGAAGGGAGAATGATGAAGAGAGGGGAAGCATGAAGGAAATAAAGGAATGAGCATGTGAGACTGCATGAGAGGTGAGAGAGGAAGTGATAGAATGAGACAGGTGGCAAGGAAAACAGTGACAGGAAAGTAAGGGGAACTTGTGTGCTTTTAGCTATTTGCTGGTGGCTGATAAGACAAGCATATAGTCCCAGCCCACCAACTATGGTGCTGGAGAATCCCTTTATTCCTGAGTTCCAATGAGCTACCAATGAACTGCTGTTTCACAGCTGTGTGTCAGTGGGGATGAAGAACTTTGCATAACTGAGAGGTGCACGGGCAGGAGAGAAGGAGAATGAATGAATGAATGCATGGTCTTGCAGTGCTATCCCTACGCATCTGCAGAAGACAGCTCTGCAAGGCATAAATGCCTTCAGTGCCTTAAACCAAGCCACATCCCAGTTAAGCCCAACAGCGTGCTTAAAGGACTTTAAGTGTAAGAGATGGAACAGGTAAAAGATTTGTGTGTTCAGCACAGAAGATGCTATTAGACAGGTGAAGGATTTGCATAAGGCGGTGACACATAACACCTGCCATTCTCCTCTAGGGTCAAGGTGCAGCGCAGTCACATAATGCGGCAAATTTACAATACTAATTTGTTTCTGCTGAGATACAATGTTGCCTGTGCATTACAGAACGTTCCCAGTATATCTTGTTACTGTTCTGTGTAGAGCGGTGGCACTCCAGTATTTTGGGTTGTAAGCCCCAATTCAGAAGTGCTCATGACATCAAATGCTAGCATAACCTTTTGGATTTCTTTTGATTGCTTGACCACAGTTCTGTCACAACCCCGTCTTGTAATCTTCAGTTTGATAACTTCTGGTCTAGAGGTTGTAATGAAGACCTGTGAACCTTTTGGTGATCATAGTACAAGCATACAGGAAGAAATAGGCTGTGGGGTTCTGTTCTGCCCTCTCTATCTCACTGTCTCAAGCAGTTACCATAGGCTCCTTTGTAATTAACAGAACCATTGAATTACTTCCAAGAGCAATTAATCAGATGCATCCAAGACCCCTGTTTCACAATGGCTAGCTCAGAATTAATGTTTAAAATTAAGATTTAGAAAGCTAGGCAACATGAATCTCACCTGCTGTGCCACGAAAAAAATCTTGGTAAGTTACTAGAACAGATACAGGGATCAGCCCCTTGGGAAACTAAAGTACTGAGAGATTCAGGCTTTTGAGATTACAGTTGAATTGGGGGTTGACTCTGCTTTATGAACCCCGAATGTTTTCCTACTCAATAGCAGTACTAGATCTCTTTCGTCTTTCCAGTTTTGTTGTTTGAATACTAGGGGCTTTCCATCTCTTACAACTGTTACATATCTCTATGGCTTTGTGTGGGGTTCTCCTGTCTTTTCCCTCCTGCTTGGCATCTTCATGACTTTCTCTTTTACAGTAATTCTGGTAAATGCCGGTCATCTATTCTGTAGCTGTTTTGAACTTCTTCAGCGCTGGAGCTGAGTGTTAGATCCTCCATTCTTTGTCTTCACCAGTTTTTATATGTTATTGCACTCTCGAGGAATGTAGTATTTTCGTCCCATAATTCTCCTTTGGTAGCTGACCTAGGCACAGGTAACAGGTCAAAGGTGATGACCATCATGAGCCATCAGTGGCTTGCTCTTCCTTTCCCATTCTGGATTCCTGACTGGCTAAAAGAAACCAACTTCTCAAAGACTTTTTCCAGAGTATTCTCAGTACACCGGCTATTAAGCCTCGAAATACAATTTGGAACATAAACTTTGATGGGATTATTAAATCTACAAGGTTTAGCTGCAAAGAGCTAGGCTGTTGCCAAAGCTCCGTGCTTTAGCTTATTAATAGTTACTAAATTGGGGTGAGAGCTGGCAGAGGGCAAGCAGAGAGCGAGATGGAGAGAAGCAAAACCCTTATGCATTCGCTATCCTTTTTAGCATTTTATTTTCCCCATCTGGATTTCCCCCTGCCGAGCAGCAAAATGGGCGTTTAGACCTGCGAGCAGTGCCAGACAACTAACTAGGCGTTAGAAGTCAGCCCCTGATGATATTTGGCATCAGTGGGCCTCTTTGTGCCAGTGGTTTAGTGCCAAGAGTAATTGTGATTTACACCCCTTGCCCCTTTGGTGGCAAAATGGTTTTGATTAAGTGCATACCACATTTATTAAGTCTTGCACAACCGAGCACAGGGTCTTGGCTGGGACGCCGTAAAAGGCAGTGAGATTTACACATCTCGCTGCAGGATTCATTTAATCTCTTGGGGATTTACTGACCTTCAATTAGAACTGTTAAGTACTGTTTACTTGGTACCTAAATCATGCAAGGCCCAGCTAGAGTTTCTTTTTTGTTTTCATTAGTAATGTTGTGATTAAATGTGGGAGGAGAAGGGAAAAGACCCAAACACAGTGAGACCCAGTGAATATACGCCCTAAGGAGAAAGACTTTCAAGGTTTTAAATCAAAATACTGAACAGACTAAACTGACTCATTTTTCCTTAATGATCTCTGATACAGCAGGCCATTGGTTCCACTGAAAGACAAAAAGTTACTTTATGGTAGTCATGTACATACTGAAGGACGCCTTCTTCCCCTTCTTTGTATTCACCTAGTCCAATGTCTGTGGATTTAATGGAAGGGTAATTTTTAACTTCAGAGAGCTTCAAAATAGGTGGTGAAAGAACTTCTCAGGTTGGACATGGAAAATTTATCTGCTTCCCTGCCTAAGGTCACTGAAGTTATCTACAGTTAAGGTACTTCTCTCAAGTTAGCCAAGTAAGAGCAGCCATGTTGTGAAGTAAGATTCTTCCTATTCTGTGTTCCCAGAGTATAGTCCTAACCACTTCAGAAAGTCTCCTGTAGTCTAAGGAAAAGACCCTCTGTCCTTTATTGCCAAATACACAAAATTTTCAGATGGCATAGGAGGTTAAAAATGCAAAATAAGTCTTGTCTGAGCCCATATTACAGAGCAAAAATTTCAGTATTTTAGGTCTAGATGACTACTCAGTGAGGTACCATCCCAGTTGGTTAACATTGCAGTCACAGAAAGGAAGTTAAAAGATTTTGTGTTTGTGAATGTTGCTCAGGCTAGTGGTGAGATTTTTCTAAAAAATGTCTCTTCTTTGTAAATAGCTTCTGGTCTTCCAGAACATAGTGTTTTTAATAATTGGCTGGAAAATGTTGGCATATTATGAGCATCTGGGTGTGAATACTTGAAGTTCAGAAGTCAACTAATTTTGCCTAATTTTTGTTGGGTAGTTTGATCATGTGGCATTTTTCTGTGCCCTGATGAGATGACACATAGAGCAGCACTGAGGACCTGTTTGCTAGGATGAAACTCAGGTTTGGCGGTCTGAAAATTCCTTTTCTGCAAGTATTCTCTAAATGTTTCTTTAGAACTTGGCTGCTTCTGAGATTTTTCCTGCCAAGAAACTGGTTGGCTGGACTGTTCATGGAAAGTGAACCCCAAAGGAAAGTGAACACAGGCAAAATGGATTCATGGGTTGGATAGCCATAGAAAATGTCAAGCGTTCGATCAGCTCTCATTAGTAGCTAGCAGCTCGGGCTTCTTGCTTCCTCCCGACTACTCAAATTAATAACCCAGCTCTCCATCCTTGTGCTTTCTCTGGCATTATGTCAAGAGCAAGGGAATGAGGTGTGGAGGGCTTCAAGGAAACAGTGAAATGGTTACATGCCCTTTTAATTCAAGTTGTAGAAAGATCACTTGAGATGTAAATCAGAAATGGAACTCAGATCTCCAGTCACACCCAGAGCTATATAGCGTCTGAACTGGAGCACATGAAGATAATTCGCAGGTTTTGGTTGTTGAGCTGAGTTAAATGAAAGTCCACTTATTTTAAGGTGCCTCAACTAACCTAGGTATGAATTTTGGATTCTGATTTTTACACAGTCTCATCTGGGTAATGACTGTTTAGGGACGTGTGGGTGTGCGCTCAGCGGTAACTAACTGAATGAAAGGAAAAGGTCCTCTCAAATGTTTTCCGTATTGGTAGCATTAGGCAGCCCAAGGCCAGTGTGAAACTAAAAGGCAAAGAAGAGAGGAGTAGGAAGACTTAAAATGACCATGTTTTTAAATCTGGGTTGTCGGCACCTTATTCTCTAGTAATAAAAAAATAAAATAAAAAAAAAAATTCTGTTTCCATAACTGCATCACCTCCTTGTGTTCTGCGACTTACTTTGGTTAGGTAAACATGGAATCATTCATCTTAGAGCTCTGGTTTTACTGAGCCTCGTCAAACTTGTGGCTAGATTTGCAAGTGCCATGATGTAAACAAGTGGAAAGTGGCAGTTTATAAAAGACTGCAGTGGTGGACAACAGGGTGCTGTCAGGGAATTGTACTCTTGGAATGAAAGTGTAGCTGGAAGTGAAGCGTGACCAAGAAGTTCAGCAGTTCCTAGTACTTCAGGTGCCTCATTTACAGTGTCCTAATTGGGAAATTTTACATGGTTTGGTTTGCATGTTTTCATTGTGTAGGAATACTACACCCCACTGCCATGGCTATCATGATTTTGTTTTTAAACTGGGACCATTAAAAGCCCAACTTGCAGGTCCACAAGGTCTTTCTGGAGTTCTAGATCCGGCACAGTCTTAACGCATGCATCATGGTGATTTTTGACCAGGCTTCAAATTGTCCCTAGATCCATAAGGGGCCAGAACAAATGCCCATGTCCAAATTTGTTCCAATACACGAGGTGCCTGTGGCTGTCTCTAATTTTTTTTGTTGTTGTTCTATTGATCCTAGGTTTGAGTAAAGGACAATGGACTAGGTGGATGGAATCTGCTGCACTGTTGGCGAAGGTGATAGGCATTATTAATACAGGCTTGGTGGTAAAGTAGGGAATGACTTGACTAAGCAGGAACCAACAGTGTGGCAGCAATTTCAAAAACTGTCCTCTCTTGCCTGTTTTTCTTTACGCACACTCAAGTTGCAAAAAGGCAAACTATAGTGCATTGCAGTGCCAGCTGCCATTCTGCTGGCAGGGTGCTGAGTGCATTCATCCAACGATGACAGCAGGGCAGGCATTCCTTTGCATTGCTACTTGAGATACATTAGGCAGTCCTACAGCCCCTGAAAAGCTTCTGCTGCCTCCCTGCCTGCAGTGGGCCCAGGCTGCTGCTGCTTGTTGATGAATAGGAGGTGCTAATCTCTTTCTTCCTAAGAGACCTCTTTGTCCAGAAGTGTCGGGATTTAATTGGCTTGTTCACACTTTCTCCAGCAGACTCTGACTTCTAACACTTCCTTCACACCCCACCCCCACTCTTTGGTTCATAGTGTCAACAGGGCTGGAAGTGTTTTAATTCCTCTACAGACAATCCTCCTCCACACCAAGTGCACAAATGGGTAGACTGCTGGGGATTAGCATGCTGGAAGCTGTTAATCCTAAAGGGCGATATTTTTTTTTTGGCTGAAAGGATTTAGTCCATAAGACTTGAATGGTTGTAGGGAATGAAGCATTTTCTATGAGCAAAGCATTAATTCATGACTGGAGGTGGAACAAAAAAATTAAATTGTAATGAATAATTTTTTTCCCTTATATTAGCTCAAATCTATTATATCCTGACTTGTCTTTACATATAACAGTGTTATAATAGCAACTCTTGGTCCCATTGAAAGATTTAGACTCCGCTGTGCTAGGTACTGGGCACAAACCTGATAAAAAACAGGCTGCTTTTCTATAAAGGTTTTGTCCCCTAAATAAAGCTGACTCAGAGTATAATGAATGAAAAAGAGCTATTTGTTCTCCCACTTGTTAGAGAAACTGAGTCACAGAGAGATTTAAATCCATTTTTTGTTCTCATTCTTATATGTTTGGAAACAAATACAATTTGCCAGTGCTGTTAACCCCATATCCCAAGAGCCTCAGAGGCTGTGCAGCCCACTGTACTAACCAGGAACTTCAGAAAAGCAGGTTCTGTTCTGGCATCAGCCATTGCCATACTATAGGACTGGACTGAATCACTCTTATTCTCTCTCCCTATCTTGTCTTCCCTCTCCCTATATTGTCTTCGTAGTCTTTGAGCTTCCTGGGACAGAACCTGTAACTTTCTAGGTGTTTGTACAATGCTTGCTGTATGGTGCACTCAGGCTTTCTTGATGCCGCTGAGCAATAATGACCAGGAACTGAAAGGTCTTTGGTGGCACGAACATAGATGGAAGTGGGTATTGTGGTCAGGCTGATATCAAGAACCAAGAGAAGAGGTAAGAGTTAGAGAACAAGTCTATGAAAACTAAGATGGGGAGGAGGTTGGGCCAAAGCAAAATCAGGGGATTTGTTTGGGAAGAAGAACCTAAATGGACCTGGCAGGTACAGTCATTAGGTAGATACAGTCGTTAAGGACCAGACGGTTGAGCAGTAAAGAACCAGATAGCCATAGTGTTGCTCAAAACTACTGGAAAGATTTACCTCTGTAACTGATTGTGGAACAATCATTAATTGGACCAGGTATCTTGATGCCCGGGGAGACTGTTTGCAATGAGCTTCAGGACTGACAGTATGTCAGTGTACGTGGTCCTTACACCCTAGGTGTGGGAGGCACCACCCTTCCATTTCTGGAGCTGAGAACTGAGACTGTCGAACAGCCTCTGCAAAGTCTATGTCACTATTAAATAATTGTTCCAAAGAAAGTAAGGGGTTACTTTTCCTTTTGGTTGGTTGAGTCATAGCCAACAAATAGAAAAATCATTCCATGGTTATCTGAAAGACGATGTCATATACAATGGCAATTAGAAATATTTCCAAAATTAAACCTCCAAAGGAGGAAGCGAATTACAATGCAAGCAGCCTTTGACCCTAGAGAATCATAATGGCTTCCTGGATTTGGAGATATTATGAGCTAAAGCCAGAGAGGTACCGCTGCCGGGTCATAATAAGTGTTAAAATTAGAACACAATGTGGTAACCTTGGGTGTGTCTTTCTGATCTGAATTCTCCTCCCACCCACACATCTGTTTAATAATGATGTGTTTTGAAAGGCCTCTGTCTGGCTGCCTTACTGTCTAGGCATTCGCACCAAGTGCATCAGCTTTGGTAGTTATCACTCTGCCAGACACTGTGGGCTGCAATCCAAAAAAGTACAAAAGTACTTGTTTACACTGCAGTAGGGGAACAATTCTGCCAAAGTAAAGACGGCTGCTGTGCTGGACTCCAAGGAAGTTAGATGTGGGTGCACATAAGCTCCCCATATCTGAGAAAGTTTCATCTCAATTTTGGTTTGTGGTTTGGTTTTTTTTTTTGACATTTTGGCACACTCTGGGCATAGACCTGCATGCTCATCCCTTTGGGAAACAGTGATCTTGTTGCCATATCCACCCTCAGCGTAGGCTTATTATTCCTAGAACAGCAGTACCCAGAGTGGGCTGGTCTCACTGTACCAGGCTTTGTACAAACACACAGTGACAGACAGCTCTGGCCTAAAAAAAAAAAAAATACAGTCTAAACATACAAGGCAGACAGTGGGTCTCTCCTGGGGAGAGTGACAGAGAGATAAGCTGGCCTAGGAAATGTTAGGACATTTAAAATCTTTTCCTGTTCTCTCTCACAGAAGAAAGAGCATTATATTTGGCTACATACACGAATCCAGATTTAAAAATAGCTGGGTTCCTTCCTGACTGAGGGAAAAAGACAGAAATGAGCCAAATTTATTAGCCACCTAGCAAGCTTGCGTTGAATTTTTGCTTCTCAGGAGTCCCCCAAGTAATTGTGTTTTTATATACAAGTTGGTTGGGGGAGTATTTCATGAGCGTATAGGTTGATTTATGCGTGGATATCTGTATTTGCAGGAGAAAAACAAGTCAAATGTTTGTGTGAGCAAATTCCAGCCACAAAGTGTTTAAGAAGAGCAGTGAAGCCAAGGGTGCAGAATTGTCATTAGACTGATTTGGGAGCTGGATTTAGTTGAAGGGCAACATTTTAAAAGCACCTAAGTGACACAGGAGCCTCGGGGCAAATCTTCACCGGGTGGGGCTTATTAGTGGGAATGTGGTATCCTGCTAATGTGCCTGGGCTGCTTCTGGATCTGCAGGGCACCCAGGCAGCACTGTGCAGTGCTGTGCGGTGGATTTAGCAGCTTAAGGTCCTCTGCCCTGTGTGCTGTTGTGTGGTGTTGACTTTCACTGTGTACCATTTTCAAAGGTGATTTAGATATGAGCGCTGGATTTACAAAAGTATTAAGGTGCCTATCTTGTACTGAAGGCAGTGGAGGCTGGGAGCTTTAAATACCTTTTTGGAGGGTCTGAGCCTCGGGGCCAGATTTACAAAGCTGTATAGATATCTGAAATGCCTGGTGATCTTTACAAAAGCACCAGATGAGTTAGACCTGCCTCCTCTTGACTTCAAAGTGACTTGTAGAGATAAGAAGGTTGGTCTGAGATCTGTGTCTTAAGCTGCCTGTATAGCTTTGTGGAGTTGATCTTTAGGAGAGCACATCGTACCTTGGAGCCCAGCTGACTCTCACTGAAGGTGAGAGTGTTGTGGGTATTTCTGGAAATGCCGCCTGACAAAATTATGAGTAAACTCCAAGACAGACAGAAGGGGTCTGCTGCAGTGAGAATACTGACTTGCTTGAAATCCAGTGTGCTCTGCATGTGCTTTACTTTTGTTATGCAATAATGAAGCCAAACGTGAAAGAGGAGAATGAGATTCTTGCGTTTTCGCTTGGAGTACAGGGGATTTTGCAGTGAGGACAAAGTGTTCAATATAGAAAAATGAGGAAAAGCAAAATGAGCAATGTGTTCAGGAGAGAAAGAGTAAAGGGAGCATCAGCTAATGGAATGAGGGGAAGGAAAAAGAAAGGGAAAAAAATCTGGGCCAAATGGACTTTTGTGCCAGAGTAGCTGAAGCAACTTGTACAAGATATTCCTTGTCTTTGTCTGTAACTGAAGGCTTTGAGGACAAGGGAGAATATTCCTCTTGCTTTTAAAGCTGTGTAAGAAGCCGCCGGTCTGTGCTACTGGGTGAGGACGTTTTTTACCAACAGACTTCATGGCTAGATTTACCGTGCAGCAAGAGAAGCTCCAGCATCACCACTGAAAGTCATGTAAGCAGCCAAACCACTAGAATTGTTTTCCCCTATTAGAGTTGCCATCACAGTCATAGCTGGCCCTGAAGGCCTTCTCACGAGATAATGAGATAATGCTCCCCTATTCTGAAAGAGTGTTAACAGAAGAGTGGATTTGCTATTCTGCCTGACAGAAGGGGAAAAGCAAGTCAGCTTTTTAACAGGCTTTCTTAATGTCCAGTTGTAAAGATTCAGCTCTTTGTCTTGCCCCTGTGGCCTGTCTGTCTTCGATCTGATTGATGGAGAACTGTTGAAACAGATCCTCACCTAGTACGGAAAATCCTTTCTCCCAATAGGACTGCTGAGGGCTTAAAACCAAAAAGGACAATGATCTGTGAATCATGTTGCACAGAAGACTCCATCATGCAGTGAAGTAGTGACAAGGGTTTGCTTTAAACCGAAATGGATGCGGGTAAGATTTGGACTGGTCTCCTCCCCTAAGGTGGCTCTGTGATGGGGGGGGAGTGTGGGCTGAGTAGCCACAAGGCTCCCTTTTTTCCCCTGGGGCTGCACCACAGTCAGAAACATTAAGGGCAGGGAGCATGGCAGGGAGGAGGGAAGGCATGTCCCTGCTGACCCTTTCGAGCCATCGTGATGTGACAGCCCTTTCAGAGCTGTGCCTGTCCGGCTGACAGCAGGCCAGTGACAGCTCTGTGTTGGATGCTGGCTCTCGCCTGCCTTGAGGGCTGAGAGGAGGACAGCCGAGGCAGCTGCCTGGAGCGGCTTCCTTACACGTTCTGCTCTTTTCAATGCCAGCGAGGGCGTCTGAGTGAAAGAGAGCGCAGCAGACAGGGACTGAATGACAGGTGCCAGTCATGTTGGCTGCAGGGTCTTCAGAAGGAAAGAAACCAACTCTTTTGTTCCCCCCCTGCCCCCTTCCAATATCCTCAGCTAGAGAGCCACCTCCAAGGCTTGCCTCCTGATGCAAGCAGCCACTTGGTACATTCTCTTCAAGTCCCTTCTCAACACAAACCTGTTTTGCTCCTGTTTCCTACTTTAGCTGCTTGCTATAATGTCCATATTATTATTTCTCAGTTGAGCCTTGAAATATTCCTCCTGCAAGTGCTTGCAGGCTCATTTCCACACAATAAGGGCAGTTAGCGATTTCTTCCCATTCCCATCTGCTACCTGCCTGCTCTGTGGGATCCAGTGAATAGCAAGAGGCAGTTTTGCTTGATGCTTCTGACAATTTCTATTAAGGAAAGCTGAGAGCGTATCAATTAAATAAATATATTATATAGACATAGGCAGCCTTTAGGATTTGATTCTATTTTCTGCAGCACTCCTTGATGTCATGCCTTGAAGACATCTTACCTCCGGTAGCAGCAGCTGCCAGCAGGATAGCTGTTTTGGGTCAAGGGAGCCTCAGTTCCTGAGAGAGAATGAGTGAAGCTGAAGGAAGATGGAAAGTGGCAGAGAAAGATTCCCCTTGGGTACTGGGTAACAGATATTGGCTCAGACTTGGGAAACAGCATATAGGAACCAGGCTAAATTTAAACAGATAAAGAGGCAGATAAAAGGAAACCAAGCAAAGCATTAAGGTTTCTGAAGCTAAAAATCGGGCTAGTCTGCAGCAACTGAAAGCATTTCCCCATCATTTCCAAGCAGGCTGGACAAAGCACCAGAGAAAGTACACTCTGGGCTGCCCTTATGGGCTCTTCTGACCGATGTATGTAAGTGAGATATGGGGAAGCTTTCGGCAGATTCTTGTGTAGTTTAGAAGTTGAAGGAGCTTGGTAGCTTGAGGCACTCATCTGTGAGAGTAGGCAGTGGGGTTGCATTGGTAAACCTGTCAGTCTCAGGCTCTTAACAAGAGAAGGCTTGCTGAGCTCCTCCTTTGAGTTGCAAAAGCCAGTTACTGGTGTGATAGCAAGCCTGGGAAGGTGCAGAAGGAGACAGAGGTGCACACTCAGGTGAGAGCTGCCTATAACCTTCAATGCTGCCTCAGGTGGGAGGAAAGGGTACATTGAAATACCAAGGGCTGGAATTGCAGAGTTGCTCAGCTGAGATCAGGTCACTGATACCCTGGAAAATCAGCCCATCAAGGTGGAGCCTCTGTAACTAGCACCACTTGATGTTTTAGGCTAATTCTGCAAATGTTGAGCCTGAAATGATGAGGCAACAACTTCTGATAAGCTTGACTCCTGGAGGTCTTGGCAACTCACTCAGAGAGACTTGCAGGATTGCCACATCAGGTTGTTTGTTTCTTCTGCAGCTGCAAACAAGGAATTGTAATGTGGGGTTTTTTCCATCTCTGTTAGTTATCCGTGGCGGGCCTTGCAGAGCTCTGTAGCCCCACCTGGTCAGTGTGCAGACACAGCTGTGCAAGAGGATGGATGAGCTTTTTGCTTGAAGTCTCTGGAAGACACTGTTAGAAAGATCAACATTCTAATCAGTAAGAAGGTGATATTCAGGCCCATTTCACCTTCCCTGAAGAGCCAGCTCCTGCTCTCCTAGTTTCTGATAGAAGCAGAGGTATGAAAAGGAACAACCTACCATGTGATGAATCCAGACCTAGGAATCATATCTGATTGTTGTTGGGCCAGAAGTGAAAATACTTATCTGATATTTGCAACTCAAAAACTTACAGTCATCCCATAGCCTACTTTTAGACTCTCAGATGATAGCAGAGGCAAGTAATGCCTTTTCCCTAACAGCTAGCCCAGAGGCTTTAACTGTGTCTGTTGGTTGTGGACCTGTCCCCTGTGCTGTGCAACCCTGGTCACCTCAAGGCTAGCATGCAGAAATATGCTTCAGCTTTTCAGAAAAGTTTTGATTGCAATTCAAAGAGCACGCTGCTGGTTTGGGTAAAGTAAAATGTGGGGAACTGTTGTTTAAGAACACTAAATATTGGATTTTCCTGGTGCTCTGTATTAGCTGCGTCATCCTTTCTGAGTACAGTGCAAGTGATATGGTCTGATTCGTAGTCCCATATGGGATCAGATCAGGTATCTGAATGATTTCACCAAAGTATTTACAAATGAGAGCATTTATTCCCTCAGTTTTTGAGGTTTATCTTTCCAGATGTGGCAGACAGGCTTATTCAGAGGCAGATTCACAGTTTGTGGGGACAGCTTCATCCTGTGAGATAGCAGAACCTGTGCTCACTGATAAGAGGAATACTTGTTTGATAAAAATTCTTCTAGTTCAAGAGTGATCTGTTGTGGTCGAAGTGAAATGAAAATACTTGAACTGGTGTCAGCTGAGCTTCATTAAATTTTTAATGATTATAAAGTTTGTAATAACGTGATAATATAAACATAACTGCACTTGCTCTGTGCCCTAGATCTGTATCTAAGTTATACAGATTATTTATGTGATGCCTGGTATCATAATATCAGATGTCTTTTCTCCCTGGATGTCTGAGTTGTGTCCTATCAGGTGGATGGACTCAATGATTCAGCCAGTCCTGTCTCTTCTAAGTTTCTTCAAAGGGATTAAAAAAAAAAAAAAACCAAAAAAAACTTGAATGGATTAGGCAAGTAAGATCTATAAATAGGAGCAGAAGGGAAAACTCATAAATCTGAAGGAGTTTTACAGGTTGAATCTTTGCCTTTTGGATCTTAGTTTTTATTGCCCAAGGTTTTACTGAGGAAGAGCAAAGACATTTTTGTTTCACTAAAGGCAATAGAGAGATGTTTGGGTGATTCTTAGAGGCTTTTTTTGTGTTAGTATTAAGGCCGGATTTTTTCATGGATGCAGCTCTCTTTAAAACCGTGGGGAAAAGGAAAGTTGTTCTCCTGCTGCCCCTGCTGCTCCATCCCTTTCCCTCCTTCCCCCTCCTTTCCTCTTGGGTTCCTTGCCTTTCATGTCTTTGTTTGACATCTAGGAAAGAATCATGAGGTGCTGAATATTATTAACTTCTAAACACCTAAGAAATCAGTAGGAAATCGCAAACATTTCGGCCCCCTGACAGTCTCCGTAAATGACCTGTCCGAAACCCCTCCCCTTCTGAGATGAAAAGAGGGAGCCAGGCAGAACGGAGGAGAGAATGGGGAGAGCCAGGGAGTGAGAGGGATACACAAAATAAATGAGAAATATGATTAACTTCCTTGGCTGGGTCTACAGCTGGTTCTGGGTATTTAATAAACAGGTTGACACTCCAGGTTCCCCTCATTAGGTGATCACTAAGGTCTGGGCTGTCATAAATCAAAGAGCCAGGTTATCAAGGCCTGTGATCTTTAACTGTACAGGGGCGCCCAACTGTCTGCCATAACGAGGGCTAAAAAGTGCAAGCTGTAAAGAATTAGCTGGCTGCGGCGCTTTAATACACGCACAGAGGCACGAACATGGTGCCGTCTGTGCAATGATTGCCCAGGTATGCACATAGATGGGCTCCTGTCTGTGGGCTGGCAGCAGCTTCTGTCTTGAGTATGAACATGTGAGGTGGTGTAAGAAGTTAAATGCAATGGAGTGCAAATCTGCCTGGGCTGGACAGCTTCTGGCTGTTCACGGGGAGAAGGTTAAGGAGTCATCTCAGCTTATGTGTTTGTGAAAGGGAGAGGGATTGTTTAATTCCTGGGCAACCAGAGGAGCCAATTCTCTTAATTTGCTTCAGGAACCAGGGAGGAGACACAGCATGCCCCAGTCCCCTTCTGTCTGTGTCATTCAAGTGCTGGGCAAGGCGCCGCAGAACCTATATAAGTTATGCAATTTAACAGGCATTATTGCTCTGTAAGGCATACTGCTTTACTGGGACAGCTGGATCCTCCACTGTCCTTTGTGAAGGAAGATAGGGCCTGC
Organism: Nyctibius grandis; assembly: GCF_013368605.1. Taxonomy (NCBI): domain Eukaryota; kingdom Metazoa; phylum Chordata; class Aves; order Nyctibiiformes; family Nyctibiidae; genus Nyctibius; species Nyctibius grandis. The sequence goes on from NC_090671.1 coordinate 2,969,747, forward strand.
ACAACACATTTTTGTGTTGCAGGTAAGGTGGAAACCTGATGAAAGTTGGACTGCCTGAAGCCTGCAGCCTAAGGTTTCATAACAAATCTGGCACATGAATAAGTTCTGTGAACTCTTGAGTAAGGCAGAGCATCGAACCACACAAGTTTTGGCAGCAAATAATACAAGCTCAGAGTAAGAGCCAAGTGGACTTATGGGCGGGGGGGAGTGTGATCAATCTCAGGCCCAGTTTTGTGAGAATATGAGATAATTTTTAGATGCTGGGAATGTTCTCCAGTTCTTGGTTTTCCTCAGTTTTGAATAGCCATTGTCACCCACAAAACCAGGAAAGACTTGGGAGGAGTTTCTACGCTGATTCTGCAGGACGAGATGTTTGCTGACATAAACACTAGTGGTGAGGAAGAATTTGACTTTGTGCAGCTCTTGTGATTGCAGGATGTATTCGAAATTGAAAGGAGAAATTGAGGAAAAAGGAAATAAGAGGACTTCCCAAAAAGGACGTGCATTCCTGTACCTTAACCAGCGTATGAAAAGGGCTGAGTTCCTCAAGCCATGTTGTTACTAACTTTTGAAAGAGCAAGAGTGGGGACTATGGGCAGAGTATGAACAGAGGATTATCAAGCCTTATGTTTTATTCCTGGCAACTAATGGGACAAGTCAAATCTCCACATGCACCTGGAGGAAGTTTGAGGCACAGCTTTATGTTAGAGGGTGGCAAGCTGCACAGCTCCAGGAGGAGGCAGCATTTGTGGAGTTCAGCAGTGCCCTGCAGCTGCTGGTTGTGGCTGTGTTGGTGGCGTCTCCCTAAGCCGTTGCCCGTGGAGCAAGATAGATGCTGTCAGTGCATCTCAGGCTGCTCATGTGGACTGGGGACACTTTCAGTGGGGTGCATGTGAGGAACCACATAGGTGAGCCAGGGAAAAAGCTCTGAGTTATGCTTATTTTCAAAATTATCTCCTAAGCTGAGCCTCAGCTACTGCTTCCACCCTTGGACAAGGAGGATGATTCTCTGTGGAAGAAAGACTACGTGAAAGTAGATGGCACAGAGATGGCTGCTGTTTCCAGGGACTGAAAGCCCCTAAAGCCTCATCCCAGCAAACATGGATTCACTGAAGCAGCTGTACACCTTGTCACATCTTGTGTGAAGGCCCACATCTACCTGTCTACTAGATATTCAGCTGATAAGATAAGTGATGTCCCTGGAGTTAAGCCACAGCTGAAATTCCTCGAGGGGCTCAGAGAGTGCAGTTCCAGCTCTGCTGCCATCACTCCAGGGCATTCCATGACTATTTATAATGGTGTATGTGGGTTTACTGCTTTACAGATTGTAATGCAACTCACTGCCACAGGGGAGAAAAATGTAACACTAAAGCATGACATGCTGCCCCTTGGACATCAAACCGTGTGGTTCGTGTCAGGCTGTGAGGTGGAAGCGTCTGGTTTACAGCAGTGATTTCAGGGTGTTTTCCTAGCTCTTTCTCTTCCAGTTTTCCTCAGCCATATTACATACTAGCCACATATTCTACCTTTAAACACAGAAATATCTCTCTATTGAAAAATCAACTAAAGCTGTGCTCATAAAGAAAAAGAATTGTGAAAGAATCTATTAATCCAAATGCATCTTTTTTTTTAACACCTCCCCCTCCCCTCAGATATCAGTCAGTAACATACAGATTTGGAGGAGGTCAGAGACAGATCTTCAAATGTTTGCATGACAAATGTTTTCAGCATGTCAAGTTTACATCTTGGCAACAGAATAAAGTGGCTGAATTTTCAGAGGAGCTCAGCACCTAACCTGCAGTCAGGGTACTCTGTTCTTTTGAAAACTAGCTGTGTGCTTCTTGATAACCATATAGGACTTATCCACATAGCTAGAGGCTTCCATTACAATTTTTAGAAGTGTGTATTTAGTTTAGGATAATGGAGACAGATTTTACAAATGGCAGATAGAGAGCTTAATACCTTCTTGAGAAAGCTGGTAGGAGTAGGATGCCTAAGTGCCCTCTGTGCCTCCAAAAATCATTCCATAGGCCCTGTGTCACTTGAGTGATTTTGAAAGTACCATCCTAAAGTCTTTGCTCAGCTCTGTCTTTGCACTTGGACATAACTCTCATTGACTGTTGTGGTAGCTTTTCTTGAGTAGAGTCAATTTGCTAAGCCTCTTCTTTAATAACAAACTTTCCAAAAGTATCTTGAAATCAAAAATCTGTCTGAAAAGCATTGATATACCTAATGTAGCTCTATTATGAATTTGGTCCAGTATATTTCATATTCTTGTATGTACAGTCTATATTATTAATCACTGGATTGTGTGTCGAGGCTTCAGGTTCTTGAATTTCAGCCTAAGGATATGAGTTACCAACCCAACCAAGCAAGTGCAAATCTTCGAAGTTATTGCAGGAAATTGCCAACACTGCCAATTCGTAAGGAGTTTCCTGTGTTCTTGTTAACCAGTTCCTTTCTCTACCATATATTAAGGCAAAACACAAGCTATTTTTGTGCAGTGTTTGCTCTCCCATCAAAATCATGACTGTCAAAGTGTGGCTAGTGTGGTGCATGACAATGTCACGTACCCTTGGAGAAAAGATTTCCTGTCTTTAGGTATTAGGAAGTAACTACTTTGCTCAGTACGTTTAACTTGTCCTATTGTAATACCTAGGGAAATACGAAGATAGTTGGGATTTGAGTGTAAGTGCATGCTAAAGGAATCAGAAGTTAAATAGTTAAGATTTTTTTGGAGTCTTTGTGTTTTCTACTTAGTAAACCACTGAAACTTCCTGGGCAGACTACATCTCGGAAACCATTTTTTTCTAGGCTGCTGCTAACTCAGTAAGGTGCTGCTGCAACTGTTTAAGTTCATTTTGTTTTCCATGATTTTGTGTGCAATAACATTCTTCTTTTCTGATTAAGACATTTGTTGTGGAGAGAAATTCTGCATAGAGGGTTTCTCATTATCCTGCTGACCTAGTGGAAGAAAGAGGGTCTGAGGCAGCAGAGGTCCCGCTCTGAGTAGGTAGGGAACGTTCCTTTGAAGAGAAGATTGAATGACAAGGTTCAGACACGACTGACTGAATCTCTGCAAAGGCATGAGCTTTCTCTGGGCCCAGTCAGCCTCTTGTGTTTCTGGCGTTCTACAGTTCCAAAGCAGGGTTGTGCCCATTTAGTTACAGCTGAACTTGTTTTGAAGTTGGTGAGTTCTCCTTACTAAAATGCATACAGCAATAGGGTAAAAAAAAAAAATCTGCTGACATGGTCCATTACTCTGTCTATATATCATTTATCTGTAGGCCCAGGTAAGACAAATGCAACAGCTACCTGTATCACTCAGAAAAAGGTCAGGTTTTGGCATGGCATGACTGTTTCTCGTAATAAAAAAAAACAAACCAACTAAATAATCTAATGGCATTGCACATTGAGTACTGTAACAGAAAAAAAATTACCTTCTCATGTCCTGAACAGAGTCCCAGACTTAGTCAATTGTTATTATATAGGTATAGATTATTAATATTGGTCCATGTACTGCACTTTGCACTTGAAGAATAACAAACTGCTTTGTTGAAATCAGTTTGTTCTGGTGTACAGCATAGCATCCATGTAAGAGGAAAGAAGAGGTGAGTTTACGTCAGGACTAGCTTAGAAACAGCTGAGCTGTTTCACAGGAAGGACTGGAATATTTGGAACATGTGTTTTGGCTGAGCTGGAAGGCAGGTGGGGCTACAAATGGAGTTCTGTAGCTCTAAATGGAGGGAAACTAGAAAAGTAGTGGGAGAAGGGGATTTGTAGGGCTACGAAAGACGTGGTTTCTGATTTGAAGTAGAATGCAGTACTGACAGGGCTCTAGTTTCCCTGCGTCTGCCCCTTGGAGGCATGACTGCTTTTCTTTCTCAACCTTTTCCTTCTAACCAATCAGTGTCCCACTCCCTGATGATTCTAAAAAGCACTAGATTTAGTTGAATGGCTTTGTAATGGCATGAGCTCGATATTTTGGGGCACAATTTAATCCTTTGTTTCTGTAGGGTACTAATGAGCTGTTTCCAGATCCTCTGGTGCCACTGGAGAGTCATTTCTTGGCAACTTCTCTGCTGAAAGACAGAGCTCAGGGTTTCACATGTGATATAATTAACACCAGGCTAAGTGCTACTTAAGCACCTGGTATTGTTTATATGTTTCTGAGTTATGCAGACTTTAATGTTAATTTTGTCATGAGTAAGCAGATGTCATCATCATATTAGACTGACATAGCTCACTGCGAGAAGACCCCTAAATCTGCCTTTAGATGACTTTATTTTTGTTATCTGTAGGACGTCATTGTTCTGCCGTAGTTGAGATCTGCTGAGGTGTGGGTCCTGCTAGTTCTGCATGTGAGGGGGCTGTGAAGGGCTACCAACTTGAACAATGGCAGGGAGGAACAAAGTAAAAAAGGAAAATTGAGGCTCTAGGATACTGTGGTTATTTAATAACTTTAAAGTATTTTATACACCTTCTGATGGTTCACCCGGAGGCTTTTCCGAGGTCAGTATTTGTTCAAGTTCTATTTGTGGAGAAAGTTAGAGAGCGAGCAAGAAAGAAACCAACAGCAAACCAGAAACCTCTTTCAACATATTTAACTTGTTACCAGTTTCTTGATGTCCCTACTGAAAAGGAAATAGGGGAAACCTTGGAAACCCAAGTGTTTTTGGCTGCTGTTAAGTTAGGAGCACCCTGGTGAATTATTTTTCCCTTCTTCAGTCAGAACTGTGGCCTGGACTGCAGATCAAAGAAGAGCAGCACTTTGGTTAATCTGGCATAAAAATCTACTTTACCCCAAAGAGACAAGAAGAAAAAGAAACTGAGGCCCAGGCTCCATGGCAACTGTGAGCTAGATTGTTCAAATGGTTGGTAACTGTAACACAGTTTAAAAAAAAAAAAAGTACTTGGAAAGATATATTGCTACCATATTGGAAGGGACATTGCACCCCAAGCCAGGGCTGTTTCCTGCTGTACGGGGGGTGTTCATAACAGTGCATACATAGGTTCTGTCCTGTTTTCCTCAGGCTATTACAAAAAATAAAAGGAGACCAGCTGATACAACTTAGGTCTGCTTCAGAAAATGTGTACTGAAGATGCAAGCAATGCTTTTCTTCTTGCAATCTGTTCTGCATCACATGCTAACTTTATAACCATCGAACCAGGGAAATTTGACATGGCAGGTCACCATTTGTTGTGGGTTTGACCACATACCAGACAGTGCTTACTTATGACATTGAGATATAACGCTGTGTTTAGAGAAAATGCTGCACTGTGACCTTGTACGGTGCTGTTGGGTCCTGCGCTGTCAGATGCAAAACTTCCTAGGTGCTTTGATGTGGGACTTGAAAGCTGATTCAGGATTCCTGATGCTCTGTTCCTAGTGAATCTCACAAATCTACATCTTGCTAATCAGATTGAAATCTTGAATGTCTGCCTGCTGCTGAGCGCTCTGGGCTTATCAGTGTTTTGGTTCAGGCCAGTCCAAGTAGGGAACTTACTGGCTGTGGCAACCAGGAGTCTGGGTCTATCTGGTTAGAGCACACCTGCAACAGCCAGGAGTAGCAGTCAGGTTGTTCTTTATTATTCTTGTGTCTTTCTCCAGAAAGGTTTTTTTACCTGCAGACAGTAGTCTGATGCAGTTACACTAATCACCCAGACCTTGCTCATCTTTTATCACAAGCTGCTTGTTTAACCGCAAGCCTAAGTCCTGAGATACTAAGCTGGTCCTTTTCAGAGCTGGACAAACGCTTCCAGGTGAGTAGAAATCTCCATAATGAATTTATGGCCAGTCTTGCTCATGTCTGTGAGTACATACTCAGGCTAACCCTGAGACAAATTTGTCTAAAGTCCTTTGAAGGGGATTCTGTTTCCTGCCTATGTAGCTGGATTGATCTATTGCTTAACTGTTTTATTAGGAAGTTAAGGACACTTAAGTTAATATCAAAGCCAAATATTCTTGCTGTCAGCAATATTTTGTTCTACCACCAAGTGGCCAGAGAAAAAAAATGGATGTCGATCGTTTTCATAACCACCACTTACTGCAACAAAAGTATAATCATGCCCTATTCTCTCTTTTGGACGGAAGATAAATACAGTTCCATCAATCTTTTTCCTTCAGCAATGTTTTTGAACCTTCTTATCATTCGTGATGGTCTCTTGTCTGTCTGCAGCTGTGTTGCAGTGAGGTGGCCAAAACTGGATATGTTGGCTTAATTTGAGGCATGCATAACACCTACAGGGAAAATGACATTCCATTTCTCACCTGTCAGTACATTCTGGGATGAGATGTCTTCTTCCTCCTTTTCCCTTCTCCTCTTTTGGTGACAACTTGTGGATCAGAATTCAGTTTGCATTGTACTGTAGGTTGAAGACCCTTCTCTGAATATTGCTGCCACTTGTTCATATCTGTTTGAATTTGTTTATTATAGATAGAACATTTTGTACTTGTCTATTTTGTTCCGTCATGATACAATTGATCTTTTTTTTCCCCAATTTATTGAGATTGTTGACTTCTAATGATACCTTCCAAAATGGTTGCTGCCTATGTCTAAGGGCTCTCTATGCTAAGGACTCCTGAAACTGGAGCTGATATGGTTCCCTGTAGAACTACATGCGAAGTATCCTGTCAGTTTGACAGCAAATTGCTGATAATTTAAGATTTTCTAGATAGCTGTACACCCAAATTGTGGTGATTTTAATCTACATTTGATTTCCTTTGTCTGCTTTGAAAACATTATGTGGGCAAGGATTAAAAGCATTGCTTTTTTTTACTTTACTTTTCAAAGTCAATCACCTCTAATGCTTCCCCCCATAATCACTGGGACTGTTACCCCATTAGATGGAACATAATAAATGGAACATAATTTGTTCCTGACCATTCTCTGTTGACAGTTTTTCATCATCCTGTTACCTTCCAGTTGCTTCTAAACTGATTAAGGTTTTTTTCGCATCTTTCTAGATAGTGCAGTTAAGTAATTTGTAGTTTACTGAGTTGTACTTTTAAAGGTGGGTCCTTTGTTTGCCTTCTGTTTCTCCAGAACCTTGCTTGTCCTCTAGAATTACGTCAAGATTAATACTAGTTATTAACAGATTAACTGTTTCAACTACTCTTGAACTACGTTAGGGCAGATTTCATCAGCCCTGCATACTTGGTTGTATTCAATTTAGGTAGCTCAGGGTGACCCGAATGTGGCTTTCCGTGGGGTCTAGAATTTTTTGAGTTCTCTCCCCATTTTTACAGAAGGAGGCCTGCTGCCGTTCCCGGGTCCTGGCTGTACGTGCGCGTGGTGATCCAGGCCCTGTGCAAGCACAGAATCTGCTCCACGGCTTGGATAATTTATGATGTTTCCTTTTCTCTCTGGGGAAAGAGGATTTAGCATACAGACCCCCAGTTGGGCTACACTGACAAAAGTGTTATTTAACCTGCTTTGTCTTTGTTCTGGACTGTGTCTTTTTCCTTGATAGGAAAAATTACCTTGAGTCACCATAAATCTTTCGGTGAATTTGGAAGTAAAGGCGGCATTGATGACTGACTTTTTTTTTCTCCTTACTGCTTTGTATGTTTGGTGTAATTTGTTTTGCAGTTCTCTCCCTGATTTTTTTTCCCTCTCCTCCTCATATGCTCTTCCTTGATATTAACCCTTACTTGTGTGTTACTATTTCCATATTAGTGTTTAATTTTTGGAGTTAAGATCAGAGACATCCCATTTCATTTCTGTCAGTTTGCTATTGTAACCTTAATATAGTCTGTTCCAGTAAGTTCCAGCTTTACATCGCTTCCCATTGGAAGTCTGAGAGATCCGGTGTCTACCAGTTCCCCCAGCTTGCTGGTGTCTCCTGTTTTGTAGTCCAGTGTCCTTTTCGTTGTCTAATCTTACCTTTTCTCAGAGAGCAAAACATTAGAGGTCATGATTCTCTTTCATCCAAGTTATCTTCTGGTTACAGTCTTTAGCCGGTTCATTCCGGTTAGGTAGGAAGACATTGAAGCCAGCTGATGGCATCGTTCAGCTCCTCCACCTTCTGAAAAACCACGCTGTTCTACCACGCTTGCCGAGCAGGGCAGGCACACTACGACTGGTAGCATTGCTTTCCCAGTGGCTGACTAGCTAATTTCCTATGACCGCTATGGACAACTCCTGTTATTGTTGTGTGGAAGTTTCTAGCTGTACTCTATGGCTTTGTCCTCCCTCCAACAAAACATGTATTATTTCGAATTCCCAGTTACATTAAAGCGCAATCTGATTTGATGGTGGGAACTACATTTACCATTAAATAAACAAACTGAACTGCAAACTGCTGTTTTGGTTCATCCATGTTTGTGATCTGTCATTTGCTGTGAGTGACCAAACTTGATGCGCGTGGATTTTCGTTCGCATAAAACCACAGGGAATGTTGTGTTTGATCTGAACATCTTAGTCACAGGAGAGCAAGGAGATTTGGTATGTGAACAAAACTGCTCACTATTCTCTTGTGTAAAGGGCCTTGGACATCCACTCAGAAAGCAGAAACAACAGCATATGACTTACGTGCCCAATTACACACTGTGTGTAACTAAATAGCTGAACCGAACAGTTCACAAATGCTCTATAGTCTGAAAACAGCCAGTTAAAGTCTCCAGCAAAAGACAGCATGCGTTCAGAGAAATTGGGCTGCTTTAAGGCTTTGTGAAAACAAAAAAGGGCAAATTTGCAGCTATCCCTAAGGAATTATCTGTGAGCACTATCTGCAAATAATAATTTAATCAGCTTATTTGGCTGCCCATGGTCACAAAGCTGTAATTGATTAGAAATGATCCTTTTTGTAACAAAATAAGGCTGCAGAATAAAAATGAGATTCTAAGGTGATTCTAATGTGCCCTACTCTGGCAATATGATAAGGAGCAATTCTGTAGAAAACCAAAGAATCTCACAGCAAAAGGTTTGGGGACTATTACAGAGAAGTCTTTTTTCAGACTTTAGGGTGTTTTAGACTGAATTTGGACTTTCTTTCCTTTTTTTTTTTTTCCTTTTACAGTGTATTCATGTTTCCTAGGGAGCTGAATGGGGGAGAGGGACTTCTTTCAAAGGCCACATGGCCCACGTCCAATTCTGATAGATAAAGTCAACCTGCTTGGCCCCACCACCAGGAAATAGGATGCTGCCCCTTTAAGCGGACTGCGAGGAGTATGGAATTACGGCTAACTTGGTTTGGAGCCTTTGTGTAAGGCTTTCAGGAAGAGATAAACCATTAATCATGCACAATTACTCTGACCTTGCATGAACTAAAGCCTCTCTGAACACATAAGATTACCGTCTCTGGGGACCTTGGGATACTGACACGATCAGCTCAGTACCAGGGCACTGGAAACCGCTGCACAAAATGGCTGAAAGCTTGGCCTTTATTTCCTTGTCTTAAACTGGAGTCTTTCTTTCCACCCAGGACAGGTATTTATCTCTCTAACATGCTTGCAGTGTAAACTAAGGAAAAGTCATTTCCCTTGAGCTGGGATTTGAGTTCACAGAATGCAAGTGGCAAATGATGGCTGTGCTTAAGAGAATAAATTACATTTGGGTTTTGATCAAATGTTTTCTTACACTTACTGAGGTGGAGCTCTTCATACTTACTTCTGCTGTCTCCCTGTGGGGGACCCCCTTTTTCTCTGGGGTTAGTTCAGCTCTTAGCACAAGTATTATGGTCAATGGCAGAGATTCTTAGGTAGTTCTGCAGTGTAATTTATTTTTGTGGGTATTATTGCTTTCCCAGTACCATCCTTACCTGTTTTAATTAGATTTTAGACGGTGATTTTCGGGGTCAGTTTACATTCCCTCTATTAGTCTTGTTTAGTATTGCTGTCACCTCTTAAACTCATTAAACAACCATGTCTCACACATGTACTATGATATACTTTCCTCTCTCTCTTTCCCCAACCTCCTGGCACTAGCAGCAATACGTAAAAAAATGATAATAAATGAACAATTAAGTATTTATTCATTAAGTAATTATTGATTTCAACTTGTCGTTTTTCAAAATTAGGGTGAGCTAAAAATGCCCATGAACAGGTGCAGCAGCTCACCTGACCAACTCACTGAAACGCAGTACCTTGTTTACGTTTGATCCTTCATCTGTGTTTGATCCCTGCAGCTTCATTCACTTACAAAATTTATAAATATTTTACTTAACAATGTAAAAAGATCACATATATATTTACTGAAGTGCAGCATCTATTTTGAACATAATTTCACATTGATATAACTATCTTTTCTCCCTTTTCACAAAGGAGTAATTGTATGTGTGTATTTGGATCTGCAGTAGGAAGTTTATACTTACAATTAGTAAGTTACAACAGTAAGTAGCACTTAACGTGAGTAGTAGAAGATTTGTGTGTGGAGAAGCCCTGCAGAGCGCTTGTCTTGCTGACCCTAGTTTACATCTTTAGAAGATAAAATACCTTTTAAAAAGATATGGTCTTCATCTTTGGAAAACTCCAAATGTTTTTTTTTAAGGTCTTGATTTTACGCTGCCCATGACTATTTGACTTCAGTGGTAGAAGATCTAACTAGAAGACTACAAAGTTTCTTGTTACATGTTTTTTATTCATTTGTATTTTTCAAACCCTCAATCAAGCTTGTCTCCATTACAAGGAAGGTTGACATGAACATGAATTCTGCTATTTTAGCCTTTATTTTTCTGCAAAAAGATTTATGTTTGAAACCAAACCTTTCCCTGTATACCTCTCAGGAGTACTTCATTGGAACTTGCACAGATTGCTGCCCCTTCCTTTGCTCTATGTGTGTCAAGGACTTGGAAAAACTGTAATCTTACATAGACTTTATGTATCAGTATTTTAAGGTTCCAGCAATAAAAAGTTCTGTCCTCTGAAGCAGCAAATTGTTAATTTTTCAGAGATGAGGTTTTAAGAAAACTGAGATGGTTCATCGTGCGTTACAGGGCTGGATGATGGGATCCAAACTAAAATAACGTGTCCAATTCTGACCAGCACCTCTATGTCGCAGGCTTTGTAAGAGGATGGGTAAGTCCAAAAGAAATAAATATGCTCTTCACATAGTGAATGATGCAGAGAAATATGTCTTGGGAACTCCTCCCTAAAAAGTGATTTAGAAGGTAGGCATGATGAAAATGCCACAAGTACGGTGGTAAGGAGTTTTTTTAACAGGTAAGATATCTGGCAGGAACGTCAAACCTGTTGCTTCAGGACATCTGTCGCTCTCTAACTACTGGAGGTAAGGAGAAGTTTTTTATAAGGAAGATTTCTCTAGATTGTTTGCTGCAAGCTTTCTGCACAGTGTTCCTGAGCCATGTTCATAGTCACTGTTAATAGCAGACTGCTGGATTTGGTAACAGCTGATTTTATATTTTATATCAGAAGAGTATTAAAAGGCTCTCTGTGCTGCTAGGCATTGAGGATGAGAGCCTGGTTAGAGGGAGCTGTCCAGTACTAGCTGGAGAAGACAGATACTGTGCTTGCTCTTCTCCCCGGATATTTTTTTAAGTTGCCATCAGCCAAAATACAACAGTCTGTAAGGGCAAGTTGATTTTGTCAGTATCACTAAAGCAAGATGTTTCTGAACATTGAACTTGCTTGTAGTCCGGACAAAAAGATATTGGAAGTATAAAAGCAAGATGTTAGCTGCCTGGGTAAGCCACACTGTTGGGATAGATTGCCATAGGATGTGGTTGATTCATCATCACATGGAGTGTGCAAACTGAGACTGCATGTCTGTCTTAAACTATTCTGCATTTCAACCATGAGATACTGCTCTTAGTAGTGTTGAGTTTATGTAGTGGGGAAGGATAATTCCTTTCACTGCAGGAGGTTCGAATAGTCTGTGTTTTGCAGGATTTCAGGCCATATGACAGCATTGGTCCCTTCTGGCGTTAAGTATGTGAATCCGTGAAATTATCTTTTGCTGAATTGTGGTGCTAAGGCACAGACTTGCTCTGTTTGTGGTCTGTGGGGCCACAACTGCTCATGGCGCTCTTGGGCAGCTTCGACGCAATGCCAGTTTCTTAGAAGCGTGGAGTATCAACCCTGCTCCTCTTTTACGAAAGGGGCTGCAGAGGGGGTAAGAATTAATTGTGCATGGTAAAAGGCAGGAGCTTGGTGGCAGGAGGGGATGAGGGGACTCTGTGCTGATGCATATGCTTCACTGCACATGCTGTGAGGGACAAAATCAAACAAAAGTAGATTCTCATCTTACGTAGAACAGCTTCAATCAGGAGTGAATCGGCTGAAGTCAGTGTCAGAGTTGCATCAAAATAAAGCTTGAAGTCAGTGTATCAGGCCCAGGCTGTTTTTCTGCTTTGTTTTTAGTCCTGTGGCACCTCATTGTAACCAAAGATCTGGAAAGATCCATTGTAAGAGGTTCTAAAATGGAACAGTTTACCATTTGGAGGGAAAAGGACTTCCTGCTTGCAGTCCAGATGTTTATTCTGTATCTACACTGCAGTGCTGTTAGTACAGCTAGTGTAGTTGTTCCCGAGACATCTGTTAATGAGCTGGCTTTGATACCATTGTCTGCACTGCCAGAACCATAACGTACTCCATGTGGGCCTACAGGCTGATCTTAAAAAAGTACTATAGACTCTGCATCTCCCTCTTGCTATGCTGCTAGGGGTATTGATGCTTATTACCTTACAACTAGCTCAGCCATGTGTATTCAAGCTATTCATACTTTGGACTGAAAGTGTGGATGTTTTCTTTAGTTTTAGTTTTACAAAATCTAAAACCTGATCAGACAGATTCTGCAAGTCCTGAACCTGTCCTGGTTTTGCCGTTCTCTATTTGAAATTTGAAGGCCTTTTTGTGGGGGTCAGAGAGATAAAAATTAGGAGAGACACACTCAGGCAATGTGTCTATGTAGATCTGTGTAGATTCTCTGCTGCTGACAGTGCAGGTAACTCAGTTAAACCAGCGGAATAGTTGGCTGAGGGACTGTATCATACTAATAGGAAAGAGAGAACTCGAGGGGTTAAAGGCAAGAGCATCCTTTTTATAATTAGGACAGATCAGAAGTGGAGCAAAATGTTCTTGCAGCTGAATCAGCTGCCCTCTAACCAGCCTGGAGTCTGGAGCTGGGGCCTGATGGACACTTGTACAGAATGCAATTTAATCTGTAATGGCTGAGGAGGACTCCTCAAAGTCTGCGGCAAATGGCAATTATTGTCCCGTTTTGTCACATCCCCCCCAACCAAAGCAAAAAAAAGAGGAAAATTAATGAAAATAACAACAAGGAAGGATCCTAACTAGCATGCCCTGCCTCCCCCTTTCTGTTTAAAAATTGTCTGCAATGTAGTGAGTGAAATGAGCTGCCCAGTATAATAAAATCTCTCAAGCACCAATGTGAAGCAAGAATTCCTCCCCCACCCACATGCATATGCACCCCTTTTCCCTAATGAGCAGAGAGACGCCAGCTTGGGGGCTGCAGCCGGTGTTAAATTAGCAGAGAAGGCCATCCGAAGTGGGCTGACTCCAGCGTAAACTGCCTTAAGTGTCTGTTTATTAAATCACACTACCGCTTAGAGTCTGCCCTGCTGCCACATCAGAGCTGTCTGCATACAGACAAATCCTGGGCAGTCCCAGGGGAACTTGGTCCGACTGGATACTGGTACTAATAAAGCCAGGGGGGAGAGAGCAATCTGCCACCAACAGGCCCCTTGTTAGACTCCATCACGTGGTGTTCTTCAAGAGCAGAAAAGGCTTTATCTAAGGTCACTGTTTGCACTTGTAACAGCAAGGAACCTGGATATCTTGAACCTGTAAAGTCATCTTCCTCCCTCCGTTTTACAAAATGTAAGTCATGGCAGGCATTTTCTCGCTAAACTGGCTTGTATAAGTCTTGGAGCAGTAGCTTCCCTGTATCAGTTCTTATTGGGGAGTGTGGCCTTCAACTTCAACTCTCCTTGGGTTACAGTGGGAGCAGGTTGTTAATACCTAATGATTTTCCAGGAGAATTCCTTGGTGTCAATCTATCTAAGGCTTTGGAAATAGCAAATCTACTGTTCAAACCTTAAGCCATCATATTAAAGCAGGGGAAAATCAAACTGCTTGTGTATATTTGTACAGTGTGAGGTACAATGAGGGTTTGATTCTGGATGGGATTTCTGTGCATGCCTGCAAAACAGTAATATCACATACTCTGCAGTTCAGACAGACAGGAGAGATATATCCAAGCTGTAAATCCTGTCAGTCAGGAGACATCACTTCTTTTTCTGCTGGTTCTGGGAGAAATTATTTACCAAGAGCCCTACTATATTCCCTTCTTTCTCAAGGACTAGTTCTTAAATACAATTGGAACCAGGGCTGCTGGTTTATGACTCCTACTGCTTATATTACCAATTGCACTGTCTTACTCCTTACTCTACGCTTCCAACATAAGTCGTCTTTTCTGCGTAAGTACCCGGAGAGGAATCTTGGTGAGAAGTGGATAACCCTCCCATCCCGTAAGGAAGCCTAGGATAAAGTTTTGGAAAAGTCTCTGAAATAGTCAAAGTTTGTTCTCATGAATTGTAGTGGTTTGAACAGCTCTTAAATTTGCCAGCCTTCCACTTAGCACAGATATTTCTCTGTAATGTGATTTTTAAGCTTCAAACAAGTTTCATCCATGTGTTGTCACATCAGGAAATTAAATGTACAGCATGCAGCTCTGTTTTTGTTTATTTTAACAGATTGGTGGATACTTCCATACACGTATCCCCTGCTCAGCCTGCTGTTTCATGTCTTCCATGAGGGATTTTTGCTGCACGTAGGCTTCCAGAGACTCCATTGCAGTCTGGATGGCCGTTTTCTGTGAGATTAGGTTAGAAGTCATGGTCAAGCATCCTTTTTTGAGGTGGCCATTGACATTGTAGAAGAGCAGTAGTTGTTGAGCTAATTTGTATGAGGAAGCAGCTATGCAAAGTTTAATCTGAAGTGGTTGGTTTAGCTGGCAGAAGGGGAGAGGTGGGCTGTTTTCCATTTCCCTTTAAAATGTCAAACACTAATAGTCTCTTCCGATCATCCTGAGATTGCCAAATAATTGACTCTCGCCTACAGCAAAAACCCCCCTGATCAACAAAGCAGGAAGCTGATGACAGCAATTGCCTGAACGTGTCCAAATTAGTCAACCCCTTGCAACCCCAGCAGGGTCAACAGTGGCAGCCCAGAGGTCGTGGGGCAGCAGGAGATGGAGGTTGAAGATTGCCCTGCTTCCTCTGCCCTCTTGTGCCTCCAGGACATAGCAAGGAGATGAGGGATTCACAGCTGGAGCAGCCAGCACCTGAACTGCATGTCCAACAGAGATCTGTTTATTCAGAAGATCTGCTGTACGTTAGCCAAAACACAGGCTTAGGGTAAGGAAGGAGGAAGTGCCTGTCTTTGTGAGTGGCAGCAGAGCAGTTGTGTTCTGTGTGGGGCTGACCCAGTGTCAGCTCCTGGCATGTTTTCTCCTCCAGGGTTTGCTTGCTTTGCCGCACAGGACTGACACTTTTGCAACAAGCTGGTGTCTGTCCCGTTGCTGGATTATTTTTCTGTGCCTTTGTTTGTTCTTCCGCAGCTGTGCAAGTGACTACAGAAGTATTTGAGTGTGTGGATGTTGCCCTGGTATAGCCCAGTAAAACTTATGGATGTAGAGTATTTAGGAATGTGCATACAGTCCAGGACCTCAGAGAGAAGGCAAAGAAGGATGCCCACCAAGCCATGCCTTAGCTGAGTGCCTCATCAACACATGCAGTTAGGCGTGCTGGGTTGTTTGATTTTATAAAGCAGTGGAAGTAAAGCAGCAAAGAATCTCTGGCTCCATTCCACTCTTTCTTGTCTTTGAAAGGGCTGCAGGTGTGCCTGTGACTTCTTGAAGGCAACTCAAGCATCTAAGGGTTGTGGCATTTTCATAAAGTTATTTTAGGACTCGGAGAGAGCACAGAGGTAAAAAGAGAGAAGTGTTGTCTCGGAGCTCCCAAGCAATACCACTGTTGTTACAGGTGGGATGAGAAAGTTTTAAAACTACGCTCGTTGTCTGCTAGCCTGTATTCTTATCTGTGTTTCCTAAAGCAGAGGAGCTGGGGATGGGGAGCCTGCCCCTGACAGCTCGCTCAGTGCACTGCTGCAGGTCAGGACCTCTGCCCATGGAAGGAGCACTGCCTGTAGGCCTCCCACGTCTCCTCACAGAAACCTGGGCTGGATGCTCTGTCACGCTCTGACAAAGGTCACTTTTATATCCTGTCTTCTAAAAGGTCACAGCATGACCCCAGGTGCAGGAGAAGAGGAGGAGGGAAAAGGCGACTTTCTCTCTTTTTTTTTCTTTTTTTTTTTTTTTTTAATTTGTTGCTACCAGTGGAAAAAATATACCTTGCCTTTGCTCTTGGACTGCCCCCTCTGTCTTGACCCACACTGGCACCTTCTCTTCCTAAACGCTGTAGTGTAAGCTTTCCCCTTGTAGGCTTAACTGGCTGGTTGCTGGATTTTCTCCTCTTTCTCCACTTTGTTCTATCTGCATAGCTGTCTCTGTCCTGTTGATACTTCTTCAAATTAATAAGCAAACACTTCCAATCTTCCTGTGCCCTCCAGATGTAAAACTGTATGAGCACAGTTCTTTACCACAGTTTTTTTAAGATGCATGAGCACACACATAAAGGTAGATTTTTCTCCCTGAGGGCTGGGAGGGCAGGAAGGTAACAATCCTTCTCTGACTCATTCAGGTACATTGTCGTAAGTGGATAAATCTCCTGAAGGGAAAACTACTTTCTCTTGCTCCTTTCTGTCATCGTTTACACATGTCAATGAGGGACAGGGATGAGAGGTTAAAGCCAAATCCTCAGGTGTCGTACCCTGTGCTGCATAGCTGTTTCCCAAACTAGGATTCACTGAACCAGCTAGAGGATGAAAATAATTTCTTTTTCTTGACTTAAAAAAGGACCAATGGCTAACGAGACATTTATGTTCAAACTCTATATGGTTTCAGTTCAGGACTAGTGTCTTTTAAGTGCTGGGTCATCCTTCCAGTGCTATTTGAAGTTCTTCCTTGTCATAGAATTTGCAGCAGCAATAGAATTATTTTCTGCATTTCAGATATCGATGGAAAGGAAAAATATAGGAGGTCTCTCAGTGTCTGCTCATTTTAATAATTTTTTTTCCTTATGGGTTGGACTCTGTTAGCAAAGACAGGTTCTGGACACGATTCTCTGTGGGGTGCTGCAGTGACTTGTTACAGATGCTAGTTGTAGTCCTTCAAACAACAGAAGTGGGAGATTCAGTTCTAGAGACATAGTTGACTTTGTAAGGACAATAACTTGATACAAGCTATTTTATTTGCAGTGTTCATTCTTCACAAGGAATTTCCTTAAGATGTTTAAGCAGAGATATAAAGAGATAGAGAGAGAAACATGGAGGAGTTGCTTTTCAGAGAACTCGTAACTTTTAAGTCGGAAATGGCCTGCCCCTGGCTAGTCTTTGACAAATAGATAGTCAAGATTTAAATTCTGTAATAAAATGTAATAATGTTACATCTATCTTAGATATATGTAAGGGCTCTTATTGCGCACATATGAGTCACATCTCACAATATGTTTTTTGAGATAGTGTTCCTTTAATAGACGTACATGCTGTGAGCCCAAAGTAATTAAGTAACTAAAGACTGGCTTACTTTCAGTTGTGTGAGCACCTTAAAAAATCCACGCCTGATTCCTGAGATCTCAAAGGCAATTTATGCAACTTGCAGACAACTCACTAGACCCCAGTCTACTTGTTCCTGACCATTAAGTAACCAGATTGATAGAATTCTTTATATTGACCAGGCTACAGAAAAGGCAAAACCTGTGAAGAAGTAGTAACTCGTATAAGGTCAAAACCTAGGTCATGGTTGAGCTAGGAATACCAATGAACTGGGCAACCTGTTGAGCAGAAAAAAGAAAGAAAGAGCCATGATGAAGAATACCCAAAGGTGGTTTTCCGGGTTCCCAGTCAGAAGGGAGACTGTTCCACTAATTGGGTCTTAAAAGGTCTTTTCTATTCTGTTTAAATTCTTATAATAAGCCCCTCACCAAGATATGAGGGTGTCTATCTAAGGATGTCTCTCTTTTCATTCTTTTCAGCTGTGTTTATTTTCCTCTCTCCCCTCACCCATTCTTTGCAAGTTCATGAAGAGCATTCAGACCCCATGAGGGGGTCTCTACAGATCCCCTAAGAAGATTAAGCTCTCTGAATATTTCATGCCCCTGATTGACAGCTCTTGAGGACCTCTTGTAAGCCTGGCGCCCGTATTCTTGTTTTAAAAAAAAAAAAGAGAGACAAGAAAATCACATCCACAGAAAAAAAATTGATCCTATGGGCCCGACCTCTGCTGACAGAAGGCACTAGACAGAGGCAGTTCCTCCTGGCCATCTCCCCCTCCTTTTCCCTCCCCACCAGTCTCTACTGTGAAATAAAAGGAAGGTAATGGGATTTTAAGAGGCAAGGAGTATTCAGACGACGTGGTTGCTGCCCCCTCCCCTGAGCTCCGGCGCTTAGGCTCATGGCCCCTCAAGAGCTATTGTGAGCCTCTGTCCCTGACTCTCATTCTGTGCCCGTGTTCTTCCTTTTCTAACAAGCTGACCTAGCTGAGCCGATGGCCCCTCATTAGAGGGTGAACTGAAGAGCAAGCCCTGTGCTCTCCTGCAGCCGTTTCACCCCATTAAGGGTTGCCCCCTGGATGACAGCGGGAAAGGGAGCCGGCGACCTGTAAATTCTCATCAGGCTGCTTTAGATTCTCCCTTCCCCCTTAATCATCCCGTAATAGGCAGCTGAGAAGTTTCTCCTTTATTTAGAAAGGCAGGGCCGAGGAGATCTCCTCACATGCTGGGTTTAGGAGATATTCCTTGGTAAGAGGAGGATGAAGTGGGGAGAAAGGCAGAAGGAAACAACTCCTAGCCCTTCTTACAGCTGGAGTGCAGTGAGATTTACTGCTGCACTTGCTATAGATACCGGTGTTAAAGACAGCAAGGGCCTGTTTGCTTCTTACCTGATGCTAAAGGAGTAAGTGCATTGCACAGAGTCTGTTCCTGTAGCCGGGTGGCAGTTAGCCCGGGAACTGTTAAGCTTACCTGAGAATTGTAAATCTTACTAGGAATAGTAATTGTACCTACAGAAACACTAATGATGACAGGCCCTGATCCTTCCACTTGCTGTTTACTGGTTTCAGAGGGTCACTCGTCATTCTCAGGATCGTGCCTCTTCTGGCTAACCCATTTCTGGGGCTGGCTTGAGATACAGGTGTAGATTTCTTGTGTGGCTTATGGAAATTTGGGTTTGTAGACCTTTGTTTCAGCTCATTTTCAGACCAAAAAGGAGCATTTTACAGGATTGTGCTGCTAGGGCATGTTTTGGTTCTGCTAACAGGTGTGTGACGAGAGGGAGAGGAGATGGAGCTCATTCCTTCTCAGAGTGAAAGCACTGGAAACAGTCATGGTTTTGACTGCCTGTGTTTCCTGAATGTAAATGAGGGTGAAACTTTAAAGCTGTGTTTTGAACTGAGGTGGAACAGGCTGGGTGGGGAAGCAGTCAGGGTGAGGGAGCCTTGTCAGTACTTATCAGTAACATAACCCCCCACCAGTGCTAGATGAGAGCGAGCATCTTTTCATGGATTTAGCACATCTCGTGTCTGCACCTCACAGATTGAGTACTTCTTCCCTTCTTTGGACTCTACAATGGTTGCGGTTATTGGTCTCTTACTCCAGATTTAAAGTTTATTTTTTAAGATGTTGTTTATAAGATGATTTAGAGCCTGGAGAACATAGAGGGAAGGATGCGTACGCTGCTCTGAAGCAGGTATCTATTGGCAGTTACTGCGAAGGAAACCATTAATATATGAGAACACTGAATTTGCCTGAGGTCTCCGTTTCACTTATCTCTTGATGCACTTGTTCAAGTTTGGAACTAACCAAAGAGCAGGAGTACCAGTCGTCTCAGATCAGTGACAGACTTATGTTAGCAGACGTGACCTGCTTAGCTACCTTATGGAATTTTAACTGGGTGTTTCAGGCAGAAAGCAGTTGAGTTAAGGCTATAGCAAGTCAGCCTCCCACTTCTGCTTTATTCTTCACAGTGCAAGGGTGGGTGGTAAGGAATCTGTGAAGTCCTCGGTTCCCCATGCAATAGTCTTCACTGATAAAGAAAAAGTAGTTGCTACAGGTGGGAGTAAGTGAACTGAAAGGTCCTAGCAGTGTTTGTTCTGGATGGACTTACATTATTTAGGGTAAGGATGGCTGGGGAGGAAGGGTAGAAAAAGGGAAACAGATAAGTTAGAGGCCTCTGCTACGTGCACAGAAATTGGCACAGCTTCCTGTTGGCAAGTTGATGGGAATCATCCATGGTGCTGGGGATACTCCACAAATTTGTTGCAACAGGATCATGACCATGCAGGTAGAATGGTCACTGCTGAATAATTAGGAGACTTTACGAACTTTTTCAGTACTCTAACCATTTTCTTGCTCAAGAATCCAGAATTGCTGGATTCAATTTAAAGTCTCCTCTTTGATGTTAGGCTTGCCTGCTCAGTGTGATTGATCTGCAATGTAACACATCTTATATTAAACTTGAAAATCCTTCCTATGTAGATTCAGTATTTCCGTGTGACGTATGGCTGGACACTCTGTTAGGACTCGGGACCATTTGAGTAGCGGACTCTTCAGGTTACATGTAGGATGTTATATTTAAAAGGCACAGGCAATTTTATAAAGCATCTCTTGAGCCAGTAAGTTATCCAATAACATCACCTTTTTAAAGTCAATTATTATTTTTAATAACCGATTGATCTCCCATTTCCTTGCAGTAGCAATCTTGGTGGAATGCCAGTGCCGTTCCTCAATAGTGCTTATCCTGCCAGTGTTCTCTGGATGGGGTGTGCAGCTTACATCGCAGCTCGCCTACGGCTACGGTTCGTTATTTTGGTTTAGGGGGAAGAGAAGAGCATCTGGGTGTTTATAACCATCATGGGAAAGGTTTGTATACAGATAGAATCAAAGGAAGCATTAGCTTTTGATTAGTCTCACACCACTGGTGACAAGCTTTATAAAGGCTCAATTATTACGGCACAATATTGCGACCCTCAGTCTAGTAGTTATCTCATTTGTTCCCACTGCCGCTGCCAGATGGAGCTCAGCGTTCCACCCTGCGTCCTGCCTGTTGGTCCTCTGTGCCTGGGGAGTTTGCTGTGCAGACAGCAAACTGTTCAAGAACAGTGCCAGTGGTTTTGGAGGAATTTAATCCTCTCCTGCTGAAGTGAAACGATGGGACGTGGACTAGGCTTTCGTCTTAACTGTAGCCACTGATATGAAGTGGAAAAAGCTCAACAGACTTCCTCGTAACCCTACCAGATTCGGGAAGAATAAATCCTAGGTCTGGGAACGTTTTTCAAAGTTCTGAAATAGGAAGAATCGTATCCACAGTTTTCGTGTACTGGGTACAGTCTCTATAAACAAAATCCTTGATCTAACATCAGTGAAATCCTTTTTTAGTCTAGTTCTTTGACTTAAAGCAATTGTATAAGAAATTGCTGTCTGATTCCTTAAAATCCCTTCCTCTACTCAGCTTTGTCAGGCTGAGCAGAACAACTGAGAATGACAGAGCCTGGAGACAAAACTACCCTTTAGTCATTTCCAGCTTCTTACATGGTTTGCTCAGTCTCTCTCGTAGACACAGAGAAGGAGCTCTTCAGAAGTAACTGAATGCCTACCATCCTCTCATCACTCCTTTTCCAATTTTAGATGAGCAACAGATAAAGCGGGGAAGACTGAAGGTCATTGTTCTTGGTGGCAATTAGAGGTCAACCTGCTGGCCTACTTGCAGATTTTTGCTTCTTGTGAACCACACTATTTAATCTGTAATTAAACAAGAGATACTTTTGTTGGAACGAATCTGCTGACATTTGGGACTGATGGGATATTTTCACTACCCAGCCTTTAGGTATCTACCTTCATTGATAAGATTAGGAGAATAATCACATATGCTATGCTCCTGCTCTGAACGCTCTAGAGAAGCCTGCCTACCTCCCTCTTCTGTCTGCACAGAGACTTTAGAGAGAAGTCCTTTCCCTAACTTTAGATGACTGAGGTATAAAATAGCAGACAGTAAAAATATCCCTCAGTGCTACAAGCTCCTTTGCTTAGGGAGAACTATAAAAATCCTTATGCCCTGGTGTGTTGCAATGGTCAAGAAGGTGTTGGGTTTTTTTTTATTTCCAGGAGCAATTTCTATCTCTTATTTTAGATGAAGCATGGTGGAGTATACAGCTTATTGATAATATCTCATGAACTGGCTCTTCCCATTAAGGTTTTTTCAAGAGTCAGAGTTGCTGCAGTCCTGCCAACCCTCCCCGGAGTGGCCTTTCTGTGGTAACTGTGGCAAAAGGAGACTCTCTGACCTCTGTATTAGAAGAGAGGTGGTCTGGGTTTGCTGTGGGCATCTCCAAATTGCAAATACATTTCACCCACCCAAGTGGAAAACTATGCATAGCTGTGGTGCTGTGTATGTTAAAAAGTGGTTATCACGGTAATAATAGGATGAGAAAACTAAGGTTTTTCGTTAGGAATAGAAGAATGTAATGGAAAATCTAGGTTCCCTATTGAAATGGTTATCCATGTTCAAAACCAGGGTGGAATTTAAACTTGTTTTTTAGGGTTCTGAAATTTCTGGATAATTTTTTCCGTTTTAATTTGTGGTTAGGAATAGAACCAGAAAGACCAAGATACCTCCCAATTTCTTCTAGCATTTGGAGTTCTGACTAGAAGTAAAAATGTACTAGAAATCACACAGAAGATAATAATTTCCTCAAAGGTTTGGAGCCTAGTTTTGCAAAGTTAGGAGATTTGCTTCAGTTTCCAGTTAGACTACAGTCACGAGTGCTTAGCTGGGTCAAAGACAGGGCCTGGGTTTGCAGAGATCTGTGTGAGTTGGGCCCTGTAAAGGCAGGATTGAGGTCTTGAGGATTTTCCCCTCCTCAGGTTGCACTAGTTGCTGCATGGAGTCCAAGTCAGTGGGGGACAATCATTGCCTTTGCGTTCCCTCATAAGAGAGAAGAGGTTTTCACTGAACGTGATCATAGGTCTTCAGAATGTCCCCTCATCTTTGAGGGGATGAAGATGTCACCAAAGAGAAACACTGGCTTTTCATCCAAAAGTGAGCTCTTTTGCAAGGAAAAGGATCACGTTTATGTTTGCAGTGGCTGCATTTTGCCTTGAATAAGTGGGCTAAAATTTGGAGTTGAAATCCATGAAATATTTTCATTTGGGTAGAGTGAGATTCTTTTTAAACCAATTTTACCAATAGTGAGAGCTGTAAATTTAGTATGACATAATGCGCTGCCAACTGCAGATGTTTGAAAGCCTGTGGGGAGGAAGGAGTTAAGGATTCTGCTCTATGAGCCATCCACAGCAGGGAATGACCCAGTTTAAAAGGGTTAACAGTATTTGGTTTTTCAGAACTATTTGTTATATCAAGTTAGTGCAGCAGAGGTCACACGGGTCACTGTGCCTCCCCCTTCCCTTTCCATTCCCAGCCCCTGCTTCGTTCCTTGTTTCTTCTCTAATCTGATGACCTCAGACACAGCTCTTTCCTTATGATGTTCTTGACAGCATCTTCAGACAATATGCAGCTCGACGCCAGTTGTCTTACGCTTTTCCTCCTGTCCCTCAGGAGAAAACCTTGGATGCTAAAAGGCACTTTGTGCAGTGGGGGAAAGCCTCAGCAATTTGTTCTGTGGGTTTTGGACAAGAGTAGCTCAGAAAACAGTTTTCCTTGTGTGTGCACTCCTAGCACGACTGTCTTTCCTTCCTGGTGTGTATTTGTTTGTTTCTGGTTTGGTTGGTTGGTTTGGGTTTTTTTGTTTATTTTGAGTGTGTGTGTGATTAAAAGCCTTCTGTAAGTCCTGATTTATCCACTGTGCCTTCTGGTCTCTTCTGTCATGGTGTTGCTGAGTGTGTCTTGCAGAAGTTCTGAGTGAAAGCTTTTTGGGGAGCACGGGTTAACATGTTACTATTTGAAAATGGTAACGGGAAGTTTTGGCTGGAATTTGCAAGTGCCTTTAGCAACGAAATGAGGTCAGATATGCTATTGTAACTGTGAGAGTTGAGTACAGAAAATGCTGTTGAGAAGGTTCTCATCCTCGTCCCTCCCCTCTGACCCCTTCTTGCAGTCGAGCCTTCTCTTAGATTTTTGCCGGTGCATTTTTATGACCTACTTTCAAAGGTACTGAAGGTCTGCAGAAAGTGGACTCCTGAAAGTGAAGGAAAACTTCAGGTGCTTGATGTCTTTTGAAAATCAGCCTAGAATTAGATGATAACTGTCATGCTTATGTATATTTTTAGTCTTACCGGCCTCACTGTGTTAACTTTCTGTCACACCATCAACAAGGAATAAAATACAAAATGCCCCACCTGATATGAAATCAGGAGAGATCTCCTTTTCCTGGTTCCTCAGTTGCTTGTGTTTTACTGTTTCTCCTTCTTCTGCACCTGTGCTGCTTTTGACATCCAGTCAGGTGATTTTTAAAACAATGTTCCTTATTCTGTTACTCATTATGCAGCCAGAGCTGGGGGAGTTACACATGCTGTTGGGGGTAAAATTGGTAAGAGCATAATGGACCTTTTTTCTTCCTTTGCTGTGGTTTGACCTGGTTTCTGAGGAGGGTGCTTTGGTTTTTTAGAGGGATGGGATAGTCTAGTCCTGGATGTCCTTAATCTCCTGAGTGAAATGACTGACCACCAAAAAGCTACTGCTGGTAGTGTTAAAGCTGTTTCTTGCAGCCTTCCCGGGGCTGGGTAGCTGCCAGACCTCAGTGTTTTTAACAGAGCTGAGGGATCAGAGAGAAAAAATGCCCGTGCATATTTGCTCGAATTCAAAAGCAAATTGCAACTCAAGTGTGCTTGTGTGGCTTCCATTTGCTTCCTGGTCATGTTCAAGTACATAAGTGCTACTAGTGTGAATATTAATTAGAAAGCAAAGTTTAAGGCTGTCTCTTCTGTTAGAACTTTTTTATACTGTACTCAAAGAAAATCCAGGATTTTTAGTTCAGTCACGACAAATGGATATATCTGGAGAGCAGACCTTTATTCATGAATAAAGTTTCACGTAGCTGGCAAAAGCAAAGTTGGAATAATATGTTTCATTGTCAGTTTTCTCAATTCACACCTTGCTTCTTCTCTGTTGATAAGTTACAAAGTCTGTTTCCCAGTAGCATGACCAGCTGCCACTGGGTAGGAATCGAAATGATTATTTTGATTTACATGTTTTGCTGGATAAATCACAAAAAAATGGCAGTTTTGCATACAGTGTTTGTGGTCAGCTGTTTATTTAACTTTAATATTGAGCGTGAGGCTTGGATGTAAGACAGTTGCAAGTGCCTGACAACAAATGTGATAGCTGTGGAATACTTGGTGTTTTTCCCCAAAGATTATGAGGGCATAATACATGTAGCATGAGAGGACTGTGTTCAGATACTGTGTTCGGGCAATTCTGAGTTCTACTTTCAGCTTTGACATTAACTCTGTCTTCAAGCAAGTTAGGTAGCATTCCTGCCTCAGTTTCCCTGTGAGTGACTTGGGGATTGTACTGTGAACTCATCTACCTCACACAGATACTGTTTCTTCTTTTTATATTATAGCAATTTAGGAATGTTTGGTGACCAACCATAACAAAAAGGGTTTGAAGTCATAAAAATTTTGGCTAATGGACTTGTTCGGCTGAGCGACTGTTGAACATATTGGAAGAAAATGTGTTTAAGTTTCACCTTCTTTAACCTTAGGTGGAACATTCCTAATGTTTCATGTTACCCAGGATAGCATAGGTATTGAATCCAGTATCTGTGTGTTTTAGATCTTTGTTCTAGATTCTCTGGGAAGATTTCAGATCTTTGCTCCAGGGCCTGCCCAGATGTTTCAGGATTCTAGAGAGTCATGGAGTTGCTGTGTCATTTATTATGCAGTTCTCTTTGCATCTCACCATTGCTCTCAGGACTACAGGTTTTTGGAAGCACAAATGTGGTGGAGAAAGGGAGTATCTGGAGAAATGAAACCCTTTCAAGTTTTTTTTTGGGGGGGGGTGTTGGTTTTTTTCTTAAAGAAAAAGGCAAGACACTTCCTCTTCTGTCATTGCAGCGTTCTTCTTACCCACCAAGTCATCTAGCTCCAAGGATGGTATCGTAACAGGGAAATGTCAAATAACAGCAAGATGTATACAGTTTCTGTAGCAGGGAGGAAAGCATCAAAACAGGAATGGAAATTGGCAGGAGAAGCTCTGCAGCTCAGAAAGACAGTGAGAGAGGAAGTCAGTGAGTGCAAAAGGATTCCCTCTCTCCCCACCTCTCAGCCCCCACCCTCTGTCCTTCCTCCACACCCCACCGGGGGAGATGGGAGAAGAAACTTGGCAAGCCATCTTGTCGCCAATCAATCTGTGGTGTAACAATTAGCACTTAAGCAGCACTCACGCTAAACACAGGCTCAGAAAACACTTAAAAAGGAAAAGAAAAAAAAAAACCAACAAAACCCCAACACAACAACAGGGGAAAGCTGGAACAGATCAATGCCACGCCGAACAGGAGGCACCTAATACCCCATTATTGACGAGGACGATAGCGCTTTAAGTGTGTGCTCTCCATGCTGAGCAATTAGCCAGCAGGACCACTGCAGTGAAGGCAACTCCACCACAAGAACGCACCCTCCTGCTGCTGCCCACCACTTCCCCCAAGAGGTGTTTGATGACAGCTTCATTTGTTAGCGTGATTCCAATGGCTGGCGGCGCCGGCATCCTTTCCATTATGGAAGAGAGTGCGAGGGGAGGCTGGGCAGTAGGTCTTCTCCCCCCCTCCCCCTGGCCTGTGGTAACAGAATACAGTAGACACGGAGTCTGTCTGTGCACTGGCTAAATTGATTGTAATGGGTTTCTTAACGTGGTGAAAGAGCCGACTGTTTTCTCACCTCTAAGAAAGGCTGGAGGAAGGAGGAAGTGACTCCAGCGGCTGCGGCACAGTGGATGAAAGTAAACTTTTGTTTAGTAAAGACCAGCCGACTGCAGACTGTCTCTGGCCTTTCAGCTAGCTCTCAGCAACACTGTTGTCTAGAAGAAAGGAGAGAGGGCAGAAAACAAACTGTCAGCTTCCTGCCTTGGCTCTTGCTCTCATAATAACCCTGCTGTCTGGCTGTGCTTCCGAGAAGCACACTGGAAACCTCTTAATGGCACGGAGTGTGTTTTTAGAAGGTGCCTATGGGCTAAGGCTTTCAAAGGGAATTCATGCACATGTGGAGTAGGGCATATGTGCTTTTAAATGCTTGGCTAGGCTGAGGCTTACCTCAAAAAGGTGTGCCTAGCTCCCTTAATAGCAGAAGCTAGGGCCAAGCCTAGAGAGGATATGGCCTTCTGAAGAGCATCCAAACAGCATCTGCGATTGATAAACTGGTGTTTATCTGGAAGCCCAAGAGCCGTCCTGAGACCTCCCAAGTGGAGAGACTTGTCCCAGGTTAGACCGTGTCTGTGCAGACAGATAAAACAGTCAGTCAGTCGTACCGGTTTGTCAGAGCAACCACAGCAGGTGCCATCCAGGGACTTCACGTGCACACTCTGCCTTTCTCAGTTCTGCTGAAGCCTGTCCTGCTAATCCTTACTGCATTGTTGCCTAAGCTGGCTGGGATCTGCCTAAAGAAAACAGCGCGGGGAGCTGCCCAGAGTAACCTGGCCACTGTCCATCCTAGGAGAATCATTGTCATATCTGAGCAGCCTTTGTCAACAACATAGAACAGATGACACACGGATGCTCAGGCTTTTCTGGGAGGCAGTGTGTGTTGGAATAGCTCTGTACAGAACCCTGGTCTGTTCAGCTGACGTGGGCCGTCCCCACATCAGCACGCAGTGTTGGGGTAGCAGAGGCTGGTCTCTTCAACTGCTCATTGCTAGAGAGATGCTTTGGTTCTCTGTTTTTCTTTCCATGGAATGATTTTTTTAGAGATACCACAGACTGACAGATGCCACAGAAGATGGGGAGGCCCAGAGACCTGGTGTGCAGGCACTGCCATATTGTTAGGGAAGGGGAACAGAACTGAAGTTTGACATCACAGTGGTGTCACTCAGGTTGCAGGTGGTTACACACCTTCAAACCCTTGCCTGGTTCACAAAAAACACTTATTCTCAAAGTTAGATCTTGTGAGTAAAGAAAGGGGGCTGAAAAGTACAACTTCCGTGCCATTGTAACCAGAAGCTGCTGTTTGCTTCTGACAGGAGGCTTTAAGATGATGCCAGATGGGGCCATTAAAGCTGCGCAAACAATAAGGAGCACATAGGGGAGGCTGTTAATGGATTTCTTTTGGAAGCATCAGCTGGAGCTGCTGAATGGGGCACATGACCTGTTAAAAAAAGCCACTTGAGAAATCTCTGTGCTTGCTGAAATGATGGGATTTTTTTACCCTCCCTGTTTATGCCAACCCACTGAGGGTCTGACATGCTGGATGCTCACACGCTTGTGTTTGCAGCTTTGCTCACTTGCCAATATGCTTTATGACTTGTGCTATAAAGCACTGAGATCAGTGGGCTGGATGAAGAGTCCCAACCACATCGTTCTGAACAACGAGGAAGCCACATTTAAGGAGGTGGAGGTGACTTCCATAGAAATGGTGTTTGATTCCTGCTTCTGGGAAGGGGGAGCCTACTTCTAGTGCAGATTCTTCCCATGGTTGCAAACTGGTATTTTGCATAGAAGCAAGTAGCACAATTAGAGATGGCTAGCAGGGGACTTGGGAGTGCGTAAGTTCTTATGCCTTGAGTTCTGGTGGGGGGCTTGTGTGATGCAGAGATTGTGGTATAGCTTGGCAAAGCTATGAGTTTCAGCTCACACAAGGATCTGCTACTGATTCACTTTTACAGTCTATCTTTTTTGGCAGAATACTTTGACATCCTGGCTTGCATTTAGGGAGGCTGTGTTCATTATCACAAAGGGAGTCAGCTAAAGAGTGTGCATGGCAGAACTGTATTCAACAGCTTCAGTGAAGAATTGTTCCTTTAATCACAGCAAAAATCGTACCTCAAGTAGCTATGCTTGTATAGCTGCCTGTGTACATGTGGTCACTCTTGTTCGGTTCATTCATGTGACTGCGAAGTCCTCTGTAAGTTCCCCCATGGAAGGATTGCAGAGCTGGCCCTCTGTGCCCCACGCACTGGAGACTCCGTACCTGACAGTGCTTTTCCAAGGTAAGGGTGCAAAATGAGAGCATGAAAGCCTTACACCGCAGCTCACTGTATGTGGGTGTAAGCGAGCTCACAAGACGCGGGGGAGAATCAATCCCATGGTGTGCATTGTGTGTTACTTCATTGGGTTGGGTTTGAAAGAGGAGCCTTTTCTGAGCAAATGTAAAACACTAATTTCTTGATTGAAGTTTGACTCACTCTGCTTGATTCTTTGCTGTTTGAAGCGGAGTCTTATGGTTTTCATATGGGCAGGTCAGTCGTCTTACGATGCAGTACTATGCCTCACCATTCAATCACGATGGAAATGGCAGTAGAATGATTGAGTCTTCGTTCCCTATAGGGATGCAAGGCTTGTTCTCATCAGATGATTCACTCCTGAATGGTGCTATTGTATTTATTGCATAAATAGTATGATATAAATGTGTTGATAAGACCTTGCTGAGATAAAGGAACTCAGAATAGAATAGGCCTTGGAGAACACCTTTAGAGAAAGCATGAGACGAAACATTACATTTATGTTTATCTGTGCTAATAGTGAACAATAATAGAATAACCATGGGAAAAGACGGGTGTTGGTTATCAGGGACCGGCAAGAGAGGGCTCTTCCATAGGGGAAGAGGAGCTGGGAGCTGAGGGCGACCATACAACAGGCAGGGACAGTGACCTCACCGACCAGGGTGCAGTCCCACACTACTAGAGGACTGACGACAGGGTTGGTGACATTAACACCTTCCATTCACAGTCCAGTTTGCACAGTCAGATGAGTGCAAGGTGGTGAGTCACGTCTGAGGTCAAACCAGGGAGTCCAGCCAGTGAATCAGGATCAACAAAGGACAGGCAGGACACAGGTATTCCTGTGTCACAGCTCAGGCAAGAACTGGAGACCTGAGCTTAAATGGAACTCCAGGACCAAGGAGTGGAGGTACCTGGGTGGAGTTCCCAAGTGAGTCTGTCCAGGGCTGTTGAGGCCTGTTAGTATACTCAGGACTTGAAAGTGGGTATCTCCATCTGTGCAGTGATGCCTGAGCCCGCTTCTGCACAAAACCAGCTAAAGACTAGCTTTTCAGTTGGACACAACGTCCCCTTGAAATTGCATGAAATACTTGGAGACACAAAAGGGAGCGTGTGGTTTGAATTGCGAGTGTTTGTCAAATTCTGAGGAAGTGACAGATCATTAAGTTAAACTTGGAGACAAACTTAGCATATTTCACATGGCAAAATCAAATCTCCAACCCCTTCATACTGGTGGTGCTTTACATTGGCATGGCAAACAGAAAATTTCATGATGCCAGAACCTCCTGGAGCTTACATTTGTCTCACTGCAAAGGAAGCGTTTTCTTGAGTTTTTGTAAGCAGCAGTGAAGAACTGATAAGGGAACTTTGCACGCATCATCCTTTCTCCTTGCCTTTGCTGTGGGCCTGCTGAGACAGGGAAGAAAATCTGGCAATATGGTCCCTGCCACTGTAGTTCCTAAATCTCCAAAAGCATGAATATGCAGTTCTGCAAATCCTTCCTATCCCTTGCCTGTGCCTGGGAGCCTTTCCCATCTGACAGGAAACATCTCTTGAAGGAAAATCAACTTGAAGTGTTTTCTCTGCCACTTGCCACCTTCCAACTTTGGCTGCTGAGAGAGAAGAGAAAGGCTTTTAACACCATCCAGTGACCCAGCCCTAAGTACAGTCTCCTGGATTTGATCTAGCTGGGGAGACAGGAGGTCAGCTCCAGGGGCCAGGAAAAGTGAGAGAAACCATGTCAACAGGCTGCTCCCGCCGTGTCTGAGTGGTGAATGATGAGCGTGTGACACGGTAGAAGGAGCGAGGGTGCTCACCTGGAAAATGTTGCAGGAAGCCTGTCATGGATGTTTAAGTGCTGACAAGATGTGTCTGAGATACCCTTGCAGCGCATTTAGGATAAGAGTAATCTTTCTCATGGTTCCTGATTTGGAAGGAAAGTTGCTGCCCTGGTTCATAGTGGGGGAATGAGCAGCAGGTTACAGCTTGATGAGGGGGAGTGAAGTTGTTTTTCAATATGGCATAATACTTCTTTACTTATGTAAGGACGGAAAGGGCAGTTGAAGGTGGGGATTTAATTCTGCAATCTTCCCTTGATCCATGGGTCTGATCCCAAATCAACTGAAATCAGCAAAAACTGATTTTGCCTGAGCAGGTTTTGAAGTAGGCTCTATTTCAGGAACATCTCCAGATCAGTAAATCCTTTGATCCAACATGCAACTTCTTTCTGAGAAAAATAGCCATGGGATGAATCAGCTGCCTTTCAGTGGTCAAGTGTATCCTGTGTTACCTCCAGGAATGTCACAGATCAGGCTGGAGACAGCACTGGGCAAATCTGATACCCAAAGAGTTGTAAGTAGCCCTGTTATGGTAGTTGCTGTACTAACATGTAACAGAAAAATCAGACCAGCTCAGGGTTTTATAATCTAAGAGCGTATGTACTTCTAGTCACCGTAGCATTGTCTGAGAAGCAGTGAAGACTCACCTAAGCTAGACTATACTGTATCTGTCTTGAGAAACGGATGTGATATAGTGGTGTCATGAACACAGTGCAAAGCAATTTGTCCTGCTGATGAGCTGTGCCTGACGCTTTTTCTCTGGTATCCCAGTCAGGTTGTTCAAAGTTAGCTCGGTTATCTGTGCACTGCACTCGGGTCTGCTTTGGTAATGATCAGAAATGTGCAGGAGGATTATGTGCCTGGAGACCCCTGACATGCTGTCTGCCAGTTAAGAACCAAAGTAACAGAAGTTTCTAGTAGTGTGAAGGGAAGGAATTTACTTTTGGGACTAGATTTTCCATAGTAAATTGTCTTAAGAAATAGTGACTTGTTGGGTCGTAGCACGTAGCTCCTAGTGCCTTGTCAGGACACACACATGCACTGTGGAACTGAGAATGTCTTTTGAAAAGAGGTGACTTCTCTAATTCTGACGTCAAGTTGAGTTGATAAAATGCACTGGACTTTCCTGCAGTTTTCCAGCTTACAATGCGATAAGCAAGAACAGAACTAGATCCTGATCTGCAACAGATCCTTTTCATTGATCTATTGTCAACACTTCAGTGAAATCAAGGTAAAAAAACTGGAATTTTCTACAGCTTATATGAGGGCAGAAATTTGAATCTGTTTTTGTTTCTCTTCCTCTGTTTGTTGCTCACGCTCTTAATTGCTTGACTTCTGTCACTCTGCAATAGTCAGCTGGGAGAGCTTTGTACTGTTTAGCCCTTGAGCATGACCTTCCAATCCCTGCAAAGTCCAAAGGAGAGGAAAGAGTTTTAACTGAATTTAATTGGGGTCGTCTTAGCCCATCAGCCTCTTCCTACTCACCACCTGGGGGGTTTGAGCTGGGGCCCTACTAACTGGTGGAGACGGAAGGGTGGAGAGGAGAAGATATCTCCACGTCAGAGCCGTGCAGCTGTCATTCTGGGTTACTGAGCAGACAGGAGATGGTGCCTGCAGGAAACAAAGATGGTTCCCACCTGTCCAGAGCTAATGAGGATGTTTCTGATGTCAAGAAGTGTTTGCTGATCACAACAAAAGGCCAGTAATCTTCACAACCCACTTGTGAACATCTACAATAAGTAGAAGAGGTGGAAGGCAGAAGTGAAAGCATCAGGGAATAGGATGCAGATGAGAGATGGGAAGAAAAGGGAGAGAGGTGATTGGAAGGAGGAGAAGAAGAAAAGACAGGGAAAGAGCAAAAGAAGGAAAAGAGAAGGTAGAACACATGGCAAAAGAGAGAAAATGAGGATGTCTGGATGGAGTAGGGAGGAAACGGAGAAATAGATGGAAGGGGCCTGAGATAAGAAATATTGAAAGCACATTGGAAATGGACCAGACGAAAAAGAGCTAAAGGACTAACAGAAGGAAGCACTAACAGGTGGAGAGAAGTGATTAACCTAACAGATCCTTTTCACAGAAAAGTTTGAGAAGCCCAGAGCGATGGAGGATGGGACATAGCTTGTAAGAGGAATCTTGGGCATAGGGAAGTTAAGGGAAAAGAGAGGGAGAAAGTACTTCTGACATTAATATAAAGTTTTTAATCTTACTCTTGAAGTAGTCTGTTGACTGAAGAGAAAACCTAAGACATCTGCTTAAGTTAGAAGATGGGAAAAGAAGCGCAAATAGGCAGAAAACCTGAACCAGGCTCTGTGTGATTGTTGCTGGTGGGCAAGACTACAGCATGGATGTGCTCTAAACCCATCCTGGGAGTGGGGTAGGAGTGAGAGTCAGGCAGCTCTTGGGCTGTTGGAAATTGAGTTGAGGGGCTTTCAGTGTAGATGGTTGATAGACTTGGCCTTGGATGTCCATTATCATTCATATCCTCTGTCTAAAATCTGACAATATGTTTCCAAGAGAAGCGTGGAAGTAGCAGGGCAGTTTTGAAAATCTAGCCTGTGAGCTGAAATTGCTCATCAGCTTGTAGAAATGGAGCCAGTATTTGCATTCTTTCATACTGCTTGGATTCTGGGCAGGTGTTTCTGCTCTTAGTAGAGGACACCACTGATATGAAGGGAATTTTACAGAGATATATATATAAAATATGTATAATATTATATGATATATACATTAGTATATAATGCAGAATGTAATAATCAAATAACTCTGAAAAATAGCGTTTGTCTTCGTGTGACTAAGCAGAGCACACATTGTATATTCAGTCATATAGCTCAAGTTCAGTTTCAGTCATGGACCATAAACATGTGCGTTGTCAGACTGTAAAATAACAAACCAAAATGAAACTTCAAGAATTTTATGCTAATACAGCACGGTATGTAGTTTCAAGTGGTATTTTTAAACAAAACTTATGCTTAAGTTGGTACAATACTATCAAACTGATTATATCAGTAGGATCTTTCAAAACAATCTACCTCAAAAAAAAGATCTTTTGGAGATGGAACTACTGTGTGTACCTGCCTAAACCTAAACCCTTCCTTCCTAAGAGACTTAACTAATTGGTGCTTGGACTACTACGCTATGCTTGTCCACAGTCTAATCTCTCATCATTACTCCATGCATTTTCTTGTTTTCTTCTCGAATAACTTTTTTCTCTCTGCACATGACTCTGACCCTGTAAGTTTGCAGTCAGTAATTTCAAGAAATTCCCAGCCTTCCCTAGGCTCTTGAGAAGGTAGCAGAGCTATGACAGAGAGAGTGTTTGTTGGCAGTTTCTTCCTTCTTACTTGTAGCTGTGTTCCTTACTCTTAGCTGAAATACTTAAGCAGAAATTTTAAGACCAGAAACGTCTCTTAGGCTAATGTAAGCTGACCAAGAAATGTAATACAGGGGAAGAACTTCCCTCAGGAATTCCACATCAATCCTATAATTTCCTTGTTGCCAGCATCTCAAGGAAAATCTTCAATCTTGACATAAAGCAAAAGAGAATCCATTTTAAGTATTGCACAAACTATGAACATCAACTAATAAGTCTCCTGCTGGGGTAGAAACTATCATCTGTGACTTACAGATAAGAAGCAGACAGGTGAAATAAGAGATTTGCCCAGGAATGTGTAACACTTCGTCTGTTGCAGGAATAAAACTATGACTTTATACCCCTTGAAAATGCGCTTCATTCTCACAGCCATCCTTTACCCTTTCACTGTATCTGATGTGCTATTGAAGCACCACCTGGTCCTGCTCACATATTTTTGCCAAAATAGGGTTTGGGGTTTTTTTCCCTCCCAAGAATAATATATTTTATTATCAACACTTTTATATGTGCTGATATTTCTTTAAATCCTGTGAAAAATCTTACTTTGGAAAATTGATTCTTCCCCTTCCTAGTATCAAATATCATATTTAGAGGTTCATACGTGTTTTCCATGTTTCTGTTGTTTTTAAACTGCATATCAGTAGCAGTGCTTGGAATAATTGTGATAAATAATGTTATATCGAGGGTGCGATTTATCTCATCTTGGTCTGGCTGTCTGATGATCTGCCACCACAGCTCTTCTGTAGTCAGGATGAGAAGATCAGCGGCTCCAGAGTACAATTCAACTCATCTTAAAATAGGTGTCAAAGTAAAAATGAATCCTAATCAGATCAGACTGTCCTGTTAAAAACAGGAAGACACTTGAATCTACCCAAGAACGACAAATATTTATGTTGGTGCTAAGTAGCAGTTGTCCTTCACAAGTTTAAAAATAAAATGAAAGCAAAGAGTATTCCATCAAAGTACGTCCGATTATAGCACTGGTAGCAGTGCTCTGTCCCAATGTAGTGTTATAAAACAGTGTACAAAAGCTACAGAGTTTAAGAAGGGAATTTCAAATTAACTGGGAACACACATAAAAACAGATTTTTTTTTTTTGTATTTTTCTTTCACTTCTGTATTGAAAATTCTGGAATTTCAGTCTCATCAGATACCTGCAAAGCATTGTCCTGAAGCAGAACAAGGCCAAAGTAAAAATGTTACAATAGTGCTGTGCAGTGCTCCGGTGTTACAGAGGAGCATAACTTCAGCCAGGTCTTCCAGTTGTCCTCATTTCCCAGCATTTGCCACTGGCCAAAAGCAAAAATGGGAAACCCCCCAGCTCCTTTCCTGGTCAAGTTTATTTCTGAGTTAAAAACACATTATTAGTGTTTCATTCCCCACAAAGACGTTGGGCGCTCCCCTGTGAAATGCCAAGTGAGTTGGGTCACCAGTGAGGCTTTTCACTGGAGCTGTCCTGCTCTGTCCTTGTTTGAAGCTCGGACATGTGACACTCACGGTGAACAATCACAGCTGAACCCCGGGGAGGTCAAAGCGACATGGCCTTATAGTTTCAGCCTCAAATAAAACTTTTAAATGAAGACATTGGGGTCTTTCTCTCTCATCCCCAACCCCCCTCTGCTCCTCCTTGCTGCCCTCCCCCCTTTTCTCTTTGAAGAAGCGTGTGTTGATGTAAGTGGACAACACGGGGAGTCAATAAAGGGGGTATCGGAGAGCCTAGGAGGAGATTGCCTGCAGCAACAGAGAAGACACAATTACTGCAACAACTGTCCAACCAACCACAGCCAGGAGACTCCACTTAATCTAATTGAGTGTGAAGGCAGGCTGGAGACACAGGACCTGCTCCTCCATCCCCCCCTCCCATAATATAGACACTATTGGCTGCTAATTGGCGCCAGTGGGCTGGTGCTAATTGTGCTGATGTCTTGGTCTGAGGACAGGCATGTGAAGGATGAAGGGGTCTGCTGGGAATAGGAGGAGGGGAGTGTGAGGGAGACAGTGGTCATAAAAGTTGGAACAGGGCTTTAATTTCATATCAAATATTTAAGTAAGCGAGTGGAAGATCTGTGAACTCTCTTTGTGGTAACCCGCAAAAGGCCTTGGAGAATACCACCCCCCTGCCTCCAGCCCTTAGCGATGAGCTGTCTGAAGTACTGTGTTCCTCTTCCTCCTTAGCTTTGTTTAATTAATTGTGAGAATTGCTAATGATCTTTTATTCCTTTTCATACCTTCTCTGCTTTCTGCTATTGCTACTTCTTCATTCTTTATTTCAAAGATTCAGCTTTTCCAGCTCTAGGGCTGTCAAATTTTTCCTGGCCTTCATTGCATAGAAATTTTGGCTGAACAGAATGACAGCTAAGGCTGTGATCATGTTCATTACCCTGAAATTGGGTAAAGTCTCATTTGTACATGCAAGGCCAGGATGAGCCGTGGTGATGCTGTGTGGTGCTGTTCCTTATAAAGGTCTGATCAGACTTCTGGGGGTGGAGGTTTACACGTGTCAGATGTTAGTAAGACTTGTTTGCATAGAAAGTGTTGATATATTAAATGTGCAGATACACATGGTAAAGTTAAAACAGCTATTTGTGCTCCCAGCTGTGTAGTTATATGGCAGTTGTGTATTTCACCCAGGTAATTCCTTTGTCTTTCTCAAACAGAATACACTCTATCTGCATATTAAAATACTTTTTTGCTCAACTTTTTTGTAGACAAGCACGCGCTCTGTGGACAGCAGTACCTATGGAACAAGTTACTGTGTGCTGACCCTCTTTCAGCTCCTTATCCCCACCACTCGTGCCGGAGATGAACACTGTCTTAGATCTGTCAGCAGAGATGCTTGTGTGAGTGCTCTCCAAGCAGTGTTAGTCAAATCAGCGTGGTCATTTGGGTAGTAAGCTCCTAAAGTGTGTGTGGGGGGCGATGGGAGCGGAAAGCTGGGATTGGAGGCACTGATCATTTCCACCTTACAGCTGGATTTGGCAAAATGTGTCTGTCCTCTGTTGTTTTCATGTTAGGACTTAGTTGGTATAACTAGATAGATAAAAAGTCATACCTCTTGCTTTATAAAAAGTACAAGTTTTAGCTTTATCCTAACTTAGAAATGTGCCAGTGTACTGCACTGCATTAGGAACACTGCTGCTGACAGTGGCATCTTTCAGATGTCTGTTACAAAGCCCAGAGTTGTGTTTGCAGGAGGTAGGTTGTTAGCTTTGGTATTTTGGCTATTTGATCTAGGCTGATCATATTCCATTTATATAATTTTTCCTGCTGACTATGTCAAATTTCTCAGCCTTCATTTGTCCAGGTCCTGAAGAGCAGCTCTTTGTTCTAGCACAACTTGCTATTACAGAACTCTTTGTTGTTTGCTTGGATATCTTCCCCTGAAATCCTTTGTTCTTTTTGTGCTCCCAAAGCACTCTGCTACCATATAATTTGTTTTTCTAGAATGCAGAATGGCAAGGGCAGGAAGTGATATCCTACAGTACATCTGCTATATATTATAAACAAATTATCATTTAAAAATACATATATCAATTTTTAAGCTGAATAGGCCAAATCTGCACTAGTGCAGATTTAAATCTGCATTTTAAATCTCAGCCTTCCTCCTCAAAAAAACCCCAACCCCCTCACTGGACTAAGTTGCTGATATGTACAGAAATACTCGCTTGAGCCAGGACCCCTGATTCAGATCAGGATTGGAGCTGTGAATTTTATCTGCATGCAGTCTTTCTTCCAAGATTTTAATCTCTAAATAGGCAGGAAAAGTCTAACCAAGCTTGTGCTGTGATGGGAGCAGAGCTCCTGTGACTTGCTTACGACCTAGCTGTGCTGGTGTGCTGGATGAAGGCGTGAGTTTGGTATATGGTAGAATACTCTTCACTCTGATTTAACCAAGGTGAATAACTTTACCAGTGATGGTACGATACACCAGCCTTTACTACATCCTAGGAACAAGCTGGCAATCTCTCTGTGAGCCCTGCTGTGTACTCTGGTTGCCACCATTTATTTAGAAAGTCCAAGTAATAGAAACTTGGACAACCTTGACTAGGGCATTGTGTTACAGCCAATTTCACCTGAGTTCAGATCCTGTCTCCCAAATCCAGATGCTGCAGAGATTTGTCCTGGGCTAAAAGGGCTACATTTTCAGATGTTTTAAGCTTTCCTTCCCTCAGAGTTTTAAAGTCAAAGTGACTTAGGTACCTGTATCTTGTTTTTGAAGGATGCAGCAACCTTGTGATGCAGTTTTGTGACTGATTTAATGTGGTGTGATTGTGTGAAGCAGGGCAATTCATCAAGAGGTGCACAGTCTCGTCCCTGGCTGTGTGTTCCTGTCATCTCCTTTGAATAAACTCAAGTAATTATGTGGCTGTGAGTTGGATTTGAAAACAAATCTCCTGATTCCATTGAAAACAATTGTTTTCTTTCTTAGTTTGCATTAGTTTTCAGCAGGATCAAGGAGTAACTATGGATCATTCCTTCCCAAAGGAGGGGGAAGGGAAGGTGTGATCAGGAGAGAGAGAGGAATGATCGATATCTTATTGTTATTAGAAATTACAAGATGTTCCTGTCCCTAGTTCCTCCTAGAAATGGACCATAACCATGACAGTCACTTGAGCCTTGCAATGCTGCACAAAACAATGAAAACTTGAAAATTATCATCCTTGAACTGTTATGTTACAGTTGTGTGGTATGTAACACTGATAACTTGACTTGTTTGGCCTCAAGGCACTACTGCTATAAAATGTTAATATTAAATAATAATCGCAGAAAGTACTTAAATAGGGTCTCTTGGTAGGATGTTCTGAATACTTACATATATCACAGGCCACTGCGTTCAGATAACAGTTTCAATGTAAGTTAAATTTTAATGTACTGATATCTAGGCAATTTTAAGCTTTTTATAAATTATCACAATGTGCAGATTCTTGGGTGAAAGGCTTAGCCATCCAAAGTTCTCTGCCTCTTTCTTCCTCTCAAAATGTAATCATAGAACTGATGTATGAGGCCTTTAAACTCATTTGACAGCACGTCACTTTTACTAAGGAAGGCAGAAAGTGAGTGAAAGCTCCAGAGTGATTTGTTTCAAAACCTAAGTTCCAAATCCCAAGCTCATGAACAATCAGTTCTGTCTTACAATCAAAATATGCCTACCTCTGCCATGCAGGCCCAAGCCTCTAGAGTATGGCATCCTTAAGACAGCCTGTAAGCTTGGTACAAAAGCAAACCGTTGTAGATTAGGGGATGTATTGGGCCTGACTTGTACCAGGTACAAAAAAATGCTGTGCATGGCTATTCTTTGTCAGTTCAATCTTCCTCTCCAAAGGAGTTCATGACTTGTGCAGGTTCATCATATCCTTTTCTCAGATGATGTGGCATTTACTCGAGAGCTATTGGTGGACAAGATACCTTTGGCACCAGC
Source organism: Nyctibius grandis (assembly GCF_013368605.1). Taxonomy (NCBI): domain Eukaryota; kingdom Metazoa; phylum Chordata; class Aves; order Nyctibiiformes; family Nyctibiidae; genus Nyctibius; species Nyctibius grandis. The sequence continues at coordinate 3,009,568 of NC_090671.1, forward strand.
GCTTGAATTCTGCTTGTTTTCCTCATCACTCTGGATGTAACTCTGCAGTGCAGTGCTATTGTGAGATACGCAGGCTAGCTCATAGCCAGCTAACAACAAAATGCAGTTGCATGGCTGGTATAAGCTCTTCTAAGACTCTGCTCACATTCTCTTCTTTCTTTTCCTTCCCTCTACTGTTAGTTTTCATGCTTTCCCTTGTGCCAACACTAGTGATCTTACAGACTTGGTAAATCAGCTCTCTGATCCCATCTGAAAGCTTAGATACCTTTTTTTCTTTTTTTTCCTCCCCCCCCCATTTTTGCTCTTCTAATTTGTAGATCAGAAAGCTGAGTTGGGTAGTTGAGTAGTGGCAGGCTCGCTAGTGCTGACACTGTCCCTTTGTGGTCTTAGTTTGGCTTAATCCAGCTGTAAACTTAATCCAACAAATGTAGTTTGGTTTCATCCAAATACCCCCTGCTTGACCACATAACACTCTGGAGGTTATGGAGATCATATCACTGAATTCATTTCTTGAGTTAAATAGATCTCTTTTGTAATCTATTGTAAAACTGAGATTATGTCACTAAAAAGAGCAGCACTTTATAACGTACTGTGAGGGATCTCCTTGCTCTACAGCACCTGGACGTGAATCAGCAAAGCACTTGCAGTCAGTGGACTGATACTCAGGTGCTTACAGCTGGGCATGGACTTTGGTGCTTTGCTGAGTAGGAATGCATGTACTGTTATGTTTAAAACTGAACATAAAGTTGAATGCCTGTAGAGCTGGGGTCTTGGGCAGGATCTCTGTAGCACTTCTGTCCTCTGTCAGCTTCCAAGCATATGGTGCAAGAGACTAAGCCTAGATCTCGTAAATAATAATTCACACCTTCAGGCATGAAATTCCCCTTTGGCATCATGCTGAGTCTCTCTTGACCTTTGAATCTATCTAACTGTGCTTTAGGAAAAGAGAATATCCTAAGAGCTTTCCCCTAGTTCAGCCTAAGGCTGTGTGCAGGGTTTGTTTCTCTGAAAAACAATAGATGATACATTTAATTGTTCTCTGAATTGGGAAAACAAGAAATTCCAATGGAATCCAAGTAACAGCAGACTGCTTCCTCACTTTTAATGGGTTAATACCCCGGAACAAAACCAATCCTGAGTCTTCGCTCACTTCAGCGGACTTGGAATCAGGGCTTTAAGCAGAGGACAGTGTTTTCCTCTCTGTGTATTGGCTTCAATAGTTCAGTGCCAAATGTGAGAAATTGAGGAACTGAGTCATTCTTCAACTTGGGTCTTCTTTTTCTTCCTTCAGAGAATTTCCACATTTTATGTTGCAGTACTGCTTTGAAAGGCAACTGTGACCAAAGAATAAAGGGAAGAACCCAATTCCACTGGCTTAAATTGCAGAATAATTTTTCTTTCAAATTACTACTCCCTCCATCCCATGCCTTTCCTCTGCTCACACATTCTAAGTGAATTCATTGGTGCTCAAAGGGATCGGTTTGACAGGCCTGGTGGTTCACACCTTCTGTTTTCAGCTTCCTCCTTCAAACCAGTCCAGGCTGAAAAAGGAGGGGTCAAGAGCTTTAACTTAAGGCTGAGATTGCTGTAATTTTGACTGGGCTGGAAGCAGGAAGTATCTGAACCGAAGACCTCACTCTTCCATTAACCAGTGGAAGAATTTGCTCCCTCTGTGTTTTGTTGTGTGTGATATAGGTGAGACACTCAAGGCAGAGCTCATTAAATGTGGTCTGAAGTCATCTCTGGCTTCTCTTTTAGACAAGCAAATTCTAACTGAGCTGCTCAAACTGCATAGTTGATCTGCTGATATCATCACTACTGTGAAGGTTCCCTTGCCAGTGTATTGCAATAGGATAATTTTTACATGGTAAATAGCTATTCATTACTGCTGCGTTAATGTTAGTACACAAAACCACTCTCACTGAAAGCTGGGGCTTAGTGGGTAGCTAGCTAAACAGCGCTAAACGTGTCTGCATATTAAAGATGAAGGAACTCATTATCTGCACTTGCAAGGGAGGGAACCACTGAGGCTTCCTGAGTGTCTTTGCAAACCAATAAAATGAGGATGCATCTTTGTACTGAGAGCAAGAAACAACACAACAAACACAAACGTACATGCAAGCCCGTTCAACCCAGCTGATGTACAGATGTACAATCCCTGACGACCGTGCCAGAGCGTTTGCCCTTCTCAGATACAGGCACAAATGTACGAAGTGTATCACTTGTATTTGTCAGTGTTACCACTGGCTGTAGAAATGTGACTTCAGAGAAATTAGTGTGTGTGTATGCACCAATTAATATTCATGTGTGCCCATCCCTCTACTTGCAAACAGAAATCCAGGCACATGCAGCATACACTGTCACAGCACACATTTTTTTCCTTTCTTGGTCAAAATAAAAAATCCCATTGATTTTTACTTTTCATGCTTCTGTTACTAGCTCCAGCTAACAACTGCCACTGCTGTTTCTTATCAATATTTGATGAGGAGGGTGAGGTGGAATGGCGAAGCCCTGTGAGTTTCTCCATCTAAATGGTCTCTGTGAGGGTTGAGGTTTTTGTGGCTTATGTTTATTTTCTCTCTTTTACTTGGTTGGTTCAAGTCCTGAAGGTAACTTCTGCTGAAACATAGGATAGAAATAGGACATCTCTTCATGTCCCCCGCTTCCCTTTTCATGCCTTTATCTCTCTGTTTGCACTCTTGAGTGGGGTCACTGATGATTTTTGAGTTTTTAGATCCTCTGTGAAATTCGTGAACCGGTGGAAGGTCAAGCAACGCTTGTCTCTACGTAGCTGACGTAACTTCTCCTTAACTACTTTTTCCTAAGCTTTATCCAGCTAAGTGTTCCCAGGAAATAAGCTCTCATTTTAAAAATTATCATTCAACTCACAAAATTAATGACAGCCCTAGTACCTTACTAAATTTTGCCTGTAGCTGTTAAAAAAAAAAGAAAAAAAAAAAAAGAGTAACTCCAGAATAGAGCAGCATGCCTTCAGGCCATATCGTTGAGTTATCCTTCTTCATTTATTCTTCACTTGCTGTAAAAAATAAGTTTTCACAGTACCTATGAGAGAATCTTCTTTCTTTCCTTGTGCTCAAGCAGCTAATACAGCTTGGTGGATGCGAGCTTGTGTCAAAATAAGCTCAAAGGTTCATTCATTACTAAAATGAGAATTCAGGACTTTGCTCAAAACAGCATTTCTGCAAATACTTTTCATACTGAAGAGCTAGTTTAGCTTTACAAGCATGGAGTGCTTGAGTGCCATTACCTAGAGGGCAGTACCTGAACCAATACACAGTCATCACTTCCGTGAGCTCTATGGTGAGAACGTTTGACAAGCAAACAAGGCCACGCTTAGAAAACGCAGCAAAGAGGGTGTGTGGAAGCTTGGCACGTTGGAAATGCTGGGTTACACACTGGAGAAAAAGGCTGCCAGCTATCCAGCTTCTGCACTTGCCACCTTATTTCTAGGTTAGTGACCAGTTCGATCGCAGGCAGTCGAGTTGTCAGCTGCGATACAATCCCAGCAGCTGTGATAAGCAGAAGCGTGCTGATGGCATACCATAAAATGAGAGAGTAACCAGCAAACGTAGGCTACTGACAAACCCAAGGGAACAGGGTGTTACTGGATGTCACTTGTGAATGCTGACATCTGGAAGAAAGCAGTCTAACTGTGCCAGACAAACCATAGATCTTTTTGCAATGTAACAAGCTGTCCTTGTGATGAAGGAGGAGAGAGGACAACCCCTATCATCCTTCCCTGAGATCTAGACTGGAAGGGCTCATTGCAAGGAGATGGAGGCTTATCAGTTAGGTGAAGTGTAAGCATAGGCATCAGAATCTCATCTGCACCTTATGAGATTACAACAGGGGAACCACTGAAGAAGGAACTTGCAAATCTAGAAAAAAAACATTGCTTTTAGTGTAGCCATCAATAGCCTTACAGGAGTGACTGGCAGGTCACTTTAGGATCTGTGCAGGCCTCACGCTCACATGAGGCAAAAAACAGTAGGGAGAGCATAATTTCTTTTTGTGTGTTTTGCTTTTCAGAATTACTGTAGTGAAAGTGACTGTTTCGTTCCTGAAGGAATCAGAATTTAATTCTGACTTTGAATTGTAAATTCTGTTTAACTAAAATGCAGCCTAGAAATCCCAGGAGACAGGGATAAGAGGACAGATAGACTTTCCGTATCAGACCCTCTGTTTGTATTGCTAGGATATATTCTTTGTTCTTACAGATTAGCAAATTCTACAAAGAAACTGTAAGATGAAGCTAAAATATGATTAAACAAAAGACAAATGTTGCTTCTCCATCATTCCATTCTTTTTTTTTTTTCTTGATCACATATCACAATCGGATGATGTTGTTAGGAGTCATTATTCCTGGAGTTCTAACGACCCTTTGCCTCCCTGGGGTGCAGGAGCATTTGCCTCCAGGGTGCAGAGGTATCTCGTGGGTCACTGCATTGCTCTGGGGTTTGCAGTCAGACCAGCTCTACTCCTGTCAGCCTTAGAGGAAGGATACAGATCGGAGGAGAGCTGGCCAGGCAGCAGGCAACCTGTGGTATTTTCAGACATGCAAAGAAGCCTTGAGTCTTCGTTTATTAAAATCTGTAAGCCCAAAGGCTGAGCAACCGGTGTGGCAAAGACCTTTGGGTTGTGACTCCAAGCCAGGATTTCTTCCAGTGATGGCTACCCTTTCAGTCTGTGTTGGGTGTAAGAATCTGTTGGTTTTTCCAAAGATGAAAGATTAGTGTCTTACTGTACTTTACATATATGTATTCTCTAAAACGTCTAGAGATTCTAAGAATGCTGCTTTTTTTTTTCTGATAGGAGGATTTTTATATCACTCTTCTAAGGCCTAGTAGATTATAGTTCCAAGAATGCCTTCAATTTTTTTCCTCTCTCTCCCTCCTCCCCCATATTTTACATCATCACAGTGGTGTAGAAGGCAGGAATTTGCATCAGTTCCTGTGGAGGGGACATACAATTCATCTGTTCCCTCAGATGCAAGGGTTTGGATAATTAGTTAGGGCCATGGAATGAATAGCATCCACCAGATTTTCAAAAGAGCTCAGCAGCCATACAGTGCCACCAAACAGGGTTAGTAAGTTTGGTTATAAATTTTTTTTTTTGGCTTTTTTCCCCCCACATAAGCGTTCTGTGTCAGGTACTGCACTTTTGAAACTTTCGCCTTGGCTGCTGAGCTCTTGGGAACCCAGATGAGCTCTTTTGAAAACCGTGGCTCCCTTTGATCCGAGCGATCAGTCCCAAAGCACTGTGAAATATGTGAAAGGTAGCATGACAGTTTGACAGAGGGTGTTGGCAGTTGCCCTTGCAGTGCAAGCGTGTTCTTGCCAACAGTTTGGTGATGATTTTGCAAATTTTTTCCAAATTTGCAAATGATTTAGAGCCTTTTTGAAATAGACACATTTTGGAAGAGCAAACACTTTGCTATGGGTATATCCGACTCTTCAACTTAAAAGCTTAAGAGAATTCCCTGCCACAGGTCTGGGAATTCTAGGTAGGACTTTTCCATTTGGATTTTTGTGCTCAGACTTGCAGCAAGCATGTGCTCTGATTTGTTAAGGAAAACCAATGGATCACACTTCAGTTTGTGGTAAAGGAAAATAAATCAAGGAAAAATATTTCGTATTAAGCAAAACGCTTTTTGCATCATTTTAATGCTGCTCTTTTCATCTGGGTGTGGTATAAAATTTGAAAGTTATACAAGTATGTGTTTTTTTGACAGATGTTGTGGCTTCATTTCAAATATAAATACCTGGGGATGTCTTAGAGTTTCATGATTCTGTTCCTGTGGTGGCAAAGTTCAAGCCTCTCCTTGTTCTGCGCTGTGTTCTCACCATAAGAACAGCTTTTGAAATGGGCATTAAAATGTCATCTGGAGGACAGTTTAGGGATCCAGTTAAGTGACTGAAACATCTGCAAATGTGTAGGAGGCCAGAGAAAACATGAGAAGCTTTCACAGAGCATGGCCAACAACCCTGAGTGCCTTCTATGTATGTAAACAATCTACTGCAAAACAAGTAGCAAGAGAGAGAAGGGGCAGTACCTAGGCAAGGCTGTCGGGATGGCAGCTTTTCCATTGCAAGGCATAAATCCTGGGCTTGTCTGATGTGTGCTGTAAAATGCTGCTAGTTGGAGAGAAAGGAGTGAGTAGAGACTCTCAGAATGCGGTTCTTGCTATGTTCCTGGGATGCTCTTGGCATGACATAAGGATAAGCAAGCATGCAGAGGTCTTGGGGGTTTTTTTCGTTGACTGGTTTGTTGTTTGTGTTTGGTTTTTTTTTTTCAGGAGGCCCCTCCTTTTAATTCTCATCTACTGTCCTCCTTCTTTTGTTGGTGATTTCAGGATTGCTGGTGTCCAGCATTCTGGCTGTAGGCCATCTGGAAGTCCTCTGCTGCAGACACCGTTAATTCAATGCAGGACAGGTTAGCCATACTCATTTCACATCTACAGATGTTGACAAATCTGATTATCCATCTCCTGTACAAGTCTTGTAGAAAAGCTGTAGATGAGTCCTTGGAATTTAGTGAGAGGACTTAGGATATAGTTTCACAGACATTTTAAGCTGGCAGCACTTGTGAAAAGTGTCCTGGCTGATCATTCTTGTCCTGTGCTGTTCTTTACCCTGTGCTAGTAGTAGTGCAAGTCTTGAGATGGCCAAGCATGGTTGAATATGGCTACTTCTGATTTACTGATCTGATGAATCTGATTAAAGCTGCTGACTTGTCTGCCCATCCCTTGGAAATCTAAAGAATGTGCCAAGTCTGGGTCAGCTCTATTTCTCCAGCCTCAGTTCAACATTCAGAGCTGTTTGTTGACCAAAGAGCTTTGGGAGGTCTGGAGGCCTTCCTGCTTGAAACTTTTGTCAACACTTTTCCTTGTCAGTCTCTTCTACTAGTGAGCAAGTCGCTGATTTTCTCAGTGTTGAGTGAATGTGGAGTCTGTGGGGAATGTGAAGTCACTGGGCAGTGCTGGCATCAGATGTCTGTGTGGGATCAGTAATACTGTGGTGCCAGGTTAATAATTTTAAAGAGAATTGGGTTATGTCATCCCTCACATACATCTTTCCCTGTTTCTTGAACCCAAAGTCTATTTTGGATGGATACACCAGGTTATTCTTCTCCTTAGTCTTGCATCTAAAAGCTCTTCCAAACACTGTAGCTATGAGGCAGCACATTAATGCGTTATTCTGGGCACTGCAGAAATCTCTGATCTGGTTCTTCTCTCAGGCATTGTACCCACAGTCCCTTACAGGTGACGCAGCAGTCCAGTTCACGTTCTCTTCTGTCTTCCAAGTGATTTAGCAAACCACATCCTTTCTGTAAGAGAAAAATGATCTCTCTTCATTTGTAATATCTTTCCTAAAATGTGCTGTACAATCATATCTCTAAAATATATGAGGCGATAGAGCAAATATATTGAAAAATAGCACATACTTGGCTAGTTTTACTAATAAGTAAAATATACAGGTCTGTATATGACAACTGTATGTGTTGAAATATATTGAAAACATATTTGGATCATTCCATATATACTGAAATATTGAAAACTGGCCAAATCTGTAACAAATTTAAGTCTGTGTTTTATATATTATGTATTTAAAAATCATTTTCACAAATAGATAGCAAGGAAACTGGCTATGAAGATGTGGGAAATACTAACCATGCTTTATTTTTTCCTGATGGAAACCAGTGCTCATGGATGCTGTGTCATTGTAGACACTGCAGTAATAGTTAACGTGTCTGCTAGATAATAATTTGTGTACTGGGCCTAGCACAAGGGTTCATTGATCTTAATAGAGACCACTCAGTAACAGTGAATTCTAACAGTAACGGCTCCCTTGGCGTTGCTGGTGCTGATTTAAGTCCTGGCATTTCTTCCTCTGCAGTCTCTTTGGATTAGCCTGAGAATGGACGGGGGAGTGGGAGCGAGAGTGGTTGTGACAGCTCTTAGGTGGAGGAGCGTGCAAGTGCTTGCAGTTTCTAGAGAAATGAGAAATTTCTGGAGAATGAGTATTCAACCAGTGAGTCTCAGAGAAGGGGTGTGACTCCTTAGAGAATGCAGTTGTCCTGGCCTTTGCATGGAAACAGCACCTCAATTTATTGTTAGCTCCTGCTGGCATTTGTAAGCATTCTCTAGATAAGACTAGAGATGTCTGGATGCCCTAGATCCTCTGGGAAGTGCCCTTTTGCAGTATGGCACATAACCTGACAGGGTTTTCTGTGATTAGAGCAGAGCTGTAGGCACCGTGCAGCTGGGGTTCCCATTTCCTTTGTGTTTGCTGAGTTTACTGGGATGCTCTGCTTTGAATACGCCAGGAAATGCAGACTAGCTGTAAATGGGGGATATAACCTTCCAAATCAGCACTACGATACTGTATCCCTAAGAGCCAGCAAATGCCCCTTTCTGGAAGACTGTCAGGGTCTAAATGATCCTTTTGAGTTTTTATGGGTGTATTGTTGTATCTCTGAAAGGCATGGGGCAGGAAGCCCTAACTTTTTGCCGTGGAAGAATCAGGGCTTTCTCTAACTTTCCCAGCATGTTCTAGCAGCTATGAGATCCTCAGCGAAGATGAGAGCTCCATATGCAGGTTGTACATACAGCACTGTATGTGTGTATGTGTGTGTGTTTCTGGTTAGGGTTGGGATGGTCTACTTTGCTGATGGACCTATTATGTGTTGCCAGGGAAAGTGTATTTATGGTGCTGGCAATTGAAAGCAAATTAGTGTCCTCAAGTTAGTGATGAGTGTTCTAGAAATGGTAAAAAGGTGTATGGGCCGTTTGAAGACTTGTGGGGAGAGCTGGTTCTGTTTGAGAGTTCGGTGGTAGAAACCAGCAAGGGCCTGGTTTCCTCGTCCAAGTTAGAATAGGTCAGCAGCTGAGGGAGGAGAAGGAGAAGATCTCAGAGAGCAGCTTTTCAAGGAAGACCGCTGTTTCCCCGAGATGACCTTGCTGCCTGGTTGGAAGGTGAATGGAATTTTCTTTGGTTCTTTCCTTTGTCCTATTCCTTTGTTAGCAAAGGCATTAAAGACAATTTGGGGTCCTAAATCTGGCTATTTAAATCATTGATCTCAAACAGGAGTCATGAATCCTATTATGACACTGTTGACCAGGTGAATGTATTTCTGTCTACTACGCAATACAAAGCTTGTGTACACATTTATTTGCATGTAGGAAGTTGGAGAAAGACCAGCCCTAGACAGAACTGAAAGCCAAATATATCGGGGATCCTGTCATGAGGTGATTGATGAGGGTTTTAAGTGTCAAAATGAGAGTCATCGCTGGTTTACTCTTCTGAGACCCTTTCTGCTCTGGAGATGGGCTGCTCTGAATGGTGCCCATGCCTAGAGCAAGGGTAGTTATTCTTCTTGTTCTGCAAAGCATCAGCGTGCTTAGAGCTGGAACACCTCAACATCTCACAGCCTTAATGAAAACAAGGAGCAAACCAGAATTCTTCTGAAAAATAAACAAGCCCACTTTCATGACCTCTTCCTGACCTCCCAATGAGGTGCTAATTACTAGAGGATTAGCACCTCTTCTGTATCACAATGGACCCAGCTAAGGAGCAGGAGGTGACAATACTCTGCACAAAATGCAAATCCAGAAGAATTAGTCCAAGGGCAATAGACAAGTGCCAAAGTTAAGAACAGAGAAACCTTCTCAATTGTGAGTTCAACCTGTTGCCTGAAAAAAGTGCAAAATTTGTGGCTCGGAGGAGTTACGCAGGAATGGAATCTTTTTTTTTCCCCCTTTATGTTGGACGAATATGCAGCTTTTCTGAATTTGACTCCACAGCTCAATAGAAGGCATTTCTTCAGCATGGCTACAGTGATAGCAATATCAAAAAAGACTTATTAAAAATTAACTGCACCAGCAGAAGTATCTTTACATATCTGTATCTGTGCTGAAATACCATACCTGTTATACTGCATCCACTGGTAGGCTGATAAGCTGGAATGAAAACTCTATGAATTAGTACTTGCAAAGGAAGCCCTAGCAGAGATTCGTGTGGTTCATGAGTGATGTTCTGTCAGGCTGAGGCACTGAGAGCTCATAAGCTGTGTAAGATGATCTCATAAGGTTCACTGGCTGTATTGGTTGCGTTGGGGCAGTGAATGGTATGGCAGCTGAATGTTTTTGGAATGTGTTCCTCTTGTTTTCTTCTTGGGCATTAAGAGCCCGAGAAATCACCTGGTCACACTAGAAATCACCTCTCCTGTATGTGGTTGCACAGTCGTCCACACTATCTCATACTTTTCAAATCCTACAAAAGCACTGCTGAACAGAGAAGGTTCAGATTTGTTCTGGCTTAGCCACTGCACTGGAGCATGGTCCGCAGGGTACAGTGAATTTGTTATTTGTGCTACCTCTGAGGACTGAGATATTTCATTTACAAAATCTACATACCCAAGGGAACTGATCCTCGGAAGTATTATAAGCCCAGAAGATCTCAGTGTCTTCCATGGGAGCTATTTGGTTTGCTGGCAGTTCTTGGTTGCTCCTGCAAATCAGCCCGTGTGTTGGATGCCTGACACAAGGATCGTGTAATTATCTAGAAATCTGCCTTGTTCTGGGGATTATGTGATGGTTAAACTGATAAAGTCTTTCTGCTGTGGCTACTGTTGTCTCTGCGTGGGGATTTTCATCTGTTTGGTCCTGTATGGGATGGGAAATAAACTGCTCTGGTATAAGGCATCTTTACGTTTGCATGAGGCTTTGTATAGGTGTTTTTATTTTTTGGTAGAAAACATATTTCTCATTAAAATTTCGATACCAGCAATTATTTTAATGATAAATCAGATTTTGAGAGCTGACTTCAAACATGGTCTTGGCCTGAAGCCAGGTCTACTTACAACCTTTTGCCAGCAAAGGTATGAAGTAGTGAGATCCCTGGTGTGTCAGCAGATGCCATTAACGTTGCTGATGGTGTATCAGCAAATCAGTATTTTAATTTCTCTTGCATGTTTCATTAGTAAGTGGTGGTCCTCAGCCCGGGAACTGCCGTTGTACGGGTGTGAGGCATCGCTTTTTCACTTCAAGCTCCATGTAGGTTGGGTCTCCACTGGGATGGAGGGGCAGATCTGCCTGGGTGGCAGGCGTTTTGCCCTGGCTCCTGCTGGGAGCAGGGCTGCTGGAAGAGCCCCCGGTGCCCTCTTGTGATTTCGGCCCGCAGGTGCAGTTACAGGTGTGCAGGTCTCTGGTGTGGGGCAGGGGCTGGCCCGTGTTGCACGCTCGTGTGATTTCTGTCCTGGGGTTATGCCTTCCTGTGCCTCAGTTTTCTTCTAGTATGTTTGTAAAGTCGTTTGGGAGCTATATGTGAATAGTGCATAGTGATACGTATTCCCTAATGTATAACATCATTGCACATTGTATTTGCAGTGCACGTTAGAAGAAAAGGCTCCTTCTTTCAACTGTCCCCTGTCTTCATTCAGTCCATCTTCATTCAGTCCATCAACAACGGTTTCACTGCGCAAGAGGTGGTTCCATTTTCCATGGCATAGTTATACTGTCTCTCTTCATTTGTATGGATAGTCATCTTGTAAAAGGAGAGTGACTTAAGCTGTTTCGAAATACCAACAGGAACTTTGCCCTAGGGTTAGGAAAGAATTTCTGAGGTGCAAGATGCAGGTAGACTGGAACAGCCTGAAGTCTGGTGGCCAGGATGGCCACCAGGAAGGTGAGAGATCAAAGCTCCAAGTGAAAAGCCTCCTTGGGAGCAAACTGGCCCAACTGTCCCCCAAAACAGATAACAGATGAGTGCTCTGCTGGGGGAGGGAAGACAGGCTGTAAACCTGAGTCTCCTGAAGCTCGAGGACCTCTCCCAAGCAGCAGCTTATTAACTCTTCTGGATTTGTTTTTTTTTTTCTGAGCAGAAGTTCCCTCATGAACCTGAAAATGCTGTTCCCACAACAGTTTTTTCAGTGCTGCTACATTCTTGGGGGAAAAATTTCTGGTTTGGATAATTGACTTTTCCAATTGAAGATCTTGTCATCACTAAATTCCCAACCAGCTATCCACTGACCAGCTGCTTTGCTTTACTAACTGTCTGTTTTCTTAGATGTGAACATGAGCTGTTTATACAACAGTGCAGGAGAACTCCCTTTGGATGAAATATGTCCTGTTCACTGGCTAAGCCATCTCCAGACATAGTTTTCAGAGCTGTTCCTTGCCTTGTTCATGGCAGTGTGTCTTTTGCACTTCTCTTCCATGGGTGCAAGTCACCGTAACTCAGTTGACTTCGGCAATGCTGCCTGAGCTCACACCAGCGGAGGAGCTGTGATTGTAACTCCTTGGCTGTGTAACGCAGCCCCGTGAGCGATTGTGGCAGACACACTCCGTAATGTAATTTCCTGTTTTGAGAATTATCTCCCACGTTTTCGTATGGTCCAAGAGACTCCTGTCTACATTGTTCTTCTGCAAAGGATATGTGCGGTATGGGGCCAAGGTGACACAATCAGGATCTCCTCAGTGTAGTGTCTGAGTGGGGCCTCTGAATAATAACCAGATGACTATCTCCAGCTTACCCTAAACATGCCTGCCTCCTTTTACAGTTTTTGTTACAAAGTATTGTTGCCAGGATGGATTTATGCTGGGCCATTTCCCACTCCAGCTGCGTCATTACAATCATTGTCATGAGAACACAAAAGCAGAGACTGAATGCCTTGTGCCTTCCGAAAAATGTATTTGTGCCATTGCACTGTTGTGACCTTTGGAGTACGATGTGGCTTGATCTGCTCGTGGCTGCTGAAACGAAGACTTCCTGATGCTTGATTACCAGAGATCCTCAAAGACCCGAGTGACTCCTTGTTGTCTTAAATAATCTGGCTAGAATATGCAAAGCAAAATTGCCAAGTGAGGAACAATTCCTAGAGGATGGTAGTCCAGACACATGCCTACAGCAGTTTAGACCTAAATAGATACTTTTTTGTTGTTCTTTTATGCAGCCTCATGCCCACCGCCTTTGTCCGTGCATAAATGTTATCTACCCACTAGAAGGCGCTGTTGTACAGAGGACAGATGGGTGGGTACAGTCAGGAGACTCGAGTGACATCAGGGAAGTCCTTTCCCCTTCAGGTGCCTCAGTTTCTCCATCTGCCAAATGGTTCATATTTTCAGAAATGTTGACCAATGTGGCGTAGAGCAATTGGATGTTATTAAACCACCAAAGGAGTCAGTCAAACCATGTCCTGGCTTCAGGAAACCAAGATCAAACCAGATGCCTTCAGGCTCCTTTGCATGACACAGAGCCACAGAAGGTGAGGAGGCTGTTTCTTCATTATTCCATTGGTTTCCCATTGTTTTGTGCCCTGCTGTCATCTCCAGCCTCCTATAACATTTTGCTGTGGGGCTTGAAAGAAAACAACTGCTCATTCAAAGAGGCATGTGCTAATTTTCTAAGCTTTACGTGGCGCTAGCATACAGCACGTGAGGTCGGTACAGAGCCCTTCCCCGTTGAGCTTCCTCAGACACAAAACCTAGAAGAGCGACCTGCATTGCCTAACCCCATCTGTCATTTTGATACCAGTCAGGGACCCCTTTTTGCAGCAGTGATTCAATATGCTGCTGATCATGTGTGGTGGATCTAATAGCAATCAGGTTTCCCCCATCAGTGTGTTGACACTGAGACACAGGTTTGGTGCTTCTCTGGGTCTTGTATACACCTCCTTGGCTTGGTCCTTGCCTTTCATTTGTTTTGTTTGCAAAGCTCTGTGTGGTAGAAAGTGGTTCTCTCTACTGTTGATAGAATAATCTGAAGAAACTATTTGAGAAGAGTCACAATTCCTACTGGAGTTCTCTGCAGGAAGAACATACGTGATTTCATACCAATCTGTCCACCTAGCTGCAGGCTGAGTGCTGTCTGTGTTAATGAAGGTACAAGGTTATGGGCCTCCTACCTGCCTGTCCCCTTGAAGGTGTTCTGAGAGCAGGGAAAGCCTCCCTGGTTATCACTTCCATTGTGTCCAGGGTGAGCTGCAATGGAGGTGTCTTCAACTGTGTTTACGACCTCAGGGAGGAGAAAAAGCTGCTAAAGCCTCCTAATCATTTCTGTTCTGTTGTTCATCACAACATCAGCATAAACTGCTCGTCTCCAGCTGGCTGAGCCTTGCAGTCTACCACTGATCTCTTCACAAGGGATGAACAGAAGGCTGTGGTGCCTTTTCCTCGCTCCCCAGGGCTGCACACAGGGCTGGGGAGCACAGACTTAATCTTCTGGGGCTACATACCCACAGGGGCAGCTGCATGCATCCCTGCACTAAAGAATCTCTTCTCTTCCTCCTGTCCAGGGCTTTGGGCCTCTGGCTGTTGCTGCACTCAGCACTTTCTCTTTCTTTTCCCTCATTGTCTTGTGTTTCTAGCCTGCTCATTTCGAACTTTTTTCCAACATAGATCTCCTAAAAAAAAAATGGTTGAAGAGACCTGGCCCAAGCCTTACTTTTATTTGAAACCAACCTCGTGAGGAAGAAGTTCTTGCATGGGAAATAATTTCATATCTAGAATCCACTCAGAGACTCAAATAAAGAAACAAGCTTTCTGATCCCTGTCTTCTGTGCAGTCAGGCAATGAACAGGGGCAGTCTGGTACTTCACGCTTATCACCTCTTGGGGTTCGTGACTGTCAGCTGCTGCTGTTAGCATCACATGGAGCAGAACCAATGATTTCAGCAAATGACGTGAATACAAAATCCTCCCTTCACATCGCTAGCTCCACCAGTCTCATCTCTTCCATCCACCCCTCGGGTACATTAAATGTTTTGGCCTAATGAAGCTCTCTGATCTTAAAATCACTCCAATCTCAATGACCTCCTGTGGCAGCGGGTAATATTTAAAAGCCTTATGTGCCTGCAGAGGCTCCTTGTCTCTCTTTTGGGTTAATAGTTAAAAATTCATGGTTGTTTTTCAAAACCTAAATTGCTTTACTCTCTGCAAATGATTCCCCTTTCAATTCAAAATCAAACCTTTGTCTAGACTCAGCGGACTCTTGGCTAATAGCTCTGGCAGGCAAAGATACCCACAGTTTATCAAGATATTCCCTTTCTACCCCAATCTCATCTCAGTTTCACGAGGTGGTTTTTGTTTTCTTTTTCTCAGCAGCTGAAGAGTGTTTAGCTAATTGGGTTAAGGAGCCTTAGATGTTACTTGGCTCTCCGCAGAGTGTTTCTTTTTTAGCGGTGCCAATTTCCTTAACAAATATATTTCATTGTGTGGCGCATTTGATCCTCATATCCGGAACTGTGTGTGAATCCTGAACGACGCCAGAGTCTTCTTTACAGCTGCCATGTTACTGACTGCAGCACTGCAGAAGGCTCCATTGACTTCAAACGCACCTCAAAATTCAGAGGCTTACTTCCAAATGAAATGAGAATGTTAACAAAGATAAAATAATGCATCTTCTTCAAGTCCATGCGTGTATTTCCCCTGTGTAGCTGCTGATGTTGCGAAGTGGCCATCCCCCGCAGTGGACCGATGCAGAGGTTTTCATCACGTCTTTGACAGTTGTCTGTAGAGAACGACCTTCCCCTTTACTCAGGGTTCAGCAGAGCTCAGCAGTGATTTCCAAGCTTCTGCACTCAAAATTTCAGCTGCGTTTGTATAAGAGGCTGGGAAACGTATCTAGGTGCCAAGCTGGGAGTTTTGGAAGCCTGGCTACGTCTGTCAGCATTGCTAGGCCTGGGCAGAAAATGTTCATCATGTAGAAGGACTTGACTAAAATCATTTTATTAGAAGAACAGCTTTTGTCTGAGATTTTGTATCAATGTTTAGGGACTCTTGACTGGTAGAGGCAAATCATTTGTTCCCTAAAGGTGGCCTTAAAGGAACAGCTCAGGTCCCAGTGAGCAATCAGTTTTAAAGTCATCTTCTATTTTTGCATCTCTTCCACAGACTTACTGTGAACTAGCCAAAAGTTCAGATTCCCATTTGCCTTACAACTCAGACCCTGTTGTCAGTAGTACCAGAGACACTTGGAAGTATTACGTACACTTGAACCCTCTTTTTTTACTGCCAGAATGGTATAAAGGAGCCTTAGTGTAAGTGTGAAACAAACCTTCAGTCTTTGTTATAGTAACAGGTTGTATAAAGGTAGTGATGACACAGTGTGGTGTTTTTGTGTTATGGAGTCTCCACTGTAGTTGAGAATTGCTCTGCAGACTTAATCCTGACACAGCTCCTAGTACTACTGTAATAGTAAGCAAAATAATACTTAGCACATATAAATAGTTTATTTGCATATTGAAGCATCCTAAAACTGTATTTCTTGGCCCACCCAAGATGAAAATAAATACTGTTTTATAAATGGGGAAACTGAGGGAGAGTAAAAAAAATTTAATCACTCTGGATCACAAAACTTTATGGAGATGAGACAGAGCTGAGAGTAGTGTTTTGGACCGCTGTGTGTCTTTATGGCAATCCTTTATCACAGGAAACTCTAGATGTAAGCAGTTGCTTTCTAATGGAGGATACATGTGGCTGGGAAAAAGAGGACTAGCTTTGGGTGGAACAACTACTTTCTATGATTTTAGTTGAGGATTAAAATGGACAACTTTCTCATGATTACTGATAATCAATTATGGCTAGAAATAACCACATGTTAAAATATGCAATCGTAAGTCAAATGGAACCAGAGATGGCATGTGGGATTTTCTAGTGGTTTGTGATTGGAATGAAATCAAATGTTAAATAAGCTTCGCAAGTATTCCCTTGTGGTGAACGTTTGTTTTATTTTGTTTTAAAGGCAGGAGAGTGGGAAAACAGCACGCAGGCTGTACTGCAAAGTGACCACTTCCAGCGTGGACACACAGTCTAGGCACCAAACTGTGCACTGACTACCAGGAGAACAGACAGGCAGAAACTTTCCGGCTGTAGCCTTAACCAGCAGCTAGCTTAGACCCACAGGCGTTCAGAGGGCCATTTTGGCATTTCAGCTTTGCAGTATTGAAAACCACAAGCCTTTGAAAACATGAATCAGGTCTTCTGAAATGGAGACTGGCTTAAAAATTATGAGATTAAAAAAAAATTTAAAAACACATTTGTTGTTTTCACATTTGCCTTCTGATTTTTCTTCCTCCTGGGTCTTATGTCTTCAATCTGTCCCCTGAAACCATGACGATTAGAAACTCCTTGATTTTTTTCTTGATGAAATTTGACAGTCTTGTGTAATCACATGACTCCAGGCACCAATTTTGTGAGGAAGAGAAGTCTGAAACAAAATTCTGAGAGCTGTCTCCATTGATTCTGAGGGGCAACTTTTGAATCAAAGTATGGGTTTTTGAAGTTTTGATTTTTGCTGGTTTATAATGTAAGCGACCTAAATGTGTAAATGGTCATCAAAATGAAACTACAATGAGTAGCACTTGTCATTGGGAATGAATTTAGTCTTCAAAATGCTTTCTGCACATATATATGAGCAAGTTGTGAGTTAAATAAGGAGGATCTGTTCCTGTGCTGCCTGTTCAGGTGCCCTGCTGGGTGGGACAAGTTTACACTTTGTCTCAGAGTAGTGGCCAGTAAGGTCCTACAGTACACGAAGTCCTGTCTCCAATTGTAGGGCATGCAAACCACACGAGGGAAGAAGAACCAACGCTGAATTGAGGTGGAAAGCTGTGTAATTCAGCTCTCCAGAGTGGTGTTCTTTTACTCTTCAGACCTAAATATTGCCTTCTGTCACACTTCCCAGATGAGGAGAAGGTAAGCCTGGAGTGGCAAGAACCATGGCTGCAGGGAAACATCATCCTTTCATACTTCTCATCTTCAAACCTTTGGGGCAAATCAATCCAAGTTAATGTGGTTGAGGTTCCCCAGTCCTCACTGCGTACTTGAGGGAGGATTTCAGTTGGCAGTCCATACCAAAGATGAAGCTGCAGGAAACAAGCAGCATTCTGCTGATGCCTCTAGCACCTCCTTTCACCGGGTGCATAGCATAGCTTCCAATGACATGAGAGCTTTCACAGTTTAACAGAGCAAGGACTAGGAGAAAGCTCATGGTGGTGCACTTGGTGAGACTGC
The DNA here is from genome assembly GCF_013368605.1 of Nyctibius grandis. Classification (NCBI taxonomy): domain Eukaryota; kingdom Metazoa; phylum Chordata; class Aves; order Nyctibiiformes; family Nyctibiidae; genus Nyctibius; species Nyctibius grandis. The sequence continues at coordinate 3,027,598 of NC_090671.1, forward strand.
TCCCGTTGTGAACTGAAGCGGCACTCAGTGCAACTAGACCAGATGGCAAAGGTGAATCTGTACCATCTTTACTTCCCTCTGCTCAGACATTTGCTAATCACTGTAAATGCAGAAATGCTTCTTTTCAGGCTGCAAGAGGTGTATGTGATGTGGAGGTGAGTATGGAGTCAGGACTACCAAGTGTTACCTTTTCAGGAGGACTCTCCAACGGGCTGTCTAAATTCATTTAGCAGCTATTGTGTATCACAGCGGAAGGTAGTGAGGACTGTGCTGGGCCTCGAGGGTCAGACCTGATAGAGCCCTAAAGGCTTGTCTTCACCACAGGTTAGCTCATACCTTGTATATTGCCCCCAGCATGAAGTCCACCCACACAAAAGAACTCTCCCCTCAAATGTAGCAGTGCTGTTAATTCAAAGGTTTTGATCCAAGAGGAGATGCTGGTGTTTGTTTAATGCACCTCACCAGCCACTAACACAGCTACTTCAACTTTGGCTCAGGAGCAGTAATTTGAGGCTAGGCAAATTAACTGCACAACGCAGCTGAGGTATTACTTTAAAAATCTTCTTGAACTAAGGAGTGATGCCCAGGAAAAACCTCACAGCCCTTTTAAAAGGCATATTCTTGTTCTGTGGAAGACCAGTAGACTCTATGCCGTTGGCATTGGACGAGGAAGAATCTCAAGATACAAAAGATTTGTAAGATGTGGTATTGGTCTGAGGGTATCATCCACATCTAATTCTGAGTTGGAGTTGAACTCCTCAAGTAATTCAGTGTGAAAAATTTTGCTCTGAAAAGCGTGGAGTAGAGGAGGTGGGAGTCCCAGGGTGGAGATGCTGCTAACACCCAGCAGTAACCGGTTACCCTGCTTGGCAATCCCCATGCTGGTCTAGGTGAATGGAAATGACTTCATTATTTGTTTGTCCCTTGTCCTAGTGCCTTTTATTTTTAAGCCTGCATAACGCAAACCCCAGCCCCTGGGGAACTTAACGAGGGTCTAAGTGGCACCAACGTTCCCTGTTAACAATGGGCTTTTGTTGTTCACACTTTCCCTATCAGAGTGTCCTTGCTTAGGAGACTATATTGTGATGTTATGACCTCAGAGAGGGGTGGGAGAGGAAGGGAGGGTTCAGGTGTATCTTTAACTTGCTTGAATAACTTTCTTCTAGTTGTGTTTTCTTCCCACCAGGATCTTTAATAACTCCTCTGAGGGGGCTGCCTCTGTGCTATAAATACAGCCGCATTATCACTTGGCTGTATTGTGTGCAAGCGCTAATTTTCTGTGCTGGGTTTGAACTTGTTGACTTTTGCGGTCGGTGTCAGGAAATGTTGGGTGGGAAAGGATTAAAGAGGCTATTGATGTGACTCGGAATCTCAGGCCAGGAAGACTGGTTGTGTCATCTTAGATCTAGAGACTGTGGTGTTGATATCCAGCTTTGGCTTTTTTTATACAGTCACTTTAGTCAGATCCCTGTTCCTCCCGCCCACCTCCCCCATCGCAAGCACACTGACTCCGGCACTCGAGGCTGTAGTCTCCAAGGAGGAAGTAGACCCTGTAGGCGAATTTCCTGGTATTATGCCATTTTAACAACCTCTCTCTTGATTTAGGTGTTGCAGGCTGGCTAAGAATATTCCTTGACACTTGAAAGGGACCTTTATTGTTTTCTTAATTTGTGAAGAATTGCTTTTTTTTTTTTCTCTCCAAACTTTTCTTTGTAGGGTCAGACTGGAGCCATGTTATTGTTGTTAAATTTAGATCTGAGACTATATTAAGTCCTCTGGCAGTCTGCCCTAGCGCTTTCACTTCTTAAAACAGGAAGGCAGGCCTTGGCCTACTTGTGCTCATGTACTTAAAATGGGTGAGAAGATGACTTTTTACACTGCTGATAAATAAATATAAAACTGCACAGTGTATATACAACAACTGTTCTGCTGGAGCCAAGAGAGAATTTCAAAGGTACAAGCTCCTAAGCCTCACAGTTCTTCAACAGGAATTAGGCACGTAAGTGCCTTTTTGGAAACTCTGTCCCCAAAATAATTCTGTCACATTAAAACATCTTGTGTTATGTGCAGTGCAGAGGGAGAGCTGATTGAGGAGTGTGGACTAATCATGGCAAGCTTTGAAAGGCAGTAGGTATGTAGTAGAGCAAGCGTCGTAAAGGTTTGAGTGATTGATGAGGTATGGCATTTTTACCAGGGATATCAGCTCCTTCCCAAGGTGCTGCATGTATGTGGTATAAAGAGTTCTCTTTCAAAGCGTTGTGGAGGGTCTCATTAAAAATGTGGCCACCATGGCAAATGGGTGAAACAATTCCAAACTGATTTAAAAAAAATGTCTGAAGTGCAGAAAAGTCAGCATTTGGGGAAGGAAGGAATTGCCTTGTGCAGTCAAAAACCCTAAAGTTCTGTCTCTGGCTTTGCTAATGACTTAATGTGTGACTTGGAAAAATTATTAAGGATTTGTCTCTGCTCATCTGATCGTGATGTTTGACACCCAGATCTGAACATGAGTCTTAGTCTACCCTTTTATCTGAACACTCAGCTAGAAATACCATTCTCATGGTGCTGTTTCTGGGTTCTTCCTTGTGTGTCAGGAGGAATTATCCCATAATCCTGTTTCACAAATTGCATTAGCATTCTTTTCCTGGTCAATGTGAAGCAGCTGTGGGAAGGCATCAGAGGACTACCAGCACCTGAATGATCTTTTCTTCATTCTCAGACCAGAGCAGATATATTCCATGATGAGTGAAAACATGGTCGAGCTTCTAAATAGTTCTCTCTCAGTCAGGTGAGCTAGTCCAGACAGAAGGCACTTCCAAACCAGAGGATGTGTTATATAGATAGTAAAATGTGTGTTATATGCAGCTGATACCTCTTTGCCCTGAGAAGAGCGTTAACTTTGGGAGTCTCTGCTCCCACTTGCATTATGTTCCTCTGTGTGGGGATACACAGGAACCTGGTTCAGCTTCTCTTCCTAAGGAGTGTGTTCCCAGGTAACATTAGAATGTGCTGTCCATCCTGTTACATGACCTCCGCAGCTAACTGCCTCTCCCACTTGATTTAGGAGCCTTTGTCTTGGAGCTACCTTTCTTCATGGGGCTGAGTGGGTGGGGGATAAAAGGCAGGGAAACATTTGGCTGAAGCAGAGAGAAGATGTTGAATGGACTTTTGGCTGCAGAAAACTGGAGAGAGGTGGTTTTTCTCTGATTCTCTCTTCGCTGTATTTTAGGCCAGTTTAACTACAGGTATCTGTGCAGGAGGTGCAAATAATCAACAACTTAAGCAAGAGGTCAGGATGAAGTCCTACTACTGATATTTGCATTGTATTTGAGTCCAGGGCACTCCTTAGATCTGGCATTTGTATTTTCCTTGTAGGCAGCCTTGGCTCAGAATTAAGGATATTTACAGGGTTCAGGATCCACCCGGTTTACTGACAGACAGCACTGGAAGGTCCTTCTAGGGAGGACCCCGGGCCATCTTCGTATTGTTTACCTGTGGGCAGAAGGAATAGACAGAGGCTGCAAGGTTGAGCGCTGTGTGTTTGGTGTCAAAGAAGCTATTTTTCCTTCTGGTTAGTGGATGTCCTTTCACGCACCTGATGATAATAGCTCTTGTTTTCTCTGAATTCAGTTTTATTTCTAGCTTCTGGTTAATGGAATCACCACTTTCCTTAGCTGAGAAGTTGCCTAGCTCAAAATAATGTGTATTTTGAAGACATAGAAATGGAGGTAATGTGGATTAATGTTTTCTCTTGGTGGGGAGGTGAGTGGAGGATTTGTAGCTCATCTCTCCCTTTTAGGAAGAACATTTACAACATGTCTGCTTCTGATGAGAGGTGGAAGAGGAGACTGAAGAGCGAAGGAGAAGCATTAGATAACATAAGGAGAGATTGGTTGTGTAGTAGAAGCATTGATAAATCTTCAGATTCCATTTCAAGTCTCGTGATATTTGGTGTCATCTTGTTTGTTGCTTGTTTTTAACCAGCTCCCACCTCCTCCGTTGATTTGGTTATACCACGATGCTGGCGTCTAAAATGTAACTTTCTATATTATTTCTGTGCATCTCCAAGAAAGTAACCTGGCTTCTAAGATTCCCAGGATTCCAGGGGGAAGGCAGTGAGGGGGGAATGCTCAACACTTCAGGAGTAATGACTAACTCAGATTAAAGAGTCTGGCTTTGTAATGTCTGGCATCTGTGTTTGAAAACTCTGCCTCTCAGCATTTAGTGTGAAAACAGATTAAAATATCTGTCCATGTTTGTAAAGAACAACTTGAAAACATCTCCCCTAAAACAAACAATGGTGGGAAAGGGAGAAAGCATGGCTACATTAATAACTTTACATTTTCCTCTTTTATTTTAACCTCTCTCAGAATTTTTGAGCACACTTGACTCTTGCCTTTTATGAGGGACAGCACAGCCAGAGTGAAAGGCAATATTGCAGCACCTGCAGTTTCTTCTTTTATGGAACTGTGGCTGAATGCGAACAAATTGCTTGGGTGGGCTGGAGGTCTGGGCTCCCCTCGAGTTTTGACTCTTTCCCCATGCCATTTCTGTAGCTAATCCTTCCTATCAGCAGACAGCCAGGAGCCAGCAGCCCATTGAAAAGGGAACTAGACTGAGGACAGGCTGCTGAGAGGAGTATAAAAACTGTTCCTTCGAGGACTCTATAGATTTTTATTTTTTTTTTCCTGTGTAAAAGCCTTCTTGCTCTGATATATATGATGGGGGTGGGGGGCCACAAACTGCGATAAAAATACCTCTGTGCTTCACCGAGGCTCTTTCTGCCTTTTCATAATTCAGGAGTCCGTCAATCACAGCCAAACAGGAGAGGCTGAGAAAGGAGGGGGTGTGAGGGTGTGTATGGGGAGGGCTAGGGGCAGGCAGAGACAGCAAAATACCACTGTCCTGATTGCTGACAGTCCTCGTGCTCAGGATCCCACTGTAAATGGGCAGGCAGGAGCAAGTGACCCCCTTTGGTGGAAATACAAATGCATTTTTGGATTCATGTTAGGAGCAGGCTGGTCCTGGAAGGGTTCAGGTTCTGTCTAGAGGACAGCCAAGGGTACCAGTTTGAATGTGTGGGCTGTGTGCTGTATGTTCATTGACACACTTGTGCGTGGTGCAGAGCTGAATGGTTTGGTTTGTTGTCAGAGAAGTGGTCAGCGTGAGCTCCTACAGTCAGTGGGAAAAACTTGCTCAAATAAGGATTGTCTTTTTCCTGCCTTTCTTTGAAGCTGGCTGTGAAAAGTGAATTCGAACGCTCCCAAGACCTACCTCTTTAATACTATTTCAGCTCTTCCAATTATATGTCAGATGAAACATAGAAGAGGAGCAGTTCACAAGGTTGGGCAGTCATTTCAGAACACCCTGAATATTCAGTTCAAGACCAGGGATGGTAAGAGCAAGGCAAGGCTTAGTAAGAAGGCAGCAGGGTCTGGAAGATTGCTGGAGTTTTTCAGTAATAATGAAACTTTGAAGAACAAAGTGGTTGAGGGCTTGGGCCGAAATGCCATTCCTTCTCTTCTAGGAAGGCTTAGAGCAGGGGAGAAAGTGGAAAGATGGTATTAAAATAATATTCTTCTCTTCTCCAAAGGAAAACTTTGTAATGTTTCTGAACCTGTTTGGGGTTTGGTGGTTTGTTGTTTTGTGTTTTTTTTTTTTCTTTTTCCTTCCTTTCAAACCAATGCAGCATTCCTTAGTTTCTAGCAATTCTTCACCCAAAAGGAAAACTTCAGTGCCAGAGCTGAGAGTCTTTTCATGGGGACCAGTCCTGCCTGCTCTTATCTTCTGGCTCCTTCAGCAGGGCCAACGATAAGCCAGGGACTCAGAATTCTTTCGTTTGCACAATTTCCCTGACAAACAGATGAGCAACAAGAAAACCTGAAAGAGTGTAAAAAGCTCAGGCTTTCTGGTCCTCTGAATCTCCAGATAGATTTAGGATTCTTTTCTCTGAACTAACTTTGGAATTAGTTTTACTGGGGGTGGCTGGGGGGGAGGCGACCAGGTGGGAAGGCTATTTCTTTTTGTACACAGGATCTAAAGTTCCCCAGATCCATTTTCTAAGAATTTTACTTCTTTATCTTTAGTTTCTCCTGGCCCTGAATTCCCCTACAGCCTAACTGGCTGCTGCCTTCTGTCTCAGCATCGTGGGATGCTCTGGAATGACATGCAGCCTGCGTTATTGTTGTTATCTTGGCCTGAAGCCTGCAAGTTTGCGAGACAGAACAGCCAGTTTTTTAGTGCCTTCCTTCCAGAGGCAGAAGATGTGGAATCTATGATCAGTTTTTTCTGCTGCCTCCTGCATACTTTTAGCTTAGTGCCTTCTTGTTTACCCTCTGGCCCTGTTTCTGTGTTGTCTGACCAGATAGCGAACCCACTGAAGCAGTGGTTGTCTCTCCCTTTGTATACAGCTCTGACAACAGTAACGCATCCTCAGTACAAGTTTTTGCCTCCCAGTCCCGTTGCTGTTTGCCAGTCAGCGTGTCGTACCCACCTGACTGGGCAGAGGCATGTCGTTGCAGTATGCTGAGCAAAGTGTTGCAATTTCATGGCAATCTTAACTTTTTATTTGTATGTGATTGTGCTGGTTTCCAAACAGACTATAAATCAATTGCTTTTAAGCCTGGCCTGTAGATGTTGCCTGAACAAACAGCCTCTGTCTCTGTCTGTTAGAGCACACCTGTCTCCTCAAACACCGAGGTTTGCTTTCCGTGGAGCCTAAGTCCCTTATCCGTGTCCCTTCCCCAGAAGAGACAGGTGTCTCCTGGCTGCGAAGCCTTTACACACCCCCGTCCGTCACTGCAGGCACCGCTCGGTTCCCAGTTATCAGCCCGCTGGGTGGACTGGGTCATTAAGCAGGGGGTGTGCTTGGGAGCAGAGGAAGGAAGGTAGAGTCAGAGATACTGAGACACAGTTGAAAAGCCCAGATCAGTGGACAAGATGTCTGAGGCACATGATGCTTATCTGCTGGAGTGGGTGGAGGAGGAAAGGGCATCCTTTATCTCCTCTCTAGTTCCCAGCCCGCTCTGGCTGCTTAAGGAGGCTCGCTGGAGTCTTCCCACATTCCTGTATGTTCGGGTTCCTGCTGGACAGGAAACGGCTGCTGCTCCAGCATCCATTACGGCTCAGCTGGTAGTGTCATTTACAGTCGGATTCCCAGATTTCCCCAGGGTTTGGGGTGGAGCGGGTGGGAGTCGGGGGAGTGGAGGGGTGGAGGGGACGGCGACGCTTGTTCAGTGACCCCCGTGCGAAAATATCTCCCTGGGAACAGAACAAAAACATTTAAACTTGCCTAATTTCTTGAGCAGTTGGTGAGCCTGGCCTGCGGTATTCAGGCACTTTAGGAAATAAACCTGACCCTTTGGAAAGATTAGGAAAGTTATAATATATGTAAACCTGTATCTAATAGACTCCTTAAAAAAAACCAAACAAATACAACAACAAACCAAAAAACTGGCCTGCAACCATATCAACAGTAGCTTGTTAGCAGATAGCACAAAGCTTATTAGGGCTGTCCCTCATGAGCAGGGCTCTGCTGGGAGACTTGATCAAGAAAAAGCCCCAGGAACTGGTTTAGTGTGGGCAGATCCTGGGGGATGCCACCTTCCACTCCAAGTTAACGCTTGCTGGTGAAGGCTAACAGAGAGAGAAGCAGTCACCCCGCTGTGGAGCCCCACACCCAGTTCTCTGCAGCAGAACCAGGTCGGTGTCCCAGCACAGTGATCGCGGGGGCAGCGCACCAGACAGCCCCAGATCTTCCAGGAGGTGTGATTTCTGTGGTCCTGGTTAGCAGTGGTTCCTAAAGCCAACGTAGCCTGTGTTGCAAAGATCAGGATGCTTTTTGGCCAGACTGAGCAAAACCTCTTTGCTAAATTCTGGTTCCAGGTTCTGTTTGATCTGTAGACAAAGGCGTTCTCACTCGCTGCAGGGAACTCGTGTATTTGTGGCAGTGTTGTGCATTATTAAACAGCGGCTGCTGTTTCTGCCCCGAATTCTCTGCTGCGCTTTAGCAGAGTGTGAGAATTCTCTCTTTCGCTTTCGTTAAATCATACAACAAGAGAATTGCTATTCAACAGTGTAGGATGAGGCTAACCATTCCAGTATTATTTTATGTCTCAAAGGAACCTGGTAATTCAGCATTTATAGGTAATATTTCTGCTCGTGCAGCTGCTCGTGTACATTCATTTGGTTACAAGTGCAGTGAGGTACTGAAGGCTGCAGAATTAATGGAAACAGAGAGATACCGGTACCACTTAAAGTGAGATATCCCATGAGCTGCAGACACGGCTCGTAGTCTTTTTAGGTCTGACATTGAGGCACGTTGAAAACTGAAACTCCTGATAGTGAATGTGGTGGTAATGTTACAAGAATGTTTCCTAAATTAAGATGTATGTTTCATGGTTTGTTTAGGTCAGTAGAGTGTTTACTGCTGAAGGTAATATTAATGGCGTGCTAAGATGGTAATTGTTCAGTGTTATGACTTAGGCAGCCACTTGAAAAATGTTGATATTTATCACATTTGCCTAGTTAACAGGATAAAAATAGATTTCTGCTTTCTTCACCCCCCAAAGTTCTTGAAACTCTTCCTCCTCACCATGCTCCACTGAGAACACTGTTCTTTAAAGTATAATACATGTTATTTCTGAACAACTGTTACAGGTGCTCAGAGTAAGTTTCACCTTTCACATGTGAAACATTCGTCACTTGCACTGTGATTATTAGAAAAGAAAAATCTTCAGAGGGTCTAGAAGACTCCCAGGAACTGAGATTCTTCAAACTTTGTCATAGTCTCATCTTTTATTCAGGTCAGTAGGGTTACTAATTCTTTATTTTGCTGATGATAAGAAGAGTACCAACTGTGCCAATACGAACCTACTGCATGTACAAAACTGAGTTGGAAACCTCGTTATCTTGCCTCTGGTGTTATTCATTGTATTGTCCACTACTGCTCAGCCATTCTCCGGGTCTTTTGGTTTGAGTGTGTTCAGTCAGAGTTGGCAGAGCTGGGAAGTGTTTTGAGATCATTACCACATATTTTAAATTTAGTTTCTCTTGAATCAGTTCTGGAGGACTTGAGAGATGAAGACCCTTCCACAACTTGTACAGTGCGAGCTTGTGCCCATTGCAACCCACACCTGTTATAGGTTGACCTGATGTCAACCCAGTATTACTGCACAGGTTTCCCATCTGTACAGCTACAATGCCACTGAGGTATTTAAGCATGGGTGAACATGGGTAACAAGCTGTCCAGCATGATGGAGTACTTCGACAGGGTGTCTGTCTCAGCCAGTAGCCTTCAACAAATCTTACGCTTCTGTTCCTCTTTTTCCATTTGTGTCCTTTGCACCTCACTGCGGGCTTGTGTAACGCCCAGTACGGCAAGTTTGGACGTCAGCTGAAGGTTCAAGGTGCTAGTGATATATAAATCAATACTGACAGTGACTTCCTCAGAACTGAATCTGTTACAGGGTGTTGCCTGTAGGCTGAGAGTTACTGTGCTCCTGACTGTGCTGTGAAGAGACTTCTGTTAACTGCTAGGAAATACATCTTCTTCCCCTGTCCCTAGAAATGCTGCCTTTAGGATTCTGCCTCTTAGAAAAAAAAGAGCTGGGAGTCTGCAAGCAGAGAGAATCCCAGCATATTTTCCTCAATGGAGCTTTGCTCAGTTGGCTGGAGGGTTGCAGTACCTTAACACTGTCACTTGCAACAAGCTGTGACCGGTAGCCTGCTGATGGAAAACAGCCAGCAGCTGTAATATCCAGTGTCATCTGTCTCCCACTGCAGATGATGCAGGGTAAAAGCATTTTTGAAGACATAACTGTGTGGATTTAAAACTATGATCTTCCAACAGGTGTACTGTATTCTTCTGTCAGGCTCCCCAGTAACGCAGGAGAGCTGCAGTGAGCAGGCCAAATAAGATGGATTGGTTTGGTAAGCGCAAAAATATATTCTTTGAACGGATCCACTTTCCCTTTCATGTTTCATTGCAATTTTATTCTTCGGACAGATTAAATCCTTCACCAGGTCCTGAGCAAAGAGTTCCATGGTATATCTCTGCAGGTATGGTGCAATGCCAGATCTTATGGACTTTTTTTTTTCCCTTGTGTGAGTTTTAATCCTTTAGGATGAGCTATTTCCAATTGTTTTCTCTATCTATTTTAATGGGTTGCTGGGTTTTGTTGCCCCAGTCTTTGAAATTAATTCCACATTCTGATACAAATTTCAGATGAGTTTTACTAGAACTTTTCACTTTGGGATTTGATATACTTGCAGATGTGTTACAGTCTTCCATGGTCATTGCTTACTTCTCAGCTTGCTTGAAGCCCATGCGAATGGAATCAGAGGTTATTTGCTTAGTTGCCTGATCCTAATGAGTAAAAACTCAGAGCATCCTGATTCTTATGTTCAATTAATGATTTGTAGCAGCTATATCTGTGTGCAGATAGCCTGTACTTTTTTTTTCTTTTTTCTTTTAAAAAGCACTAAAATCCATCCTGAAATGTGGTTAAACTTCTAAATTGGCCTTTCTTATGCAAAAATGGCGTATTCTGGTGGAAAGTATTTGGGTAATCGTGATGCTAGAAGGTCTTATAGGCAAAACATTAGTAATGTGGAGAAGGTCAAACAGATCCAGAATCTGAACCTCTTTTGGAACTCTGTCCCTGTTATGAAACAGTTTATTTTCAGTTGCCATTATGAGTACTACAAATTATAGAGAGAAGATGTGGAGGGAGACTTGAAATGCAAATCCTCTGAACTGAAATGTTGTAATTAGATTTCTGGTTCTGTCTGTATCAGGGAAAATCTTGAATATCTATGTGAGGGAGATTGGCAGCTGTGTATTGTTCATCCTGCACGTGGATATAATTAACATTATATTGCACTTTTGCCCTCCCCCTGACCTTGGTGAGTTTCCAGTTATGGAATCGCCTGTCTATTGTCTGACATTGTCTTACATCTTCAAATACGTTGTTCCTTCCTGTGATAAGGAGAAAACTAGTGAGGCTGAGTGTGTGGCTCCTCCTGTGCTAATTGGCATCGTGGCCTTCGTGGAAATTCCAAAATGACATAGAACTCATATTCCAGGCTGTCTTTTCCCTACCTTAGTTCTTTGATACATTTAAATTGTTGACCTCTCTCATGTCTACCTTCTGTCACATCCACTCCTTGATTCATACCTTTGTCAGAACATGATTTGGCCAGAGTCACACATCTTCTCTTGGTGTTGGGTAGTCCTGGATTCAGGTCTTTATGAAAGTTGAAGGATTCAAAAGCTTTTCAAAAAGAGGTCACACACAACCAAGTCCAGTGTGTGCAGCTGTCAGCCGTCCAGTTCGTGCATGGGTTTCAACAGAGCTCTTTGAAAGGACATCTTTTCCACCCTGTCGTGGTTTAACCACAGCCAGCAACTAAGCCCCACACAGCCGCTCACTCACTCCCCCCCGGTGGGATGGGGGAGAGAATCAGAAGAGTAAAAGTGAGAAAACTCATGTGCTGAAATAAAAACAGTTTAATAAGTAAAGCAAAAGCCGCACGTGCAAGCAAAGCAGAACAAGGAATTCATCCGCTGCTTCCCAGCAGCAGGCAGGAGCTCAGCGGTCTCCAGGAAAGCAGGGCTCCAGCAGGTGTAACGGTTACTGGGGAAGACAAAGCTGTCCTTCCGAATGTCCCCGTCCTCCTCCCCCCCGCTTTATATGCTGAGCATGGCATCATAGGGTATGGGATATCCCTTTGGTCATTGGGGTCAGCTGTCCTGGCTGTGTCCCCTCCCAGCTTCTTGTGCACCCCCAGCCTACGCACTGGTGGGGTGGGGTGAGAAGCAGACTCTGTGTCAGCACTGCTCAGCAGTAACGAGAACATCCCTGTGTCACCAACACTGTTCTCAGCACAAATCCAAACCCTAGCCCTGTACTAGCTACTGTGAGGAAAAGTAGCTCTATCCCAGCCCAAACCAGCACACACTCTCTTCTGTGCATATGTGCTCTCTTTGGAGAGAAGTGGAAGGAGCTGCCGAGGGGAGGATAGCAAAGAGGTGGGAGTATCAATGAAGAACCAAAGCCTATGTTCATTTATGTCTGTGTTCTTGAGTTAATATTGTTACTTGGATATTACAGACTGCAATACCCGGCAGTTGCAGTGCCTGCCATTGGAGTACTGGAAGTACCAGACAATCACCCTCACAGGAAAATTTATTTCATTTGAAATGAACGTTTTTCTAGATGGTATCTCCTTCCTTCAAAAAGGGATCACTTTCTCTGTTGGAAAGCAACTTTTAAAGTTGTGAGTAAAATCTTCAGGCTTTCCGTGTGGGGTTTCCCACTGCTCAGTTAAATACGTTGCGTAGCTTTTGTGACATGGTGGTATTTTTGCAACTCTCTCTACCAGACAAGGCATCTCTTCTGGATTGTAAATTTACGCTCGATTCTACCTATAGCACATTAGGTTTTTTGAAATACAGTTTGACCAGTTATTCAGACCCTATGGCTGTATTTATGTTCCTGAGAACTATTTTTCCTGTGACATCTATCACTGGTACTGCACCGTACTGCGTGTCACCAGCCTTCCTGCGTTTGTGAAGCACCGGTCAGCTGAGCTTGCCTTGGCACAGAGGGCAGCATTCAACAGGTAGTTTTGTGAGCACTCGAATTAATGGCTCTGCTGCATAAATTCTCTGATGAGGGTGAGTTGTGCTGTGGTCTTTCCAAGTGAGGCAATGGTACGATCTCCCTTTTCTTCCCTTGCTGCTTGTTTGCATCAAATTTAGAGGAACTGAGTGTTTTGGGGGTCCTGTGCTGCTCTGTTCAAATAGGCATTGAATTGGCACAATGGTTTGAGAATTGTTGGAGAGGGGAATAGAGTCACATGCCTGGGATGAAAGTAATTAATACTGTATTTGAGATGGAACTGACTGAAGGGATTGCCTAAATGCCCTCGCTGAACCACTCACTTGTCACTCCTGAGGCTTTTTCATTTGAGACCCAGCATTTCGTTCTAATTGACAAAGTTTCAGTGACCGACTCCAAGCCAGAAGCAAAGCATTCAAAATAGTGAAAATGCAGGACTCCCTGGAGGTCATTCATTTATCAGAGGGTCTGGATATCACTCATCTGGAAAGAATACAAGATTTGCCATATGTTTCCTTTGTAAAATGTTTGTAATGATATATCACAAATATTGAAATATTGGAAAATTGGCCAATTTCCATGGTATTTAAAATATATTATGTTGTTCTTTGTAAGATAAATTGTAAGGAAACCAGCCAATTTTCTAAATTATTTTTTAAATCTTCAGTGCGTTATGATATACACATACCATAGTATGTCTAATAAATATATATTTATGCAATATGGTTAGGGAAATATATATCTCTAAATGAGTATATATCTCTATATAAATGGAATATATGTTGTTTTTTCTTTTGAGTTCCTTTATTTACTTACTTAACACAGAGATGAGCCTCCAAATGCATGCCAGAAATCCAAGGTTGTTTAGCCCTTAATGATGTTGTTAATAATCTAAGTAAAAAAAGCCCTGAATTTTAAAATCAGAAGTCATTGCTGATGTGGTCTTCAGGCAGCAGAGGTCTGCTTGTGCACTGGGGCACGGGGATGGCTTGTCACTTCCCAGCTTTCCTTAGTATGATTTCTGGAGCTGTAGTAAGTAGCATATCTTGTCTGCTCATCTGGACCAGTCTTCAGGCTTTTGGAGACCCTTCTGTGAAAAAAAGCATTTGTGTTGTGTCTCCAAGGTGTGTTTTCCTTCTGTGCCTCTGCCCCCCACCAGCCCTCTGGTTACATGTGCTGTAAGGATACTCAAATGAATTTCCAAACAACTAGTAGAGTCCACTCTTCAGACAGAAAGGTCTGAGCAAAGGCAGACATAGCCAAGATGCTGTTGGGATAAAGAGACTTTGCATCTGCTTCCTGCTTCTCCGAAACATGTCACTGGTGTAACTCAGAAGTAGACAGCCTGATCCGATCCTGCTACCGTATTGGCTTTTGTTAACTGAATTGTTTTTAATTTAAGCTATTATAAGGGAGATCAGACTTAGCCTTTAACTTGGAGGATATAGATTTTTTCATGCTGGTAGCTGATGTAGCGCCCTATCGTGTTTATTATGCAAACTCTTTTGAGGTTTTGAGTTTTATTGAACCACTGTGGGGGAAAAATGGATTCAGTGTAAACCTAAAAGAAGCGGTCGGACAAATTTCCAAGCTGTAGTATCCGCTCTTACTCCATCTGGGCTTTTTATGCGAGCAGATGTGTATTAGAAGGATAGGAGTTAAGATGGGAGGCATTTTACACTCACAGAAAAGAGGTGGTGAGCGTGAGTGTCATGTGGACATGTGTGAGTGAATGGCCATTATGGACCTCTTGTAACTGGTGGGTAAAGGGTCTTCTGTTAAACTTCAAGGGGAGTTCCAGACATTGATCAAGGACAGTATGTGTCCTTAAATTCCCCTTCTGACCTGGTCCTCTTGGCTCATTAATCCCCAGTAATTTAGATTTATGTCTTGTGCCTTCAAGAATGATTTTCTGCCCCTATTCTTAGGGTGTCTCTTGCAGTCTGCGTGTGAAATGTCCCTGCTTGGTTTCATCTGGTAGAACCTTCCTTTTCCTGTTTCCTTTTTTCCCCCCTGCCCTCTCGCCCTGGTACAGTAACCAGCCCCAGCAGCACAGGCTGCGGCACGTTTTTACATGTCTACTGTTTTCTTCCTCTGGAAGAAGCCAGCAAGCTTCGGTTGTGTGGCGTTGCTCCGGTAGTGCGTTGGCAGGCTCGTGAAGCAGATTCTTCAGTCACCCTTAACGCCAACAATGAGATTTATTATCTCCATTGCTCTTAGGGAAATTAGCCTAGGGAATTAATTTATGGTATTTTGAAATGCTGTTGTCTTATCGAGTGGTTGCTTGCTTACACCCAAACTCCCTCTTACCTTTGGTCACAGGGATTGCGTGTTTAATGTGTGCTTTAACGGGGGCAATTAAAAGGGCACAAGGGAAACACAGTCACACTCTGGGCCGTTTATGGTGTTTGATCCTTGTACAGCAGGAATGACCCCCTCCAGCTCACCTTCTCTCTCAACATTGTATCTGGGAAGAGAGATAAATTCACAGTTAATAAAGATAAGACTGGAAAACTCCCTTTGTGAACTTGTGAATAGCTCACAAGTTGCAGTTCAGTTTCTAACAGCAGGATGCAGCCGTATCTCGTAATTCCATGGACCAAAAGGAGCCACCATTGAGGGAACAGGAATTGGAGAGTCTGAATAGCTGGGTTTGATCGTACTGGACAGAAAGATTTAAAGGGTTAAAGTCCTCTGCACTGACATACTGTTGATAAAGTCCTTTCATTTCCCGTGGTACACACTGCAGCCTTTTTGTGATTCTTCAGCATTTCTGTCTGTAATGGTGCTCTTGGCAGGGAACACTATTGTGGGCACACTGCTTATCCAAGCATCCAAGATGGTGTTGAAGATGGAGTGGTGACTCTTGCCCTTCTGTCTCCTACATTATTCATATTTGTATTATCATTAATTAATGATTTATGGAACCCATTTTGCAAACCACCAACCCGTTTACGGCAGTACAAAGCAGTGTGCCTGTAAAACGTGCACACACAGACACACACAAACAGGTGCTTCCCCTGTGCAGAAAGGCAGTCACTTCTGAGATGGAAACTAGCATTCGTTACAAAAACATACAAAAACTGTTTAGACAGAAAACAGAGAGTCCAGTATCCCAAGGAGTCAGAGAAGGATCATGAATAAGTAGAATGTAATTACTCTGAATTGTATTTAAACATCAGCTTTCTCTTGGAGAAGCACTCCAGTGCCTGTTAGATAGTTTGACTCAGATTCTTTACTGAGCAAAATGGCATAACATCACGTGGATATTCCCCTTGCAGGGAGTTTCTTCTCCAGTACCTGGCCAGGATATTGAGAGGATTATTTCATCATGGTAATGGAGATGTATGTGCAAGATACAGTGCTTTTCTAATATGAAATTAGACGCCCACAGTTAAACAGCTGTCTTGGGGTTTTGTATCAAACCACACATCTAGAGGTCCCCAAAGGGCTTGTTTTCCCATAGTGTCTGCACCGTATGGAATACCTCTCACAGGGTTTCTCTCCTTTCATCCCAGCTCACACTTACAGTTCTTTTTATTGGAAAGGTGCTTCAGGAGCTCGTCTTGAACTTCTTTTTTCTTTTAATCATAACTCATAGCTGGTTGGATATGTTTAATATGCCAGTCTGTCTTTTGAAGGTTTTTATGTATTATGTATCACTGTTGTGTGATAGCATTAAACAAAGTTAAATTAAAAATCCAGCTGATGCCAGAAAACATGTGGTGTGAGAGACTCTGAAGGGGCAATTATGGTCAGTTGTTCTTCATACAAACAGGTTGTATCCCCGTCATTTTAGAGTTGGACAAAACGTACTGGTCAGTCTTTTCACTGTAAACATAAACAGTAGCTCTGCGGTCTTCATGTATCAGGGTATAAGGATAAACATCCTCGCCTGTATTTAAACCTACATCTTCCTCTCTGAATCAGATAGCGTAGTGACAATTGCGTGGGGGTTTTTTGTTTGTTTATTTTTATTTTGTGGCATGGAGCACTCATACGAGGTTGGCTTATGATGGAATATCTCAATCACTGGCATATCACATGCAGGTTACATCAGTGCAGCTGAAAGCTCTCTCTGTAGTTATGCCACACAGGTTTACCTCCATGCCCATAAAACCACATCCACCAGGGACCTCATCAATGCAAATACACTCAAGAGCAGCTAATGAGGATTTTAATTTAGCTTTAAATGCCTTTGGTGGTGGGTAGGCCTTTACGGCACCAGGCGGGGAAATCTCCGAAGCTCTGGTGGCTTTCACCATAAATGTCACTGCACCATATTTATTATTTGTTTTAGCTGCATTTCTAATGACCAAAAAGCTCATTTCTCAGATTACACCGATGCTGTGTGTTACTTACCAGCACCTTGGTTTGTTTAAAATACAGTGCAAAATGCAAGAGTTGGCCAGGAAAAATTTTTCATTATGGGACTAAATGTGAGAGTGGGAGAGAACTGACAAGCATCTTCAGAAAGATTGTGAGGGAGACCCGAGGAAGGTCCGGACTACTTTACTGGATGACAGGATTTTATGGAGGTGTGGACTGAGGTGTAACAGGTACCTGTGATCATCTATCACATGGATCCTTTGGAGGACTTTCCCCAGGCTTACTCGATAAAGAACATTTTGCTTTGTGTAGCTGAGCCAGACTTGTACGATTAAGGTTTGTCTTGCCAATGTTTTATAACTGCCCAGACATTTGCAGGCAACGATTACTTATTAATGTCGCTGTTATATTGAGTGTCACCTTTCGTTCTAATTCCCTCAATCCTAAGTGAGTCATTATATACTTCAGAGCTGACTTCAACCTTTCTCAAAGCTTGTGTTTGCCAGACCCTATCAATGGGAGATTTATTGCCCTGAGGTGGTATTTTCCAGCCTTGGTCCAGAACTGGTCTCTTTTACGACAGGGTAAGGGCAGACTTTTCATAGGCTCACAGTGTTGGTGCTTGTTTGAGGTTTGACGCACCTGTCTTAGGGTGTTACATGTTCCTATTACGAGGTAGTTCTGGTGCTGTTCCTCTTCTTTTTTTTTTTTTTTCCTTTTCTTTTTTGTTTTTCTTTTCCCCCCGCTGCTTTTCCCACACCCCTTTGCACCATCTTTTCCAGCTGATTTCCTGCCCTTGGAATTCCCAGAAGTTCTGACTTTTCTTCACCTTTTCTCCATCTGTAATTCTGTCCTTCCACAACCTCTGTCTCTTGACCATTTTCCACAGTCTCAAGTTTCTGTAACCCAGTTTGTCGTGTGTGGAAAAATTGTATCTGGTCGTATGCTGGGAGCTAGCAAAAAGTAATCTCAAAGTCAGCAGGCTGTGATTTAAGGCTACAGTATCTTATACATGATATCTAACTTCTGTGAATCAGAGGGAGAAAAACAAGATACCCAAAGCCCTTCTATGCAGACATTGAGATGCTGGTCTGTACCATCCCACGTCAGCGCTAAGTCCAGCAGTAGTAGGGCACAATGTGCTGAGCAGCGATTCAGTATGCCTGCATGTCTCGGGTGCTTTGCAAAGCAAAGGGGCCTGATGAATTGCTGGGATAATAGTTCTTTGCTATATTTCCCCAACTAGTCTGGGATTTGTAGTGCAAGCTTCTAGGAGTTTGTTTGCACAGCTGGAAGCCTGCATTAGCCAATGTGATTCCTCCATTTATAATGTTCTACTGACTGACATGTTTGGTCGCCTTGGTGAGGTGCCTCTCAGATCTTAGACCAGTGCCTGGCCATTGCTGTCAAAAATGCACCGGCCCTTCAGTTTTGTGGCCAGCCTCAGCAGAGGCCAAGGATTAGCCTGTTCCTTTGAATAAGCTTTATGTGCAGACAAAATGAGGTGAAAATCCTCCTTCTGGCTTTTCTTAATGGAGTTTGCAACACCTGCCTTCCCCAGGTGACAGGACTAAGTGTCCAATAAACATGAGAAATACCCTTCTGTGTGTATACATTCAGATATTATTAAAAGGCCACTAATAAGAGCCTGTGCTCAGAATCGCAGCTTTCTCATCTGATTAATGCCTGGCTCCTGCACCCGAGACATTTTACTACTTGACAGCTGTTCTGTGGCCTATATACAAAACGAGTCAGAAATCTCAATTTGATCATTACAGGAATTGCAACTTCATCACAGAATCCACTCTCACAGTTAGACAGCCTGGAAGGAGATGCTGTAGATCTGGAGTCAGATGAATTCCTCTTGAGTTTTAGAAACAGGCCTGCAACGCCAGGCAGAGGTGGAGAACTAGAGACTTGGCAGGGAAAGCCTTCACTTCCCCGCCGTGTATGTTCTGTTTGAAGCCTGAATTGAAAGCAAGTTTTTCCAACCCTTAAAACTTCAAGAAATCCCTACCTCTGTCCCACCTTCCACCACGAAATAGTTTCCTTCCTAACACCTGTTTCAGCCCAACACAGAAGCCTGTGTGTTGACCTGTCCGGAGAGACACAGTGGGCTGGCAGGAGCCACCTCACAATACCTCAGCAGTTAACACCTCAGCTCTTAGTGAAAGCAGCTGGTTTGCTCCATGCCTCATAAAACCATGAACAAACTTTTACACATTTGTGCTGAGAGAAGGGATAGATATTCCTTATCCGCTTCTCCGCCACTCTGCAGCACACCCCAGCAATTACAGTCAGGTCTATCGTTATCAGGTGAGCAATAAGGAGGAGTGTGAATGGAGATAGGTGATGGGATGGGCACTGTGGCAACGAACAAGTTATTGCAGGTTTGCTGGCGCCGTCAAGTCTGTATCGGCTTGTTTCAACGGCCATGCTGGAGCAGAGAGAGGCAGGCACCATGCTGCTGCCGGGAAGGCGGCTGTGTGCTGAAGTCAGATGGCTCTCATCTGCATGCAGGGATGAGCAAACAACATACAATGTGCACATTGATTTCCAACCCTCACTGTCGCCTGCCCTCATTTAGGGTGGGGAGATGAACTTCCACCTTTCGTTTGTTTGCCATGTCTCCCTTTTTTATTTTCCCTGTCAGAAACCAAAGCGAGTCAAGAATTGCTCAGCCTGTGTTGTAGTCTTCCTCTTCACAGTCTCTGCGTCCTCCCCAAAATCTTTCACGTGATGGCGTCCAAGCAATTCAGGAGCATCTGTCTATGTGCTGCTCTGAAAAAGGTCTGTGTAGAAACGCACTGTCTTGCTCAACAGACCAACACTCATCTGAGGATCAGAACCTGTGCTACCAGATGTGTAAAGAGAGAGAGAATTCAACTTGAATTTGAAGTCTGAGGTTGTCTTTGCAAATCTAACTGTTAGAACTGTGGTTTTGTTAGCCAAGTATCTTGCAGTACGGTAACCACAGAGATGAGAAATGAGGGAACGTAGCATATCAGGGTTTTTTTTGCGTGTGTTGCGAGACCAAGATGGACAGAAAATTAATGACAGAGCTGGAAGCAGAATAGTCTTCTCTGATCTTGGGAGAATATATTTAAAGATTGAGGGACATCAGATGACTGAATTCTCTGTTTCTTTGAAAACCTTTTCTTGAAAGAGTCATCTCTTCTCAATTAAAACACCACACAGCTTAAACTTTTAATGCTCATTAAGAATGTAACTTCTTACATTTTCAAGGACCGTCTTTTAATATTGGTAACTGAGGTATGTTCAGAGTTAAGTTTACTAAGAAGATAGAAAGAAAGAAGGAATTGTCTTTAGAAAAGCATGATGGAAGAGTCTTCTAGCAGCATTGAGGTGAGAGATGCTCAGACTATGGGACCGTGTTGGTATGATCCAAAACCCTGGAAATGCAAAAGCTTCTTGTGAAATCTGGGAAAGTTTGGCTCTAGTTATGATCAGTGCTAGCTAGATCCAGGTTTATTACCCAGAGCATTTCTCCATCCCAGGAGCATTACTATGTGGCAATACTGTAAAAGATGGAAATGACAGGTGATTCAAGAGGAAATGAAATTCTTAACTCAGAAATAAATTGCCCTTCCCTTTGCTATAGGAAGTGCTTTACTAAATGGTGCTTCTAAATCTACTTTCCTGTTTCTCTGTAGGCTCTAGATAATCTTTGTTCTGAGGTATTCTGAATAGACCTAACTACTGAGTTCTGACAATCTTTAGTAACTAGAAATGCTCCATTAGCTAATTGCTCAGTGGTGATGACCTTTCTGGGTAAGTCCTCAGCACAGCCACATAAATGCCACCTTAGTGCTTCCTGATTAACTTTATAAGCCATTTGCTGTATAACTTTAGTCCTCAAATAACAGCACCTTTGGCTTCATATGACTTTGTGTGTCACATCTGGTCCAGTGGACAGGCTTTGCTTGTTCAGAGTCTACAGGTAATGTCAGCCTCCTTTACAAGAAATACTTGGGGAATGTCTTCAGGAAACCCAATCAACGCTACATTGATCACTGCTCCAGCAATGCCACAGTGTGCTCCTTAACCTTGCAAAGGAACACCCTGCTCATGACCTCTCAATGGAGTAGACTGTTATATATGTAGATATAAGAGAAAAAAAGTGATAAGCAGAAGAGGAAATACAAGATGGACTGATGTGTATTGGCCAGAATGGTGTTGCTTTGCTGGCTTGGTGTTGCCTCAGAAGCAGGGTGGCCTAAGGCAGGAGTACAGAGGTGGCTGGCAGTTACATGAGCTGTGCTTCTCCCTCTGTTGCAAGTATGTCCAAGTCTCAGTGTTTTTGACAACAAAGTGTAGAGGCAGGCATTGCAGTGGAAGGGCTCTCACTCCCTGCAGGCCTCCAGGTTCTAATACTCGCCCTCACTATTCATGCGTCTGTGTGATTTGAGCTCATAAGAATTTCCTGTATTGGGTTAGTCCGAAGGCCTGTCTAGCTTAGTATCTAATAATGGATCTCTTGGGAGAGAATATAAAGAAACAGGACAATTATAACTGATCCACCCCAGCTTCCTGAAGTTGGTAGCCAAGGTATCAGAAGACTTTTAAGTCCTATACTGAAATGCACATACCAATGACCTTAGTAGTGGAAAAGAAATGGAATAAAACTAGGCCTTGTTGGGAGGGTTGTTGATGCTCCACATCTTCCAAGAGTTTTCCCTCTTCTTTAAGCCATTGTGTTTCCCTTTTAACAGCATCTAGAATAAGCCCCTGCTATTTTTTAATTTTCCTTGTATTTTTAATGTTGCTATGTCTGGGACTCTACTTAAGTACATAGCCAGCTGATTTATGCCTAGGCCAAATATGTAAGCTGTGGGATAACAGATCTCCAAGGTTTTATATCCTTCCCTCCTGTAGTTCAGTTAAAGACCTGAGGCAATGTTGTGGAGTCATGATTTAACCCACCAGCTCTGGGTGGGAGTTTAAGCACCATCTAGTGCCTGAGCCCTTTGCTTCTGATCTGAAGATAACTAGGAGGTTAAATAACTGGAGCCAGTCTGGACAGAGATGAGAACTATGGCTTGTGTGGGTGTGGCCCATAAACTTTTATGAGAGCCTTAGATACTGCTTTAGAGGTTTGTGCCTATCTTGTCTTGGATCTTCAAGGACCTGTCTTTTGTAGGGAGAGACACAGTTACAGGTGGTTGTGTTGCAAAAGTCCTTGATAACCTGTCCTGGTTTATGCAGAGGATTTATGCTGGCTGTGGGCTTTGCTTTTGTATCTGTGGAGGTTTCAGTAGAGGCAGGAGAAAAAATGAATGCTGATACTCTTAGAAGTAGAAAAATCCTCTCTGTTTGTGCTGTTGCACCGTGCTGGTTACCATGTGGGTTGTGATGTCCTGTTCATTGCTGACAACCCCCAAAACATTAACCTTTCAGGTGACAAAGCTTAAGAAAGAATTAAGCGTGCAGGATGCAAAGCCTAATGAAAGTTTAGCTTCAGCAAGCATTGAATCAGCATGAACTTGAAAAGGGTAGGGGAAAAGAGCGCCTCAACAAGACTTTTTGTTGAGGAAAAAAGAGGACAGTTTAACTGAACAATTTTCCTGTTGTTTCTCTTTTGATATCTTCCACTTCTGCTGTTTTTTAGGACCCCTCTCTATTCCAGTCTTGTTCAAGCTCCTGCACAGAGCAGGAGTTTTGTCTGCCCAGTGTAAAGCATGGTTTAGGTCCTGACAACCAGATTTTTAAGATTGCTTAATTAGATGTTTCCTTCTCACCCTAGGGCAAAGTAAGCTTCTGGTGCCATCGTAAAGGCTGGTAGGGAGTAAATGTCATCCCAGTGACAAGGGAAGTATTGTGATCATACTGGTTTTTTTTTCTAGTTTTCACATGTGTCTTATGTCAGGCATTGGCATGAAACAGAGGTTGCATCAATAGATTGTCTGTGCCTGTGTTTCCTTACGTGGCTGTGCAGTGTTGCTCCAAACTGACCACTCAGAGTGGTGTTAAATTTGGTGATGGTTGATTTATGGTGAAATGTAGAACGGTATAACCAAAAGCAGTGTAGGCTCCGGGATATAAGCCTAGTGCTGTTTCCTCTGAAGTTAGTAATAATAATCCTGATGACTGGTTGAAAAAAAATGTGCAACTGTTCTACCACCCCAGAGCCTTCTCCTTCTAGCAAAAATTCTGAAGACTTCAGTGCAGAAAAATTGTGATCTTTATCTCTTTGCCGTTTTTTTCTCATGAGTTCTTTCTCTTTTACTTCCTATGCCTTATTTGTTGCTCTGTTCAGCATCAGAAATAGTTCTGGTAGTAAAGCATATCTACTGGTGGGATGTATGGGCTCTTCTTCCAGTTCTTGTTCCTTTAATGTGTTCTTTGAATCCATTATGTCTTCCTCTGAGCCTGAAGAGATGTGAAAAGACAAGTAATACGACAGGTAAATATTTTAACACACCACTTTGAGCACTCAAGACCATTTTTTAATGTTCTCAATATTGTTGTGTCATTTTCACCTAGATAATGTGGTGTCTTCAGTGCTCAAAAGGATTTGGACTCTGTATCAACTCAGATTTTGGATGATGAACACTTGAATCTCTGTCCCTGAGCTTGTTTGGAAGTCTGGTCCTGGAGTCTAGCCTTGCTGTGCTGCTGCCTGGGTTTCAAATGCTGCTGAGAGAAGGGAAAATGAATTGTTACCTGTTGCTCTGAGGAAGTTCATCTGCCTTGCGTCAGAGAGCCAGGTGGCCCAAGGTTTTGGTCCCAGCTTATGAAGCCTTACGCTTGAATGATTTTTGGATAGGATACAGTGCGGTGTGGATCTCCCATTCTGTTGCAGCCTTTGCCACAAAAACTTAAATCTCAGTCCCTTAATTCTGTTGAAACAGTGATGCTTAATATAGCACTGGACTTTACCCATAATTTTCAGATTCGCACCATTGTCCAAGACGTTGTAAGAACATGCAGCCTCTCCAGGTATGCCGTTCTTGGGGTAGGATAGACCTGCAGCGATGATGTAATATTAGTGCTGGCCTCAGGAAAAGTGTGGTTCTGTCATACTGTCAGAGCTAAATGCCATACTCAGGCAGAATGACGGTAGAGATCTGACTTACCTGAGCCTGATCTGCTGCTAGTGTAAAGACATTACAGCTTAACTTCACTGGTGATGTGCCTTGGCTGAAGATTTTATCAGACATTCAGTGGTGATACTCCTGGACTCCTACAATGTTCTGAAACATTTCCACAGGATTTAATATGAATGAAATGAATAAGCTTTTCAGTTGAAAGTTAATAGATAAATAGGTAAATAACCTAGAGAAGTAAATGGGCAGTGTTCTTCCTTCTAGACTTTAAAAAATCCCATCGTAGAATAATTTAACAAGAACATAAATAAGTTATAGATGACAGGAACATGAATCCATAATATAATTTTTGCACTTGACAAGTTTATGCTTTGCTCTTTTTTCTGTATGTCTTGTCTGCTGCTGTACTTAGCAATGCTAATCTGTATAGCACAATGATCCTGTGGCCATTATTTTCACTGTTCTTAAGTTGCAACTGTCAGTGCTGAGCTGACAAAGGGATCCATACGTTTAGAGTCTATACTTACCTTGGAAAAGCTCTCTGTGAATTGCAACCATCAGCTGTCCACACAAACTTTGGATAAGTGTGGGCAAATGTCTCTTCATTGACTTAAAACACACTATGGTATTAAGTTACTACAATAGCAACTAGAAACCATAACTCGGATCAAGTCCCTGTTATGTGTACCCAGATGAGTGATGGTCTCAAAAATGGAAAAATCACATCTTAAAAAGACAAAAGTAAGATTCTTATTGCTATTTCACAGGTAGGAAGACTGAGGAACAGTCAGTTATGTGCTCAACATCACATGGGTTGCGTGACAGAGCTGAAATTACGTCCGGTTTAAGGCCTTAATGTCATGGCTTTCTCCTCTTGCTGGGTTATTCCTTCTCAAAACTGCCCATGTCTTACACACCACTCCAGCTTAGCACAGGCTGTCTCTTATTTGACTCTTTCTGACAGAATACTGTGTGCTACTTTTAAAAGCCTCCCGGGCTTGGAGCCTTTAGAACCACATCCCTCCTGGAGACTGGCAGTGACAGCTATGCTGGTTCATACTGGCACTGCTTAAGAAGTATTGCAAAGGGATGTAAACAGGGTGTAACTGACCTGAAGTGCGATTTAAATGGCGGGGGCCAGAAGAAAACAAAAGAAGAGGGTTGGAGTTAGTGTTCTCATTCAATTATCTCCTACTCCCCACCTTTCTTTTGTCCCCACTGTTGGTACATTAAAGGCAGCTGCTTCTAGTTGGTATTCACTTACAGAGACGTAATGTACACATCAATTCATGGCAGAATTTTTCCTCAGGGCAGAAAATCTCTTGTAGGAAAGGTGGAGAGGATTCTGGACTGAAAAAAGAAAGAAAAAAAGCCAAAAAAAAATCCTACCTGAATGTCTGAGAAAGGGAAATCTGGTTAGAGAAAGCACCCTCTGGGCTGGGGAGATTCTTCATGTGCTTCTGAAATCAGATTTCCTGGGAGACTCTGGCAGACATTGTGACATTGAATTACATTTTCCTTTACATTTGTATACCAAAAATAAACCCTGCCTAAGTCATTCAGTGTCTTCTTGATGGTTTAGAAGCAGTCAGGATGACAACAGCTACTGGTCAGAATTGTCAGAATCAAGCCTCGTTATCACAGCTTGCAGTACTTGACCTGGAGACCTGGCCAGGAGGAGACATTCAGTAGGGTGCCAGGTTCCTTTTGAATTAAGATCTTGCATATAGGATTCATGCTTCCTAGAGAGATGCTCTTCACAGTTGTAGATATTACCTGGGTAATCTGTTATTAAGGTAAAGCTGAGGATGAGCTGGGCACTGCCAGTTCACTGCTCCAAAGGCCTTAAAGGGTGATAAGGATTACAGAGTATATTCATTGCTTTGTGAGAGAGGATTCCAGTGAGTGAAAGGGAGTATGGCTGTTAGGACTAGAAACGTGTGAGACAGCGAGTTTTGTAGAGCCCTTCTTTGAGAACAGGTTTGCAGAGAAGCTCCACTCGTGTGTTTTTACACACAGAAAAAAGGCTTAATCTTCAGTAATGCTTATCTGTGGTTTTAACAATGTGGACACATATTTTCATGCTAAATGTGGACTGAAGATTTAACAAACTTTTAAACTGGACCACAGCTTTGTGTTCCCTGCTGTTTAGTGGTTAGTGGCCAAGGGCAGGGAGCAGAGGCATGCATTTTAAAAGTAAATGGCAGCAATGTCCCAATTGAGATATAAATGAAATGGGAAGTACAGTCCTTGGAGATAGAGCCAAAGGAAACCTTTTGAGAAACGCGTAAGATACTTAGTCCCATATGCAAATTTGAGGTAAATGTTAAGACATAGATTTTAATAGATATTTAGATGACTCATTCTTGCTGGATTCAATGAAAGTGAAACATCTGGAAGCTTGTGAAAACCTCGTGGACCAATACATTCTCCTGTCCAGGCTCACTGCCCGTCATATGCTGTTAGTATCCAAGGAATGGTCGGTGCTCTGTTCCTAGGACCAGCCCCTCAGGGATGCTGAGAGCTTGGGCCTCTTGTCCGTGGTAAGTGCCTGCCTTCCTTGCGTCCTTTCTTCCATCCATCTGTCCATCCCATCTTGCTAAATCTGATCAAGACCTGAGAAGTCATCTTGGTGCATGTTTCCTCCAAGCTGTTTGTCCTTTTTTTTTTTCCATTGAAATCAGATTTGTTGCCAAGTTTATAGTTAAAACTACAGCTTATCCTTCAGATAAGCTTGGTCCTCTAAATCAGGAGTGAAATGTTTGAAAATACCTGCAGGAAGGCAGAACAGATAGGTGTCACAGATGTGTAGGACCTTCATGTGTAAATCAAGGTCTTCAGATCTCTCCAGATCTAATCGGATCTTGTGTATTTGAGAATCCCGAATATTTCTGTGAGGAAATTCTTTGGTTTTTATGCAGACTAGGTTTTCATCAGCACAAAAAGAAGCTAGAAAGAAGTTGTTTAAAAAATACTGGCATAGCTAGATTTTTGTCAAATCTCCATAAAAAGAAGAGGATTTGACCTAAAAGCTGTATACAAAGAAGATAAATCTCATATCAGCGCACAGCTTATACAAAAACTAATTCTTTTTAGCCAAACATACAGTATCTGCCTTTTTATTTGTTATGGGTTTGTTTTGTTTTGTTACATCAAAAAATAAACTACGGGAAGCAATAAATCTGGGTGTGTCATTAGTAAATACTCTAACAAGTTCACATTGCGTAGTGATGTGAAATTCCTCTGGGAACATATATTTTTATATACATGTCAGAGGTCTAAAAATAGGTTACTAGAATAAGCCATAGTGTTAGAAAAGAGGAAGAGAGTTTTCCAGTTTGTTTTATTGTTCTGTTTTGAAATGAAGAATTGTACTCTGAATGGGAAAAAGTTTAAAAAGAAAAAAAAAAGCCAAAGAAAATGAGCCAGATTAGACTGGATCTCATGAAATTAATAAACTGTGGGACTGATCTGTAAAGCAATTTCTGATGTTCCTCTGGAAATGAGTGGTAGTCTTTCCATTTGCCTTAGCCAGAGTTGTGTCAACCCCAGCAGTCTGAGGGGCAGGTGGTGGGTGGTTTCCCTTCTGAGCAGGCAGGAGATGATGCTTTGTGGAATGGTTTGGTGTGCGCTCTGCCAGCGTTGCCTGGATGGGTGTCCCTTGAAGGGTGAGGTAGGATCCAAACTTTGAGTGAGATAATGTGAATGTTCAGCACTTTCCATCACTGGCTTTCAAAGCATTTACAGAGGTAGCACAGGTGATGCTATTGCCCCAGTCTAGAGATGGGGCACTAAGTCTGAAAAAAACGAGGCCAGAGTGCTGTGCTACTTTGACAGCTGTCAAGGCCTGATCTCCAGTAGTCAGACACTGGTGAAGTTGGAGATCACATTCAGGTCTGTCAGCGCCACTTAGGAGCCCTGGCCAGGGGGTCGTGTGCCATAGCGAACTTCGTGAAATCAAAGCCTTCCGGCTCGCTTTGTTACCAGCCGCGTGCGGCTCGTGTGGGATGTCCCTGGTTTGCGTGTGCTGAAGTTCCTATCCCCAGGGCAGTCTTTGAAGCAGGGCTGCTGGGATGGGGATTCGGGCAAGGGGACAGGAGGTCCTTGCACTAGTTCTAGTGGAAAACAGGAAACGGGCAGGGTGGTGCCTCCTGTCCATGCCAAACTTAGGGCAAGCGGCTCCTTTATTCACGCTATTGCTAAGCTTGCCTTTGATATTTATGTTTCCTTGAGGTGGAGCAGTGTTACAAGGTTCCATTTGAAAAGAAGTGTGTTGAGGGGCTGAACGCACATATCCACACATGGATGCACATACACCTTCCCTCACAGACACACAGCCCTCACTGAAGTCAGCAGACATAGCTAATCTTCTGTACCTCTGAAAAAGTGCTCTTTATCAACCATGGATGAATGGAAGACCGTTTCTGAAAGAGAATGTCTGTCTTATTTATAATAGCCTAGTCAGGCAGATAAAGAGAGCCTTTTTACTTGTGTTTTCTAATCAGAACATACCACAAAGTCTGTTTGCTTATCTCTTAAACCTCTGCTGTCCAAACAGAACATATGGTATCCTTGCAATGGCACAGGTGAATTTGAAGTCCTCAACTCCTGTCATCAGAGAAAGAGCTGAGGAAGATTTAGAAAATAATGGTGTCATTCTGCTTCAGTCCATCACCTGAAAGTGCTGGAGCCACCCATGTGCTTGAAGGTGGGTCTGGCTCCTCTCTCTACTCATGCAAGCTAGAGGCTAGGAGTGTGCAGTGGCGGATGTCCGTTAACTCATCATCAATAAAGTGTAAGCAAATTACATGATAGTAGACTTTTGTAACCTCATATATAGTAGCAAATGTTCAGATTGGAAAGAGGAAGAAAGTCAGTGACTTCACTGAGGATGGACCTTGCATTTGTTTTAGCTTGCTGTCATGGGTGGAGTCAGGTCTTGCTAATTTTGTGCTGAGAGATATTCTTTCTACATGTTCTGGCAACTGAACTGCTTTTCAAGAAACTGGACTGGAACAGGCCAGCTTTTTTGTTAAGAAATGGAAAGAATAGATTTGTTTGTATGAGTGAAGAAGAGGAGGCAAGTATTTACTTAATTACCTTTCAATTATACACATCATATCTCTATCGTGTATAAATAGCATGAAGAGTTCAGCTCCCTTAGTCTTTCTCCTTCTTCAGTTCTACAGTGACTGAGTGATGACTGCAGTGACTCCCCTCAAACAAACACCTCTCCCCCCTCCACCCCTGTGCAGAGATTCTTCTGCTTCCCTTTCTTTTTTTGCCAAGATAAACTGTGTGTGTAAATTGGATGAGCACTGAGTACATTAAAGGGGGGCGGGGGACAAAAAATGAGACCCTAATTAATAGTTTTGTAACTAAGGGAATGAGAGAAGAATAATTTGAGGAATAACAAGAACAGCTTTTCAGTCTGTTTACTTGGTGTGTGTTTGTGCATGTAGTTGTACACTAAAATAATTCCAGCTGTCCTTCCTTCTTTTAATAATGGTTCATTGCTTTCCCGTTGTGGGGCCGTATTTGGACAAACATTAACCAGATCAAAGCCTAATGGATAGTTACGATGGCTCTGATTCAGGAAAGCACTTAAGCACAGTGTTTCATTGTAACTTCAATGGAACATGCTTTGACTTCAGCAAGATATAAGCATTGCTTCAGTGACAGGACAAATGACTGTACGACTTGGCAGCGGGGGGGGCTGGTGTGCTTAAAAATCAAAGGTACAGCTAGCTCCCCTTCTGAAGAACGGTAACTGAGTGTTCTTCCTGCAAGGGGTTGCTGTCGGACTAAGCACTCCTTTGCCTGCCTTGATCTTGGCCGTACCTATCATGCAGTATTTTAATAGCTGGAGAACTAGAGCCAGAAGAGGTTGTGGGGACCATGGGATTCCAGTCAAAGGGAAGAGGATGGAGGAATAGCACGAAGAAAGAACGGGAATGTGCCCACGAACCAGGGTCTCAGACCTGATAGTCTGCATTACAGCAAAAATCCATCTATCCCCAGAAGCTGCCTCTGACTGTGCCTTGCCCAGGTGTAAGGGGTTACACCTTAGGCTGCTTAGTTTAAGAAATAGAAACGGTACTGAAGACTCCCTCCCCTGGTACAAACAGGTGGTGGGAGCCTGGGGACTTGCTGAGCTGGACACTGCATGGAGACCATAACGATTGTTTTGGGCTAGGAATACAGCAAGGGGTCCCTTCAGACTGAGAGGGTTTAGTCCTGATGCTGGAATGATTTCGTAGGAGAGAAAGTTTCACTGTAGGAAGACATGAGGAAGAGAGGCTGAAATTATTTTTGCTGAAATCCCTCTGTTGATTTCTTCTTCTTGATGGCATAAAATCTTAGAATACAATTTTCTTGTCTCATCCAGGCCATTAAAGTGTAATAAATTGTGGCAGCTTCTAGGTTTTAAGATACTTTATTTTTAGCGAATGGGCTACACAGCCTTAGAAACACTTGGAATTCCCCTTGTGATTATATGTGGGTTATTTATAGTAAGTCCTTACTCGGATGGTAGAGCCTCCATCACAGTTTAAGAAGTGCTGATGTGAAGATGGGTGTGTAGTTTGTTTAGAAGTTTTACTTCTGTGTTTTAAACTGCTGTCACGAGTGAACAGCAGCAGTTTGTGGGCACGTTGCCACTGTTGCACAAGGCGGTCTTGCTTTGCTTTAAGCACTCCCTCTGGAACTGCTTTCTGAATTGAACATCGTTATCATCAGTATAATCACATGTGTTGTGCCTGTGATGGGCCAAACTCTGTCCTTAGGTACAGGAGTGGAAGCCTGGAGAAAATGGAGACATCAGGGGAGGAGAGGGAGGGGAATTTAATTTCCTTTACCCTGACATTGATGTTGTTGTAAAGTCTCTAAAACGGCACCTTCTGGCTCAGAATTAAGCGGCCTCAATGACATGTCTCAGTTTGTCCAGACTGGTTTTCTTGTCCAGTTAAGTAGGAGAGTCTTATGCCTTTAAAGCTTCCTGGCTCCCAGGAGGAAAATGCCAAACTTGTCAGAGAAAACAAACAGTGGCTTTCCCAGCCTGTGTGTGTTCCGATTAACGAATCTATTAGGCTATAAAACCTGGGACCCCCTTTCCCAGAGAAAGAGCATACATTAGGAAGCTGTTGACAGTTCCTAAGTCTGACCCCTTGCACAATGCTGGAGACCTATCAGCAGCTCTGAGGAAGGCAGCCGGGGCCTGTTTGTTCTAGGAGGTCTCGGAGAAGTGTTTGACGCTCGGTAAATGCCAGATGCGCTGTTGTTTTAATCTGTAACGTGGGAGGCCGGAGGGAGAAAAAAAGAGGAGCCGCAGCACAGCTGAATGGTTTTGTTCTTTTGGTGTAATCAAAATGTGTTTGGGGGCACATTACCTTGGGCTGGGACGGTGTTGGCTTCCACTGACTGCGCAGGGCCGGGTTTAGCAGTGGGTTCCTGGGTGGGTTTGCTGTGTTCCTACAGCCAGCGACCAGAATATTGCAATCGATGGTGTTCTGTGCTTTCAGGGATGAGGGAAGCGGTTGCCAGTGTTGGGTTTAGCAAGTGCTGTGCTGATCTAAGCATTAACTTCCCGAGGAGATGCAAAATCACGATTCTGACATGTGAGGATGTACAAAACCTATTTTACAAGAAAAGAAGTGTTAAGCCCTGTATTCTTGGCATGTTCCAGTGGAAGCAATTACACTCTTCTTACTTCCCCCTCTGCGTTTCACTTCTCTTGTTTCTTGTTAGGGATATGGCATTTTTCTCTGGCACTATGGTATTTGTCAAGCAAAAATGCAAATAATTCCTGTATTCCTTCATACGCTGCTCAGCGTTTTTTCACACTCAAGAGTGTTACAAATATTTCAGTGAGTTTCAGCTCACTGCTCTGTTCTTCGTTTGGCACCTGATGCTTTGTCTGTCACAGAGCAGATAAAACAGACTGAAGTGAGGAGGTTTCAGAGCAGCAGGCTTCTGTTGTAGTTCGTCCACAGCCAGCTGTGCACATGACTACGAGGCGTCCAGCCGTCCAGCTAGCAAGGCTGGTAAAACCAGCGGTCTCTCCAACCCACTTTGTAAGTGAATCATCCCATTTTTTGTAATTAGTAATTAAGATAACAAATACGTGTCAGTGAATAATGCAGAATGTATTGAAAAGTTACCGATACACGACCCAACATGTTTTAGACAAATTGCTACAGTGAAATTAATCTGTTTCTTACTTTGCCAAACTGGGGACCAGTTGAGAAGCAGCCTTTGTGGTTCCAGCCCAGTCCCAGTCTCTGTCATTGGGCTCATTTGTCACAGGTGGGTCTCAGTGGTTCGGAGTCCAGGCTTTTCTTAGCAGGTGGCTTTTACTCTTGATATAGCACACGCCATTTAGGTCAGTCCCTGGGAGACCTCCAAGCAGAAACACTGAAATTCACTGTAGCGCATTTTAATTTGCTGGATGAGATCTCTGTGTCTCCCGAACACAAGACTTGTTGTGAATCACAGCAGGATATTCTCTTAAAGAGCCCAGCAAAATACTGCTGACAGTGTCACAGAGCAATGCTAATCCGACATCAGATTGGTCACGGCTCCTCAGGTTACCCTCCAGCTCTGTAGCAGAGGAGGCCCGTTACTGTGGGAATGAAGGACCTCGTGCTGTAGGGACACAGTCAGGGCATTAGGAGGAAGAAAATCTATCCTATTCCCATCACTTCCTGAAGGGTATGTGTCAGAATGACGCACGTACTCTTAGCTTTATTTGATGAGGGGGCTGGAGGGGGAGCGAGAAAGGAATGAGATGGTCTCAAGGGACACGCGATTTGGCTTCACAGGGTCATGATGCTCTAAATGTTCATTTTGAATTGCTGAAATTGAAGGAGTGGAGAGCAGTCCTTATTGGATACACATTTGTCATCTTCGTGACTCAGGAGGGCTTTTGTGGATATTTTAGACAGACCATGGATTATGGTGGGCTTCTTGATAGCTTTTCTCAGCCTCGTAAACAGACCTCAAGAATGAGACGGGAGGATCCAAGTGATGGTGGCATATGCTGTGACTGAGTACATTGTCCCAAGATGCTTCTGGTAGGATGAATCACAGGAGACAAGACACAGGGAGTAAAAGCATCCCTTAGCACACATTCGGTCCTGCCCTAACTTTCAGGCTAAATTGCAGCGCTTCATTTCTGTGTGTGCCTCAGTGTCCTCTCCAGTCTGACTTAATATTGACACAAGAAATGGAGCTTTAATCTT
This sequence comes from Nyctibius grandis, assembly GCF_013368605.1. Taxonomy (NCBI): domain Eukaryota; kingdom Metazoa; phylum Chordata; class Aves; order Nyctibiiformes; family Nyctibiidae; genus Nyctibius; species Nyctibius grandis. Next base: position 3,060,853 of record NC_090671.1, read on the forward strand.
TTGATGAGATCCTCGTGTTCACTGGTTTTCCTTGCTCTTGGGGAAAGATACCTGTGAATGCTCTTGGGAAATGGGAGATCTAATGATTAGAAGACTTTGGGTGTAGCCTGTGAAGTTCTGTGCCAGCAAAACTGCAACCAGCCTGTACCACCCCCTTGGAGAGTGTCTGTTGCAGGACACCAGGCAAGTGGTGTCATCAGGGGCAGCACAGAACGGTAGCTGGTTTGTAGGAATGTAGGTAGATTCAATGAATGTTCATTTAGTTGCCTGGGGAGAGAGAGTCTTTTGAATGTCACTGTGTTTGTGCTTTCCAGTGTCCTAAACAAACGCAAGGCTGTGTCCGTAGTGAGGAAGGCAGACGCAATCTGCACTGACCAAAGCAGAGTCACTTGTTGGCCAAAATCTCTTCTTTTCTGTTCTTTTCCCCCTCAGGAAATACAGATTTGGGTCAAATGAAGTGTCTCACAAATAGGTGCCGAAATACATTGGTTAAAGCAGAGACAATGTGCCCTACTAGCAGTTTTTGACAATAGTCAAAAAGCTTGGACACTGAGAGGAAAAAGCAGTTTGGTGGTTTTGTTTCAAATGAGAAACTTAAAAATTAACTTCAGTGTTATTTTTAAAGCTTTTTTTCCTTGGGTCAAATTCAATGTTTTGTTCGAGGCCAAGATGTTACTTGTTTCTGTTTTTCAGTTCACTGAAAAAAATCTGAAAAAATTATGTTTATTTTGGGTTGCTGCCCAACTAATCTGTCTTCCTTCATTTTCCTATAATGCAAGCAAAATGCAAAATCAGTTATTTATGCATCTCAAGTTTTAACTCCTGTTTTAACCATCCATCAGATGAACAGACTATAAAAATATAGTAATATTTTTATTCTTCAGATGTGGTGCTGTATTTCTGTTCTGTGATTGCTTTTGAATAAGACTTGCATGGGGAAGGAAGAAAGTAATGAAATCAGTGAGATCTTGGATTCTCTTTGCAGAGCTGTTGAGTGATTCCCTAACTGAACGGAGAGCCTGGTTGAATGAAGGTGTTAACCTTGATCTTAATACCTATGTCCCTCTTGCTGTTTGAGAAGTCAACAAATGATTTGCTTTAACTCTGGAATGATGGTTCAGTCTAGGTGCTTGCTTCTCGTAATAAACCTCATCTGAGAACAAATGGGAAGGAGGCTGTTGGTTTCCAAAAGAGAGGACGTGTTTAACGTGGGAAGGGAAGAATTGAATTAAAATACAAGAGTATCACATAATCTACCACCTCCTGCAACCTCATCTGGTGGCTTAACCTTTGATACTTACTTTATTTTTCTTCATTTCTGTTACTGTCCTCAGAATTCTCCCTGTTTTCTCCATGGCTTGAGGGAAAACTGTGCACTGGGAGTTTAACCTGTTTGCAGGTGACTTCTGCTGAAGCACTGGAGCTATGTAAAACGAGCCTCATCCCTAATGGGTTTTAGTTTTTATGGAATTATTGTTTCACTTTGTAGCATAATTATTTTTTATGCTCCCTTCGTCAGAAACGACTCCTGTGGGTGTGCACCTATCACCTGGATGTTCAAGGTGTTTCTGGATGTTGTGCCCAGCTGTGAATGCAGGAATTGACTCAGATTTATAGCAACTTGTTTCCACTCCTCGCTGCGTTTACACGCCACTATTTGATCTTGGTAAATCATTTTATCTCTCTGCGCCTCTTTGCTTGGCTGAACTCTTCTTGCTGCAAGGTGTTTGGGAAGAGACACTTCCTCGCTTCACTGGTGTGCAGTACCTAGCACACCAGGTCTGCAGTTTCAGCTGGTGCCTCTAGGTGCTACCACAATACAAACAATAATCAATCACTGACCAACACCTTCAAGGCTCTTAGTGAAACCAAACACAATAAAAAAGTCTCCCCAGGGGCCAAATCTACTAGGCTATGTGAACGATTTTCTAGTGAAAGTGGTAGAAACCCTCTCTCTTGGGACGTTTAAAACTACGCTGCAGAAAGCACTAGCAATCAGTGTGTTGGGGAATAATCACATGTTGGCAGAAGGATCAAATAAAGAGGACTTCATTATTCTGGACTGCCTGTCCAGCATATGTCACTGTGAGCAAAGGCACAATGACTTAATAGATCTCTTTCAGGTTCTGACGGCTGCTGTCCTCCACTGTAGGTTCTCACAACCAATAAAGACAGTAAAGCAAGCCTCGTCCAAAATGGAATGTGTCTTTTTAACCATCCAGAAAAACTTTGATCTTTTACTGGGTTAGTTTTAGGTATATATTTAGGCCAAATCCTGAACTCCTTTGTTCAGGTCGTTTGCTCCAGCAAAACACTGGGTAAAAGTGTGCATTTGGAGAAACATTAGTAACTACTTATGGGGAGATAATTGCATTAAATGAGAAGCGAAACATAATGCGAAAGTCCTGGGCAAGAACTGCAGCTCACTGCAGAGGGAAATGGAGGTTGATACAGGTAGGAGAGGGTTCCGTGGAACTTGTATGTAAACTGTGTGACTCTGGTTTTGAAGCTCATCTGTGTTTCATTTTTTTAGATTTCCCCATTCTACAGAACATAAATTTCCCAGGTAGGTGAGCTCAGGCAGGAATGGAGTGAAACATCCCAATGGAACAAGACAGGATCATTCTCTAGTCCAGTTTATGTTCTTGCTCACCAGGCTAATTAGATGTTGCAAAGCTGCTCCGTCCTGGACAGAAACAGTGGCTCCTGACTTCAGGGACGGTGCTAATCCCTACAACAGGCATTTTTTCAAGCCAGCCCTGCAGGTGGCACAGCGAGCCTTGTGTTTCCAACCAACATGAGCAGTCGCTGCCTTCCCTTCCTATCGTTTTACAGTGCAAAAGCAGCTGTGATGGGAAAGACTTTTAGTATAGAAAAAAAGACTAGCATGATATGCTGGCTACCAAAACACCATGTCGTCTCTCGGGGTGGTTCCAGGGCTTTGCTTTGGACAGGTGCAGAGAAACCAGATAATTTTCTTTTTGCTACGTCAAGACGTTTTGGATGCTCTTACACTACTTCCAAGGTAAAGTTGAGAAAGAATGTGCAGCCAACCTCCTAGAGATCAAGATAACTTTTTAAAGTCTTTATTGCACGCTCCTTCTGTATCCTTTGTCAGGCAGGTCTTCTTATCAGAAAATCACTTCAGAAGCCATTGGAGTAAAGTGGAACTGATTTGGGAATTGTGAAAAAGGTGCATAGAAAAGGGCCTCGTAGCCTGCAGGGCTGCTGGGAATTCCTGCTTATTAGTCCTTGCTCTAACTTTGCTTCTCTTCATGGCCTTGGGCAAGTCACTTAACTTCTTAATCTCTGGCTCAGTTTCTCTGTCTGTAAAATAAGATAACTATTACTATCACATACCTACCTGACAGGATTTTCTCCCCTAGTAATAATTAACATTTGTAAAATACTCTTTGACTATGTTTATTTTTATTATAATACTTCTAGATTATATTACAGTACTGATGCTGTTGCAGATTTGAGCTCCTGTACAAGATTACACCGGAAATTAAGTCATTTTTGTAATGAGATATAAAACAACTTGTGGTTGGTGTGGTTAAGCTGAGTTTAAAGCTCCTTTGCAGCATGACAACAGTGTGAAGTAGCTGAAGCGTTCCAGTGAATGTAACCCCAGCATCCGTGATAAAATGAACTATGTGCACAGAAGGTTATTCATGATCTAATCTTCAGCAGAAAGATTAGTTATTTGAAGTATTTGATAAGTAGGACTGAAGGCTTGAGGTTTCCTTTCTACTACCAGAAGGTGTAAAGTGCACATCTTGCATTGTCAGGTTGTATCTTCATGCACACCTATATCCAGGATGCTCCTTGATCCTACAATGCAGAGTAGACTGTAAGAAACTGAACTGAGGGTTTCTGTGTTTGTGAAAACATCTGCGAGCCGAATGAATCCTTCTTTGCATTTCTTTTTTTTTTTTTATCCCTTCACTACAATAGCTGGCTCAAGTGAGAGTTGCCTAGAAATAACATATGTTTTCCCCTGTATGTGAAGGAAAAGAAATAAGACTGAGACCTTGGCTTTATGAACCAACCTACTGTTGCTCCAGCAACTAGTCAGCAAGAATTAAGTTTGATTTTTGTTTAGGGATGCTGTGGTTCCAATACCTTTGTCTCTGCCCCTAGAATGTTTTGGTTTAAAGACTGATTCCTGCATAGTCTCCCTCTTTTCTGATCTCGTCTGTATCTGTGTGAACATTGGGCGTCTGTCACATCCTATGGCAGTGACTTCCGTCATTTAACAGTGGTCTGTGTAAAGAAATTCTGCCTTTGTTATTCTGAACCTGACATTTGCTACCTCCATTTGATGCCCTCAAATTATTCTTGAAAAGTATTATAAAGAATCATGAATACTTATTTTCTACCACGTCCAAGATTCTCATGACCTCTATCACAGGCTGCTCAGATGCTTCTTTTCTAGAGATGAGAAATGAGAAAGATTAGATGTGAGGAGGCAAAGAAAGTGAAGATGAGGGCTGGGGTTTTGTTGTTTGGGTTTTTTTTTCTCAGATACTGACATGGGTTGATTCTAGACAATAGTAGAAGAGCAAATGATGTGGATATTTTGCAACAGCTGAATTGGTTTTGGTCCTCTCAAGACGTACCATGTCCAAGGTTAGATTAGCATGTCTTCCCCCTCCTCCCCAACATTTTTTGGATCAAAATGTGTTGATCGATTTTAAATACTCCGGGAGAGAAAGCATGTCTTCAAAATTTTGATTGATAAAACCTGTGGGGTGGTACCAGGGATGATTACTCTGTGTTTGCGGAGTTTCTTGAATCTTTCTCTGAATCTTTTCTGGCTGCCCCCTCCCTGGCAGTGTTTAAGGCCAGCTTGGACGAGGCTTTGAGCAACCTGGTCTGGTGGAAGGTGTCCCTGCCTGTGGCAGGGGGTTGGAACTAGATGATCTTTAAGGTCCCTTCCAACCGAAACCATTCAATGATTCTGTGATTCTCCTGAGCATTCACCACCAGCCGGTGTTGGAAGGGAAGTATGAAACCAACAGACTTTCATTTTGACCCAGCGTAGCTGATCAAAGGCTGATGCTGTTTGGGCCTTTTCTGAGCCAAGGGAGGCTTGTCCTCATGGCACCCCAAGCTGAGTTCTTGAAGACTATCCAGGAAAGGTGTAAGGCCTTTTAATCCAAAGGACAATGCATTTGTCCATTTCTGTGGTGGGAGGAGGTGGGGTAGAAAGGCAACGCCTCCTTATATAGCTTCTTCTCTACTTGCTGTGCTCTTTAGCACCCACACACACGTAACCTGCCTAAATAACAATAAGGAAAGCGTAAACTAAGCAGGAATCAAATGCAAAGGGGCAGAAAATCAAAAGTGACTCCCTTTAACCTGACAAAGAGGAAATTGTTGACAAAGTTCCAGGCCTGATTGAGCAAAACACAGAAGAAGTATTTTTTTTTTCTTTTTTTTTTTAACTCATCTTCTCCCCCCTTCCAGCCCTGTGCTCCCCTGGAGAGAAGTCTGGATGTAACACTATTGCTAGGACTAGGCCTATGATTAAGTTCTGTTTTTCAAAGGTGATCCCAGCATGATTAAAACCAGGTGGCCCCCATGGCGCGCAGCAAGGGAGCCAGATGTGCTCTGCAACTGGATTGCCATTTCCTAGCCCAGCTGCAAACATTTGATTGTCCACTCGCTCTGGGTATTACAGCCGTGACCTTCTCTCTTCCTTACCTCCCCCGTCTCCTGTCTACTTCCCGCAGTGACATTTGAGAGGAGAGAAGTCCCTTTAGACTTGTTTGTCACTGTTACAACCATCCCTTTCTCCCTTCACCTCCCAGCCTTGGTTCCGCACTTCCATTATTCGCAGATGTTAGAGGGTAGGAGCTGACAGCATCGGTTTTTACCTCTCTCTTTCCTTTATTTGGATTTTTTTTTTTTCCCCTCTCCATGTTCCGGCGTGTGTGCACTGACCCCAAAGCACTCCCAAGTCAACTGGCAGTGTCTGAATCCACTTAAAGGTGAAGGGATAAAGCAATTTTCTTCAAGATGTGGCATAAACTGTTTAGTTTTTGCTGTCTCCAAAGGCCTGTAATGAGAGGGTGGCCCTGTCCCAGAACAAGCCCCATCTCACCCTGATCTATAAGATTTGGAACAGGTTAATCTTTTCCCCCAGCACTGGCCTGTCAGCCCTTTTTTGCTGAATTAGGGCTCTAATGCATGGATGGTGTCAATAATCGCCTAGTAAGCCATACTTAAAAAAAGAGTCACAATCAATCGTCCCAACATTAGGATGTCATAATGCGTCAGTCCTGCATTAGGAAGTTGTAATCCATCAACTTGACATCAGAAGGGACAGTGGATGGTGGGAGCTCAGTTCAGGCCGAAGGAAAGCTGGAACTACTCCACAGGCTTTACATCAGCTCGGGATTTGGTCTCAAAGGGTCGTTTTGTTTTGTTTTCCCACCTACCCGTGGCAATTTAATAGTGAATTCAATGAATACTGAATTCTCTGGAAAGAGAAGGGTGGTGATGCTAACTTGAAGAGGTCTGGGACAGCACAGAGTTTCAGAGTTTCTCATCTACTTCTGTCTAGCAAAGTATCTTTTTTTCTTGTCTATACATTCTCCTCCTCCTCCAGTACATGAATGAATTCATCCGCAGTTATTCCTGACCTGACTGGTTTCCACTCTCTGGAAATGCCTATTTGTGCTAGTTTGTAGATCACCCTTTGCTCTATTCCGTGTTAAGATTCAGCTTCCCCAAATCAAACCTCAGTCTGATTGGCAGCTCCTTTATAGAGCTTTCTCAAGTGTCTGTTTTAAATCTGCAAAGCTCTGTCTTTTCTGTTCTGCAACAGTCTTCCTGTTCAGGGCAAAAACCACTCAGCTGAGTTGAATATTGTTTCAGTTTTGTGGAACAAGCCCGAGGATGGCAGTTGGTACTCAAATCAAGGGCTGAATTCAGCTTCATGCAGGTGAGGCTGAAGAGTTCCTTGGTATATCACGTATATGCAGGCACATATATCAGTTCTAAAAATGTACAGCCAACCTTACCTGTTACGTGCGCTGTCTCAGACATACAGTTCCAGCACAGGCACCGAGTGTCTGAAAATCTCTCTCCTTTAACACTTGCCGTCTCCTTTCTTAGCAGGCATAGTAGTTGAGCTGACGTTTTAGTCTTACAAGTTTTGAATGTTAAAAAGAGCCTTCGGCCTGTGTCCTGGAAAAAAAGAAACAAATGAGCTACAAGGAGTTACGTGGAACAAGTCTTATCCAGAGGCTCTTGTAAAGGCAGGTACGGAAGGCAGCCGTGGGCTAGCCTAGTCGCCCTCTTCTTGGTAAGTCAGTGCTTGTGGGGAACTAGCCCTGGTGACGTTTCCCCATCTCTTACTCTCTACTTAGAGATGCCGAGGTGACAAGTAAGGTGGAAACACAAGCTATTGTTAATAGCAAATCAGTAATTTCACTTGCCTTATCCTTCCTTAGGTGTTTGATACAGTGTGAGGAGCTGGCTTGGGGATGAAATGATTAATGGGCCATGGTGCAAAAGAAGGCAGTGTTTTTCCCCAAACTAGAGTTGAAGGCTACTAAGAAGCAGCAGTTGTCTTTCTATATACAGAACTGGTTCATGCCATCGACTCCAGCTGGACAGGAGTCAACATGGCCAACAGAGTCTTTAGTCTTTCTTAAAGATGCTGCCAGAGGCTCCAGTACAACATCTTTGAAAATGTGTGCTGCTAACCGACTTGCCTAGGCACCCATTCTGTTGTGGTAACAGATGCAGCCATGTGTCCTGCTGTTGGGTAAGGTCTGGCTGTGTGCTAGGAACTGGTCAAAATACAAAAGAAAGGCGTAACTTGGCCCCCAGAGCAGAAAAATGGAGAGGATTCATGGAAGATTAAGTCTTCTGGAGTAATTTGATTAAAAATGTGATGTCATTTCTTTTTGGTGATGAGGAGGGAAAAGCAATTATGATGGAAACATGAGTGCAGTAAAAGGCAATGTTTTGGTTGGTGGCAATGGGCCAGATGGAACATTCACAAAGGATGACTGCGGGCCACAGTGTATCTCCACAAGTTCTTGTGTTTGACAGCAGTACTGTAGTTGGTTCCTCTTTTTAAGAAAAGGAATGATCCAAATTGCTGGTTTTCTCTTTGTGTCTGTCTTAGTTTTTGTTTCGTGTAGTTTCTTGTGTGAGCCCAAAGGTTTGTCACATGAATCTTTACATCCAACCCCCGTTGAAAGCTTGAAAATCCTTTCATTTGAGTGTCTTGAAATATGGCTGAGATTGGCAGAACAGCCAAGAATAATATTCTGTTCCCAGTACTTTATGTGCAGTTACCTTCCTTTCAGCCCTACATTGATGAAGGACTCTGTCACCGTGACTGAAAACACTACTGTAGTTGGCTAAAATTGTTGGTAATGTCTGACCAGTCGCTCGCTTACAGCTGTGCAAAGAGTCTAGTGTGGTGTCTTAGAGAAACTGAGAGATTCTGGTATCTCTTCTCGTGCCATCGTGTTCCTTGTATCCTTTCTGGGGAGAACACTGAGATGCTCTCAAGACAGAAATGCTTCTGAAATGACTTGTGCTTCTGAAAGGACCACGCTGACAAGACTGCAGCTTAAAGGATGAGGCCTAGGGTCAGTTTCAAGATTAGCCTCTGGCTTTGGCTGGCTCAGTTAATCCTCTGAGGAGGATTTCAGCCACACACAATCCCGTGCCAATAGTGACCACTGAAATCTCACTGCTCAGCTTTACTGGCTGAATTATCTCTGATGCCACAAGAACACCACTCTAGAGTGACCTTCGTAGTTGATCTGGTTCTAATTATAATCCAAGTAGTTTTAAACATTCATTTAAATGTCTTCTTAATTGCAACCTAATTTCTTCAATTGTAGCCCATTCATCAGTTGTTAATCATTTTTTAATTGTGTGGAAAGTTTGAAGGGTTAGTAACAAGTCATTTGTTAGCTAGAGGTCATGAAAAGGGTTATAAAAATTGCTTGGCTAATTTTAAATAATAAATTAACAAATGGTTGTACTCTCCTATTTTAAGGTATTTCAATATTTGCTCATGCAAAATGAGTATTACAAGTCAGGAAGGATAAATTATATTTCTTGTACAAATATGGATGTTGGCTGTCTGTTGAGAGTGAAGCGCTGTGTTGCCCGTGCTTCTCAGGAACACAATGAATGACAAAATGAACGTTTTTTAATGGCGTTTTAATTTGAATTGGTTGGAAATTACTAATGAGGTTCTGATTGTAATCTTTTAAAGGCATGCACATTATGTGAAAGAAACAAAGAAGAAAGAAAACCAGGGTCTTTTTCAAGATTATTTTTTTAAATAAAATCTCTTGACTGTTTCTAATAAGACCAGCTGTGAGCAGGAGTCACTGGAAAAAGAAAGGATGTGAAGCTGAAATGAAACAGTGTTTAGGATCACATTCGTCACATCCTTGGGTTCTGATCTTGTATTTCAGTTAGTTGCTTGGCTTTGTCTCGTTCGTAGGGATGACCTTGTTCTTTGGGCTTATTACAGCAGTGAATCTGGTGACTGTGAGCTGTTAAGAGTTTTTTCTTACACAAAATAAGAGACTCTCTGCACCTTGATAGTGTTAGGATGAGATTCATGGTGATATGAAGCCCAGGCTGGAATAAATGTCTCATTGGTTCCTTCTCTTTGGATACAGGATCATGGTGTCACTCTGAGCATCGGGAATTTGTGAAAATCCCTGCCATATTGTAAGAAATTTTACAAGAGTAACAAAAGTCCTGTCTAAACTGTGCTGCAATAATGCCAAGAGCATTGCACTCCTCACACTAACAAGTTGAAAACAAAATTTCTCTGTACCTTCCATGCTCTGAAAATACAAAGAGTGATTGCTAGATCTGGTCATATTTTCCTACAAGAGGCAGTATAGCAGGGAAAGGCAAAATACTATACAATGAGAAAGCCTTGCTAATAATTGTGTCTTATAAAAAGCACAGGGATTCCTTACTCTTCCTTCTCTCCTAGGCATTTCCATTCCCCAAATCATGGCACTTTCACAAATTGACCGTTCTGTACGGATGAAAGTTTCCATTTATTTCCCTGGTCATGCTCCTTTGCCTTACTTATAAGCTTAATATTTTGTAACTTTTATTCCTGATAAGAAAGACCACCTTCCTCTCCTCTTACAGCTGCATGAGATGTCTGCCATGTGATTTACTGCCGAGTTGGGGAAACAATTTGTATCGGAAGGTCCCTCCATTCAGCTGTAATTTAGAGCCATTTCTTCAATTCCCCAGAAAGTTAACTTCTGTGAGCTTCCCCCGCTTGGTACCCAGCCCAGAAAATAAATATGCATCCTCTTCAGAATAGATTCCAATCAACATATGGGCAAAAGTGAAGATAGTGATTGGAAACTGAAAGCGGCTATTTGCCATATATCAAGAAGGTATTTAGGATATATTGTCTTTCCTTATGGGATGTGAAGGGAGCTGCAGGCAAAGCTCACGTATGGAGTGCTCTCACCGGAAGGAGCAGATTATCAGGCCAAAGTAATCATTTAGAAAATGCCTGAGATGGAGTAGCCCAAATATATTTTTTCTGTTGGGACTTTATAACCCCAGTGAACTATAATCTTACCCTTTCTTTCCTGTTTTTCCCTCTCCCCACGTTCGCCCTTGAGACTGGCAGCACTGAGGAATTTGTCTCCTCTGAAGAGAGCAGAAGAGGGAAAGAAGGGGAAAAAAAAGAACCAAAAAAGGGCTAAGGGCCAATTTTCCCTATGCTGATAGCTGACAGAAATCACGCTATGGCACTGCCTGTCGCACACTCCCACTCGGAGGAGTCTGTACACTGCATGACAGCCAGAAGGCAAAGTCCAATGCGAACTGGATCCAGCTAAAAAACTAACAATTTCACAGTTAAACATGAATCTGATTTTATTGTTTTGAGTGTATTTTGTATCTTGTTTAGTGTTTCCCAGCATGAAACACTTGGTTTTCTCCCTTCTTTTAATTTCTTTGAAGTTGCAGAGAAAGGGTGATTTTCAAATGAAGAGAAAACAACTCTCCCCTCTCTGCAGTGCTGCCTTCATCCTCTGCAAGGGCGGGGGTGAGGGAGCTGTAATCCAGGACAGAGTTTGATTGAGGCCGTTTCAAGAAAAAATGGTGCTGGTTACATGAAAAGAGGAGTTTTATTCTGGTGACTTTGTGCAGACAGCCATGAAGCAGACGTGTGGTTGAAGATGACTTGCAAAAGACTTCCCTTTCATTTTTGTGTTTGTTTGGTTTTTGAGGCTGGCCTTAGTTTGCTAGTGTATAATGAAAGCCTCTAAGGGTTTTCTGTTTGTATGTTTGTTTTATATTTTACAAAAATGTATATTGCTTATGTCTTGAAAATATCAGAAACACAAGGTTCCCTCTGTTTTCCTGGAACACTGCTTGTATCTGCAAGAGACACTGTGCTGTAGGGTCTTAACTGAAGAGACAAGTTAATGTTTAAGGAATGTTATGTATGTCTGATATGTTATTATCAACAGTGTTAAGTATTAAAAAAAAACCCCAAAAGCTAGAGAACACCAAATGGTTTGTTGCCAAATTCCCTTCCTTCTCAAGTTCTTCCAGCCTTTTGTGTCACTTGATGTCACCATTTCAGTGACAGCAAGTGAAGTCTCCTAATGACACCTGCTTGTGGCAGGAGGAAACACCCCGCAGGAAGCTCAAGGTGAGGCAGCTCTCTGCTAATACCCGTTGGTGCGCAAAGAAAACTTATGAGTAGTTTATGCTTCATTTCCACTTCAGTCAAACGTCATTTGGAGCCTTTGTGCTTGAAATAGTGTTGAGCTTTGAACTTTATACCACCACTTTTCCTGTGGAAAATGTCAGAATGAAAAAAATACAAAATATATCCTAACCTGGACTGCAGCCCAGGTCCATGGGGTGAGGAAGCTTGAACAGAATTAGATTTCTTTCTTACACTGTCAAGGGTTCTGTACAGAACATGACAGGTACCACGTTCTTTAAATACGTAGAAGAAATGGAGATATTTCTAACTTCATCTAAGTGATCTGATAAAACAGCTCTGAGCAGCTAAAAATGCTTCTTTTGGCTTTCATCTTTGTAACTTCTTGTGAAAGTGAAATAACGCCCGTGTCCCCGTGTGGTTCACAGCAAATTGTACGCTGTCCGCAGGAGGGTTTGCCGTAGGGTGACCTTGTGGCAGTGTCCCTGGGGCTGCGTGTGTGTGTCTGGAGCACTGGGGAGATGGAGATTCACCTGCCAACTGCTCTTGCATAAATCAGTGATGTGTTACTGGGATGGCATGGTGTGCGAGACCTGCACCTCCTGCAATGGAGCAGCCACCAGACTGGCCAGTTCTGGGTGTAAGTGGGAAGCAACACTGCCTGATGCTGATACCAGTCTGTAAAGATGCAGCTTTTGTGTGGCTCTTAAACTCAGTATTGATTATATATATAAACTGTAATATAATAAGTCTTAGCTTTAAACATATTTTTCTTTGTACAGTTTTCCTTCAGTGAGAGATTTTTTTTCTTCATCTCAGAGAATACAAAGCTAGATAAAATTACTGAGCTTTTCCTGCTGTATTCTCCTCAAAATAGCAGAGCAGCTGGCAAAGAAATGAACTCACTATTTTGGAAAAGCTCTTTGCATTTTCATCCTCATGTGTCTGATTGTGTCTCTGAGATTGTCCTTGGCTTCTTGTTTAAATCTGGGGGTTCCAACCCACCAGCCTGTCCTTTATTGCCTGTATGCAGTCTACCCAGAAGGGCTGAGTTTGTAGATTGGAAATTGAGCCTTCAAAGCAGTGTTGAGGTAGCCTCAGGCGAGGCTGTTGTTACTTCTTCCCCCACTATTTCCAGTTGCAGCTGTTGGGAGTGCCACAGGCTTGAGTATGGCTGTGCAAGCCAGTGAGAAGAGTAGTTTTAAAATTCTGCCTTTATCCTGACTGATTTGCTTGTAAAGAGTGAGAAAAGATAATGAAAGTGAGAAAGGATGAGTGATTCCAGATCCCGTCTTGGTAAGAATTAATTTCCTACAATTGCTGAATTAATGTAATCAGTAACCAGGGTCTGTAACAGACAGAAAACATCCAGAGGGGTTAGATCAATAGTGAACAGCGTCCTTATCCAAGGAACCCTTTTGTAAAGGAGAACTTTATTAAAATCTCTATGTTAAGTGTCAGGGAGTTCATTGGTTTGGGATTCCTCCGTAAAAACAAGTATCGGCAATATCCTAGAGAGAGCTCTCTCTGGCCCTTACTTAAGATTTCAGGCATTTGGTAGGGTATGTCCTTGCTGTACCACACTGTGACTTTTGGCTAAGTACGTACATTAAAAGTAATTGTTATTAGGGGGAACAGTGTCAGTAGTATACTTCTAATATGTGAAGGTGTACTGTGACCTGAGGGCTCCCGGTAAAGGGAGAATGTTGTGAAATATTGCGTCCTGGCTTCATTTTCCTCCAGGAATCTTCACGCATCTTTAGGCAGTGGTGCTGCTTGTAGGAAAAAAAAACCCTCTTGCTTTCAGAGGCAGTAAATGCTAAACAGACCAACTGGTGATCCAGCCCCTTTCTCCCCTGGGCCTTTCCAGGGGAAATTTTCTGGGAATGACTTTAGCAGAACCTCTTGAAGAGTCATGAAATACACAGCGATGAGATCACAAGGACTCTATTTAATAGGATTTCTTTTTTGGGGTCCCAAGAGTAATGTCATGCCAATAATTCACCACTGCAGCCCCCTTTCTGTTTCTTAACAGCACTAAAGGACCCTAAACAGCTTCCTTCTGAAGAAAGCATGCCTGCAGTTCACGGGCCTGATCCAAAATGTACCGCAGTCAGTAAACACTAATTTAAGTAATCTTTATACAAATGTGATACCAAATCTGTTTGACACCGGTAGGTCTCAGATTTGTGTCTGCTTCAGGTTTCAGTGCATTTCACCCTTGTCAATTAGAAAACAGAAATGAAACAAAAAAAACTCAAACCCAGAGAGCAGCAAGGAAAATGATATTTTGAAGGATGGACTTGGGCCAGACCAGGAAATGTGGAGTTACCCATCAAATTCATTCAAGTAAACATATTTATAAATACAGTCATACTCAGCTCTGGCTTTGCGTAGGGAATTCACATAGTATGTGGGGAAAATAGAACCATTGTCCAAAACAGAAAACATTTCCTGAACTCGCTTAACTTTTCTTTCTGGGGGAGAAATAAAATCTAGGGGAGAGGTAAGCTTTGTAGCCAGATCTTGCAGATCATTTGAAGGGGATGTGAATAAGGCAAGTGTTTTCCAGATTCCAGGCCTGAGGAAGGACCTGTCCTGAGGGGTTGATGGTTGGAGCATTTCAGCTGGACTCTGCAGCAGTCTCTCCCAAGTCTTCAATACAAAAGATACTTCCTATAGCTCCTAGGTCTTTGAGTCACACCCAGATGAGAATGCGATCTTTCTCAGGGGACTTTGCTACGTGTCTGTTGTAGGTGGGTTTATTAGATAAAATAAGTTCTTCAGCCATGAGTTTTTATTGCAAATTTGAGGCAAGCAGTGGGGAAAAGTGAAGTAAAGTGCTTTTTTGACAGAGTTCTGCCTTTTTTACTTCTGAGTGTGAATCAGAAAGTGCAAGACTCAGAGAATGTTTCTTGTAGCATTTGACTATCACAGGATGATCTCATTTGAAAAGTCTTGTTCTCATAACACTGGCATTTGGGAGGGCAGGCCAAAGCAGGGGGAATTAAGTCTGTATGGTGAATTTTGGGTGCCAGAGCTACTGAACTATTATGCTAAGTATAGCTGGTGAATGGGATGGCACTTATCTCTCACTGCCCAGAGTCATTGTCCTTTAGCAACCCCTCGGAGCCTCAGCCTTGTCTGTCATCTCTTCAGACAGATCATAGCCATCTCCCCCAATCCATTCTTTTCTTAAAGGGGACGTTAAACAGGAACACAGGATTAAAGAAAGTGAAGTTTGCTTGCAGCTGCTACGTCCTGTCTGTTCCACTTAGCATCAGTGGTATTAAATGCCTTCTTTTGGGTGTCACGTTCTGTATGTGCGTAGCACCAAATTGCCAGCACAATCCCGTGCGCTGATCGCTCTCCCTGCGCTGATCGGTTCCACCTTTGTATCCGTTTCCTACCCCACTGACTAGTGTCAGCAGCCTATTTGATGTTGAATGAATTAGCACCAAACAAATAACTGATAAAAAATACACATTACCACCAAGCAAAGTACAAAGAAGGAACTGGCTTCCTGAAGTGAGCGTTCAGTAAGCATCTGGGAACTCTCAGTCTCTAGGAACAGGCTACATTTTGCCACAAATATTTTAGCTTGATTAAAAATTTCTCCCAAAGGACGGAACCAGTTCCAACATGCTAATAGTATTTTGTGCTGAGGCACTCAAAATAAAGGTCTTGAATCATGTAAGTGTGGAGTTTGACACTACACAGGGAGGTTGTCTTTCATTCGGAATGGGCGTTGTGTACTTGTTACAGTTTTTATGTGTGTAAGTATGACATTTTCTCCAAGTACCTGGATGTTGACTGGGCAGATACGCATGTCCCAAGCTAATCTTTGGAGAGAAACATGCGAATAAAAGCAGCGATAATATGAGAATGGGCAGCTCATATCCGTGAGCTTTTTGCGAACCAACACGATCCCGGCTGCTGTGGTGGACTAAAGCCAGAGAAATCTCTCTTTTTTGGGGTCAGTCGTGGAACATCCTGAGTATTGTTTCCAAAGCAAGGGAACTTTCTGGGAAATCTTTCGTAAGCATTTTCATCTGTAATTCAATGTCAAACTGCCGCAGAGACTGTCTCTGGTATTCAGTGCTGGTCCTATGTACCTTTATTTGTGATAAAGCCTTTTGTTCATTTCTCACCCTTAACTTCAGTGAAATTATCTCGTTAGGGAACTCAGTCTGCTCCTGTGCCTGAGACAGAGCTCCAAGGGGTCTCACATGAACAGGTACATGGCACCTCTGTAGGAGTTTCCTTACCTCTCAGGGGAAGAAACAACTCTGAGAATCCTGATGGCTATTTTGCTTGGCTTCAGATACATAATTCTCAGTTTTAAGAATTGCCAGGAACATCCCCTCCTGCCAGGGCACCAAGCAGTGCTGTTAGCTCTGGATACGTTGGAATTTATGGCAGATGAAAGTGAAAGATTTTGCTAGAGAAGGTATACTTGATAAAATATTTCCTTAAAAACAAAGCATTCCTCTTCCCAACACGTGAGCTCTGGGTTAAGGTGTCTTGTAACATGGCTTCTCCCATGAACAGAGCACTACATTTTTTGCTGCTGCTGTGTTAAAAACCCTCAACCTTGTCGTACTGATATCTTTATCAAATTCTTGTTGAAACATGTTTTTTTTAAAAAAAACACACACACACACAGAACCCAGCAGTGAAAGCTCTAACTTAACGCCTCATGTTCTTCTCAGATTTCCAAAGCACTGAGGCCTTGAGAATATGTTTCCAATATCCTCTCATCTCTCTCTGTTAGTGTTTTACTCAGCTCCATGCTGTGGAGGTCCTGACCTCTGCAATCTCCAGGGGAAGGGGGCGGGAAGGGGGGTCAGGCCATGTTAGAAAGCTGCAGGCCACAGCTTGTGAAATAAGCCTGGTTTCCTCGACTCCTTTAATACATTTAACCTGGAAGAGGCCGTTGCTGGCCAAAGATTAGATTACCAATGTTGGCATGTTTGGCCTAACAAATGGCAAATGGATGACGTGCCAGGCAACAGCTAATCACTGTTGACACAGATCTATTGCGAGGCCTTTTAGAGGAGGGGATAGTTCATGTCTGCAATGAAGTTTTGTCTTGACGACTGAAAAGAGAGTTGAGAAGTTGAGAAGGCCACCGGAATACCTGTCTCTTTGAATCTGAGGACTCCCAAACTGTGTGTCATTTTTTAAAGGTCTCACTGGCCCTCTCAGAGGACGATCTAAATGTCCTGGCCTCCTCCAGGCAATAGGACATGAGAGCTTGAACCTTTCTCATAGCAGACCTTGCTCTGTGTGTGTGTATGTGTATCTATATATACACCTGTACCTTGACTGTCTCTAATTCCTGGGCAAAAAAGAAAAGGAATCGTTTCTGCAGTGTTGATTTGAAAGGATAGTAGGGTCAACCAGCCTTACTTAGAGAAATGTTTTTCTAAATGCCTTTCCCTGGTCTGGCTCCTTTTCTGTGGCATGTCTCACAAGAGGGTAGAAGTGGGAGATAAGGACTGAGATGCAGCCAGTCTCTCTGGCTGAGCAAGGCTGCTTTGCAGTTCTTGAGCTTAATTTGAAATTGTTCTTTGGTTCCTCTAATGTCTAAAAGTCTGTGTTACATGTTTCTTTTGCATGCTGCTGAGTACTTTCACCTCTGCTCTTGGATCACTGAAGAACAAAGGTAGTAATTCTTATTCCAGATGCACCACATTTGTGAGTTCTAGTTCCAGGTTTATGCTATTTTAATTTTTTTAGAGAGTGAAATGGATAAGGTCTTGGAAAGGCTGGTGACAGAAAAAGATCTTCCTAAATGATAAGTTGTCATTACTATTAGTACTTTGCATACAGAATGTTCTTTACATTATTTTGCTAAATCTTGGACTTTTTCAATCGCTACTGTGTGACACTGAGAGCTGCACGTGTTACCTCCCGTGTTGTCCCTGATTCAGCCTAGCTTACATTCATTTGGTACCATTGCACAGAAGTGCATTTTGCCCCGTTATGAATATTCTGATGAAACTCATCAAAGCGAGGAGCAGAGCCTGGTTCCTCACTCTGTTCTGTGAGCTGCTTGCTCATATTCTCTAAGCTCTTTTGCTTCTGCAATAGTATTTTTCTCATAACTTTTGAGTGCTGTTTTGTGCCATTCGTTCTCTGAGTTTGCTTTTGAGCGTGCTTGGCTTTCTAAACTTCCTTCTCCAGGGGAGCAGAGTCAGTGCTGTCACAGTTTCCACACTTGGGTGTGAGGCTTCTTTTTGCATTGCTTCCCATAATGTCCGTGCATTCTTTGTAGTGGAGACTTGACATGTGTACCTGTCACTGCTATCCCCTCCTCCTTGCTTATGTGGGCCAGCGAGAGAGATCCCTCTTTGAGTGTAATCAGCCTGAATCTTGAAAGGTAGAGTTGTCTAACAGCTAAAACTATCAGTCACAAGATCTCAGTTCCTTTCCTAGCTACTGTCTTGCAGAGCCTTACTCAGACTAATTGTCTTTTAGCTTTTCAGTTCTTCAGATCTAAAATTAGATGAAAATGTCTTACTGAGTAAGGGAGCTCTGAAGGCTTACCAGGGCAGAAGGGAGGAGGAGCAGAATGGCTCTGAACCACTTAATAGTCTAAGCAAGGTCAAGGGGAGGAGATTGCAGTGAGGTCCTGTTTGAGAGCTCTGACTGTTTGAGGCGATAAGACCAGTCTATTTCACAGACTCACAGAATCAATCAGGTTGGAAGAGCCCTCTGGGATCATCGAGTCCAACCATTGCCCTGACACCACCATGTCCACTAGACCATGGCACTAAGTGCCATGTCCAGTCTTTCCTTCAACACATCCAGAGATGGTGACTCCACCACCTCCCTGGGCAGCCCCTTCCAAGGGCTAATGACCCTTGCTGAGAAGAAATGCTTCCTAATGTCCAACCTGAACCTCCCCTGGCGAAGCTTGAGGCTGTGTCCTCTTGTCCTATCGCTGGTTGCCTGGGAGAAGAGGCCGACTCCCACTCCGCTACGACCTCCCTTCAGGTAGTTGTAGACTGCACTAAGGTCACCTCTGAGCCTCCTCTTCTCCAGGCTAAACAACCCCAGCTCCCTCAGCCGTTCCTCGTAGGTCAGACCCTCCAGACCCTTCACCAGCTTGGTCGCCCTCCTCTGCACTCGCTCCAACACCTCAACATCTTTCTTGAAGTGCAGGGCCCAGAACTGGACACAGGATTCAAGGTGCGGCTTCACCAGTGCCGAGTACAGAGGGACGATCACTTCCCTAGACCGGCTGGCTACACTATTCCTAATAGAGGCCAGGATGCCATTGGCCTTCTTGGCCACCTGGGCACACTGCTGGCTCATGTTTAGCCGGCTGTCGATCAGCACCCCCAGGTCTCTTTCCGCCAGGCTGCTTTCTAACCACTCTTCCCCCAGCCTGTAGCGCTGCATGGGGTTGTTGTGGCCCAAGTGTAAGACCCGGCACTTGTTCTTGTTGAACCTCATGCCGTTGGTCTTGGCCCATCTATCTAAGCTGTCCAGATCCCCCTGCAGACCCTTCCTACCCTCCAGCAGATCGACACTCCCACCCAGCTTGGTGTCATCTGCAAATTTTACTGTCATTTTGTTTGCCTCTTTGAACTGATGGCATTACATCCATAGCCTTTCTTTCTGCTTTCCTGTTAGTATTTAGAGCTCACATGCTTGGTGGCAGAATATCATTCTGGTACCTTTCTTAAGATGGCATCTGTACAGTTGTATTTGATGCTCTTGATGGCCTGGTCAGCTGCCAGTCAACTTTATCTGAAGTGTCTGATTTCAATTATAAGAATTTCTGTTGCAGATCAGTCTTGTGAACCTAGATGCTTCAGATCTTCATAAACCTTCTCAGGCTAGAATATATCACGTGTAATTTTTCCTTGGCCCAGAACTCATCTTAATTTTTGGCATGTAACTTTCATCAAGTCAAAGTGAACTGTCAATATTTCCAATATAAACAGTGAAGAAAAACAGGCTGTTCTGCAGGGTGTATTCCTTCTATCTTGAAGTGTAAGATGTGCGATTGAAATCAAGGAGTGGCCCTTTGGAAGCACCTGTTTTGTCTTTTGCAGATATAAAGGGAATCTAGGTGACTAATTTAGATCTGGAAAGCTATTAGTCGTGGGAAATGAATCCCAACTGTTGAGAGGAAATCTCTGCTAGAAGTTGAAGACTGAGTACCTCTGGGAACAATGTAAGACCTCCAGGTGCCTTTGGTACCATTGCCAATAAAGTTCTGCTAAATCTACTACGTGCCGTGGCAGGAATGGCTAGTGCTGTTGGAAATGACTGCTCTTCCTTCACGTGTGTTCCTGGATTTGGGACAGTGGCTCATTGCTTGAGAAGGCAGTGCTTTGCCTTGGCTCCGTTCCTGTTCCTGGCTATTGGGGTGCCTGTACTGACAAGATATTTCTCTTTAATTTCCAGCAGGGCTATCCAGTACCAAAAGGAGTGTGAGATTTGTCCTTCTAAACACAGTTACTGAGAGAAGAGCACTGAGCCTGGCTGCACATTGATGAGGCTCATGCATTTGTGGGGCCTGATCTTTTTTTCATAATTTCTTTACATTCTGGCTTTGGAGTATTGTTTTTATATCCCTGTCTGGTTTGGGGAATACTTTAATGTTTTGTTTAGCTTTAATAACTGGAGGAATTAGTGAATCTTTTTACCTTATAGACGCGTGTGAGTGGGGTAGATTCTCTAAAGGATGAGTCTCTCTTGCCAAGGTGGGCTTGCTTTTGGTCTTAGAGTGGCGGTGGGTCTGCAGGAGGAAGGCGGCAAGAAACTAGTCCTAGGTACATGGTGATAATTTGCAGCGTTGCCATTGAAACCAGTAAATGTGCTTCTAATTTATACACAGGTGTAAGAGTACTACAAAATACAACCATGAGAGGTAATTTTGAGTTTGCATTTAAGTGTGCACTTATGTCTTTGGTTACGTGTACTGGGATTGTGTGTCCTCAGTTTACTTGTTACGTGTGCCCCATGCCTGTGTACGTAGAAATGCTGTAGTCATAGGACCTGTGCTCCCCATCAAATTTAAAATGGTAACAGTCCAAGTAAAAACAAGGGAGGGATCTCTTTTTTTGCCAAGAGATAATGTTTGCTGCTTTTGTTTTCTTCAGAAATGAAGATAAAAATAAGGGGGAGGAGGCAAAGGGGGGAAAATTTGTATATAAGGAGGCTGGAGTTGGGAGAGATAGAGACTGTATTGCTGCATAGCTCATGGAAGTCTCATAAACCTCTGCGCTGAATGCTGAAAGCTGTTCCTTGGTCGTGCATGCAAAGGCTATGAGATGGGGGCAGAGTAGGACCTGGGGGAAGGAAGAGAAGAGAGCGAAGATGTTGGAGGGGGTGGGGAAGATGTGGAACAAACAAAACAGTTACAGGGCAGAGGAAGGGAGGATGGGTTTAGTTTAAATAGGAGGGAACAGGAGAGAAAGCTCCAAGAGCACACGCACACACACACCCTCTGCTCCACACCCTCACCCCCCAGAAAAAAAAAAAATTCATCACACCGATTTTTTCATGGTCTGGCAGTCAAGTGATAAAATTATCAGATGAGGGTCCCATTCTCCTTTCCTGCAGTCACTTTCGCCAAGTGCACCACGTCTGAAATAATGAAGCAGATTTGATTAAATTTTCGCTGGCTGAAGCAGCCACGCTAATTTGGAGATGGGCTTATTAGTTTAATGACCGATCCAAATAATCAGAATTCATTAGCATTAGTGCCACTATTGTCAGCTCAACATTAGCCCTGGGCTCCAGTACACAAAGATGCATAGTTATATATTTATATAGAGAGAGGCTGTATTTATACAGTGAAAGAGAGAGGGAGAGAGCGAAAGAAAAACTATACATGTGCATTTACATTTTATACTCTTATTCTTACCCTTTACTGCATAACCTTGTCCATTAGCAATCTACTGAAACAAAAATCAAATTATAATGAGGCTTTGTGAGAGAGTGTCGGTCTTGGTGAGCCATGGGTAATCCAGCCTGACACTCTGGGTAGGTAAACTTCAGGGCCCGATCTGCAGATAAAGGCAGTTGGGGTTTTCTTCCTATAAGATGCTGTTGGTTTTGATGGTCCTTACTTGGATCCAGAGATGCTAGGAAAGTGCTTAGGGTTTGGAGCTGGGCGAAGCTCCGAGAGAAGCCGAGAGATTTTAAGGTATTTAATCTGCTTCTCACAAAGCACGTTTGAAACGAGTTGTCTGTCAGTTGGTGAAAGACTCTCAGAAAGACTTTGGACCTCATTTTGTGTCCTAACGAAGGCACGATCTGGTAGTTCTTCTACTAAAATCAATGAAGCTTGTAGAAGGTTGGCTTAAATGAAGAGAAAAGAAATTCAGTTCCCAAAGCTCTGATGGTGGTAGCAACTTAGCTGTCAGCTCCAACTACTGCTCAGTTAAATGCAATAAAACAAGATTAATTTAACATAAAGGCTGCGCAAAATGTCAAAAAATACAAATTATGAGCCATGATGTTTACTCAGGCTGGCTGTGTGTCATGTCTATCTTCTGATAAACATCTTTTCATGTAGAGAACACTATATTAAGCCCTGCGCTTAGCAAAAAAAGCATGAACATGGAGGACTACTTACGCTGTAGCAAAGAATGAATGTTATAGTTAATAGTAGTATTTGCATTTCCTTATTTTGTGATCTTTTAAAATGGTAAAATTGTATCACTATGTCTGTTGGTTTTTTCTTTTGTTCATGTGGGTTTTTTTACTTTATATTCTTGTTTAGACAGTGTATTTTATAATATCTAGGTTAATGTGTATCGCCTTTGAGCTTAAGTGTGGAGGAAGCCTTCACTTTCCATAGGATTTTTCCAGGTACCTATTGCTCTAAAATTTGAGAGACAAGTAGTTTTATTAGTCTAGATTTTATTTCACACAAAAGCATATCCCAGTCTCTGTTACTTTGCATAACTTGCCATGCTGTGTAGTGCGTGAGAGATGTATGGTGGGAGAGCTGTGTAAGATCTAAACCGGCCCTGATAGACATTGTGTCTACATCCATTTAACTACTGTTGACAACACAGGTGTTTATAAGACAGCATCTAACACATCTTGCCTGTTTGCTTTTCCTCATTTCTTTGCTACTTTGAACAGAGGTGCTTTTCTTTTCACCTTTACAACTCACCTGAAGGGGCATTCCATCACAATTATATTGACAAAGTAAGATATATTAAAATAATATCTCAGAGACAGGGAATAAATCACTAATATTTGGGGAAGCTTTGTAACACCCATCTGTCCATGACCTGAGTTTATATATTGATGTATTGAGGAGAGCACAAAGCGCTGGAGTCAGGTGAGTAATAGCAAAGTCAAAAGCGTTTACAGACATAAGGATGATTGACTACAGAGTTTCTCCACCTGATTCATTTAAACACTTCTGAAAGTTCTGCAGTGCAGGAAGATACATTAGTTTTAATTTTGGACATTCAACTTAGATGCCCGAAATGGGGTCTTTGGCCCTTTGACCTTCTCTGCAGTTGGTAGAATCTGGAGAGAACAGCAGAAAGGTCCATGCCTGAATCACAGTCTTCCTGATTATTAAATAGGTGTTTGAGGATTGACGAAATGACTCTTCCTTTGCAAGTCTAGTGTCTCAGAGAAGTACGTCTTTTGGAGAAAGGACCTCTGCTATAAATGGGTAGTTCAGTTGCTTTCATATAACCATTGGCATCAGTTGCATTACTCAAGTATGGAGAACTGAAAAAAATCACATTTGCCTTCAGTAACTTCAGCTCCTCAATAATTACAGCTTTTGGGGTGCTTCCTTTCCCCGTGCTCAGTGTCATTGGCTTGTCTCACAGTGTTATCTACTAAGGTCTTTACAGTTGCTGTCGGTCTGGTCTGGCAGAGAAATATCTGGAATAAGCGTTTCTCCAAGAATTATCTGGGGTATTATAAAACCCTTATGGTTTTCTACTTCTGGTAACTCCAGAAATTTTTCCTTCTACGTGGCTTTACATGTTGCTTTGGTAATTTTGTGTTACTTAAAATTTTTCTTTTTCTTTTCCTACGGAGATTTTCAATATCAGGAAGCTGATACTACTGTAAATATTACTTGTTCATATAAAAGCTTTTAAAAACTCTGTAAACTCTTGAAATCAAATTTTTTAAACACAGGCTCTTTGACTTTTTAAGTATAACAGAAGTTCTCTGGCCTTGACTAGATGTTTCAGGCATATAATGACTTTAAAAGTTAAAAACCAAAAACCGGAAAAAGACAGCGGGTGAAGTTATCTTCATCTTGTAACTTTTGGGTTGTCTGCTCTGCTGAACAGCTTCGCAATTCAGTGAAGTTAGTAGGAAATAGATGTAGTTGGGGGAAAAGTGCTGCAGTATTCCAGACATGGATCTAAACTAGGTTAAAATCTTTTGATATTCATGCAGAGAAAAAGAGGCTGTCTTCTCCTGGACCTGTACTTGGAGGAACCCAGGTATTTGCTTCTTATTTGGAGAAAGGGATCTGTGTCTCTCCAGAGGAGAAATAGTTTCAAAGGAAGAAATGGATCTTTAGGAGAAAGATCTGGAAACCTCAAAAGGCAAAATGTAATTTTGCAAACTGTGTATTTCAAAAGTAATAAACAGGGGCAGAACTTGGTGGGATAGCCTGGTCTGACAAACTGAGAATAGAAGGAACTTTTAAGTGTAACGAGGAAGAGAGAAGTTTGCAAAACAGCAGAATGGGGAGAGGGCTCAGTGAATGGGCTGTGTTTGTGCCCTCGTTATTTGTCGTTAAGCAAAGATCAACTTTCTTCAACTGTAAGTCAGAAGTTTAGTTTGGCCTTTTTTTTAAGTCTTTGAATTCTTTTGTCCCTTGCACGTGAGTAAACTGGAATGAACACCTTTAGAACGAGCAAAAAGGATTGGGGCATAAAGTGAGGTAAATGAGGTTAGGACTGGCCTTAAAATGCACCTCGAAGTGAGGCCATAAGCTGATTCCTTATGTTTTAAGGAGTATCAGATAAAGCAGAATTCAATACTGGTGTTAGGGATCACTTTTTTCCTTGTTTTCGTTGGGTGTAGTTTACCGAGTCTTCTTTTTTGGATTCCTTTGATTAATCCCATCATTGCATTGGTGCGTTTTTTGTCACTAAATAGGTTATTTCTTTGGTGTCTCTTCATGACTGCCAGGCATGGGAGTGTGATCTTTTTAGAAGTCCTTAGTCCTGTTTAGCCATCTGAATAAGTGAATGGACTTTTATGATTGCTCAGTTTGCCAGCATCTGACCTCTTTTGGAAATCTGCTCGTCTTTAAGGGATTCAGTAGATGTTAAGTTCTTTGAAATCTGGTGTGGATTTGATGGTTTTGAATGCTTTAAGAATCTGACTCTTCACTCATTTAATAGTCTGACTCCATGTTTCAATTTTGGATATGGTTCGGAGTGGTAGATTGTTAACCTTGAATAGCTTTTTGGTCTCTCAGTTCATGCAGTATTGGCTGTTGGAGGTATCGATCCTGGTTTTGGCTTTGTTACTAACTTCTTGTGCAGATGAGTCATTTATTTTTCTCCGTGATCATTCTCCTGTGAGCTGGGGAGTCTGGCTGTGTCCAACTTTTACATTGGGTTCAGCACTATGTTGTATCCAGAACCAAGCAACTGAAATTGGAAGCGGCCTGTGATCGTTGTGCTTCTCCTGTCTGTTCTTCCTTGTTCTTCCCACCTAACGAAGACAGTGTCAGAAGATTGCTATTTACGTGGGAATCACTATACTGGATTTAATCAATGGCCTCTGCAAATGAAATCAATACCAGATGCTCTAGATGAAAGCGTGTGAGTTCCACCAAATGAAGAATTTTGCAATTATGTGGCCATAGATAAATTCATTTCTTAGCTCAAGTTCTAGCCCCAGATGTACAGAATAGGGGAGTTACTGTCTGGGGATTCCTGTTGCCAAATTCCTTCCAGGGAAGCAGATGCAGGAGATGTTGGAGGTACCTCTTCTTTGCACTTTCCGTACTCTTTCCCTTGTGGCAGGAAATTCTGGCCGCATACTAACGCATCATGTTGTGAGTTTAACTTTGAGTTTGCCTTTACTGCACCCATTTGCTGTATAAAAGACAGATCTTAGAAAATGTCAGGCACTTAACAGCTATAGAATTGTAAAGGTATGTCTTAGCTGTGACCACGAAGAATGGCCCCAAAGAACATGCCGTTTAGAAACTCCTTGGTGTTTCTCACAGCCTCAGCTTTGTTTTCTGTCTCAAATGTTGCCCATGCAAAAGAGTGCCTGAAGCACGGCTGGCATGTGGGCAACTTCAAGACGCTGGGAAGTGTGTATGTGCAGTAAATCCTGTGGCCCAATATTTTTATAGGGTAGGTTTATACTTGCTTTGCTAGTCCTAGTTTATTTTGAAGGGAGACCTTTAGAAGCTAGGTGTGCAAAGGCATGTTTGTACTGGGAGATTTTATATTTTTTTAAAGAAGTGTCTTTAGAGATATGGATCATACTGAAACTCTCTCTTAGTCCTGAGCTGTGAGATTTTGAAGCCTCAGTTAACAGTGGTTAAGCACTTTCAAGTTTGACCCACAGCTGAGCTGTTTGCTTTCTCTTATGGATGCTTCATTATAGCAGGACTTACAACATGCACTCTCTCATTCTAGGAAGCAGTAAGTGACTTTCATTTCTCTTTAAGTAGATTTGTGTTGCATATAAATTCACTGTCGTGAAGTTTTGCAAGCCACACACAATAAGCCTTTCTTTCTTCCATTAATTTTAGTAGGTCTACTTGAGCACTAATATTTAAACTAGGATTTGATTCTACAGATGTTGAATTGATCTAGCTGGGTCAGCATTGTCTCCAACTTCTCCTTGTCACTGGTGAGGTTTTTCTGCTCAGTTGGCAGAGGGGGGTGTATGTGTGAGGACGGTTTGGGCACTTGTTTCCACTTTGGTGGTGATGAGGGGAGATATCTACATATGCTTGCTTGTTCACTAATTGGTTGTTAAGAATCAGATATAGAAAAATTGTCATTGAGGGTGTTCCCTGTGTAGTTAAAATGACTCCTGGCATCTGGCCCACCTTTCTGAGATCAGCTTCTCTGTCTTTTTGTAGTACTGAAGACACAGCTAGCGTAAGACTGGCATTGCCAAAAGGCAGCCAGAAGGTCCAAATGACCTTCAAGTGTCCATTGAAGTTTGGATAGCTAATGGGAATGTCCTTGGCTAATGTACCCATGGGGATTTTAAAGGGGCATATGAATAAGATGGAGGAGTAAGCTTGAGAGACCTGTACTTGAGAATGGGAAGAGTGTAGAGACAATACAGAGTCATGTCAGGAAATATTACGTATGTAGGCACTTGTTAAGGGGCCAGGACATTGAAGGAAAGTGAGAGTCTCCCACAACAGGATAGCTGCTAAAATATGTGACATAAGAAACCAGGTCTTCCAGAAATAAAGGATCGCTGCAGTGTGTGTAATTACAGGGATGAGAAACCACTTTTGTTCCAGTAGAGGTAAAGCAAAGTTTAAACTCTGTGTAGGATGTCTGTGTGTCAGTTCTGTTGGCTGCGTAACCACTGGGAGTGAGTCAACTGGAGCTGACCAGTAATGTCTTTCCCCAAGCCATGCCAGCTCTAGTCTGGGCAAATCAAGAACATGTCAGCTTGATGGTACGAGGATGAGTAAGTCTGCAACACCTAAAAGCTGGCAAGAGCGAAGTATACTGCAATTTCCTACACAGCTGGCACGTATCTGCAGCCAGCAGGCTTGACGTGAGCCAAGTGCGTAACAGAGTGACAGGGTGAGTTAGAGCCTGGTTGTTTAAGTGCAAGGTTTTCACACAGGATCCCGTCGGAGGTGAATGGCCTCTGTGCCACTGTAGGAAGAACTTGGAAACCATGAAACACCTACAAACAGCCGCCTGGTTTATTGTATTACACACCAGACTGGATGACAACTCGTCTGCATATGGACTAGAAAGGTTTTCTGGAGAAATGTAAAAGCTGTTCTTGGTGAGACCGAGAGACTCATAAAAGGGTAACAGCAGCAGAAGCGGGTGTGCATGGTACCCTGTAATCACTGCTTACAGCAGCCTGGTTTGGTGGCCAAAATGGTGCCCAGACCATGGTATCAGCCCAGCATTTTCCTGTCTGAGCAGTTTCTTGTGACTTGTGTTGGAGAACTGGCTTGGGAGGAGCAGCTCAGGAGAGTGGATTTGGAAGGAGCTTAGTCAAGCTCCTAAATTTGTAGGTTGAGTGTTTTTCACTTTTCCTTCTTTTGAGATGATCTTTGTTCTTTTCAGTAATCCCCTAATTTTCATGCTCTTCATACTTCCCTGTAAAGAAAGAATTTATTTCCAGCAAACTGCAGGTTGTGCACCAGTCATTAAATAATAGCAATTTCTGGCTTAGCCCTTTGCAGGCTTCTGATTTACCTTGTGTGTTGGTTTTCGATTCACTGGGAAAAGAATATTCTGCTACATAAAAATAATACATTTATAACAATAGGATATTTCTTCATAGAACAAAGTGTGAGAATTACAATCTGAACAAATTGATCAGCTCTCATTAGAATTAAAATGTATGTTCAGATGGAACATTATTTACGCTATAGGCAGCTGAATTTAAAATACACCAGCAAAGGTCCTTTTCCAGTTTCTTGAAACTGGAAGCCGGCGTGTTACATTGCGTCATTCCCTGCGAGTACGAGGCAGCCTTTCAGGTTGGAAACGACTCGAATTCCGCCCTGCACGTCTGCCCTGGGATGTGCGGTTCCTGCCTGCCCGTTTGCGGCGCGGTACGTAGAAGGCAGAACAGAGAGTCCTGGGGGTGTGGCTCTGCCCTGATTTTACCTGCAGCCCCTCAGCTACGGAGCACAACTGTTAATCTTCCAGTGGCCCCCACACCACCTCCCTCAGCCCTCCACACCTGAAGGCGCTAAGGGAGTCATAAAACAAGGTGCTGTCTTGGGTTGCTAGGGAGTGGCAGCACGAAAGTTCTGTTTGGAGTGGGATTATGGGATACAAGCCATGCACCTACGCAATCCTCAGCATTTAATTTCCCTGATTTATTAGTGCGAGCTTCTTGCACCTTCAGGGATGGTGTATTATCTTCCTTTTCTGTAAAAGGGGATTACCCATCGTTCCGTCCTCTCTTTGCCGACTGGCAGCCAGAGCCAAACCGGTGGCTGTGGAAGGTTAAGCGGTGGGTTGGTTGCAGAGCAGAGCTTTGGAAATAGGTTGAACTGCAGTGGTATTGCTGCTCCTTTCAAACTTTCTAACTAAAAGATGCCGTTGGATACAGTGGGGATTTAGAGCCCTTGAAGTCCCTGATTGCTCTACAACAGCGAGAAATTTCCAAGAGGAGCTTTAATCCAATGGCTGGGACGTCCAGGCTCCCAGTTCTGCAGGGATGCTCAGAGGGGGAATTGTTCTGGCTGTGGCTTCCCAGGGTTCGAGGCTCTCTGCCCTGCTGCAGAGGATTTGCCCTGCCCTGGGGATGCTCCCCAGGCTGGGTGCCAGCAGGAGGAGTCTCTGGCAGCTGAGATGGCTTCTGCTTCTCTTTCACCTGGGCAAAAAGGCAGCAGAGGAATTCACTGGAAATACTTTTGAGTGCAATTCTGCTGTCTCATGGCAAATTCAGACTTCTGGTTGTCTGAAGTGGGGCAGTACAAATCATTCTCTGTGAGCGACCACTGACAGCCTCAGTGTGTTTCTGAGAGACTGTTTAAGAAAATGATAAACTGAGAGGGAATTAGCTGTTGTCTGTTTGTCAGAAGTCTTCAGTGGTGCAAAATGCAGCTTTGATATTGCTCCATGGCTGTCCCAATTTCCACTTAAAAGAAAAAAAATATTCTTTTCAATCAGGAGGCTCCTGACAGGCAATTATTGTAACGCTGGCACAGATTTTCTTCTCAAAGTTGGCTCACTTAAGTGAGCCAAGATTACAACACTTTTTGGAATCTATTGGTCAGAGGTATGGAGCTGGCTTTCTTGTAAGTTTTCTAGTTCTTCTTGGCTTGGGACAGAGTAGGGATGCCAAAAGGTAGAGGCGTAAAAACCTTTCCTTTTGAAGTTAATCAAATAATTTGAACATTTCGCACCTCTACCTTAAGACTGTTGGGATTAATCCAGTGGCATATGGTAACCTTGAAAGACCTCCAGCACACATATCAGAGTTGTCTCTCTGGTTTTAATATGTATGAATTTTCCTGTGCAATCTTTCCTCATTCTTGATGACGTTAACAAATCACTGTACAGCTCTGGAGTATCTCTCTAGAGATTCCCCAAAGCAGCAGCGGCCGTGGCCATCTGAAGGGAGCTGAAAGGTTGTGGCACTGTGTGTGACTCTCAGATCTGTGCATTTGCAGGGTGACAAGAAGGCCTGAGCAGGGAGCCTGTGATGAAATACTTGGGCTCACACATGAAATGTGATGTTGCTTTATTTGCAGCAATTCTTACTTTCCAGATTTGCTGTTTACATCCAAGGTAACAGGGAGGAAACCTTAAAATGACTCTGAGAGCACTGTGGGGAGAAATACTACGAAGGGTTTTGGGAACTCCTGAGCTACAAGACATGTGCCTGTCCTTCTGAGGAGGCCTTGTTGGAGTAGTGTAAAAGCAAGGGACACGGTAGGGCTGGATGGTTCAGTGTTGGGGTGCAAACCTAGGAGTTGGTGGATTTGCGACCATGTCGTCGTCACTGCTTTGCCACGGACATTCTGTGTGATCCCAAGCAAATTGCTAAAAGTTTTGGTGACTTGTGAGTTTTGAAACATATATTTTAAAAGACCATTTAAAAATAAAAAAGGCTACTATGTAGTACAGTAACTTGAGCAGCAGCTGGTTTGTCCATACTTAAACTTGCCAGACTTTTAGTTCCTAACCTCAGGAACAGGACTAATTCCTTTTAGTGACCTGACAAAAAGTGTTGAGAGCATGAAAGGTTGTGAAGTTGCCTTTAAATTCAAGTGTGGGGAAAGTGGAATTAGAGAGAAACTGGATATATCACACCGAATTAGGGAGGTGAAGACACTTCCTTCATCCATGAAGATATTTTCCCACCTTGGTGCAAGACAATGAAGGTGAGCCAAAGGAGGGGGGGAATAGGCCATAAGCAGCATCTGAATTGCTGCTTTTTATCCAAAAGAACTGTTAAGGCTGTAAGATTTTAATGGAAAAGACCTTTGAGGTCATCTTGTTCCAACACTAGATTATTGGGATCAGAAGGCACAGAGATCTCAGACACTTGGCTTTGCTTTGCCACCCAAATAAGGAGTTTTTTCTGCTCCTGAGGTAGGAGGATTTACCCACTGAGCTCTTGGAGCAGCAAGATGAGAAAATTGAAACAGCAGTGATGAACAAAGAAGTTCATGGAAAAGAAAAACAGATGCAAGCCTTCATCTAAGAACTAAACTGATACAGAACTAATTCTTTTCTTCCTCTGAACTTGAAAACCAATTCTAGTCACTGTGATTATGCCTTACTTTTTTTTTGTGGCTGGATAAATCCAGAATAAGAAAGTTCCGAAGCTCATCAAGAAAGTTTGTTGTGGTATCAGGCACCCGGTAGTCCAGATTACGGCTGCAGTTAAATTCAGATAAAAATCTGTACTTGCTTTGATTCAGCAAAGCAATTAAGCATGTGCTTTAGATCCACTTGGGATTTGAGTGTAACCTTAAAGTTAAGCATGTACTTAACATTTTGCTGAGCTGGGGCCTGAGTCTTTAACCCTTGCTAGAATATAAACTCCTTTCTAATGAGTGTTGGCATATAATAGGCCTGTTTCTCAATAATGTTTGATTTTTTGCAACCTAGAAGTCTTTCTCTCAGCTTCAGTGGGCTTTGGATCAGGGCCCAAGAATGCAATCCAGAAATAATAATTTACTGTATTTACATTGCATGTAAATTATATATGAAGAAATGAAACGCATAATGAATCAACCACAGGGGCTTTTCTTCCACTCTGATACCAGAAGAGAAAAAGCCTGTAGGCAGCTCACAACTTTTCTTACTAATACTCTTGAGCCCTTCTCTTATTAAGTCTTCTGTTTTCTCTGGCAAAGCCTCCCATAATGTTACCCTCGGTACAACCTTCTTAGTCCATAAATGAGATTTTGATTCTGCTCTTATTAAAACTTACCGTTGAGCACAGGGTTTACTGGTGGGAAAATCCCATTAAGTATTTCTGAAATACCCTTTAACTGCTTGATTTTTAAGATGATATGCAAAACTTCACACTCCTCACAATTATATATACAATAGCTGATACTTGTATTCACCACTCTGGCAATACGAAGGGAAGAAAGCAGGTATCGAGTCTTGTGTTTTAATGCCTTTGCTGTCTGAAGGGTGTGGAGGGCCCTGATGTTAATATAAATTGGTGCTTCTGAGGTTTTGAACCTGTTCTGTTCTGTCTGTGAGAATGTGTTACTGGGATGAAGCAGTCCAGGATCCAGTCCTTACACCTTACAAATGTAAGAGTCAATTAACAGGTACAAGCTGGAGCTCATCAAACAAAGATGTATTCTGTATGTGAAAGGCTTTGTCTTTAACTGTGCAGTGTAAGGGGCTGTGTGTTGCCCTGCACTGCCGGGGGTGCAGGACGTGCACTGAGTGTCCTGCAGGGCTGCTCACTGTGAGTGGCTGCGTACAGCCATGAAGGACTCTAGGCAGAGCTTGTAGTTCAAAGAGATTAAGCAGAGATTTTGCAATAGTTGCTACTTCTTCCATCACTGGAGCATGTAGCTCTGTTTATTCCTTTGTGGTCTATGTTTTTTTCCACAGAAACATCCGGGGTTTTTCCTTTGTTGTCATTCTCTGAGATGGCTGATCCTCGTTCCTTCTAACTGAATTCGAGGAGTCTCTGAATACTTTTAGCCTGAACTAATGCTTCAGATCTGATCTCCGGGAGTGGGTTTGAACTGAACCTTTGATTCAAAATCTGTTCCTTGGGCTAGGTAAAACATGGCTGCAAAATGCGTAGCTCTTCTTTTGCCAGTTATTATTACTCCATTTGGTGAAACATTAGAGTAAGAGTATATTCATAAATAAATTTAAAAGGATTAATGCATGATGAATAGACTGTGTAAGCATATTACAGGCACGGTTATTATGTGATATAGGTGATCATAAGTCATGGTTAAATGCAACCTATTGACCAACTGGACTCTATAAAAGTCTGTAACAAGACATTAGCCACTTGTTAACAGAGCTAGTAATCATTTATTGATCTTACATGCAGTATTTATACATCCGCCACCCTAGAAAGTGTGGAATTCAATTCCAGGATCTACTTTCAAGTCCTACTTACTATAATGGGTGACACAAATCTCTCACTTACGTATGTTTAACTGGCAGATATTGTTAGGACCGGTAAAAGGTGAATGCTGTCCTCAGGTGCATGATGGTCTTGGGCTGTAATACCATGAGTAGTATTAATATTGGGTTGCCTGTGTTGGAGCTATGCAAATAGAAGTAACTCAGTTTTTGTGAAACGTTGATATTTTTACATTCAGTTTGGTTCAGACTGGAAATGAAATACCCAGGTTTTTAAAATCTTCACTAACAGGTATTGAGACCATCATCAGGGGCAGTCCAAGTGATGGGCTTCCTGTGAGACCACGATTAGAAGTCTTCAGGTCCTCATTTCTGCAGAAGTGCAAGTAGACTGATCTGCCAAGGCTCAAGCAGATCTCCAAGCTTACACGAGAAATGAGGTAGACTAACCCATCTCTGCTGAATCTTTCTGTTTGAAGAAACTAGTAATTTCCAAAAGAAGTGTTTAGCTTGAATTTTTCTACCAATCTTTCTTAGTCCCATCCAAACACAAGTGAGAAAGCAGAGTGAACTAACCATCCCAACACAGTGAGAGAAAAGGCAAATAAGGTCCCCAAAAGTCAGAGTAAAAATGTTAGCAATACTCCAGTGGCCAGACAGTTGGTAATCATCTCCCTTTAAGAGGTGGGTAAGTGATGTTAAGAGAGGGTCAAATGGTCAGAGTGGGTTAGGCATGGAGAAGGAATAAAAAGGTGAAAGGTGCAGGGAAATGAGAGAGGGAGAAGAGAGAAATGAGGAGTGGGGAAAGGGACAGAAGCTGAAGGAATCACCCCTGTTAAAGTAAGGCAGTGCAATAATAAGTGTATTGGAAAAGCCATAATGCAGTCCTGCAGTGTGGAATGACATTATGAAGAGGCCTGCATTTCTCTCCTCCTCCTTCTAGTAGGAGGAAGTAGTGATTTTATCATGAGAGTGAGAAAAAATGATGCAGTGGCACATCCATGAAGCAATATAGTGAGGAAATAGAAGGGACCCAGCCCTGGAGGCTTGGAGAGGATGGCCCTTATTTCTCTGTCTCGCTGTGTTCCTCTGGCTCTGGGACGCGGAGCACACACGGCCCATCTGATTTAATAAAGGCAGGAAGCAAACAGTGACGGAGCCATGAGAGACTGCAGATAGGGGTTGAAGAAGGGTCAAACTCATTAGTCATATGATGTGATGTAGTGTGTGGGGAGGGGGAGAAGCTTTGAGGGTTAAGAGGAGTGGAAACAGTTACAGGGCTCGAAAAATTGATGTTAACATAGCTGACCTGAACGCTGTGCTGCAGTGTGACTTCTAGGGGGAAGGACAACATCCTGGCCTTTCATCCTTTCCCTTTTCTCACTTTGGGTCATGATTTTATAGTTTCATTTTTTACAGCCTTTTTCAATATTACTAAGAGATGGCTATATTTAGTGTTTGTAGCACATGGGGACTTAAAACAGGGGTGTCTGCAGGGCTCTTGCTGCTTCAGGGTCAAAACAGTTGTCCTTCTTCAAAAACTGATGCTTCCTTCTGGTTGTAGCAGGGTCTAAGTGTAAGCTTCTCAAACTGCATGTTCCTCATTCGGCAAGACTTGAAACGAACCTTTCACTCGCATGCAGATGTCCTTCAGAGGGTGTTTGTTGACCATGGCAAGTGATGAAGCATAAACTAGGGAGATAACAAGGGAAAATAAGCACAGCCACAGCCCACGCGGTCGTTCCTCTTGCTCTGTGAGGAACCTAATGAAAGATGCCGGGGTGGCCGCTCCGTACAGTGGAGTTTTCCATGTGTGTTTGGAGGAAGAGCAGCGTGGGCAGCTGCCCTGGTGCTGAGTCTGGGGGGAAGGTGGTCAGTTAATACCCAATAAGAGAGTACCTTGCTTAATGCCTCTGCTTCAGCATGCAACAAAGAGCTAAAGAATGATCACAGGTATACGTTGCCGCTGTTATTAATGAACTTTCCTGAACATATATTTATTAAATGCACATTAATATTTTTAAAAGTGGTTTCCATTGCTCATTCCAGGAGGAAGTTCAAGAGTTCTAGGTACTGTGTTGCATTGCAGGACAAACTTCGCTCATGGCAACAAATCTGTTTATTTCTAAGGTTGCATCTTTTTTTGTTTGAAAACAAGGATTATTTTTTTCAAAATATGAAACTAAAACCAGTCATTACAGGCATAACATGTAGGTCAGAAAACAATGAGAACAGATCTGAACTTTCCCTCAGAAATGTTTATTGGAGTTCAAGGGGTTTTTATCACTCCCTCTTTCTTGCTGTGGAAGGAAATCCTAAAATAGCACAGTCAAAACTTTTTTCTCAGCATGTTTCTGGTTCAGCAAGGAGTTACAATTATTGAGTCATAAAGGGTGGAAAAATGCGATTTTTAAGTAAGAATATTTTCCTAATTTTTCTCCTTCCTAATTTCTCTTAAGTTTTAAAAATATCTGCAAAATTCAAAATCTTACATACAACTCCTGCAGCTGGCTAGAGCAGGTCACGTTCCCCGAAGTCTCTATTTCTCCTCAATTAAATAACTAAATTTAATTTGGCAAAAACTCAGCCTGTCCTAAACATTATGAACTCACCAGTCCTAAAGATAATTTTTCATTCTGCGGTGCCTCCTGCATCCGTATTGTCTCAAATAAATGGGCTGATGAATGAGAAGGATCAGGCTGTTGGCTGAGGCAGGATTAGTAGAACTATGCAGATTGACACCCTCTGAATATCTTGTCCTGAGTTTATGACAGCATCTATAGTTTAACGTGGTATCTTTTATAGAGTCTTCTCTCTCTCTCGGGGCTACCTCGTGAGAGCTCTGCAGAAAATAGTAAAATGCCTTCTGTGGACCTTTCAGGAACCGGAAAACTCACAGCAGGCTTCAAGCGCTGGCTCTGCCTAGAGTAGGGTGGAGATGGGACTGACAGAGTATGTATCAGGCTGACTAATGGAGGAAGGCTGTATTTTTCATACTTACGCAATGGTTACAAGTGCTAGTGACAAATGGTGAATTAATGCTTATTAGCTATGCTGAACGGTTTAGAGCTGCAGCTGAAATCCTGGGAATGTAGATACTGTCAATTGATGGATTAGTTATAATCTCATAACAAGTGCTGTATGACTAGACTATTTGAAACACAACATTTGGAACAGATTTCGTTGCTTGTTTGGCCCACTGTGCATTCAAATACACCAAAGGTATCAAAGCAATGGACCAAGCCTGCAATCGCAGCAGAAATTACATAGCTGTGGATGTAGCTTCTGGCTTTCTCCATGCACCAGAGTCTGGTTTCTACCTCAGGTAGGAAGTTTATACGTAGCTATAGAGTTAGGATTGTGACAGGGTGGAGTGAGCACTAAGCCTGGTATGCTTTGAGTACCGTGATGTTTTGTCATCCTGATGCTTGTGATGTTGAGGCCAAACATTTAGCCGTAACACTTCATACTTGTTTTTTCCTTATCATCTTGTAATCTACTACGTTTACCTCAGTTTTCCTCTGTTGACAGTGGTGAGACTGTATTAGTTTCTTTATGTTGTTTTAATGTGATTTTACTTACATTTTGGTAAAGCACCTGCAGCATTCTGGGAACAGATGCAGATCCACTGAACAGTGATGATTTGTGCTGTACCCTGTCTCCTCTGTTGTCACTAGGGTTTTCTCCCTTCCTCCTTCAACCCCCTGGACTAATGTGTCCTCTTTGCCGCCTTCACTAAGTCAGAGAAACATGTTTCTTGGAAGGTCAGTGTAACCTGTAGGAAATTCCTTCTGTCTCTGAGCTGGCTCATTCATCACTAGTCATAACCATTCTGGAATGTGAACTCGTAGTCTGTTATCTGGCTACTGCTAGTGATGATGCCCGGAGACGACAGCTTGGTTTTCAAAAGCTAGGTTGACCCTGAGGGGTGAAGGAAAACTTGTTTTGACAGAGCAAACATGACACGGAAGCAGTGCAAGTGCCAATACGTGCAGGAACAAGGTGTTATTTTCGCAAGGTGGAATTTTTTTTCCTCAACTGGGGAAAACACAGCAATGTATGGGAAACAAAATATCCTGTCTGTTTGTCCTTCCTCAAAACTGCAATTAAAACAGAAAGGCTATCTGTGTGTATTTTGACTGAGAGAGAAAAGAATGAAGCAGGTTCATCTGGGAAGAGAACCAGCTGTGTCCTCCTCTCATTCCTCTGTCCTGAACAGCAGTGGCCCAGGTGAATGGTGCAATGGGTAACGAGTGATTGGTCCTGAGAGCTGCCTGATGTTCTGCCCTTGTACTCTATTCCCCTTCCCCACTTGTCTGTTTGGAGTGTGACCTCTCTGTACGGTGTCTCCTGCGGGGAGGCTTCTGTCCTGGTTGCCGCTTCTTACACTACAGGACTATAAAGAATGACAACAATCTCAACTCTTGACCCTGGTGCGATTATTGTTCCTACATGTTCTCCTTCCCTCAAAGACATAACAAAACAGATGACTGTATATTTTAAAATGTCAGACTGACATTGTGGCATTAATATAATTTAAGCCAAACATTGCCAGTTAATTCACTTTGCTTTCTACTGTCTTAATGTCTCGTGTTCCTTGTTTGTGGTGCTCAAAGTCATGTGGTTCCACAACACCCTTGCTCCTACTAAGCCAGGGTTTCCAAACGTTCCAAATTTGAACAGCCAGATGCTTCTTCCTTCACTTGTGCGTGGCCTACCCTGTGTCTGCCTGCTGTGACTGCCACGGAGTGTGACAGAAAGAAGAAAATGTCTCTCCTGCTAGAGCCACAGTATGATACGGTTCTTTTTTGAGAGGAGTGCTTCTCTGTGGGAACCGGGGTTATCACTGAACTGTGAAGAAGCAAAATGCTAAGGCCAAGCACCTCACAGGTAAGAATAATGTTTGTGAAAACCAAAAGAGTGGGATTTGCTTCTGGGAAGTAACCTCTCTCTGTTTTTCTTTGATGACATCTGCTCTAGACTGTTTTTAAAGTATTCTGGTTCTGTGTGCTGCTAACACGATGAGCCTACATGGTATTTTAAAATGTAAGTCATAAAGAAGAAGTTGAGCTGTTTTAGCAGCAGCTTAGGTCTTACAGAAACCTGCGTTTAATGGCAGAACCTGAAAACATTTAGATAAGCAGACAAGTGAAGCATAGATATAGTAGTCCCTTTCCTAGTCCCTCTAAACTACTATAGAAGTCTGAAGATATCTTTCACGACTTCAGTGTGAAGTTGAAAAACACTTGCTGAAGACTTAACAACATGCTGTGATTGTGATACGTTAAGATGGTTTATGTTTTAATGCTGACAGCTCGCTTCCTTTTCATGCTAGAACCAATAATGACCTCAAAGTGGTGTCAAGGGGAGAAGCCACATCTTTTCGTGATTGGTGGGAGAGAGGCAGTGGGAAAGTACGGTCATGGGCAGTCCCATGCAGGATGCTCCTCTGTGTAACTCGGCAGTGTCCTCCAAGGTTAATTCCACTGCACAGCTGCGCTGCTTGGGGCGATAAGGGTGCATTAAATGAAAAGGGATTTCCCTCTTTGGGAATCAAATTAGAGCAGTCCAGATCAGGCCGGTTCTTTTATCTCTTTCTCACCCCAACAGGAAGTTTAGACACAAGTCCCCAGAGGTCCTTTTCTGGTCAGAAACATCTGCAAGGCACTGAACTGAAAGGGGTGTGGGGATAGCACTAATAGCCTTGCTGTTAACAGCCGAGAAGAGAGGAACTAAGTGGCAGTGTCTTGTGAGAAAAATGAGGAGGCTAAACACACAGGCACTAGAGATTGCTCAGTCACGGACTAATCCCAGGCATGAGTGGCAGAATCATTCCTAGGGAGGAGAGCTGCCAACAGTAGCACTGTCATTGCAGTAGTACGTTCTCTACACATGGGAGGCCCTCAATCTTTGACCTCTATGCAAAGACCTCAAAATAAGGAAGGAAAAGAAAGAGTACAGCTGAAACGACATATTTCTCTTGTAAAGTTTACTGTCTGAGCATGGGTCAGACACGTTGTGCTCAAAAGAGTTCTTTGATTCAGTGTTATTCCATAGAGAAAGAACAAAAATAACTCCCTCGGAAGCTGAAAAGGCCGTGGCTGGCTGCTTACTGGGTGGGATTTTCAGCACAGGCCTAATTCCTGATAAAAATGAATGAATGTTGATCTGTAACTTGAGTGAAGGGAGTTGGTGGTCTCGGTCCAATCCTAATTAGATCAGAATTCACAGCACTGGAAAATCAGCAGTGACCTTGCTGCTGCTGTCAGTGGAGTTGTAACAGCTGATGGGGAATGAACTTCCCTGCCGCAGAACTGAACTGCTCCTCTGTAAGGTAGGCTGTGAGGCTCAGCTTCCAGAGGGCTGGTTCCATCATACAAACAAACCAGCTCTACAGCATTCCTTGTACGGGCACATCAGTTCTTTATGTATGTTTGCTGGCATCAAGACTTGTAAGACTTTGTTCTTTTCCCTGTATCAGACCTATAGAACCCTCCAGGGACTAGCTATATTCACCACTAAATCCTATAGAACTGTCTGGTAGCTGATGTAGCAGAACCTCCCTCCAGTAAGTGGCATAGAAAGTAGCAGTGATGAGGTGCCTCTCTCGGTTTTTTTTTTTTCCTGTGTGCACTAAAACCACCTTTTAAAATTGGTTCTGCTGAAGGTCACCTGAATATGGCCAGTGCTATAGAAACCTCTAATGCTTTTTGCAACAATAATGCCTTCATTGTCTATGCAGCTAAATTGCAACCAGTAGAAATCCAGATGTTTGTCTGAAAGGGAGACCATGTCAGAGCATTATTTACTTTACAGCTCACACCAGCGATGCTAGCAACAGCAGCACATTTACGGCAGTTTTGGTATTAATCCCATGAAAACAATGCACCAAATTCATCACTGATGAAACTCCCTTGTTTTAGTGGAGTTACGTAAGAAGAGACATTGCCTGGTAGAAAGATGGTATTGCCCCTCTTATTGGAAAGGATGGAAAAAGATCTTGTCTCCTTTGATACCAACACAAGTGGTCTTCTAATCTCAACTGACACACGTGAACAATTATCAGCTTTTCAAAATCAATACATACAAAATACAAGACAATAATCGTAGGGTTGCCAAGTGACATCCTTAGATGATTTCCACAGTCTCTTGTTGTTGTCTTTTTTTTGGCCCGAATTCCTTTGGTCTCATTGATGTTTCTCTCTGTGCATCCCATCATTTATTCTGTTCGACAGCCAGTGTCATATA
This sequence comes from Nyctibius grandis, assembly GCF_013368605.1. Taxonomy (NCBI): domain Eukaryota; kingdom Metazoa; phylum Chordata; class Aves; order Nyctibiiformes; family Nyctibiidae; genus Nyctibius; species Nyctibius grandis. The sequence continues at coordinate 3,101,053 of NC_090671.1, forward strand.
CTGAGAAATCCCAAAGAAAGGCAGAGGTCAGACTTGTGACATCTTTTGAGCTATGTATGTTTATGTAACCCAGCAGGGTTCATTTCCATCAAAGATGGAAATAGCATGTATCGCTGCTGCTGTGAGTTACGATGGGAGCATGGTTGAAAGGGTTGGAAAGAACTGTTGGGGAGGCAGCTCTGTGCTGTGTCTCCAGGTCTTGTACTGTATGTGTCTCACTGGCTTCTTACGAGGGCCCGTTCTATTTATGTGTTGCTTGTTAGAAGCATATCTGCTAAATAAATGATGGTGGAAAGGAAGAGTGAAAACCTGTAGCAAGTCAGTGTGAAGACACTAATACTTACCAGTGAGTGAACCTCTGTGGTAGCTCTTCAATGGTTGCAGCAACAGAGGGAAAGGAGGAAGAGCAATAAGAGCATGTTGGGCACATGCTGGGAAACTCATGGAACTGCTGGGCCTTGTATGTGTGTGGAGGAATTTTAGAGCCTATTCCTGCTTTTCTTCCCAGACTTGGCAACTGTTTGATGCATAGCCATGGCAGAGGGACCTCAGTCTTTGCTTCCAGTTGAGAGCAAATTGTCCTTTTCTTCTCCTGTCTCCCTGGTTAGTTTTTCTGAGCAAAGCATAGCCTCAGTTCTGCCCACAGGAGCTGGCGCTTGTCCCTTGGGAAAGTGTGGCTAAGGTGGACTTGTTGCTCAGGGCAGCAGAGTGACAGTTCTCTTTTTCTTGACGTTTCAGTGTTGGAACTTTCTGGCCTTTCCTGTGCCTTTCTGGAGGAGAAACTCTACAAGAGTTACTCATGAAGATTTTCTGGACTGTGATGTACAGGTCAGATTAACTGAGCTAATTGTGCCCCTGAAAGATCTGATAATAACTAGGTAGTTCTTACCTGCTTCTGATTTGGCTAAGACCAGTGAGGTGAGTCCTGGTCTTAATCCTGACTTCCATGCATATGCTATGACACTTCCAATTAAATATATGTGCTGGAAACAAAAATGAAACTTCCACTTATGAAGGTGTTAGGAATGTGTTTTGTGAATGCTTGAAATGTGCTTCGAGACCCATGCATAGAAGCTGCCAGATTTATTCAACATACCAAAAACCCCACAATGAATAACTAAAACATAGATACTTTTAATATTAATCTTGTAGTCCTCATGTTCTTATCAACAGTAACAAAAGTCTATGTGTGCTACCATCGTGGAAAACCAACACCACCAGCAAAACTGGAAAACTGGACACAAACTCACAATTCATTCCCTGGACTTTGCTGTTCCTTCCCATGACCCTAAGTGGGAGAGGAAGCTGGAGATTTTCTTTAAAGACAAGCACTGAAATACTGCTCCTTTAGTTAGTTAGTTAGTTAGCTACTTAAGTTTGGCTGTCTGCACTCCTGATCTAGTCAGACTCCAGCAAATGAGGTAATGGTCTCTGTGTGAAGTCGGTTCAGAGTATGTTCACTCTACCAGAACCTCCCTTGCAGACAGTAAATCACTGTCCCAAACAGGTTGAAGGCAGCTTGGTTAGATAACAGTTCTTTGCATTAGATGGTCTATCAGCCCCTACCACGACGAAGTCTGGCTGCTGAGTAAACATTCAGGGAAACATTTTTCTTGTCCTACAGAGCTTGCAGTCCCAATAGACAAGAGGCAAAAGGGGGAGTCTGAAGAAAAACAGAAGCTAAGTTGCTCAACCAACCATGCTCATCAAGTCTGTGGTGGAGCTTGGACCTGAATGCAGGTTACCTGACTTCTAGTAAAATGTCTTAATGTGTAGGTACCGTATTGCTCTTACAGAGTATTTCTTTACTGTAGTAGACCTAGGGAAACCTGAGTGCAGCTCTGGTTTAAGGTCACACAGGTAAATAGATGTGATGGCACTGCATGAGTATCAAAGGTGGATCTATCAGGAGAAAGGCTTGAAATGAAACAGCTTTGACGTACACAGCAGATGACCAGGAAAGCAGGAAGTGTCCATTTCACATACAGAACACTAGACTGGTCACCTGCATTAGCTGGGCTGTTTTCACAGCATTTACCTGGCCTGAGAGCCCTATTACTCTTTTGTAAGCATTTTCATTCATTCCAACGTGATTCTGAAAACCAAAACCTTTTTTTCTTGGTGTAGAAGTGTTTCTCTGAGCACACACAGTGGTCAGAAAGCTGATTAAGACAGTCTGAGCGTCTTAGCCAGTTACACAGCCATAGCTGCCTTCCTGCCACTGGAATTAAGAATCCAGACGATATGTTCAAGATTTATGGTTTCCACCGGGGTTTATGCTGGTGTTCATTGTGCTTCACGCAACATATTACATCCCATTATGAACTCTGTCAGAAGAGGAGAAAATAAAGCCATTGTCTCCTGGAAAACCCTGCCTGTGCGGTCACCCTTCAGTGGAGGACGTGAATGTGTAAATATTCCAGAATGTGGTGTGTGGCTGGAGGCTATTGAGGTTGGTTTTGGGGAAGGGTGAAGGGGCTTAGGGTGTGTCGGTGAAGGAAGGAGAAGATGTAATAAAGAAGTTGGAGGTTACTCACAAAAACAGGCTTTGGCCTGTAACTGGAGAAAGATTGTGAACAGACATAGAATGGCTCTTTCCCAGAAATCTTGACCCCTGGAGTCTCTTCTGCAACAGGGTTGTTCAGAGAGTGATTTTGTGAGGTCAGAGATTGATTCCAGATTTTTGTCTGTCTTTGAATACTTAAATGGGCAACAAAATCTGCAGAGGGCTGCATTCACCCCCTTAATTACAATGCACGGGTCGTTTGCTCGCTGTATGCGTCAAGGTGGATTTTGGTCTTGCTGTCGTGCTCCTCATGCTGAGATATGCAGAATGTCACTCCTGAAGAGAATGGCATCTTTAGTTAAACTCCACTCTTTGAATGCCATTGGAGGCATAGATGTACCCTCAAAAGGTATATCCAGAATAAATTCAGAGCAAATTTATTACAGCGAGCTTCGCGTAATAATAGATTTGTTGAAGTAAAGGTCTTTCATCTTGGTGTCCTGCAGTTTGTTTAAGTGAAGTGAACCATGGAGGAGAAGTAGAACAAGAGATTTCTTCTTGGTTTTACCACTAACCTGCTGTGTGTGGTAACAGGCAAGTCATTTCCATTTTGTCTAGCTAATGACTGTTGAAGTCATAAATCTCATAGGGACAGGACTTTCCTCGACCACTGAGGAGTCCTCCCCTGAGTTAGTGTCCCAAGCACTACTGAAATATAAAGCTGAACTAATGAGGTAAACCTGTTCTTCTTTCTCTGTGCTAAACTGTAACCAAAACCGTGTCATTTTTTATGGCTATTTGGTCATGATTTGGGATTTTGGAAGGCAGTCTTTTGATTAAGAATGCAAAAATCTCAGTGTTTTACAACATTTGCTGCTGTCAACCCTAATGTTGTCTCATTGACCACCAGTATATTTGCAAGACTTTGGTACAGTTTCTCAGAGTCCCAGTGGACCACTTGGCATGGCCTCACGCCCACTGGTGTTCTGGAAAGCACAGCTGAGGGAGCTTTGGGTGTAGAAGCTCCCAATTGCTGGTTGTATGTGTGTAGGTAAGCAGCAATTCATTCCCTTTCTTGCAAGGACAGAAGAGAAAAACTGGATAGATTCTCCTCATCTGGACTTTTGTTATCCAGGTGAAGAAGATGAGGCAAATGGTATGCCCATCCCTTGCCGCCGTGGAATTGTTTCTATATAACTGAGGCTTTGTCATGATGGGATGGGTCACTGGGATCGTATGGGAAATAGGGTAAGCGAGGGGATAGATGCTTCCTGCTGTACAGTGCTCTCCAGCAAAGGCACAGAATTTCACCTGAAGAGTGTATGCACTTAGAAATGCATTGCTCTAAGTAGAGCTGAGGGAAGTTGGAGATTGGAAACATTAAAATACCACAGCGAAGGCTGCTCTTGCAGTATTTATGATCAGAGTGAAAGCAGAATGTACCAGAAAGCTTCTGTTGGTGTCTTTTAACTCTTCTCACAAGGTTTCCCATCCTTCATCCTCGAGAGCCTGGGATTATTTGGATAGACTTCAACTACACACCCAAACTTTGTATGATTATCTGAACTGAACATCTGACCCCTTTTGAGGTTTGGACATCTTTGGGTAAATGGAATCTAACAGAGATAAAATCAGACTTTACTTTTCATGTCTGAACTTCAAAAGTCCCTATTTTGGTTAATGAAGCTGTGGCATGCTCGTGGGTTTTTGTGTGCCTCTGTATCTCTTAGCGTGGCCAAATGTCTTGCTAAGAATAGTGCTCATTGCCAATGTGCTGCTCATTATTTGTTCACAGAGCCATCGCTAAATAATCCAGTTTGCTGTTCAGATAGAAATGTTCTCCTTGCTTGTATTTCCTGGATACCTTATGGGACTGAATTTTAGCCTGTGGTGGTGTTTGCAACTCGTGATTCAGACCTTCTTTTCAGTTGCTGATCCATTTTATTTGTGCTGTGGGGTTTATTACTTCTCACGAGAAAAGCAGTTCATCGGTTGCTGTAAAAGATTATAATTGCAAAGGCCTCAATTAAGCTATGAGAAATTGTACTAGCTGAGGATTTAGATACTCAATGTGTTTTTTAATTCCCCAATTTAAGTTGAATGAGTGAAACAGTTAAAGGAGAGGGATAAATGATCATTAGTGAGTAGTGAGAAATTACTGTTATGATTCTTTCACATACTTTGTTTGTCATGCCAAAGGTCCTAAAACTTTTCTGGATATTCTTATAAATCATCTCAATATTTACAAAATGTAGTTGCTTCTTGAATTACACCAAAGCAAACTCACTGGGACTGGTGAGCCTTTGACCTACAAATTGCATAGGTATTTATACCAGAGCGAAGTGGAGGTGAAATTGGACCTTTCTGATCTGGCAACATTTTTGCCTCCACTTTGAACTGCTTTTGTTGGAGGGAAATGACCAGACAAGATATTGTACGTTATATACGATTCAGTGAACCCTCACCTCTGCCTGTGTCTGTCTGCTTTTGTAGCAGTGCAAACAGTTCAAAAGGCTCTGTACTCTGAGAGGAGCTAAGCAGAGATGGGGAAAAAAGAAACCACTATGTCTGGGGCATAGTTTTCTACTTGCTTACACCACTGTAACTCCAGTGAACCCCATGGAGCGATTCCGGAGTAAAAGGAGTGTGAGACCAGCATCCTTTCTGCGGGTTCAAATGCTTCCAGATCCCCTCACTACCGAAAGTGCGTTGTATAAACACATCACGGACAGGACACGTGGCAGAGAGGAGGCAGAGGGAGAAAACAGACTCGGCTGACAGACAGACCGGGGTCCATAGACAGCCAGACAACAATTATAAATAGCACCCTTTTGAGGTCTGTTTGATGTGTTGCCCAAGGCCAGGTGGAAAATCTTTCCGTTGCTGCCTCTTCAACTAATCGCTTTCCCCTCATTTTTCAATAAAGATTCCAAGTTTGGTCACTTCTTTGGCACATTTGTTTCCCATTAGAATACTTTGTGCTATTTCACTGTGTTATGCTAGATAATTGCTCTAATAACAAACCAAGGAAAAGCTTTTGAACATTTTAGGAAGTAATTTTTCCCCTTATGAAAATTCAGCGAACACTGACAGAGATCTGGGGAATAGTTGAGGGAAGTTAAAGAAAGAGAGTGAGAGAAAGGCAAAAAGGAATGTATTGACTTTTATTGATGGTATTTCTGCACTTACATGTAAACCACACGCCAAAAATTTAATTACGATCCAACTGAATATTTATATAGCACTTTATCATTTTCAAAGCTTTTTCATGTGTATTGTTTAAGTGAACCTCACAGTATCCTGTGATTAGGGACACAAGGTTATTGTCCTCCTACTTCTGCTGGAGAAGTTGAGACAAAGTTGTTTGAATGGCAGAACAGTTGCAAAGCAAAGATAGGAATTCAAGAGGTCCTCGCATTGCTAAACTCACCACTTCCCATACATTAAGAGCAAGATTGTTCGAAGTGCCTCAGTAATTGTCTAACTCTGTTTCTGCTCACGGCAGAGTGAGTTTTAGCAGAGTAGTGCAGGAGAAAACAATTAGAACATGTTTAGTACTTTCAATAAACTCCCCCTCTGTGTTTGTGTACTGCCAAGATGCCTTTAAGTATTGAGTGTGGTCGAGGGGATAGGGAGATAAATAATACAAACCGAGGAAAGGAGGCTTCGGGCTGATTTACTGAAGCCTCTTAGCTAAATTCTTTCCACTCATAATCCGAAAGAGGTGGAGCTTTTTGTCTGCAATGTCTGGACATTGCCCATCTTACAGAAAAAGCTCCAAGTGCACTCAGTGCTTGAAAGTAATACTTGGATAGAGGTGTGTGAGGTAAGAGGCAAATGTTGACGAGCGTGCAGGCCACACGATGTCTGTGCCTGGCCTGCCATTAGGCGTTGGGTGTGTTTGCGCTTTCTCCCATCACTTGGAGCTTCAGTTCCCCTGTTTCACAAAGGAGGAGTGGTGGCACTTACCTCCTTTGCAGAGTGCTTTTAAATCTAATCTTGAAAAACAGTATGTAAGAGCTGGGTTCAGCGCTCTTGGCTTCTCCCAGAACTAGCTTCTGCTCTTGTCTTAAAGCAGGATTTTCACTTACTTATTGTATTCCTTTTTTTCAAACCATCTTGGTATTTGTGGTGGGAGGGGAAAGGAAATAAGAAAATAATCTGCCAAATTTTACTTGACTTGACCTCTATATTTGCTGCAGATGGCCCAGCTCAGGTATCTGTTGTGGTCCACACTGATTGCATAGCCTTAGGTATGGCCTGTCTCAGTGCTGGATTTCCCTGTGAGCCATGGTGAAGTCATCCCTCCACTGAGCCAGTCCTGCTGAACCCCAAACACCAGCACACCTATTGCTTCTGCTGGTCACATCACCACTGCTTTCCCCAGGGCTTTGCTGATGTCTGGTTTTGCTTTGCCCCTCTATGTTGGCATTGAGTTTTCCTTAGTACAGCAGCTGCTAGATTACGCAGACTTGATCCTAGTCTGGTAGAAGAAAGAGAGAGGTAATAAAAGTCATGTGTGTCTCCCCATTTTTTTTCCTTCCTTTCTGAGAAGCTGTTTGGATGTTGCAGGATACGCGGTAGGAGATGCACATGCTGAATCCTTGGGTAGCAGGGACACTGCAGCCTTTCAGCCACTTTTCTCTTCTGCAGATTCCTCACTGTGCAACCTCTGCCTGAGCAGCTGACAATCCTTTGATGACAGCCCCAGAGAGTTAACGAACTAGAAGGGCTATGGGTTATCTATTCCCAGAGATTGGGGAGCGTGAATTAAATGGTCTTTAGGAAGATGGGAAATAATTATTCTTCTGCTTCAAAGCCATGTCCAATTGAATAATGTCGCCAGCACGAATCAGCAATCACAATCACTGATGAAGACCCATTAAACAGATTGGGCTGAGTAATGCACAGGAAAAAACGTCAGGAGCATCTTTAATTCTGAGTCTCTCAACCCTACAATGGTCTTTTTTTCTTTTTTCATTTTTTTTTTTAAAAAAAAGAAACTCTTCAAATCCCTAGAGCTTTCCTATCTCAGCACTTTAAAGCTGGAAATAGCTAGGAATGCATTTCTCCACCATCCCTGATGGAAGGGCAAGGACTTGAGTATCTAAGTTTCCTGGCTATTGTCTGGGATATCTGAAGGGTATTGTTTAGGATATGTGAAGTAAGGAAACCTTTTGGGAAAAGGCTCGGGCAAGACCAGTCGGGAGTTCCTCCACTCCCAGCTCTTGTATATTGTTCCGTATGGCACTTCCTCCTGGCAGAGGCTGGGGAAGGAGCAAGCTTCCCCAGGGCCAGCACTGCTGTACACTTCAAGAGAAGGGCGAGTGTTGAGTGATCCTTACTGAAAGAAAGACACATTCTTCTGTAGTCTAACTCTTGCAAAAGTGACATAATGAAGTCAAACATTAGGGCATGATCATTAGGGGAATTCATTAGAAACGCTTGGCTGTACAGTGAATTGAGTTGGAAGTTATGAGCTATAACTCCTTAGTGTTATTGGAGGGAGGCAAATCTTATTACACTGTTCTGCTTTTTCACCATATGAGCTGTAACTTCAGGGAAGCTGTGCCAAAGGTAAACTTTGCCATTTTGGGCACGTGTCAGAGAAAGAGGTCAGTAGGTTGGGCAACAGGTTAATCGATGGGGTAAGGTCCAGCATCTGTAGAGGACAGAGAGTTACACAGATGGTAGAAGGAGACGGAGAAAGGCCCATATTTAGGAATAAAGGAGTTGTCGTTTGTGATCAGACCCAGGGTCTACCTAGTCCACTAGTGTGGCTCTTACTAGTTAGTTGCTGTATAATCTGCCTCCCTGATACGCCTCATCTTAATCCCTAATAGGTCAAACCTGTTATATCACAACATTCACAGAACAGATATGGGAAGGGGCAGTGGCACGGGTGTTTTGCAGAGATGTAATGAAAGACAAATGTTGACTTAGGGCTGTACTAAATAACGTTCCTGGGCTATTTTTGAGGGTGATGCACTGGGGTTATGTGAAGATGCTGAGGAGGAGTGGTAGCAGCCCAGTGTGGAGCATCGTTGGACTGTGAGACCCTCAGCACCTAGCTGGGTTTCAGCTGTCCAGATTTGGACAGCAACAGTGTGCGTATCTTCATCCGGGCTGACTTCACTGGCAATGGTGAAAAAGACATTTCTGAGGCAATTTATCTTACAGGAGCCATCGAAAAGAGGTCAAATGAAGGGTGGTGTGGAAATGCCAGTTTCTTTCCATTTATGATAAAATGGAGTGGAGCTTACTGGCTCAGCTGTAGCAATCCAACAGCAGATGGAAGACATCTGACATCTAATCTCAGAACAACGTTTCAATTTTAATTTTCCTTCCCTCCTCGCAGATACCCGCAGATTTCCAGCTGTCACAGATCTGAAGAAAAGTTCAAAAATATGTCCGGAGTGGCATTTGCCTGATTCTGCAGCCTGTCTGAAACAAAAGCTTCAACAAATGCAAACTGTTCCCCTCCTGTTACAGGTAAGATAACAGAGATCTGTACATGGGAGGACTGTGTAGGTTCTCCCTGGAACTTGATTTTGCTTTACTTCAGCCTAGGAAGCAGGAGTAGTGAGGGAGATCGCCACATAGACTGATCAAACAGCATGGCCTTAATACCAGTAGTATTTTGTCCACATACAGCATGTGTAGCAGTGTCATTTGTGTAGAAGGTAGGAAGCAGTTCACTCAGCTGGAAGCTACAGGGGGTTTACCTGAGTCTGGTAGTGCAACTCGGTTACTTTTCTGTTTAGATTGCATGTGTAACTGTATGTCCTGGGTGTTAATGCATTATGATTTGAAGCCTATTAGCCAAAATGTATTTAATCAAGAAACAAAATCCACTGATGACCCTCATATCTGTGGATCAGCGTTTCAGATGTCCTGCTCGGTGCAGTTTCTAAGGTGCTGCAGGGTGGGCTCAGCACCATGTGCAATATAGCATCTTGCAGTATAGCAAGAAAGAGCTTCACAATAGAAATGTTTATAACCTCTGAACGAAAAATATCAGGAGAGCATAGAAATAATTTGGGGACTGTCAGTCTGCATTGGCATGCTCTGGTGCTGTTGATTGATATACCTGTTGGATCAAAGCTCCATTCTCCTCTGCTGGATTTGATATATATTGGTAGTCCTGGTGTCCTCCCACCCGGATGTGGGTACGTTCCAGCTCAATAGCAAGGGCGTTTGTACAGGCAGGATGGCAAACAATGCCTGCTTGTTTTGACTGTAGGTTGTTAAAATGCTACTTCAGAGGTTGTGTCATGATGTTGGAATGTGATTCAGTATGAAAGACACAGAAGTGTTTTAAAGGGGTATCGTGCAGGTCCCTGCTCAGCTGCGTGAGGATATGAGTGACAGGCTGCAGGGCATTGTGCTCGTATTCCATGTGCACGCTGCAGAAACACAGTTCTTTCAACCTGCCTTTGTAGGTTTTGTTTTCTAAAGTTCTTTAGCATTTCTTTTGCTCTGTTGTGGGGTTTAGCCACTCTTTTCTACCTTTCCCTTGAAAAGCGGTATCTGAAAACTAGATGCTGCAGTTAGCTGAGAACTTACCTGTGCCACAAAGAAATCATTCCATGACCTCCATTGAATTCGATGCTCCTGGTAATATGCTGTGAGATTGGTTTTACCCTAATAATCAGACAACAGCCAGAGGGTTAAAGTGGGGAAAAAATAAATTCCCTGGGAAAAGACCTCTTGAGAGTTGTTAAGTCCAAAGGAACTTCTTCTGACTCTGAAAACTGAGATGACAATTATTGGAGGTTGGAAGAGCACTCTGCAGTAGAAACGTTGTGTGCTTTTCCTGTCCTTTAAGTCTTTCCTAGACATTGACTGTCACAGTTGGGTACAGGACACTGGGCTGAACTGTGGCCTCCCCAGCAATGACTATTCATATGACTTTAGGAATAAAGGAGCATAGACACTAAGGAACAAGTGCCTTGTTCTGCTGCTGGTACGCTGGGCAGCAGCTTTGTCTTGTGGCCTTCCTACAAAGAGGAACAATTGAGGTTTGGGACAAATTTGTCGACTGGTCGTATAGGACAGGTGTGTGTAGCTGGGCTAACATTCTGTGGGGTTAATAGGATGCATTCATGAGTGTGGTTGGATGGGGAATTTGGAGACGCTGGAAAATTGTCTTGTGCCAGACTGGAGTGAAAATCCTGAAAAATGTCATGTGCTGACAGACTAAACGGAAAAAATGTTACGTTTTGCTTGGTTTAAATGGAGTTTTTTGTCATCTCTGTGAAAAGCTGAGAAAAAGAAAAATCAAAATGAAACATTTAAAAATTTAATTAAACTGCATAGAAAGGTCTTCTGAACAAAAAAGCAAATGTCTTCAGTCACTGTTCAAGCAGCATGTTTTGATTATTTTGGATTTCTTTCACCCTGGTCTTTTTTTTTTTCTTTTCCCTTGGGTCTGGAAATTTAGTGACACCAAACCATTCCTAGAAAAAAGGTTTTTCAACAACAACATATTTTGTAAGAAAATACCCTGCTGCTTCTGCTCATCAATAAAGTTGATGAGTTTAACCAGTCTCATGGCTGGCTAGGGAAAAAAAAAGATCCCCCAGTTAGAGAAGTGGATAAATAACTTGGCACAAAGTCCTTCTCTGTTGACTCAGTTTACTTTGTGGACCCGGGCACGATTGTCGTAATAAATTAAAGCATGAACATTCCCATTTGTCACTTCACCACTTCCTTTTTGCTGCCTTCCAACATGTGGTAAAACCATTAGTTTTAACACTGAAAGAAAAGACCAGATGAGAGGAGGAGAATAATGCTAGAATTAAGGGGAGAGAGGAGAAAGGGGAAGGCTTGCAGGGTGGAGTGAAGGCATCACTGAAGCAGACACAGCACCAGTTGCGTCTTTATGGGGACCCAGTGCTATTAAAGTCATCAGGGTTTATCATCTCTCTCTGCAGGAAAAAAGGAGACGATGGTTCTTCTGGGAGTTACTAATAACCACCCTCCAAATTCTTAGTGTGGCCCAAAATCTAAGGGTAGAGAAAGACTCCTCTCAGTCATGCCCAGTCCCAGTGTTTTAATTAGTTATGTACCGAACTGTTCAGATGTAGGATGTCCTTGCTGTCTCTTCAGCTCTGCACAGCTTCTCTCTGTTGCTCCTTGCCATCATCTGTGGTAATTTCCTAAAGCTAAAGGAGGATGTGTTCAGATCAGGCCCCTTGTTGACAAGGTGTGAACAGATTAACGGCCATCCCATCCCACCCCACCTGGCTTCACAGGAATAGGCTCAGCCCAAGCGGGCTTTCCGGGAATCCCCCACCGAACTGGAGCCCCTGCAGAAACAGAGGTTCTCAGCTTTGAATGAGAGCAGAGGTCAAATTCACAAACAGAGAAGGTGGGTGTGGGTATGGATGAGTGGTGGGAAGCTCAGAAGAATGTAAGTTTGGGATTTGAAAGCATCACACTCCTGAATTATGATTATTTATTGTCATGATAGTGCCTAGAGGCCCCAGCCTCGTTGTGCTAAGGACTCCACAGACATATAATGAAGAGACAGTCCCTGCCTTGAAGATGAATGAGGAAAACCTCCCTAAAGGGGGCTGGGAACAGGTGTGGCATATATCCATCAAGCTGATGGAGCCTGTTTATGAGGTGTGTACGTAGGTGTGTGCAAGTGTAAGAGAGACAGCAAGAGAAGGAGAAAGTTGGATGTCAGTTTTCATCTCCCTGGCTCTAAAGAAGGGGTTTGACTTTTTTTTTCAATTATTTTATTCTCACCTGATTCTCCAGTAATGATTATCCACAGGTAAGATAAGAATTAACAAAAAAGTTCTAGTGATTTTGCTAAAAATCTGGATGATGAAAGACGTGATTCAGTAGATCACTCTGTATCATTAAGCAAGTCACTTCTGCTGAGACTTTTTTTAAAGGTAATTCTGTACCTTTAAAATCTAGTTTTTGATCTTTTAGTGCTTCAGTTTTACTAAGTTTGAGCGAATAAGAAAGGAAATTAATAAAGAAATAAGTTTTTAGATGAGCAGCAGATTTAATGAAGCCTGGTTTCCCCATGGACTTGTATCTTGTGTCTTGCAACTTAGACGGCTTGTGACATCTCTGTCCTTGCTGCATCCGCCACCGTGCTGGTGCTGGGCAAGGCATAAAATGTATTGTTTGGAGCTTTTGGATCAGGACCCGCTGCTGCTGCTCATGCCAGGGAAGCTGCTGAGTTTTTACTGCCTTTGCTTTGTTTGGGAAACTCATTTGAACCCTCTGTCAGATTGACCCATGGGCCCAAAAGTTATGTGACCAGGAGGGAAATCAGCAAATGTACTGGCAACACCATCACAGGTGATGTGATTTTTTGGAGAAATCAGGCTAGCACTGGATATCACTGACTTATAGCAACCTCCTGGAAACCTAGGGGTAAAAATTGCTAAATATTGAGGAATGCTGTGCTGGTTAAGGGTTAATGAATAACTGCTCTGAAGCTCCTAAAAGAGAGGGGAACAGAGCATTCTGCACCTCCGTGGGACATGGTGGTTCTTGAGTGCTTTAGGGAGAAAAAGGAGCAGGAGAAAGATGTATAATTTTTTTTTTCTTTTAGTTCTTAGAACAATCACTAACAAGAAGAAACTTAGCTATTCTTAGTTGCATCTAGGGGCTATGCATAATCTTTCCTGCTGAATTATGGAATATGATAGCTTTTATTAAATCCATTACAATTACAGCCTCTCTGCTGCACAGGTTTAGAATATGGAATAAGTAGGGTGCATAATTTCAAATAAATATTTAAGATTTTGATGCGTGATATGGTTTTAGACTCTTAGGAGATAGAATTATATTTAGTTAGGGCTGTTTTCTTTTAATTCACACAAACTTTCCTATCCAGCTACTTCGTAGTGCTGGATACTTTTTTAAAAAAATCTTTGTACTGAGAAAAAAATGATGGTTGCTGCAGTTTTGCCCAAGATTTTGTCTGTATCGGTGACTTGGGTCTTCTCCAAAGTAGCTGGGTGTATGAAGTCAGAAAGAGAATGTTTTTGAAGGTTGGAACTAATGTCAGGATGCACGCAGCTGGAAAAAATATTAATAAGAATTCTGACAAAAAAATAGGAAATACAAGATTTGGACAAATTCTATTGAACAAAGAAGTCGCAAGTGTATATTATTGCAGTATTTGGCTTGTGTCTCTTTGCAGGGGGCACAGGAGTAATAGGAGAACGGGAGATTCGAACATGGCTGTTGCCCTGGATCTCCAGCCAGCAGCTGCTGTTGCGTTCTTCCGTGCTCTGCAGTGCTGCCAGCAGCAGTCAGCAGGCTGAGTGTACAGGGGGTGCCTGGACACGGGCGAGTGGAAGCTCCTTTCCTTGGCCTTGCTGCATCCCTGCCTGGGCAGGTACTGTCTACAGCCGTGTAGGAGGGATGATAACCCCTAAGCAGCGCTGCTCTGAGCCTGTCTGTGTATTGCTAAGAATTTTTTGCTGGTAGCCTTGGCTGTTCAGGCTGACAGCTCTTTGCTGGCTACTCAACAGCTCCCAAATAATCTAATTTCACTGGAACTTACTCACTAAAGAAATAGTGGGGGAGTACCATTGTCATGGGAGGTTACAAGCGTGCTGCTCCTAGCCTTGTGGTAGCTGCCTCACAAAAGCCACCAGTAATAGGAATACCTCATCCCCAAAGGAGCAAGGACATCAAGGACAGTGTCAGAAACTCCCAGAGGAAACAGGCAGGGGTAGCTCACTGTTTCCCTGCCGGATTGCCCAGACAATTGACACTGGAGCTCTTGAAGAGCAGCTAACCCCATCGCCTCTTTGTGAAGCAAGGGTGGAAATTTCTGAGAGTTGGAGCAAGAGGGAAAACCCTTTCTGTATGATTCTGTATTCTTCCTTTGTCTTCCCCACACCTGCTCCCTTTCCTCTTCTGTTCTCCCCACCCACCCTTCAAGAAGATGCTCTAGGTGTTGGCTTTGACTTGGCTGCCAATACTCTGTGGAGATGTGTTAATGATCACTGGCAGGTTTTAAAAGCACTGTTTCAACACCTTGCTGTCACCACACCTCATACTTCAGCAGCCTAGCACATGTTCCAAGGTGTTTAAAGAGCTTCCCGTCCAGCCCTTTTCCAGGCACTAACCTCTTGCCAGGAGCAGTAGCAGCTCCTGACCGCACTTTTCTGGCTGCGACCTTGTTAGTATTTGCCTACAACATGTAAATGAGCAGCACGGTCGTTAGCTAGCGAAATGTGTAATGTTTTCCATTGTGTGGAAGGCTCAGAGCTGACAAGACCGGAGCCTCTGTTCCAAAGTCTAAAGCAGTTGGCAGGTTTCTCAGTACCAGGTTTTTATGCCCCCGAGTGGGTTATGGAGCGGAAAAGGGGGTGGAGAGGAAAGGAGAGGGAAGAATGTGTGTAGATGTATGGTGGGGGGAGAGTTAGCGGGAGAGAAGGGCCATTTGCAAGCCACCAGCTTTGAATGTAACTCACATGGGCCTTGTGGTGGTGCTGAAGGGCCTGTTGTACTCGTTTGATTGACTCTAGGCTTAATGCTGCTTGCCACTTACCAGCACTTGTCTTTGCTCATTAGCGGGGGGACTGTGGGCAAATATTTAGATATTCAAGAGAGGAAATGTTAATCTTTGCAGTGCTCACTGAATATTTAAATGAGGCAGCAGGCAGTTTTGCTCTGTGTTTGACCTCGACTTACAGAGCTGAGGGAATGCTTGAGTCTTGGGATGAATTTATAGTCTAGCGCCTCCCTGCTATTGGGGTTCAAGTCACGTGGTGAAGCTCAGGCCTTTTCAGAAAAGGCAAAGCAATCAGTCTACGCAAGCCCTACTAAATATAAATGGCACAGAAGCTTTGATCTGGACGGTTTTAAGCACAGAGAACTGCAATCCACATGAAGTTAGAATGATATCAGCTGTGCTGTAGACCCTCTGCGCTGTAGGCAGGAGATGGCCTCACAGTGAAGGTTGAAGACAGTGATGACTAATGTTTGCTGGTAGCCTGGGCACTTGGGGTGCTCCTTTCAATAGAAGATGAGAAAAATACAACTATTCTCTTGAGGTTTGGACAGGCAGATCTCCCAAATAAAAGTATGAATTATGAAATCACAGAATCATTTTGGTTGGAAAGGAGCTAAGATCATCGAGTCCAGCCATTGACCTAACACTGCCAAGCCAGCCACTAAACAATATCCCTCAGCACCACATCTACTCGTCTTTTAAATACCTCCAGGGATGGGGACTCCACCACTGCCCTGGGCAGCCTGTGCCAGTGCTTGACAACCCTTTTGGGGAAGAAATTGTCCCTGGTCTCCAATCTAAACCTCCCCTGGCACAACTTGAGGCTGTTTCCTCTCGTCCTATCACTTGTTACCTGGGAGAAGAGACCGACCCTCCCCTTGCTACACCCTCCTTTCAGGCAGTTGTAGAGAGCGAGAAGGTCTCCCCTCAGCCTCCTTTTCTCCAGGCTAAACACCCCCAGGTCCCTCAGCCGCTCCTCATCAGACTTGTTCTCCAAATTAGGAACTTAATATGTTTGGAAGTAAACATTCTGGTGTCCTGATGTCTGTCATACTGACCTAGTCAATGATGGACAGACTGCATATCTCCTTGGAGTATAAAATGGACTCAGGTGGGGTTAGTCTGCACTGACAAACTTGAAGCAGGTAATGAGAAGTGTCTTGAATCACACGTTATTACCCAGAACTTTTCTCTAAATTTACTTATTTGGGTTTATGTCCTTTTTCATTGCCACCTTCTGGAATTATTCTAGACAACAAACATGGAAGCAGCAAAATCTAATGTGAGAATGTTGCAACTTTGTAGGAAATGAGTATTGAATTAGCAGTTCCTGATATCTACACTTGAATCTTGATTATTTTGTTTCAGAATAAGATCAGGAATGTTTTGTGTAGCACATATATCCTGTTTGAATTTTGGATATTTAATATCTACAATAGTTCCTTAGAGAAAAGCTCTAGACTAGGAATTACTTACGGGAATAATTTCAATGGATATGGTTAAAAGACAAATGTGTCTGTATGCATCATAATAGATGAAGGGCCAAGAGGAGTGAATCTGGCAGCTGATTATTTAATCCCTGTTTTAAAGGAGTGTAACCTAAAATGAGCCTGGTACTAGCTTTACAAGGTAAAGGAGCAGGTAAGTTCAAGCCACATTCTGACAGATGCTGAACACCTACCTTGTTCCTATAGCATTTCTCTGTATCAGAACCTCTATATTTAAGGCAGTGCAGTTAACCTGAAATTATTCTCATTTAATTTGATTCATTTACATCAAAATCACCTGAGAAATTATTTACTTATTCCTAAATACAGTCACTGGCTACATCCTGGCAGGGTGAAGTGAGAAACATTTATATGGATTTTATTATTGACAGAGCACCTAAACACGGTTACTTTGTGTCTTCTGTCTCTGTATTCCAGTAGCTGCTAGTCAATTAAATATTTCTCCAGTAAATTTGAGGCTTAGAGAATCCCTTGGGAGTTGTAGAACTCTTTTAGTGGAAATTAAAAGCCATTTACTGTAGTTTTAGGCACATCTGACAGTTCCACCCTATGTGCTGTTCCTCCGTTTGTGGCTGTGGCCTCTTACCTGGGATCTCGTCCTGGTTTCCCTTTGGCGTTTTTCCTTTTGACTTTATTAGTCCTTTTCTTTATGTCATGTTGTTGCTTTGGGGAATTTTGGGGAGGACAGCTAGCTCTTGTTCCACTCTCCATTTGACCTTCACTCGAGACGGGGGGTCAGCAATGCCAGCCACGGTTTCACACTGCACAGGCCAGCTATCCGCTGGAAATAAGAAGCCACAGATATATTTCACTGAAGCCTACTTGCAAGCCAACAGATAGCAGTGCCTTTAGTCACAGCAACAGCTTTTAATCATGCCACTGTGTTCAAACTGGCAAGCTGGTGATGATAGGCACAAGTTGCCATGTTTATACCATCTGGTTTCACTAGTCTTGGCTTTTTAGGATGCTGGTGCCAGACTGGCAGAGCTTTTCCATGTGTACAGTAAAGGGCTGCGTGTGTTTCATTTTTGAAATGCCCTCTCTGAGTCTGCTCTCATTGTCAGACTTCTTGTTGTTCTTCTTCCTGACTAACCCTGGCATTGTGTTCAGAAAACCCTGGCTCGTAGCTCTCCGCAGATATAGGGCACTTGCTGCTCTAGGGAGTAATGCGGTAATGGGCGAGAGCATCAGCGAGGCTCCTGCAGATATATTTGTCAGCTGCGCTCGTGCATCACACCCAGCAGAGTAAAATTCCTGGTACCACCTCTTCCACCGATACTCCCTTGGCAGAGCTTTTCCTCTTCCTCCGTTACCTTTGCCTGGAGCCTGGTGGGAGTGGAATGGTGGGAGTGGGGGGCAACATTAAAATAAGCCTAGAAGAGCCTAACGCCAAACAAATTCCCACCTGTAGAGTGCAGATCCTTTGCAGGGAGCACCCCCGTCTTTGTACTCTCTGAGGGTTGTTCTCCAGCTGCTGTTTTAAGCCATCTGACTTTGAAATAATGTTGGGTGTAGGAAAATAAAAGCATGTTTAACTGGGGCTTGTGCCAAAGACGCGGTGTAATGTATCTCTGGGTGGAAACAGGCTCCATGTCTCCATCCATTGACTCTTCCTCTGGAGCTTCTGCCTTGGCAGGTGTCTGTAGAATAGATGGCAAACTGTAGTGGCTTGTGCTCAAAAAGAGTTCAAAGCAGCAGCAGTACTCCTGCTAACAGGGCAAATCAGAGCGCCGAGGATTTCATAAAGCAAGGCTGATGGGGATTTGAATTTAAACATCGTACCTCTTTTCTACATTTTTCTCTGCAGCTTAAGGTATGTGTTCCAGTTGCTGGTGCCAGACTGAAAAGCTTAGTTGGGAAAGCAGACGGGTCTCCGTCCCTTCGTGGGACAGGGTGCAGAAATGTTCATCTCTGTCATTTGTTCAGTTCTACCTGTGATGATTAAAAGATAAAAGTCATTCTCTAAGAGTTTTTAGAAGCTGGTGTGAAGCAGACCCCCAGATTTCATTGCTAATACCTAAAGAAGCTTGTCTGGTGAAAAATTATCGCCATTATTGATTCAGATGGGCAGTAACATGCACTGGGACAGACTCCACAGAAGGGCCAGTGCCGCTTCGGCTTGAAGACCTGTTTACAGAGGCAAGGGTGTGTTCTGTACTAGGGCAGCTATTCTTCGTAAATGAATTTGTGCCATGTAGAAGAGAAACGATTCCCTGTGCTCTCTTTAGCCCTCACTGCTGGCCTCCCAACAGGAATTATTATGCTGGCTTGTACATAGCAGTGAATTTTAGTCTACGTGGATGGGGTCTCCTGTCCCCAGGATTGTTCCTCTCCCCTTCTTTCTCTATATCATGCTGTTGTTAGTTCATTGATATTTGGGTTTTTGTTGGTTTGATTTTTCTTATTTTACAAAAAAGAAAAAAGTAATAGTTAAAAAACAAACTTTCCCTTCATCCCCAAAGAAAACCAGAATCTAGAAAGAAAGCAGGCACTTTGTGAGTCTTGATTGCACGTGGCAGGAAGAAAATATTGCATTTGTTTTCCACTGTGAGCCATTGTAAACTTGAAAGGGATGTTGTCAAATAATCTGATTCTCCCAACAAAGTGTTGCAACCTATGGAGGAGTGTCTTTTTGGTGTGGTCTGTGCCAGGCTCCAGAAAGGAAAGTGCCCCTGAAGCGGCGCCAGCTGGCTGTGATCCCAAACTCCAGTTCCAGCGCCAAGGTAACAGCATCAGCAAGGCTGGCAGGGAAGTGGAAACAAAACAATCTCGGTGTCTTGACTGCAGGCTCCTTTTGGAGCAGCTTCTGCAAGAGGCAGGGGAGGGGAGAGGAGGAGGTGGGAGGAAAAAAAATGTTTGCCCAAGTAAAAAGTGTTGAAAAAAAAAATGTCCAGTGAAGCAAGCTGTTGATGAATCGTGCAGTTCTGTGGAAATCAAAAGGCTCTGGGGAACAGTCAGTCTCAGTGAGATATTTCAGCAGGAAAAATCGAAATCCTTAATTTTTACAAGTAGCAAAATGGTAACCATTGACAGCGTTGAAACACGATAGTTTGATAATAATTCCATTTCAGTTTTTTAGACATGGTAAATTTCTAATTCTGAGCTGTACCTATTTCATTTGTATATATTATATTTATTATTAAATCAATGTTAAAGCCAATAAAAATATAACTTGATATCAAAACAAAGCCTTTAAACTCTGCCAAACAAGCTGTCATTCCCTCAGAATTGTTGGATTTGGGTAATTCTGAATTTTCGGTTTCATATTCTGAGTCAGCGCGGTTAAGAAGTTTATTTCTTTGATTATGAAAATTCCTACAGGAACTGCTTCTAGACCAGTTTTAATCAATGTGTGCTTTGAAAGCGTTTTAACTGTGGAGACACAGTTTTATCTTTCAGTGACTTTTAGATCAATAAGAGGACCTACGTGTATAAAACACGGCAGTTTTAGCCTGTACCTGAATTGATATTCCCTGTCAAGCAACGGGGCATGTTAGCTGGGCTACCGTCCCATTTAGCTGGGCTACCGTCCCATTTAGCTGGGCTGCTGCCCCATTCAGGTGTGTCTAAAGGACTTTCTAGTAACAGGAGAGGTTTTCATTGTGCCAGCGAGGAGTGCAAGTGAAATTTGCTCAAAACTATCTACATCCATCTGTTTGGGTTTGTGTAATAGCAGAATTGGCTCAAGGGATTTTGAGATCGTTTGAGAAGTTGGAGGAATTCACGGTTGCTACTTTGGTGCCGTGGATTACTGTTCTTAAAGTGTTTCTGGTAAATCGTAACAAAAGAATCATACTGGATTTCCCCAGGCTGTTATAGAAGCCCAAAGACTGCACAGCCATCCTAGCTGTGACTGGTTAAACCTTCCTTTGCGTATCTGCCTCCTGCACTGTCCAGGACTCTTTTGCCATTATTTATCTGTATTCTTTTCATGTTAAAGAAACAAAATATAGGTGGAACCAGAGCTGTCCATACGTTGCCATCTCTTTGAGCCATGAAAGATCGGTATAGAGTGCAACAAGGGGCTTGTTTAGATCCACCACTTCTCAGCCGCTCTGTGTTCAGTCAGTCCCAGCAATAACAGATGAGTTTTATCCTTTGTTATATATGTTATATGAGTTATTATGTTACATATTATGACTTTTATGGTTTTTTATGTGGTGTTGGGCAGAAGCCAGGGGTTTAATGCATACTGGAACGTCATCCGTAGCATGATGCTGCATAGGAGGTGTTGGAATTGGGCACTGGTAGATACTGTTTTGATTCCTGGCCCACTCATGGACTCACTTTTGTACCTGTCTTTTTATTCTATATGTTATGCCTTTTCCCTCCTCCCTGAGAACATTGGGCAGTGCTGCTTTCCTACTTTGTAGGGGTATTGCAGAGCTTATTTGAGGTGTGTTCGTGAAAGCATTCCTTGGATGTCAGACTTCTGTAGAAGGTCAAAGTGGTGCGTTGTGTGATGACTCCATCCCCTTTAATTTGCCCTGGTGAACATTAATTGGATATAGAAAAGTTTTTTTTTTTCTTCAGCTGGAGACTGTTGAGTCAGTGCAATGGCTCGCAGCTGGTCTTCACAAGGCAAAGAACTTGTGAAACGTTTTCCCTTCAAAAAGTCTGTCTCGCAGCCCGGGCAGTGCTAATACAAGGCTTTGGAATGTTAAAGGGGTTTATTCTGAATGTTTCTTTTTTAATTTTCTTTTTTTTGGTAGCGATTGAATTTTAAAAATAATAGAGAATTTGTGCTTGCTGCCAAATGGCATTTGAGGAAAGATTCTTTTGTCAGGAGGGGTAGGGAAAGAACAGGAATACCTCCTGAGATGGCCCCAGAGACCACTAATGTTTAGTTTTCTGAGCAGCCAGTAACAAACACTTCAGAAACCGATGTAAGAGTGATTTCTGTAGCAATGAGCATCTCAGTTTAATCAAGTTTTGTGTGGGAGAGCTTATGTGTTAATATGTTTTGAATTTTCTAAATGAATCCCTGGTTGTGGTTAGATGTATTTTTAATACGTGAGTGAGATTACAATGTTGAATACTGAAGGCATCAACGCTGTTAGCTGCAAAAGAAATATAAAAAAGAAAAAAGTTATTCGTGAAGGCTTAGAAATGCTGTGTAAATAGAGACCTAATAATAGAAATACAGAAGAAATCAATGTTTCTATAGGAAAAAGTGGCAAAATAATTGAAACGCCTCTTTCTATTAGTGTTAGCATTGTTAGTATGCCTCAATATTAAGTAAACTTCACCTTCTGTATATAAAACTTACCTTTGTGAGTGGGGGAATGCTGTGGTTTTGTCTGGAATGTTTATTAGCCATAGGGATACATTTGAAGGATGGAACATGTCCCAAAACTCCTTGAGCTTCTCAGAAGCAGGAGGTACATCAGGGGGTTAAAAGGCATCTTTTAAATCACTGGTGGAGGAAGGGAAGCGGTCAAAGAGAAAAGGAAAACTTCAGAGCAGCTAAATATGCTTTTGCTCCATCTTTCTTTGTTTGCTAGCAGTGGTTACTGCTACAGCTTAACTCTTCAGGTAATCAAGGTGAGACACTTGGGTGTCAAGAAGTCATAGTATGGATGGGTTAAATGGATCACATCCAAGAGATCTGAAGGAATAAGAGGTCCATGGTGTGACTTAAGCATCCTTCATGGGGTTTTCTTAGTTTTTTCTAGCTCTTCAAGTAATATTCAAAATTGTAATTTCTAAAAGTTTTAGTTTGGGGTTGTTTGGGGTTTTTTCGGTTTTGGCAAACTTTGCAGACAAGAGAAGAGTCTGGGGCGCAAGTTGTTTTCTCCTCCCTCCTTCCATTTTCAGGTGATGATGTGGGATGGAACAGTAGGATTCTTGCTATTAACGCCTGGCTACGAGACTGGTGCTACAGGCAGGGCTTTGGGTTCTTTGATAATGGCTGGTTTTATAAGGCAACAGGCGTGACAGTGGTACATGGGAAAGGTTTATGTCGTAGGGGCAAAAGGGTTCTGGGACAGGAATTAGCAGGGCTCATTCGGAGAGCTTTAAACTAGATTCGAAGGGGGATGGGGTGGTAGCTGGGCTTGCACCACTGGGGCAATGCTCTAGTGTTGAGGTAGACCAGGAGGCCCCCCATCCCCCTGGGGTGAAGTCAGGGGGTGAATCTGGGATGAAACCGCTGTGCCCAGCTCGCTCCCTGAAATGCCTGTACACCAATGCACGCAGCATGGGGAATAAGCAGGAGGAGTTAGAAATCCGTGTTCGGTCGGGGGGCTATGATCTAGTGGCAATTACAGAGACATGGTGGGACGCCTCGCATGACTGGAATGTGGTCATGGATGGCTATGTCCTGTTCAGGAAAGACAGGCCGCTAAGGAGAGGTGGTGGAGTTGCTCTTTATGTGAGTGAGCAGCTAGAATGTATTGAGTTCTGTCCAGAGGCGGATCAGGAGCGAGTTGAGAGTTTGTGGGTGCGAATTAAGGGGCAGGCTGGCAGGGGTGATACTGTTGTGGGTGTCTATTACAGGCCACCGGATCAGGATGAGGAGGGTGATGAGGCCTTCTACAGGCAGCTGAGAGCAGTCTCGCAATTACAGGGCCTGGTTGTTGTGGGGGATTTCAACTACCCTGATATTTGCTGGGAGGCCTACTCAGCCAGCCATCCTCAGTCCAGGAGGTTCCTCCAGTGCATTGATGATAACTTTCTGATGCAAATGGTGGATGAGCCAACTAGGAGAGGAGCGCTGCTGGATCTTATCCTCACTAACAAGGAGGGTCTGGTTGAAGAGGTGAAGGTTGAGGGCAGCCTTGGTTGTAGCGACCATGAGATGGTAGAGTTCAGGATCTCATGTGGCAGGAACAGAATAGCTAGCAGAATCACAACCCTGAACTTCAGGAGGGCCAACTTTGGCCTTTTCAAGCAATTGCTAGGGGAAATCCCATGGGACAGGATACTAGAAGGTAAGGGGGCCCAAGATAGTTGGTTAGCGTTCAAGGACTGCTTCTTCCGAGCTCAAGATCAGAGCATCCCAGCAGGTAGGAAGTCAAGGAAGGGGACCAAGAGACCTGCATGGTTGAACAGGGAACTGCTGGGCAAACTCAAGTGGAAGAAGAAGGTGTACAGATCGTGGAAGGAGGGGCTGACCACTTGGGAGGAATATAAGTCTGTTGTCAGAGGATGTAGGGAGGCAACTAGGAAAGCTAAGGCCTCCTTGGAATTAAACCTGGCAAGAGAGGTCAAGGACAACAGAAAGGGCTTCTTCAAATACATTGCAGCTAAAACCCACACTAGAGGCAATGTAGGCCCACTGATGAATGAGGTGGGGGTCCTGGAGACAGAGGATAAAAAGAAGGCGGAGTTACTGAATGCCTTCTTTGCCTCTGTCTATACTGTTGGAGGCTGTCCTGAGGAGCCCTGGACCCCTGCGGCCTCAGAAGAAGTCAGGATAGAGGAGGAATCTGTCTTGGTAGATGAGGGCTGGGTCAGGGACCAATTAAGCAACCTGGACATCCATAAATCCATGGGCCCTGATGGGATGCACCCACGAGTGCTGAGGGAGCTGGCGGAAGTCATTGCTAGGCCACTCTCCATCATCTTTGCTAAGTCGTGGGCAACGGGAGAGGTGCCTGAGGACTGGAGGAAAGCGAATGTCACTCCAGTCTTCAAAAAGGGCAGGAAGGAGGACCCGGGTAACTATAGACCGGTCAGCCTCACCTCCATCCCCGGAAAGGTGATGGAGCAACTTGTCCTTGGTGCTGTCTCTAGGCACATCAAGGATAGGGGGATCATTAGGGGCACTCAGCATGGCTTCACCAACGGGAAGTCTTGCTCAACCAACTTGATAGCCTTTTATGAGGATGTTACCCGGTGGATAGATGATGGTAAAGCTGTGGATGTGGTCTATCTCGATTTCAGTAAAGCGTTTGACACGGTCTCCCACAGCATCCTCGCAGCTAAACTGGGGAAGTGTGGTCTGGATGATCGGGTAGTGAGGTGGATTGTAAACTGGCTGAAGGAAAGAAGCCAGAGAGTAGTGGTCAGCGGGACAGAGTCCAGTTGGAGGTCTGTGTCTAGCGGAGTTCCGCAAGGGTCGGTTCTGGGACCAGTTCTATTCAATATATTCATTAATGACTTGGATGAGGGATTAGAGTGTGCTGTCAGCAAGTTCGCTGATGACACAAAACTGGGAGGAGTGGCTGAGATGCCGGAAGGCTGCGCAGCCATTCAGAGAGACCTGGACAGGCTGGAGAGTTGGGCGGGGAGAAATTTAATGAAATATAACAAGGGCAAGTGTAGAGTCCTGCATCTGGGCAAGAACAACCCCATGTACCAGTACAAGTTGGGGACAGAGCTGTTGGAGACCAGCGTAGGAGAAAGGGACCTGGGGGTCCTAGTGGACAACAGGATGACTATGAGCCAGCAGTGTGCCCTTGTGGCCAAGAAGGCCAATGGCATCCTGGGGTGTATTAGAAGGGGTGTGGTCAGCAGATCGAGAGAGGTTCTCCTCCCCCTCTACTCTGCCCTGGTGAGGCCGCATCTGGAGTATTGTGTCCAGTTCTGGGCCCCTCAGTTCAAGAAGGACAGGGAACTGCTAGAGAGAGTCCAGCGCAGAGCCACGAAGATGATTAAGGGAGTGGAACATCTCCCTTATGAGGAGAGGCTGAGGGAGCTGGGTCTCTTTAGCTTAGAGAAGAGGAGACTGAGGGGTGACCTCATTAATGTTTATAAATATGTAAAGGGCAAGTGTCAAGAGGATGGAGCCAGGCTCTTCTCAGTGACATCCCTTGACAGGACAAGGGGCAATGGGTGCAAGCTGGAGCACAGGAGGTTCCACTTAAATTTGAGGAAAAACTTCTTTACTGTAAGGGTGACTGAACACTGGAACAGGCTGCCCAGAGAGGTTGTGGAGTCTCCTTCTCTGGAGACATTCAAAACCCGCCTGGACGCGTTCCTGTGTGATATGGTCTAGGCAATCCTGCCCCGGCAGGGGGATTGGACTAGATGATCTTTCGAGGTCCCTTCCAATCCCTAACATTCTGTGATTCTGTGATTCTGTGATTCTGTGAAGGCAGGACTGGGATGACAACCCCACTGAGCTGTACAATGAAGTGCTGCATGTCGTCCTGAAAATTGCAGACTCCTGGGCTATATTTCAGTACCTGGTAACTAAAAATGGCTTTGTGGTCAGAAAGCCATTGATATTTGCTTCAGAGGTGGTAGTTATTGGCAGGTGCCCAATAAAAGGCAGAACAATTTTATCATCTGTCAAGGAGACAGCATGGTGGGTTTCAGGACTACTGCCTTGTTTTATAATGTAAATGCCTGTGTCTGTTAATTGTGTTAGTCTGGGGTTGTTGCTTTTGTTTGATGCTGTGTTTTATCTGCAATTGACTATTTACTTTTGGGTTTTGGAAAGCGAAAGGTGTAAGAGCAGCTCTTGGAGTCAGTCTTTATTGACTGCCTGTGCGGTTCCTGGTTACCCTGGCCCATGTCAAGAGCTTGTGCCCAGGCAATAATTAGTCTGTCACAAGGACTCCTGTGTGAATCTGCTGGTCCCACAGAATATCCCGCAGCAGCTTCCTTTGCTCTCAAGGGAGCTGAGCAGAGAGGAAGAACAAATAGACCTTTTCTACTCCCTTTTTTCTCTGCTCTTTTCTCAGGCCACGCAGATCTGTTCTCACCATTTGTAAAACAGAGCTTGGTGGTTCATTTCTGCTGAGATTTTCTCTAGGATCAGATCTGCACTGAGAACCCTGCTCAAGAAAGAGCACGTGCAGAGGGACTGATTCATTGTCTGTTTTCTCCTTTGACGTCAGTTATTTCAGCATGGTTGGTCCTGATCTACGTGGGTTTTAGGGTGAGGACACTCCAGCCCTTTTACCTTGGAAGCTAAAGGGAAATGCCTCTTAGTACGAAGGGCTCCCTGCCCTGGTTCATACTGAGTGCTGAGATCGAGGTGTGGCGTTTCTCACTCAGTGTGTCACTAGTATTTAAAACCTTGGAGTGACGCAACCTCTTGCAACGTTCAGGTCTTAGAAGATATTATCAGGACAAACCGAGATCTTAGATCTCAGGCCCCAACAGGCAACTAGCAATCCTGATCCTTGTCTGAAATGCAGTTAATTGTGTGCCTGCATACACACCCTGTTAATGAGTACATAGGCTCTAAAATTTCAACTTTTACAAATACTTGCAAATTGACCCTGAAATGTCTCTCAACCTAATTAAAAATGACGCTGGGTCTCTGATTCATGAACTGTTCATAGCTGGGAGTGGATCCACCTGAAGAATTAGGTGTAAAAATGTCAGGTCTCCAAGAACTAACCCAGAAATTCTTATAACTGTCACCAGAAATATTATTGGCTCTTTGTTTCCTTCCCTTGATTTTTTTACTCTACTTTTATGAATCTCACTGAATCTGTTACAAGGATCCTAATCCCACTAAGTCCCAGAAAGGGAGCAGCAACTGTGTAGTTGGCAGCGAGCGGAGTAAGCTCTCACATTGCCCGAGAGCTGGTGGACTAGGCTTGCTTGTCACGTCACATCTGGCACAGCTGTCTCTCTCATGTACTGAACTGAACTGCTGTATAGGTCAGGACTTGTTTGGCCAGGCCTGTGACTGTCTTCCGGACATTCACCAGCCCTGTCTCCATCTATCCCTGCTTTACCACATTCCTTTCTCTTTTCATGCGAAGATCTCCCCGTGTCTGTCTGTCTCTCCCTCTCTCCCTAGCCTCAAACCTCGATATTTGTCTGTCTATTCCAGACATCACTATGGTGTGTGTGTTATTGCCAAATATGAATTATTTTATTCTCATAATCCTCTGTCAGAGAGAAACTTATTTTTCTGTTTCTTCTCTCTCCCTCCTCACTTTCCATCATGCTTCCTTCCCCACTTCCCTTTATCAATCCAGTTCTCCTTTTCCCTGTCTCTCTCATGATGCGAGCACATTACTCCCGTTAAAGCTAATGGCTTTTACCTGCTAATGGGAGAACTGTTTTCTTCTGTCCTTTGCTCTTTGGCAGCCCCTGAACTTTGCTATTTCCTGTGATGTTTGAAACTCCTTTGGCAAGCACCCGAGCAGCTCAGGACTCTCGCCTGCATTGTGTGTTTGAGGGAATAGTCACAGGTTCTCTTTTGATCATAACACCTACACGCTTTCACAGTTAAGTCCTGTAAGCTTTGCAGAATTTTTACTAAACATCTAGCTACAAAGCAAATTTTATGAGCCGTATTACGGGCATGAAGCAGCTTTTATTAGGGAGGAATGTGTCAGGGGAAACTCTACAGGTAAGATTTCCCAGCTGTCTGATGTCACCGTAGGAATGCACACCACGTCCTATTTTCAATGGTCGTTAAGATGTAGCTCTCACCACCCAGGCTAACTTTAGCCTCCTGCTTATGGGGGAATGTTGTATAAACCAGGGTCAACCTATACTCAACATAGCAAGTTCTTGATTTTGTGACTGCCTCTTCTGCAGAAGCGCATCAACTTGTTTTGTTTTCATCAGGGCTTTCCAACATCTTAAGTGGAACATCAGGCTGGCAGAGGCATAATAAAACTCACTGTAAGCAGTCCTGGTGATGTGGCATCTTTGGCATGGATTTGCAAATGGCCTCTTGTTATGCCAAAGAGTCGGAAAGTCTGGAGGAGATGTCTGAAGCCTGGGCTGTGGGGCAAAGAGGCACTGGGATTGCCACCCTGGAGACATTCCAGGTCTGCTTGACGAATAGCTGTAGGAAGCAGTCAGGTTTTAACACGTCATTTTACAGCAAGACCAGTAAAGAGAGTAAGGTCCAGTGGATAAGAACTAGCCCAGCATTTGGAAGATGCAGGCTCTGTCTCCAGGTGTGTCAGTGAAGTGCCGCATGACGTGGGCTTTAGCCTTCCATACTCTGTTTTGGCTTGTTTAATAACATCTTCAAGACATTTGTGATTTCCTAGTATGTATGTGTCTGCAAGCTCAGCACAGGACTCGTGTCTGAGAGGTTTCAGACTGTAGTTATGTATTGATCAGACCTCTAACAGTAAGATGACCACATAATTCTAAGCAACCAAATGAGAGCTAAAGCTGGGAAATGGATGCTCCGTCTGTCTTTTAATCCTCCTTTCTCCTCTGCAACTTTCAGTTTCTTTGAATAATTTTGACAGCAAATTGGTAGCCAACATAACTGTTTGAAGAAGGAATAACCTGCCCGATCCTCCTGCTTCCCTTGTTCCTGCACGTTATGAAAGCTGAACAGGTTTTGCATTTTTTAAAATACCTTCTCAAAGTAGCAGACCTGGTGAGGCAGCGTGCACTGGGACTGGCTGACTGAAAGGAGGTAGTGTCTGCTCCAGAAACAGCAAATGAGGCGGGTGATAAATGTTCACTATGCACTGTCTATGTGTTTCATGATAATCAAGTCTCCAAAGAAAGGAAGAGAGAGAAGGAAAAAAGCACCTCTGTTTCCTAACCTAACTGCCTTTGAATTCAGAAGACAGCAAAAGGGGTTGGTTTGCTCGAGAAAAGAGAGGACAGCTTTAACAATGTCTCTGAATGTGAAAATATGTTTCTGTGTTGATTTTTTTTTATCTTTTGTGTGATATATTTTAATGGAGTTTTGGTTTATTTTATTTACATATATTATAACCTCCCTACTGAGTAAACAAGAGATGCCCAGCTAAGCAAACAAGCCGGAGGGTGATGGGAGAGGGAGAGAGAAAGGAGAAGAACAGCGAGAGGGAGAGGAAAAGAGAGGTGACAATAGGAAAAGGGTAAACAGACAAGCACTAATTAAGGCCTTCATCACAAGCGGGGAGATGTGCTAGGCTGACAGTCAGTCAAGCAGATAAGGGGAGATGAGTTAAAATCTAGCCCCAGGTTTTGAAGGCCCCAGGGCCCTGGCAGACAAGAGCACAGTGAACAAACAGGAAGCCACGGAAAGGTCATTTGCATGAAATGATGTTCAGGATCTTTGCTTTTGTTGTTGCCCTGATGGCTTTAACCCGTTCCTGGCCCAGGAAAGACACAGAGATGAGACACTTGCAGCCAGTCTCTGTACATGGCTTGAAGGCTTC
Organism: Nyctibius grandis; assembly: GCF_013368605.1. Classification (NCBI taxonomy): domain Eukaryota; kingdom Metazoa; phylum Chordata; class Aves; order Nyctibiiformes; family Nyctibiidae; genus Nyctibius; species Nyctibius grandis. Next base: position 3,130,603 of record NC_090671.1, read on the forward strand.
TTTTGGTGGCCTTTAAGGGAGCAGTTCTCCAGGGGGCAGATGCTTCACAGAGGGAGAGAGACTGAAAATGAGGGGAGCTGAAATTCCTTGGCAAGTGATGTGATCACTCTCTAGCAGAGCATGAAATGGAGAAATCATCAGAATGGGAGACTCTAGGCATGAGATGAGCCACCAGCCTGCCAAGTTGAGGGAAGATGCAGTGACCTGCAGTGGTCAAAGACATTCCGGTATTCTAGACTTTGAGTTTTGTTTTTCTTTCCAGGAGCTCTGGACACAAATCTTAGGAGTTACCATCATGGAGCGATGTCAGAATCTATCGTCGCTCGCCTTTGCTGTAGTGTCACAAACATGTCATGGCTATCAGGAGCATTGTGCAGGTGGCTCCTGTCTGCCTCTTCAGCTGGAATTGAAAATACATCCGAATTTTTAGTGCTTATGAAAGAATGGGCAAATTGTAGTTGCAGTCTCTTCTCCCTGAGATACTTTAGGAAACAAGATCTTGCTCAGATCTCCCAGGGAATTCTGACACTATAATTATTATTATATGTTCTCAATGTGCTTAGGCATTTAGGCAGATTGTAATTCTTAGTGACATGGCAAGAGCAGTGAATGCAGAAGTGCTCACCATTTTGTAATAAGTCAGACAGCCTAGCACACTTCCCACCCACCCCCCCCCCCCCCCTTCTGTTTAGACATTTGGTACATCACAGTCGTTACTCTTCTGCTTTTCCTTCTGAAACATAAAACCTGGTTATAGCGAAGTCTAGTAGATTAAACGGGGGTCTGGGCTGTTGGACTTCTGGGTTCTCCTCCAAACCACTGCCACTTCATTACTGTTTGACCTTCTCCATCTCATGTCAACTCATTGTGAGTAATGTATCTGTCTGCCACAGAAGGGCAATAAGCTTTACTTGCCTCCAAGAAAGGGGATTATTGGAATTATGATCTCAGAGACTGGTAGAGTGCTCTCAGATCCTTGGGTGAAAGCGCTGTTGAAGGTAAAGCAGTGGTTAATAGTACAGTAGTGCGCTGGAGTGGATGGTAAGGCTGGACGCTGAAACTTCAGGTTTAAGGTCAAACTGTGATGGGAGTCTGGTGAGGTCTTGAGAGATGTCAGCCTGTTACAGTGTCAGAGCTCACAAGGAAAATCTCCCTGAAGATCTCCAGTGGGGTGAGCTCCCTTCAAATCATTTCCAGGTACAAAACCCTTTCAGTTCCATATCAGTGCTTGAAAATTTGAACCTGAAGTCCATCTTAGACTGAGACTGAATGGGTCTGGGCTGTTATGGTTGGCGAGCTCTTGGGTTTTCCCACTAGAATCAGTGCTGACCAAACCAGTGCATTCCCAGTTCAGGTATGAAGGCTGGCTCAAGCCCAGCTGTAGCAGGTATCTTGTTTAGTGCTGTGGCTACCCACAGCTTTCCTGTGGGTGATGGTGTAACTAATCTATTGCTCTTCTTCTAGGACACAAATCATCTTGATAATAGGGACATTTTTTGTTTAAAAGAAAACAAAAAAAGTCCCCAAACTTTTCTCCTGCATTCCAATGCAGGCTAGTATTACAGCATGCTACAATCCCATTTAGATAAATATTTTTAAAAGCTACTGTATGGAATCGGTGGAGATGATGGCGTGTAGGATTATAGGTAATTGTTCTGTGTTATGAATACAGTGTCATGATTGTGAATGGACTTTTCTAAAGCAGGAGCTACGAGCACATCCAAGAGTAGCAGGGTATAGATAGCCTTTGATAACTGCTTATTGCTCCTGCTCTCTGTAGAATTTTAAAAGGCCACTGTCATCAAGTAATTTTTCTTCTACTTCACTATATGTGATAGCTTCTTTAAGAGCCTGGAAATGATTTTATTTGCCCTTTTACTCTGGACAAACATCAGTTTCTTTTTTTTGGCCTAACATTCCATCAGGAAGACAAACCCAAGTCCTGTTCGGTGTGGTTTTGCTCTAAATTCCACATAATGTCAGTGCTAGCATCAGCCCAAAAGGAGGAGATTTCTAAAAGTGTGATTAATCTGTTCAACGTACGACCTTGAAAGCTGAGCAAGTGGAAAGGAAATATTGGTTAGTAAAGGTGAAGTCTATGGTTTGGAAAGAAACTTTATGTTGGTGTAGTAAGAGAGATCAGTGAATTCGTATGTTGAGAGAAATAATTTGTATGAAAGAAGAGCCCTTGTGCTCATTTAATGAGGAAATATGTGTCGTTCCATTCTGTTTTATGAGAACATGCTGCTGCTGAAAGACAACCCTATAAAAGTCCTACAGTGTAATATCCGAAACTTATCCTGTACCTTGGGGCAAAACGCAACCTGGAATTGCAGATTTCCCTTCGTGCCAGTAATGCAGATGGCTGGGACTGAGGATGTTGCATAGACTCTACAAAGCAAGTGGAAGAAGTGTTGTCCTGCTGCTTGCCACCCCCGGCATGGGGTTGTGCAGTGGAAGGGGGAGCCTGTGAGGGGAATGCCGCCCGTAGCCCTGGGCCCCGGCCTTCATCTTGGCCCGCAGCCGTGAGCTCACTCTCCAGAGCCCGCGTTGTGCTTGCTGAAGGGGAGAGCCGAAGCGTTGGGCACAGCTAACAGAGCGAGCAGGGGGGAGTCCTGCTTCCAGCGGGGCTTTAGGTAACACTGTAAGTGGAACTGGGCCAAAAGATGGCAACAGAAGGTGCAAAGGTAGCAGGGTATTTTCTCTCCTCTTTTTGCAGTTCATCTTTAGTACCAAATGTGCCTAAAAACTTGTGATTCTAGGTCAGGGAGGAGAGGCAGGCAGATGTTTGTTCACTCCAGAGGGTAGAACAGACCATGATTGTGTTAAAAAATATCAAGAGATTTCAGACTTTACATTTTTAAATTCTCATTTTAAGACTTGGCCAGTCTCTGCTATGCCAGTGTGATGTGTTACAGGCCCAACAGTGTGGCACGGGGTCAGAGAGGTTTACTCACTGCAGGGAGCAGCTTGTGATTTCCCAAAGCCCAAGCCAGGCGATTTTTCTCTCTTTCTCTCTTTCTTTTTTTTCCCCTTTCCGCCTGGGAAGGATGCAGCATCACAGACCTTGTCACCCGGAGCTTAGAGGACAGCAACCATATGCCTTCCGACCTCCCCTTGCTTTTCTAGGAAAGATTCAGCCTGCTGGGCATTTTCTATCAGAATGGGTAAGAGACGGCGGCTGGGATGTGGCCCAGGCTGGCGTTCCTGCGGTGCTGTGCGTGGACGGAGGGAAGGGGGAGGGCGAGAAGGGGAGCGTGGCAGGGGGAGGAGGGTGAGGAGACTGGGCTGCCAAAGAGGAGGAGGAGGAGGGATGGAAGAGAGGCGAGATTGGCATCTTCGTGTGCATGAGGCTGGCCGGCGTCAGGACAGCTTGATGAGCCTGCAGGCTGCTATCTCTCGCAGTTGTTCTCATTGCAGTGATGGGCTTGTCTGGTGGCTTGGACACCAGCTTTCGTTATTGTGCTCTGCAACATTTGCAGTGGCGGGGAAAGAAGGGAATAGAGGGGGGGTAAAGAAGCCCTGGAGTTACACACACACGCACATGCGCGCACACACAAATCGGAGACAGGAAAGGGAGAGAAACAGCTTTGGCTCCAGGCTATTGATTTTGTTTCATGACACTTGCTCATTTCCCACTTAGTGTGCCTCTCTGCTGTTGTACCTTCCCGGTACGGCTACAGCAGCACTCCATAAAAGAGTAGTGAACCCAAAGTGGCAGGGGCTTAGCAACTGATGGGTTGACCCATTGATTTGAAGCCATTTTGAAAACAATCCCATACGTTTGCAACAGCACACAAACGCTCCAACATGTTTCCATGCTCACCAAGGAGACACTTCCCCGTGCTTTTCTCACGGATATACACACGCATCCCCTTCACGTGTCCGTACTTATTCTCCTTACATGGTCTTCCAGGTACTCAGACTCACCTTTTCTTCCCCAGCCTCTCCAACAGTCTTGTCTGACTATCAAGATAAAGGAATCTGGAGGCAGAGCTGTCAGAAATGGGATGCTTTTTGGAGGGATGGCCCCCAATGTTGCACTATTAGTACTACAGTAACGGCTTTAACCTCAGTTGCACTATAGGCCAAAATACTGGGACAATGATAATATTATACAGGCAGCATCAGACTGTTCTGTTTTCTTGTGACCTCGGTTGTAACTTTATTCCCTGTGAACGGGGCATTGCTGCCTGAGTCACATGTGGCAGTTGGGGCAAGAGCAGTTTTGATCTTTGCCACATTTTTTTTTGTTAACGTAACCAACTGCCTGACCCCAGGGGAAGGGAGAGAAACTGCTGGCGGGCAGGGGAGTCGAGTGAATCAGGACTGTCACTGAATACTGCAAGATGTGTGGTAAAATTGTACGATGCTGTGCTGTGGCTGCCTGTGTTTTATATCTTCTGAGGATCTCGAGGATTATCAGACAATTGCCTTCACACCAGCACCAGAAAGTTTGGAGGTGATCTGCCGAGTTGGTGCCACTTTGCTGTTAGCATCATTGTCCTTTAGTGAGCTGCTTCTGCTAGAGCTTCTGCACTCCTCAGCTTGGAGTCTAGTTCAGGAAAGGGACTTTTGAGTGAATGTAATTTCTTGGTTACTGTCTCCCTTCCTGGCCTGAACACACACATGTGCACATGCATGCACAAACGTGCACGTACTCTCTATCATGCACACATGTACGTAGCCAGTTTCCCCCAGCTTTGTATCAGGGGATGTTGGAATGCCATGGCTGGTGGGAGCTACTAACTGGATTAGCTGCTAAATCCATCTGGAGCTCCCAGTGGGAGGGATGGACAGGTTCAGGATGAATAACGGCTTGTCTGAAGCAGCAAAATGGATTATTTTATCAAAAAGAAGTGTGTGGGGGGGGGAAATACCCTTTTTCTCCTTGCGGACTTTTACCTGAGATGGGAGGGGAGGGCTTTCAACAAGGTAAGGAAAGAGGAGGTGGTTTTTGAATCACAGAATCACAGGATCAACCAGGTTGAAGAGGGAATGATTCTTACTGTGTTGCTAAATACAATTGTCCATCCTTTTTCAGTGTATTTAGCTGCATCTTGTCTTCCTATTAAACTGTTCCTGTATTTCCTAAATCTTCATTATGAATTTGAGACCGTAAGGGGCGAGGCAGCTCCCCATCAGGTTTCTTAGTGACATGATGAGGGGAATTTTTGTTTTGTTTCTCCTTGTCCTTCTTTTGTTGTGCAAGATGTAAACCACTTCCAGAAACATGCCTTGGGACTGACCCGCAGGGCTTGGCCAGTGCGTTGGGGCTGAAGGCACGGGGTTTCGCAGTGTACTTTCCTGTCCAGCTCTCGGGCTGAGCTTTGACGTTGACTGATGGAGTAAAAACAGTCGCTTGTTTAATAAGAGCTGTGCTGGGCTCAGACGGCTTCATCTGGGATTCAGCAACAACTGTACTTGAGATTTACCTGTGCAGAGTAAGCAAACGAGCAGAAGCTGAAATGCTGGTGAGAGGGAGGAGCTTCTTTATGGCTATCTATAGACTTGAACAAAGTTGCATTTGCTGATGTGTTGCTTAGATAAGTGGCTGAGGAAATAAAGATAGCTTTTCCTCCCCCTGCCCTCATCCTATTGCATAATGTTTCCTACACAAAGCCAAATACCCTGGAATGAGAAGGGAAGGGCCTTTCCTTTTTCTCTCAGGTTGCTTTATCCATCCCCAGTGTTGCCAGTTGTATTGCGGGCTTGCAAAATGCGTAGTGTGCGAGTATGTGCTCTGCTGTGAAGTGTCAGCTCCTGGGAACACTTTGGTATGAGAGAGACTCAGAGCCGCCGATTCTTTTTCGGGGTCTGAAGTTACTTTTTTAATGTTTGCTTGATTGATTTTTGTTAATTAAAGTTTTTAAAAGTAAAGTCATGTTTACAGGGAAAATGCTTTTGAAAGAATGGCCATCCTCAAGCCAAAATTTCGTAGTATATTTCAGATATAATGATTTTTGAAGGTAGGTTAATGATTTCCAAGGGTCTGCTTTCGGATTAGTACTGGTAGGATGAGCACACATGGTGTCAGGATTTGAGTCCTGGTTCTGTCTCAGATTCCTGTAATCCTGGACAAAGCACTTAGCTCGCCCTGTACCTCAATTCTGTCAGCTCTGAAATGCAGAAAATAATACCTAATTTATGTAACATGCTTAAAAATAACGCAAAACTAGTGTCATCTTGTTAAGTTCCCCTCAATCTTCAGTGAAGTAACATGAGCTGCTGTAACTTCAGTTTATCATTCTTTACTGTGAGCTTTTTGTCTGGTTCTTCTGTTACCTCTTCCAGAGGATTCCCTCCTGCAATCTCTGCTTCTCCAAGGCCTGTGTAAGCTGCTAGCTAAATACCTAGGGAGGGAAAATAAAACACATAGTGTGTTTGGAAAATATTCAGGTATTCAGGAATGGATTTGGTAACCAGAATTGCCTAGCTAAGGATCCCAACTGGTGGTGCTAGACTGGGATGGAAACACAGAACCTGTCTCCAAACTGGGAGCGGACAGGTTCTTTGCTGAGCATGTTCGTTATCCCTTTGGTGCAAGTGCTAATAGCTGATGACTGTTAAAATCAGAGACTGTTCCTAGTGCTGAGTGATCCCCTTGGCCCCCTTCCTCCCTCCAGCCTCCTCCAGCCGCTGCTGCTGGAGCCCGAGCAACAGCGAGAGTCGTTCTTTCCTCCTGACTGCACTGTTCATCTTACCTGTTTCTTCCAGCTGAGGTGGACTGGGGCAACGGGGGGATTTCCAGCTTCAGCCTGTGTCCTGTATTAAAAGCATACAAGTACCAGAGGAAAAGAGAATGGTCTAGATACTTTGCAGCCTTAAACCCCGCAGCCTACATACAATAAGAGAAATCCTGTGTGATAAGGGGTTGCTAGCCAGTCTGGAAAACATGACCAAATTATCAGGAGCTGGTTTAGGGAGTCTTCAGCATCATCTGAAAACCACCGTGCTACAGACTCTTCTCCCGTCTCGTTTTATGACTGCATCCTGCCTGAACATCCAGTCTTAGACACAGCCCCCCGTCCTGTCATATGTGACACTGTCACCCCTGAACCTTAAGGTAGGCGCTTGTTCTTCGTCTCGTTATGTTAATGATGGTATTGTGTCCAGCAAGAAACCGTCTTTAAAAGAAAGTAGTGTATTGTCAAGCAGTTCAGGGCCAAGACTCCTCCAGTGACAGCGATGTTGTAAGAGGGGTTGAGGAGCGCGGGGGTGAGGTCCTGAGGGACCCCTTGCTTTGATGCTGGGCTGGGAGCGTGTTGTGCTCTGGACAAAGCACAGCTTGCAGAGCCCAGCGAGAGCTGCAGAGGAGACCTCTGGCCAAAAGCGTGCGTGCTCATGTGCGGTATCTAGTATAAAAGGGCCTATTTTCTTTATAGATTCTTAGGACCAAGGGTAAGAGCTATAATTAATAACAATAATAATAACAGCAACAATAATAAAAATCATTCTGGTGCCATTAAGCTGTGACCTGAAAAACTGAATAGCTGATGAGAAGTCATGGGTCTGATCTCTCCCCCTCCTCCTCCTCCTCCTCCTCCTCCTCCACCCACGTCTCTATGCTTATTTCTCTCTTTCTTATTTTTCTTTTCTTTCTAATAATTTTTTTCTGCTCTGGACATATCCTTGAATCCTGGCCATTCCCCCAGCTTATGGGATTCCCATTATACACTCTTGATATTTAACAGCTTTGGCGTCTTCCATAGCTGGGAGTGAAAACAGAAAAAACAACTCAAAAATATAATGGAGCAAAATCTGCATACTGAGCCCTGGTTCCACGTCCCTTTATACTGTTTACTTAGATCTTAAAAGCTACGAGCTGTGGCATCTACTCAGACTTCATCAGCCCATCCTGCTCTGATGCTGGCCTGGGAGTCACTGCCAGCTCCCGGTTCCCTTCTGCAGCCACTGCGTTAGACCAGGAGGATTTTGCTGTTTGGTGGCCACCCCGTTCATTTCCAAGTCCCCTCTCTTACAGCCGTCTCTCCTTCTGTCACGGGAGGGGGACGGGGGTCTGCTTGTGCATTCATGGGGTCAGAATACAGTCTCTTTTCTCCAATCATAAATCCACGATCGTGTCCAAGAGCTGAATTTACCCCTACGAGAGCATCTCCTTTATTTGCTCCGTAAGCTGTTGTGCATCTTTATCACGTGGCAAGATGTTGGTGTGCTCCGGGCTGTGCAAATGGGATGAGGAGTTGATCCTTCTCTCAGGAGATCTTAATTGCTCTGTTTATAACTGTACATACACGGATCTTTTAAAATTGTTATCGTCGTCCTATTAAAGAGAATATTATGCCGTGAATGAGTGGAATAGTTCAATATGAACTAAGCCCTTCAGAAGAACAGGTAAAATACCTCATCTGAAATCCTGCCTCCCTACGTGCCAGCCTAGTTCTGCTGCCGTAAGGAATCCCTAGAAATCCCCGTGCTGCTGAACTGTTCTTGGTGAAAAGGAGTTGGAGTCTGGTGGACCTGAGCGTCATGGCCAAAGCAGTAGCCATCCCCCGCCTTCTTTCCCACTGGCTCTCTGGAGATCTTTCTTTTCTTGGAGGTGTGTGCTTTTTTTTTAATTTCTTTCTGGTTTTCTTATTTTTCCCAGTGGACACCAGGGGTGTAGCACAGCATTCGTGGTGACCTGCATGTTGAAGTCAGTTCTGACAGAACTGGAAAAGTGTCTTGAGTAGACAGTCCGTTTGATCTCCTTCCTTTACCTCTCTAAAATTTGGAAGTCAAAGTCTGAGCGTTGTGGTGTTGTTTCCTGTGAGTCAGTGGGGACAATCAGACACTTCCAGAAGGCACTTCATGCGACTGGTCTTAGATGTTTATTTTACAATGAGGTAAATTGCCCGTTTACCAAGGCTATAAAGAAAATACAGAGGAATTAGCTCTGAATTAGTCACCTCGGTTTTAGACATCTAAGTTAGCTCAGTCTCATCCCATGCTTTAATTTTCAGTTTCCTTAGCAGCTTTGAAAGTCTTATCAGAAACTTCTCCTGATGAAGCATCTTAGTTTCTGTCCTCCAATGTCTGTCTTTCCCTGTTCCCATCTTTTACACCTGAGATAAGTGAGCCATTTCTTTTTCAGTGCAAGAGCCAAAAGATTTTCACTAAAGGTAACGGTGACATATTTAAAGCTCATGAAAGCAAATATGAATTATGACCCAGTGCTTTGCTACTGAACGGCAACCATTGCTACAAGTTACCAGTGAGATTTAATTTTTGTAGTGTGAAGGATTTTATATAGTTTGTGACAGCAGCCACATTTTTAGTAAATGGATTAAAAGCACGTAAGCATCAAGATGTGAGACAGCTGTTAACTGATGGGTATTAACAAGAAAATTCCCTTAGAATCATCCGTGGTTGAGCATGGGGAGATGCTCTTGATTCTTTATGAGTATCCTTTGTGGTCCTTGCTGTACATCCACTTGGCTTTTTTTCATTATCTCTGAGCAGCACAGAAGGAAATTATCCTCTCTGATACAATCTTCTCATCTGACAGACTCCATAGAAATGTCTCAAAGGTGAAAATTTTGGTCTATTTTCCTAAAGGATTTTTCCCTTTATATTAAAGGAGAAGCTCTGGCTGAAGCCCTGTTCACCTGGGAAGAAACTTCTCCGCACTGCTGTTGTCTTTGGGTCCCACAGAGCTGCAGACTCAGCTTTCTGAGTTTATTTCGTGCCCTGCCCAAGAGTTGTGGCCCCAGGAAAGGCTTGCTTCCCTCCTTCTGTGACTCATCTGTTTGAAAAGCCATTGCAGACCATAGCTATCAGGGCTAGAAGATCAGAATCTCTGAAGTTAACTCTCTCCTCTCACAGGACGGCTCTGAGCATCAGCCCATTAAACGACTGAGGGCAGCTTCCTGCACTGTGCTGATCAGGTCTCCTGTTTAATGACGCCATGAAAAAGCAGCAGCAAATATGTACTTAAATTCTTTTACACAAGCTGCTGCCAGACACCATTGTCCGCTGGGACTGGGGAACCCCTACGTACTCAGGTAAAATCACTGATTTCCATACTGGAAGTAGGGTGAGAATTGGGCTCGCTGGGTTAACCCCCCTTTCCTTAGTTGCACCTTTCAGTTGGGTGGATGTTCACATATTTATAACTCTGTGTACAAGCAGGTCAGCATATTCTTCAAGGGCCATTATTCTGCTGCTCCCTACAGCGTTAGGGACCCAGCAGGGAGTTGCATCAAGGAAATGCATTAAGACGAATCAGCAAGAGAGAAGGGTACCTCTGGGCCAACTCCCTGCTTCTCAATTATTTATACTTCATAATTTCCAGCAAATCACTGGCTGTTTATTGGTGCTCATCTATAATTGAAGAGTTTCCTAGATCACTGGCCAGCTTTGCTTAAGATGTAGCTGGCCATGCTTTTGAAAGCTGTTACGAAAACCCCACAGGGAAAGGCAGGGTCTCAGGAGTGCCTGGTCATCCATTGAGGATACACCCTTTTAATTTTTGGCTTTTGTGGGCACCTGGGACTGGTAGGTTTCCAGCATGTGGTTTACCATCTCCATTTGACCGCACCACATCATGTAGGGACTGCATGCTGCAGTACCAAGATGACCCTGACCAGGAAGTATTTCAAGGATTCTGCCTTTCTAAGCCCTTGCCCATACAGTGTGCTGCTTGTTCTGCCAAAAAAAGAAAAAAAAAAAAAGCGGAAGGTTTTGGTGTTCCTAAAATTCTTGAAGAGGCCGTGAAAAAGGGAGCTACTGTTCTGAATTGAGATGAAAAGCAAAAGCCTTGAAAACTTTCAAGGGCTTAAAATGTAAAGGGAAAAAAATCAAGTGTGTACTTATGCAGGGGACAGAGTTGGCTCTGCACACGTTGGATGGCTCCTTCGTCAGGCCTGGCTGGTCTTTCTCCAATAACATTTTGACTTAGTTTTTCTTTTTTAATTTCAAAATGAAATTATTTTGGCTGAAGCAGTCAAACTTTCTCTGTTCAGAAGCACTAGACTTCTAAACAGTCTATTTTGAATTTTTTTTCTGGTTTTGTTTTCAAATAAAAAAAAATATCTGGAACCAGCCATTTCAGTGTGAACAACTTCACATTTGAGCAACTAGGAAATTTTAATGAAAAAATGTTTTGTTGAAATGTTCCCAACCACCTCTATCCATCACTTCCTTTCACTACTACCCAATAAAAATAGCTCCCACATACCACTGTAGTCAGGAGTGCCATGTTACAGAAGAAGAAATAACTAAGCCAACAAAATGACTCACATTCCAAAGATAATATATAAGGTAGGGCCTGGCCAACTGGTTAGATTCAAATTAGAACCAGCCTCGGGCTTCCTGCCTGAAACAAAATGATCACAAAAATATGATCTGTTGTTATTTTTTGGTGTTTGCTCATTTTCTTTTCACACACTTCTATTCATGATCCCACTTCTGCCTTAGTGGAGGTGGACGTGCTTTTAATGCTGTAGAGACTGCAATTTCTCCTCATTTCTAGCCTAACTAAAAGCTGGAAACACTAGGACTGTGGCAAGGGGATTTGTTCTTGTAAAGAGGTTTTTTAGCCCTGTTTTGCCAGCTTGGGGTTTGGATACTCTGGTTAGAGTATGCATGAAGATCTAGACTCCTGCACAACTGAAATTTTACACTACTGGGTTTCTCTCTTTGAAGTGATCTATTTTGAAGTAGCCAGAGTTGTGGACCTCACAGAAACCAACTGGTACAATCCTGTGAGCTGTGTTATGCGTGAGCATAAAGAAGTAGACCACTATGGTCCTGTATGTCCTTAGAGCCTAAAATATCCTTTGTAGTTTTAAACATAGAATTAAAAGACATAAAACTTTTAATTTTATTGTTGTCATGAGGTACTGAACTAATACCCTGAAGTTTTTGGCTTGTTAATTCTGTTGATCTTCACTAAGGCACTCGTTCCAGCAGGATGGGTCCTTCATGGTTATATGATGTTTCAGCCAGGTTGGTAGTGCGTTTAGGAGCAGCTCGTGGTTTAGGGTGAATGCATTTTAAAGCAATCTATAAATCTTTATGATCTTTGTTTTTCTTTCTCATGCATGCATACTTGGCAGGGATTTTCAGTTTGCATCATTGCAAATTTGATTCACCTATGTACAATGGGTGAGATTTGTCCACATCTGAAAAACCAACATCAAGCTCTTTGCACCTTTTAAATCTTCAAAATAGGACTGAAGCCGGACGTTATGGTTTGCCAAACTGTTGCACTGCCTTCCCCTGAAGCTGAGCCGAGTTTCAGCCAGGCAGAATGAAGAAGGTGATGGGGGAGAATGAATTACTGTTACCTTGCAATGTGCTATGGAAGAAGAAGGTAATTTGGGCACTGCAGTGCTGATTCCTACTTTCTTTTCTCCGTGGCTTTGGTGCTTTAGGTGGCTGCTTGGACTATTGCATGCCATTTTAGGCAGCCTCTTATCAAAATTTGGAAGCTTAGAAGGAAGTAAATTAATGTTAAAGGTCCACAGAGACCAACTTATGGGGAAGAGTTTAGACTTCAGTGGATGTAGTTCAGATGAGCAGTATGCAGCATGGGTAGAGTAAGAGGCCAGCGCTCGATGGGCGTGCACACAAAACACAGCAGAGGAGTGAAGAGTGGGCTGCAGGAGTAGCTAGGACCAGTGGCTAGGTGTGAAAAGGGAGTCAGTGTGCTAGTTGGGAAGTTTCGAAGGGAGACTGAACAAACCCCTGGGTGGTGTGGTGGGCATGGCCCCAGGGTACACTGTGTGGGAGGAACAGGTATTCTCTGTGTCTGGCTTAGTTTTGTGGAATCTCATAAGAGTATAAAGATTTGGGGTACCTGAAGCTTTGGGTGTTTGGTAGGATCTCAGCAGTGCTGCAGGGACAGTTGCCCCTGAAGGGTCCCTGATGCAGGCGCTGCCATGGCAGGGTGACGGAGTCCCTGCCCCGATGAGCACATAGACCAGGCCAGCACCATGCAGCTGGCTGCGCTCCATGTGAGCCCCCCCCCCTTGATGTCTGTCCATCTGGCCTCTCCCCTTCTGCTCTGAAAAGAGAGGAAACCGCTCTTTTACACAGCCAGTGATCGAGCAAATGCCTTCTCCTGACCACAGCCAGCTCCCAGCCACTAGCCACTGCCATGGCTGCACCCCTGTCACGCAGGGCAGACACGTCCTCGGTGTGCGTGGGCCTGGAGAGCCCCGGGCTGCTGCCACCGCCTTCCTGAAGGAAGGAGTGGGAAGAGAAAACAGCCCCCTAAACATTTGACGGTTATCGCATTTGAGAGGGGCGGGAGCAGGGTTCAAAGTGGCCGGAGTCCTGAGGTGCTGCCATGTACGTGTGAGGGACGAGGGGGATGAAGGAGTGGTGCAGATGGGGAAGGGACAGCCTGAAACTGGGACTGGACCCTTTGCCTTGGATCTGATAAATAAATCCAGACAGGGTGAGGGCATGGGGCATTTCACAGGAGAGCCGTCAAAAAGGCTGTTGTGCCATATACCTTTGGCTCCCGCTGGCTTTGAACCAAGCCTGGACTCGCCAGCGTTTACAGCTGAGCACAAGGGGCTTGGGGGTGTTTAATGCTTGGCCGTTATTGAACATCTTTGCTGCGGGTGAACTTAGTGGTTCCTGGGGACACTCAGGAAAGTTACAGTAAGCGAGCTGGAAGCTGGACATTAAAACGGATGCTGGGGGTGCTGCAAAGTGGCCTTAGTTTGTTATAGCTGAATCCCTCTTCCAAACTCTGTAGTTACACCAGTGACTGTCCAGGCCCTGAGAGAGTACCACGAGGAGCAGGACGCTTTGGAGACGCACTATCCCTGAAGTATCCGGTAGCATTTTCCCTTTGCCCAGGTACAGGGGGGCTTTTTAACACTGTTGTCAAACGTCCCTGGCAAATGTACTGATCATTGAAATGATCTGCACTAGGAAATAAATAAATAAAAGCCGTAAGAACAGAAAATGCACCCTCCCAAGATAGCTTTTATGTAGCTAGAAAAGTGAGGTGGTTTCCTGTTCTAAATATTTAACATGATGTTTATGATATGTCCTCTGGGGGAAGAGATGCTTGAAAGCTAATGTTTATGAAGTAAGTCTGGAGGGATGGGAAGGGGAGGGAGGGCACACTAACTAGGAAGAAAAAAGGAGGGGAAAAAAAAAAGAACCTCAGGAGATGTCCTGATTTATGGCTTTACTTGCTGGAGAAAAGTCTCTGTTTTGTTAAAAAGGTTGCAACTGATGGAAAGCAACTTCAACTCAGCTCCTTTTGAAACCAGAAACCTGTTCCCTCAGTCCAGACAGGATCTGAGTCTGGGCCAGCAGGAACCTTTTACTACGTGCTGCCTTCGTGCTTTGGAGCCCTGCGGAAGGCGTGTGTGTCTGCGCATCACGTGAGGGTTGGAACCATGGGCTGATGTTTAAGAAGCTGAGCTACGTTTCAGAAAGGAGGGGTGAGTGGTGAGTTCAGTTTCCTACTCTGCCAAAAGTGTCTAGTGTGATATTTGGGTGTTTAATCTTCCTTTGTCTCTGTTCCCTGTCTGGGAATAGCAACAATTTCCTGATTCACTGAGGGATTGAAAATAAATCACTTTATTGTTATATACTTAAAAAATAAAGTCCTGCATTGCCATTATTTCAGGAGGGATGACTGAACTCCTTGTGAAGCACACTGAATGGATGGCATTTTTCAACCCAGTTTATTAAAAGTAAACCCATGCTTGGTTTGTTTTACCTTAGTAATTCTGCATGTAAACTGCAGCAATTCAGGCCCAGCTTCATGTATGGCTTTGCCATTCCCACCCCAGGGTGTAAATCTTCTGGGGGAAAGCTGTAGGGTCAGAGAGGTACAAACACCAAGTGTTCCCACTGCTCTGATTTTCAGTAGTGCAAGTTATTGCAATGTTATGTACCAACTATGTCTGATACAGGGTATGTAATGAAAGAGGCTGCATTTGTAGAAGGTTAGTGCAACTCCTTCATATTTTACTGTCACGTCTTCTAGGTCCTCAGCAGAGCCCTTGGCAGCAGTTCTTTTGGCACGTGCTGCAGAGTGTGTCAGGCCTTACATCTTGGGACTGAAGGAGGCTGGAAGGTAAATGTAAGAAATTTCAAACATAATCTTGTCTAAGATGAAACTCGCTGCAGCTTTAGCACTGGCCTTTGAAGGTTTCAGGGAAGTCAGAGGCCAGGTAGAAAAATCCCATGTCTTAATCAGTACTTTAGGTTTCTTCCACGCTCTGTGCTCAGCCTGGCTGAAAGTCAGGCCATTTGTTTCAATTATTAAATACAGATTTATGACCTGTTGTTTTTCTTGGAAATAGAACCAGGCTTGGGACCAGTTTTCTCCTTGCAAATAACTGTGTTTGGCTGTAGTCAGTCCGTGCAGGTAGAAACGTGTCAGTCATGTTTATAAACATCCAGTTTCCTACTCCATTTTCTCTCTATCCTTGTGACTCTGACCTTTCTCACCAAAGCGTAACAGTTGCACATCCGTTTTTCTGGGATTACTGTGTTTTGCACAGGGCTACTCTGCATTTGATGGCTTTTCTTTGGCATGCTATCAGCAAGCTCTTAAGTAATTTTCCAGCAGAGAAAATCACTGCACTGTGACTGTGCACCACCGGGCAATCCTGTTTTGATGACAGGCAGGTCTGATTGGAAGATTTCAACTAGTGTTGATAATATTAGTGTACTTTCTCACTCTGTTAGGTTTGCTATAACAACTGTATTCTTCCAGTCATAAGTACAGATATTTTCCTTTTATTTAGATATTGGTATATGACCGCTATTGAATAAAATCATTTTGTTAACAGTTAAAACAGTGATGGTTGAAAAAGGGATTTGAACTTTGGTAGATGTCAGATGGTTTGGGTAAAATTTATCTAACGGTCAAAGTTGGTAACATGTGTTCCATGTGCATCATGTTGAACTGTAGTAACTCATTCACATTAAAAAAGAGGGGCAGGGAGGCAATACTCTACTACTTCTTCCAACTAATCAGTGGAGCAGCTTCTTCAGGCGAAGGTGTGAAGAAGGTCCCTTCTCTAAACCTTGTTGATAATACACAGAGAGGGCTGTTCTACACACGTGGCATTTACATTTTTTTAATACTCTCCTTTGCCCTAAAGTTGTGAATATCTTAAATTCCGATGTGAGAAATTACTAACCATAAGACAAACAGCAAACTCTTCCCCTCCCCACAATCCTACCATACACACACCTCCAAGACTCCACATTATTACCTGAGCATCTGGAGCGTTGGGCTGAGGGGAACATGGTTTTTAAAGTTTGTTTTGAAACAAAAAATCCCTAACTCTAACCTACAACCCCCTTCAGACCTGCCTCTAGGGAGAAACCCACCAATTACTATTTACTTTACCAACCTAGAGTGATTTGTGGACGTATGTAAGAATTATTTACGGTTTCATGCAGGAAAAACTTTCAGCTCCCTATTTGCCCTTGTAAGTAATGAGTTGCCTCAGGGGATCAAAGGTCAGATTTTGGTTTTAATGCCCACCTCCTTTTAAAAAATAAATAAAGCAATCTATGTGAAAAGAAGAAGAAAAAAACCTAACAGTCTGAAAAGGCTCTGACTCCTGCTCTGCTTTGATGTTTTAGGTCTGGAAGGGATCATAAATTTGCTGGTGTGAGATAGAGTGATAATAAATGTAGCTTTTAACTGCTGGGTTTTTAGCTCACACAGCATCCATTATCACTGGCAACTGCAAAGGGAATGTACTTTTTTTTTCTTCTTGCTCTTTAGAAAGATAAATATTCACCCCGACTATCCACTGATGTCCCAAAAGCTCAAATGTGGCCTCTCCTTATGATCATTCCCCAACAACTTTCATTCTCGGTCAAAATGAGTCAGTGGTGTTGATAAGAGTCTGGAGGGGTTAGCTTGCCCCTTAGTGCAGCATTCACCATTTCAGCTCTTTATTGGATGGATATTTTTCCAGTAGTTTGCGGTGTGGTGAGCAGGGGATAGCCAAGGAACAATTTGAAACAGAAAACATGTTTGAGGTTCAAAGTTTGAGAACTCTTGAGGTTCCCAAAAGCGCTAGAAGCAGAATTCCTGTTTGGTTTTAGAAGGACTTTTGCATCTATGTTGTCTGGCTTCCCGTGAAACTCATACCCTGGAGCAATTCCTTCTTATTTCTTGCTGACAGATAGGCCAAAGACAATGCCCAGGCACGGTGAGGTCTGTGTGCCATGTCAGCACGCTTTCATGCCATCCCTAGGACTGTGTTAAGCTCAGACAAGATGCACTATTGGAAATTACTTTAAAAGTCTGACATTCTTTGTGCAGTACGGAGCGGTGCTTGCAATGCAACCGGCTTAGTCATGTAATAATATTTTAAAACTACGTTGTTAATAAATTATTTTAACCACTTAGATGTCTATTAATGTCTTTTTACCGAATGTCAGCAACCTCATATTCCAACAATTTCCACAAGGACTTATTGATCATGTATAGATTTGGAATGAATTTTGCCAAATCAGTTTATCAACCCTGTATATCTCTTTCTATCTGCTTTGCTTTGTGGAGTGAACACTTCAGCTATTGTTTTTATTTTCCCTAGGTCAGCAGTTAAGTCATCTTTACTCAACTTGCATCCGTTATGGATCACTTCTCTTAGTAGTATCATTTATTATTATTTTTTTAAGTTCAACCATAGATTTGTTTCTTTGGTCTGCTGCAAAACTTAATGATTTTCCATATATTCTTTCAGGCCTCCAATCTAAATGAGAACATCATCTTCTCTAAATTCATCGCTTTGAGAGCTTTTAAAAACTGATAGAAAACTCTGGGAGTGGAACAAATACTAGACAGCACTTATTTAAATAAATAACATTCAAAGGGTGTATTAAAAGACACTGACTTGGTCTTTACTTGCAACTTGCATGCAGTTAAGACTGAATATTTTATGATAGTTCTTGTTCTTATTTCTTTTGAGTGTTGTATAAAGATTTTATGTCTTTATTGAAATTACATATATCAGAGGATACCTTTTCTTACTTGGCTTTTCTGTTCCAATCATGGAAATAAGCCTCGTTTCATAAACTCAAAAAATGGAAGGTCAAAGGGATGTATCACGTAGTCTGAATTCTTCTGCAGAGGAAGCCAGTCCATTTGAATCCATTTTGTTATAAGCGACCTGACGCATCTTCAAGAAAAGTGTCCGAACTTTCAAAAGTAGACGGTGCACAACATTTCCTAGCAGTTTGTTGTAATAATTACCATGACTTTTGAGCATTTAACTGCTAACTTGAATATGTCTGGCTGTAGCTTCTGATCAGTCTAATCCACCCATGGTCCTACTTTAAGCTACAGTATTCCGCCTTTTCATGTTATCAGCTTTACTTCCAACTTTATCTTTGGGGCAGATCAAATTTTTACTGAGTACATCATCTGGATTTTTATTGAGCCTGTGTCTTTGAGAATTATTTCTTGATGTCTCTCTTCATCACATGGACTTTGACTGCTTGTTTAGACTATATTTACTGCTTCTTTCTCGGTCTATGCTGGTGGCCATACCTGTTACTCTGAGGTGGTGTCTAGCATATGGTAGTTAGAAGGTGAGCCATTTCATCCCCAACAGGTATCTAGAACAGATGGGTTGTATTACCTCAGGGAGATGCCTGTGCCGTTGGCTCAGCAAAGAGCCTGAAGGATTATCTTGGCTGGACCTCATTTTCTGACCACTAAAATTAGCTGAGATGATCGTGCTCAGTTGCACACAGTTACCTAATTTCTATAGCCCTAGAAATATTTTTGTGGAAAGTTCTACCTTAACCATCTCATTTTATTGAAAGAATCTTACTTCTTCAAATTGACCATTTTTATCAGTTCATTTTCAGTTCTCTTTCTTCATTACCTGTCCACTCAGAGTAGCCCAACTGTCTGGGATACTGTACAAGAAAGTTTGTATGACTGTCAAACAAGAGAAAACGGATCGCTCAGTCTGTGAGTAATCTCATAGTAAAAAGGAGACCTAGATTTCAGTGACCACCTGGAACTGAGTCTGGGAAAATATCTTAGCATAATGTAAACTTGAGCTGGACTCCAATGGCCATGAAGGCTGGGCTCTAGATAAGGTCTGTTCTGTGATTAAAAACATCTGCTTCCCTGGACTGGATCTTATCCGTGCTCCTTGGAATAGGACAGCTACTCCTGGGGAGGTGTTAGCCAAGTTCTGGATGTGGCTCTTGTTGTAAAATCTCTCAGGAAGCTCCTGCTGTTCTTTCTCTGCATGCACTGGAACTGAAATAACGTTGGGAAGTTATACACGCTAATCTTTACAGCTGCTATTTCAAGTGCAGTACCATGAACTGGCAATGCTGAAAGTTCAGGTGGGATGAACTGATGATGACTAACATTGAAATGATATTTCAGTGATTGTGATTAGGCAGTATAATACACAGATAAGGAACTGGAAATGGGTATCCTCAGCTAACCTGCAGTTGCCTTTTGAAAGGCAGTTGTATATGTGTCTGTACATTCCGGCTAGAGGCTGGAAAACGCTCTGCTCGATAGAAGACTGCACATCTAAACGCAAAGAAGTCATTATTACTGTTGTAGCCATGATGGTCTAAGGATTTGAGAGAGGCAGATTTTATGGGCAAGAGATAATTTTTTTCTTTTATTAAACCAAGTGAGATGTTTAGCAAAGTAGTCAGAGTTTTGGGCGCACCCCTCGTAAGTCATTTCCTATTTTGGGCAGGCTGGCCAAAGCTTGATACCTGAATGTACACATATGCTGTCCCCTTTGGAAAAGAATTCCAAGGGTAAAAGCCAAAGAATTCCTGGTTGGCCTTAGGAATGAATGTCATATTAGCATGCTGTTTCCTTTTTGTTATCAGTGACTTATACCTGCTCTCTCCATGAACAACATAATCACTGCGGTGTGTTGGATTGTTTTAAACTGGAGAACCAGGGATAAGAAAATCTGAACATCAAAGCAGTCGTGAATGAGGGCTTATCTGTGGAGCAAAGGTGGAATGAACATACACCAATGCATTTTCGAGAGTTAACCTCAAGGTCTGATAATCTGCATCACACTAAGATGCTGTTGGATTTCAGCAGTCAAATAGAGACAGATAGAAAAAAAACTTAGACATTTAGCTAATCAGGATTACACCCAGCTAATGGAAAGAGGTTGTTTTTCCCCCCTTCCCTATCATCCCGGTCGATTCAAATTGATCCTGGTTCTGCTGAGCGAGAGCAGTCCTTCAAAGTTTATTCTGGTGTCAATTTTTATAGTTTCCCCGGCTGATCAATAGAATGCATAATCATTAAGGCAAAGTTTGTGAAAGCTAATCCTTCAATACGAGTTTTATGAATGGCTCAGAGTCATGGCTCTAACCATTTGGATGTAAGTGGAACCTTTAATCAGGTGAGTGACAGGAGACAGTCAATAGGATTTGCTGAGATTGGATTCTGATTTTCTATACAGCTATGCAGAGTGAGCAGGAGAAAGGGGAATAGGGATGGCCAGAGGAACAGACATAGGCTAAAATGGAAGTTTCTCCTCTTTTATTATTTATAAAATGTATTTCCAGTATTTTTAAAAAACACTTTGCACTTGCATATCATTTTTCACCTAGAGAGCTCAAATGTCTTTGGGGACATTTGCTGATTAAACACTACATCATCTTTTTGTGAAGGTGAATAACAAGTAGTGCTACTTTCCACTGATGAGAGCTTACTGTACCAAGTTTTCCAAGTGCAACACATTTGTAGCTTCTCAGAAAGGTGAGAGAAAGCAGAGGCAGATGAAGTGACTTCCATTAGATGTCATAAAGTAGGTCAGTGGCGGAGGAAAAAGAAGCCTTGGAATCTGAATTGGTTTGGTTTTGCCCACTAGACATGTGGGTGTTATTGTGGATTTGCTTTTTTCTTTTTTTGACACATCCTTATCTCCTGAATTTGCATGGGAGGGATGATTTGAATTGTATATACTAAGAAAAGTAAGGAATTACCTAAAATACGGAAAATCAGAGGATGAGCTGTTGTGCTGAACTCATCACTGCTGTAGCTGACCAAAACCCACTTGGTGACAGCATTAATACCTCTTCTTCTCTCCTTTTCTGCCATTTCAAATGCAGTGAAATGAGAAGAGCAAACATGCTAGCAAGACACTTTTTCTAGCAGCAAGAATTTTTGCTTGGGCAACTAACTTCTTTCTGCTGAAGAATCTGCCATAGAGTGCCGGGATGAGAAGCAAACAGCCAAGGGAGAACTTGTTTCTATTTGGTAGGTTGAAAAGTAAAGGGCTAGATTTTAACGTTGGTACACAGACCTGCATGGCAGTGAGATGCTCTGAGTGTTCAACCCCAACACTTAGCTGTCAGGTTGGACAGTACTTTGAGGCAGGAAAACAAAACTGCTGAAAAGCAAAGCTGGTGCTTTCATTTGCACTTTCCAAGAAGAACAGGATAACAAACATGGGTAATGTAAACAGTGATCAGTAAATTCCTTTGCAGCTGGCAGATGGGGAGTTTGCAAAGGATTTTTGAAAGTTGCCTGCTCTAAAGTGATACAGCTCCATTGGCTTCTCTTGCTTTACATGAGCTGAAGAGTTGTCCTAGGGCTCATAATCTGGCTGTTCCCTTTAATGATTTAACAAATGTTTACAAAGCAGATTCTCATTTGGGTGATTGAGCAAAGTTGTCCTGAGCTTCGTCAGCTGAGGATCTGGCACTACATCTACAAGTGGGCTAACAGGGTAGATTTGGGAGGGTTGCCACAGCACTCTGCACATTAAGCTTGATGCATGTAATGCTCCTCATCTTCTGACATTGCTGTATTGGGAAGTTGGTAGAAATAGGATTTTTTTTTTTTTAGCTGAATGTATTTTCTTTATTTACTGCTGTTTCATAGTCCCCAGAGCATTTTGTCATTATGAGTGAATAACAGCATGAGTAGATGGATGACAAGAAATAGAGAAACTCTGCTTATGCCAGCGTCTTCAAAAATTCTGAACAGACAGACCTATGCAGGAAATATGCCACTACTTGCTAAGAGATGATCTCAGAATAGATCATGCCATGATAAACTCGAGGACTGTGGGGATGTTGGCTCTATATGCAGGCACTGACTTGGAAATATGGACTCAAATGTTGTCGGATTTACAGGTGCAGATGCAGTCCCAATGCAGGTAGGGTTATGAAGCCTGTGATGGGGTAGCATCTCCACTTCCCCTTGATAAGGTGGAGGGGAAGTGTGTGATGGGTGAAAGCCCCCCTTGCACAGCTGTCCCTTGCCTCATAGACAAGTTACTACCCGGTGACTATTGGTAGTTTCACACCTAGATCTAGATCTTTGTTCCTTGACCCCATTGCTAAAAGATTGGTTTTCGGCATTTTCTGTGAAATGCTTGCAGACCTCTGCCCTGAATTTCTTTTGAGTGACAAAGACAGATACGGGGGCAGCTCCGAACTTGGAAATTATTAGTTGCTGAGATGTATTTCAAAGCTTTTTGTCTGACAAGAGCTAACCTTTGATCTGGTAAATGAGAACTTTACCCTGTAGAGGCAAGGGAAGGGGAGGAGAAGGGAGGATTGATAAACAGGGGAAGGGTAGGATGAGTTGGGAAAGATCAGTGGGAGCTGAGAGCTGGGTTTGTTGGTTCAAGCTCAAGTGGAAGGAGAGACTGGGGAAAAGGGTAATACGTCCTCCGTGGGGCTCAGGAAAATACAAGCAAGTGAGCTTATAGCCTGTGAGAGTGCTTCAACTGTAATTCCTCTCCCATTCCCTTCTCCACCTTCTCCTGAATGCACTGAACTGATTTGCTGAGGCAATTGGGGAGTGGACACTGGTACTCTGGGATTAGGTACTGGGAAATGTTGTCCCACTTCAGTGCCTGCCCCTGGGCTCTCCTGACCATCAAACTGTGAAGCACAAACATCTAATGGGAAGCTGTATCTGGAGAGGTTTCACTTTCAGAGCACATAGTGGCTGTGGTTAGGCATTTGGGAAGCTCACTGGACCTGCAGAGGCAGCTGGAGTTCAGACTGGCCTTGGCAGGACATCAGAGGTGCTTTCCCAGAGTTATTTCTCCAAGAGGGCAGGGGAGTCATAAGAACCTTCGCTCACCCCGAAGCTGGAAGGCTGTGTTTGTGACACATCAGTTTTTCCTTCTTTTTTGTCACTGCTTTCCTTCTTCTCATGACTTAATGCTGACCAAGTAGTTTTCATGTTACACCAAATGCTTCATTTCCTGATGGGCCCTTGCTCAGGCTGATGGTGCTGTTCACAAGCACGGCTGCGATGCCTCTCTGTGAATGATGACCCTGTTCCCAGTCCTTCACCACACCCCCACACGCCCCCCCTTCACCATGGTAAATATTTTAGTACTCATTGAAATCAATTGAACCTCATCAATTGGAAATAGAGTGTAAATCACTGGGACTTTTGCATTCATCCCAGAAATCAATTTTCACACATTAAGGCTATTAGCTTATTGAGAACTGTGTGATAAATGGCTGCGGGCCATCCTGGAGCCACACCTGCCAGCTCTGCATTTTGCATCTCAAATAGGCTCAAAAGCAGGGGGACGCCAAGGAAAGGAAGATCTCAGGTGGGTGGAGCGGTGCTGGGTAGGAGACACAAGGACCGTGCAGCCAGACAATCTGTGCCTGGAGATCAATAACATCTACAAAGCACTAACTCATCCTCGCAGGGGCTGGAGACAGAAGAAGGCTCTGAGCCAAAGTTGTGGTTAGGCATCTAATTTTTTTTTCTCTCACAAAGATGAACATAATTTGGGGAGGAAAGGTGAAACGTAGATTACGAACATTTAATAAAACTAATGCAGTAGCTTAAAAAAGATGCTTTTCCATGAGTAAATCTCTTTCACACAGCAGCTGCAGATGGGGTGTAGAAATGCCACCTCCTTCTGCCATCCCAGAGCTCTGGGTAAAGAGAATGTGCAGTTTATCACCAGCTGTGGTATGGAGATAGCTGGGGTTTCTACTCTCACTCTGTAATTCCTTCCTATCCCCTTGAATTCTAATAGTGGCAGCTAATTAGCTGTTTGCTGAAGGGGTCTGGGGAAGGTGAGGGGTCTGGTGGCCTAGCCAGATGAAGTGTGCAGTGCCCAGCAAGTTCTTCTGTGGCCACCTGGAAGACCTTGGTCTCTGTTTTCAAGACAGGACGTAATTCATTCTTATCAGTTACTACTGCCAGTCAGAAATGTGGGTGACTCCAGGGACTTGGAGGCTCTCTGGTGGTGTAGTCTGTGTTTATGTGCTTTGTAGTTTGGCGTTTTACACGTATAAGCCATACCTGGAACTAAGGCAGTCATGTGTAGGCAGGGCAGTCTCTTTGGCTAGAGATCTTCTCTCATCCCTGTACTTCTTCTAAAAACTTGTGTAAAGCATATGTTTCCCAATATTGGATATTTGTCTGTACAACAGGGGAAAAAAAAAGGAACGTGGAACAATAGATCACCAGCTAGATCGTGCAATGTAAATGGCAATTGATTTTCTTGCTGTGAAGTGCCTACTGTGCACATACACCCTTGTCGTTCTAGGAATAAAACCCAGAGCTACTTTAATAGACATAGAAGATCTGTGTCATCAGAGGTTCTTTCTCAAGATGAGTGATGTGGGCTTGAAGAGGCAAAATTCCTTCCCATGAGGATCTGAAAGAGAGTGACTCAGCTGCTGCTTGGTTGGTACATTTTGCCAAGGAAGCCCAGGCCAGTGGTGTGGTAGGAGATGTTTCCTTGCTCAGACACTACAGAGCCTTGCCATGGCTTGCTCGTTTTTAGTGGCACTGATGTTGGATGAACTTGAATGGCATCAGGAGGGCATCCCAAGAGCAAGGGGCAGCCAGGAGAGCCAGCACAGACACCAAAGATACCCAGGAGTTTGGGGCTTGGCTAACACTTGCGGGTAGCTTTGACCTGCCCCCCGGGATCCACTGTTCTGATGTTGATGCTTCATCACCCTGTGTGCCTGTTTCCTTCTTGCTCGCTTGCCTTGAAAGACCAAACTGAGGGACTGAGAGTCCTGACTCACTTCTGGATGATCCGTCCAGGCCAGCTGGAAGCAGGAAGCACTGACCTGCTCCCTGAAGAGTGCCAGCGTGGTTTGGCAGCTCTCACAGCAGCAGACAGCTGCCTTTAAAATGTTCGCACCTAAAAGCTCCTGCGCTTCGTTCAGCCGCGTTTCTGCAACATTTTCCAGTTGCTCCATCCAAAATTTTGTCTTTCTTCTTCCGTACAAGTTTCGTATCTAGCAGCACACCCCGTGCGGCGCAGACCTGCTGGGTAACTTATTCCCAGGATCTGGAGTTTCAGTCTGACCGGCTGCAATCAAGGCAGGGGCTGCATTACTTCTCTGACAGTCTTGGGCTCTCACCCTCAGCTAATTACTTTGATCCTTTACACTTTGTAAAAATTCTTACAACACAAAATAAGTCCCCCTTGGCTTTAACCTTGTGACCTAACTGGCCCTTGTAAAAGGCAGGGAGAAAACACACAGCCATGCACGCCCAAACGCACGCACACGCACTCACGCATACGCCTGTATACACATCCCCACAAACTGCCTGAAGCCTGTTCCTTTAATAGTTTCCTCCCAGGACTCCCACAAAAAGGCAAATAAAACTCCTTTTACAAGATAGCAGGGCAGCATGAAGGATCAACTTCACCAACAACAAGTTCTTTCTTCAGTTCATTTGTTTTTAACATACTTTTCCTCCAGATTTGGATCCTCTGAGTGCCTCTCCCTCCTCTTCCCTTTCGAGGCTTCCATCGTTGTTCCTCTTGCCTGCCCTGCTGCCAACAGCTTAATGGCTAAAACAAGCAATGTTTTTTTTCAGGATCTGCTTGTTCACAGGGAATAACATGTGTGTGAACACATACTTTTAAGTTCCCTTTCCATGGACAGGGAATGTTTCTTCTTTCTTCTTCACAGGACCCAGCTAAGGAAAGAAATCCAGAGGAGAGGGAAAACCATCACATTTATGAAGAGCAGTTAAATAGACCAGGGATTTTCAGCCTGCGAGATGGCTGAGGAGAGATACAAGAGAGGTTTATAAAATCATAAGTGGCCTGGAAAAATGAATAGGTTGTTACTCTCTTAGCTCAGTTACTACAAAAAGCAGATTCAGTTCTTCACACAATGAATATGTCCCTTTCCTCGGTAACCAGAGCTGGGGGAAGCATTTTAAAGAATGGTAACTTGGTGAATAGCATAAAGAAATTTAAGTTTCTGTATAGTTTAGATTAAGCACGGGGAAGGAAATTTGTATCTTGTTCTGGGTGACCTGTATTTATGATACTTACAGACACTTAATAATCTTGAGACTTCTTTCTCTCTGACATATTTGGTTAAGAATGCTCAACATTTTTTGAAGTTACTGTAAACCAAAAAGTAGTGCAAGATGCATACACATCATGATTCACAAGCTTTGCCTCTTCTGCAAAGTAGAGAAAAAAAAATAAAAGCTTTAATTTGCCAATGAAATCCACACTTGGATGCCTTTACCATTTCCTCAGTTAAGCCAAAACCAAATTGTTTGAGAGCTTTTAGGCTTTCATTTATTTCACTCTTCTTTCTAGTCTTTTCTGTTTCCTATGCTTGAATTAGAACTAGTAATGGAAGGAGTTTGGGAATAAAATCCTGCATAGTCTGTCCTCCTTAATAGATCACCTGGATATGATAATCAAAGAAATCTGTAGACTCAGATGAAACCAAGGGTGTCATCTCATGTTTTCTGGGAGCCAAGAAATGGATTCTGGAAACATTGTTTGAGGGGAAAAGCTCCCTACCCTTTTGTGGGAAGGTCTGCAGGAGGCTGTGCTGTTTGATTTTGCTCGACATCAAGGTCTTGGATCCAAGGCTCAAGGCAGTGAAAGAAGCTTCCCCATAGCGTTGCTGCAGGATGACTGTGCGTTGGCAATACCTGCACAGAACCATGCTGTCTATGTTCTTTAATGAGAAAAAACACGTGTCGTGAATGTGGCCAGTTTCTGCAGGTCCGTTTGACAATTTTAATCCTGAGAAAAAAACAGAGGTTCATGTTAGCTCCCCACGTGAAGTCCCCAGGCATCTGATCGGCTCTTTGCACCACTCAGGGTGAGACACGGGACAGCCACAGTGTCTGGGTAGGACCCGTGGAAGCCAGTTAACAGACAGTGATATCGTTAGGAAATGTATATGTTCGAAGCAAGAGTGGATTTTACTGATTGCTTGGGCGTTAAGGCTTTGGGATCAAAATTGTGACTCAAAAGAGACTCTGAAGGACCAAGGGGGAATCTTGGTAGGATTTTCACGCTTATCTCTCTGCCCTTCTGTGAAGAGGATAGTTGTTTAGACGGGGAGCTCCCTGGGCCAGGATCTCACCTTATTGTCCTTGTTTGTTCAGCACCTAGCACAAGAGTGCCCTTGCTGCTTGCTTAGGAATCTTTGGGATTCCTGTACTGTACTTCGGCAACGCTCAGAGGAGAAACTATTCCTGTAACAGAAATACGAGGAGGAACCTTCCCCAGCACCCCTTCCCCTATGAGAGATTCTTTGTGGGTTTTCTCATACCCTCAAGGCTTGTGAGCGTGACTTTATCCCATGTCAAGGGACACTTGAATTTCCCAGCGCTGAGGTTTTTCTCCATTTTTGTCTAGGTCAACTTCCCACATGCGTGAGTCTGAGTGGAGCCATTTCAAGGCTCAGTCTCCATAGGGTGCTAACCGTGCCAAAGCTCCAACCACATCTGAATTCTAGTAGAGGGCTCCGTGATGGCCTCTCTTTACCCAGGTTGCCTGCTTGTACTAAATACTGGGGCAGCTCTCTAAAATACTGAAGGAACAAAGCATGCAAGGCAGTAAAATGAGGCAATTAAACCTATAAAACTAGGGTTTACAAGGGAATTTATAGTGTCAGAGGCTTTTTATAGCTTTTTTAGATTAGTTTAAATAAAAAAGGAGGAGAGAGAAAGAGAGAGGGAGAAAAAGAGGACCTGAAACTTGAGGAGACTTAAAAGTTCGGAGAGAGGCTTTTAGGAAGCACAGAGGGGTAATAATTAGAGGCACATTTTCCATTTCACTGTCTTTGCAAATTGAAATTAAAGGAGAAAAAAAGCATACACAGAACAACAGACAGTTTGCCTTGCTCCCACTTCCTCCTAGTAGCGTTTGATTTTTCTGTTGCTATTCTTTTGTTTTCTGGCCAGGTGAAAGCATCTTGTCACCTGGGCAAAGTGAAAGAGGGATCTCAGGTAAGGTGAAATTTAAGTTTGGGGGGTTTTTCCCCTTCTGTTGTGCTTGCTTGCTGGCAAAGTTCACGGTGTGCCTTGCAAATCTGAGACCTCATCTTCAAGAGGTGAAATGGAGGTGGATTAAGGCAAATTTGGTCAAGTGAGACAATAGACTCCGTGTTTTAAAGACTCTGTCGTACTTCACAGTTCCTCGAGCTTCCTTTTGCATTGCACACACACAACGTACACACACTAGGCAAGTCAGTTTGAGATTGCCTTTGGTGTACCTAATTAGACCCATTCTTGGTTTTTATCTGCTTCTATGTGGAACTAAGGAAAAGGTGGTTCAGATCTCTCAAATCCTGCATCCTTCTTTGTGGAAGCATCTCCTTTGTTCAGGCCTGGTTTCTTCACCATCAGTAGAACACACAGTGCTTTTAAAGTGGTGTTTTTCCCTTGCTCCATTCATACAATCACAGAATTAGTTGAGGTTGGAAGGCACTGCTGGAGATCTTCTCATCCAATGTGCTGCTCAAAGCAGGGTCAGCTAGATCAGATTGTTCAGGACTTACTAGTAGAGACTGAGGTGAAGAAGACCTGGAGTAACAGGATTCTATTCCAATTCTCCAAAACCTCAGCAAGGGGCGTCCCCCCTTTCAATGCTGGGTCCAATTCCCATTTTATCTTTTCCTTAATTTCCTGGGGTACCCTTGTTTCAAAAATTCCTCAGCAATTTTAAACACACAGGCTCCTAATGTCTGAGTATACCCGCTCCCAAGACCACCAGGTGAACTCACCCTTGTTGCAGGCAATTAGGTGTTGGAGATGGGAATGCTCAGAGAATCGGAGCAGTGTCCTAGAGTTCCATCTGGGGAGCCAAATTCTGTTAAAGAAGAAATGAAATAGCAAGTAGAATTTTAACAGAAGCTTATGAAAAGTTTATGATGTAATTGATTATTATTTTCTATATAAACCGATAGTGAATTTGAGTCAGGTACCATTCACTGCGGTGGTGGTCCAACTCTGAGTTGTTTAATAACACCAGCAAACCTAGAGACCCGGACTCTGCCAATTTTCTTTAACAATGGTGTTTGTAGGATCTTGCCCACTGCGGTGCTGCTAGGGAGCTTTGGGTGCTACCTTTGTGAAATACTTTGCTTCATTCCTTCTCTTTACACTATTCTCTTTTCCAGATAGGATATGCTGTGTTTAGTATGGTAGAGTGTAGATCCTGGATGGTTGCTAGAATATGCAATTAGTAAATTGCTAATTAACCATAGCAATTCATCATCCTTCTGCTGTGTAGCTTTTTATATAAACCTACCTGTTCTCTAAGGCAATATAAATAAAGGGCCCATCCTTTGAAAAATGAACTTAAAGCAAAATAGAAAGCAGCAGCCTGCCCTTCAGGTCAGCTTGAACAGCTTATGTGGGGACGTTTTTGCTAATGGAGAGGGTGCCGTAAGAGAAGTGTTCCACCATCCTTGGGTTCTTCAGCGGAAGGGAAGGTTGCTCACAATAATCTTGGCTCATCTGAGTTGATGCATTCCTTTTGTAACAAATACAGGGTGAAAGGCAAGCATGAGAGACAAAAACTAGAATGTGTGACAGAGAGAGCCAAGGTGAAGGTGGATAAAGAGGAGTAAATTCAGATCTGATACAGGCACATGCAGCTCCAAAGAGTTACTCTGGACAACCTGCAAAAGGTATGAACATTTCTGAATTGTATCTCTACACAACTTCCCATCTGAAAGAAGGTGAAAAGAGGGGTGCAATGAAACAAAATTACCTGTTTCTGATCACGTTCACCTTGGGGTAATTATCTTCATTTGAGATGTCACCATTTTACAATGAGAATAGAATTAAGCCCAGCATTTTTGAAGCTGAGCTTTAGTTTCTAAAGTCTGCAAATGTGTGCTGTTGCAGTCACATGATAAATAATTCTGAAATTGATATAGAAAGCTATTAAAAATGTGGTTTTGTCTCTGTCTAGTATGGTACATTAAGATACATGTGTCATTGTACACTCTCCCCCTCTCTCTGTATACATATGTATGTATGGGCAGAAATTTTAAAACTACTCAACATTGGTCAAACTGTCCCCAATGGAAAATATAACATTGACCTCAAATAGCATCCCATTTTAGGTCAATGATGAGTGATTTTTAAAATGCTACCCTTAAGTATGTATTTAAAGAGGAATCACTAGAGCAAGAGTGAGTCTAACTTCCCTGATCCTGAAGTTCTGTTTGGGAAACGGTGATGAGAGGAAGAAGATGGCTAGGCAGAGCTCACCATTTCATTCGTCCCAGCCCAGCACTGCTTTGGCATTTCTATTGTGATTTCCCACCAGGGAATTTTTTTTTCTTTTTTTTTTTTTTCTTTTTTTTTCCAATCTGAAGAGCTGTTCAAGAAAGAAAGTGAGCCCACAATGACTGGTTTATTTCTTCCGTGTTACCGAATGCACCAATAAACAAAAAGCTGGCTTCATCAAGCTCTCCAAAGAAGAGAAAAAAAAGCTTTACATTTGCTAGTTGCTAAATACAACTTTTGATAAGCACTGAAGTCAAACAAACAACTTTTACGAGTGAGAAGATGCATCTGCTATCACTAATCTTATAGATCGTTCTGTTCTCTGATACTTCAGTATTTTAAATAACATCTAATGGGCCAGAACGTACAAAGCAATCAATGGTTTTCAAACTCCGCAGTCATCAGCTGCAGGTATATGCTCTCCCAGCACAGTAGGCTTGGAGCCAGAGCCTCGGCTCATTTAAATCAATGTCAGCAGTTTACAACTTGCTCAGAACCTGGCCCCGTACCCTTCTAAGAGAAGATTCTTGGCCAGCAAATAGCCTTGATCTGTTCTAAAAAAAGATCCTTCATTGATAACCGTCGGGACGCAGAGCCATGAGACAAACAGCATTATGCTACTTCAATGCTTGGACGCCAGATTGCTCGAACTCTTTAAAACCTGAGCCCGCTCTCTCTGGGGTTCACCAGACCTTCGGAGAGAGGCGACCCCACTCTGTCTGATAGAACAAAAAGGAACTAGTGAGGAAAACGAAGCCTGTACTTCATGCGCGTTTATTCTTCTCTTTATAGTTTGCAACACCAGTGCTCCCAGCAACCTTTGTTGGGAATCCAGACTCTCCTGGCAGGCTGCAAGGTTCAGAGCCCTGCTGGCGTGCTGACCCGTGCAGCCCCGCGGGCAGCATTGATCCTGAGTAGCACTCCCAAAAGAATACATGTACCTGGCTGTGCAGAGTGCCTGGCAGTCTGTCTGTCCCATGTGCTGGGACAGTCGTTACCAGTCTTGGCTGCAGACTCGTGGTGGCCCGGAGGGTACGTGGTTGGCCTGAGAGCCTGACGGTCTGTCTCTGCCTCTCTCTCTTTCATTTTGTTGGCTCCATATATTATATTAAATATCTTTAAAGAGCACAGTTTGAATGATGGAGCTTATAATTCCATCTCGGGAGTTCTGATGACTCGAGCTTGGTTCTTGTGGTTTATGATGTCACCAGGACCCATCGATGGAGTCGTAGCCCCATAATTCACCATTGCCCTGTTATTTATTCTGTGCAATAAATGGCTGCAGTGTAATCACCAGAGTAAATTGCTGAAGCATCTTTGTGGAAACTATAATGTTACTGTAGCAGTATCTATGGCAACAGTGATTCAGTAGCGGTGGCTAATGCAGAGGGAACCAGTAACGCTGAGCTCTGCGCACCCAGTGAGAATGGGGTACGTACCAGCCTCAGAAAGATGAGAACCTGAGGGCCAAGTCCAGACATGCTGTAAGTGGAGAAAAATCCGTTAATTGCTATACAGGTACATGCACTGGGTATCATATGTAGTCTCTGTGAAATTAGGATGTGGATCCAGACTTGACCAACCTTTACAGACTTGTGGCATTGATTTTATGTAAAGAGATTTTTAGGAAAAACTCCTGACTCCTCTGGAGATGTAAAGCAAAACCATCTTTTCTCCATAGTATTTTTTTGTGTGTGTTTTCCAGTTCAGGTAGAAAAAAGAACTGAGAACACTTGAAACAAATGGTTCTGAACTTCATACAATTAGAGTGTGTGTTTGGTTTTAGTATGGGCAAGAGAAACAGGAGATCTCTTATTTTATCTGAACTGTCTCAGTTCTTCTTGCCTGTTGTGTCCTTGTATCTCTCTCCTTAAAAGGCCTTGTAGGATCTTGTATTTTAGTGTTGATGGAGCATAATGTTCCTTGAACTAAAAATGAAACACTTCTTTTTGGCAAAATACATTTGCCAACCTATTTAATGTAATCCGCAGATGCCTGGTGGTTGTGGATACGCAGCTGGCATTTGAATAAGCACAGGGCT
Organism: Nyctibius grandis; assembly: GCF_013368605.1. Classification (NCBI taxonomy): domain Eukaryota; kingdom Metazoa; phylum Chordata; class Aves; order Nyctibiiformes; family Nyctibiidae; genus Nyctibius; species Nyctibius grandis. The sequence goes on from NC_090671.1 coordinate 3,163,122, forward strand.
GTGACGTAGTTATCATACTGGAACATTATTGTAGCATTATTGATATTTATTGTTTCTTACTAAAGTGGTATTTATGAGAAGGTTTTGCTTTCTAAACCTTAAGTTTCCATTCAAGCTCCAGATTTTCTGGGCTCTTTTATTTTTGTTTTTGTTTTCTTTTTTTTTTTCCCCCCCCAAAAATAAAATCTTCTCAGCGATAACTAAAATCTCTGATGTTTTCTGATTTAAAGAAAAAAGTAAGACACTTTTCAAATGTCTCCCTCTCTCCCCTCGCTTCTCCTTTACTCCTCCCCACTTTCTATATTCATTAATTTTCTCTTTGGGAAAGAAGTTAGGACAAAAAGCGTTCTCTGTTCATCCTCTTTCAATACCCTGTGAATGCTTGAAATGCTCAGCTCTTTTTTTCTCATTTCCTCTGCTGAGCAGCCCGAGAGAACTATTGCGGCACATGGTGTCAGTGCCCTGACAGTCTGCTGCTTATGGTAAATGTCATTTTACAATGTAACCTTTTTTTGTTGAACTAGAGGTTTATGAGTTTCTACAAGGATCCATTGTTTTAAGCCACGCAACCAACATGTGTTTCTTGAGATAGCACTTACCTTTTAAGCAAGTAGCAGTTGAGTTTTGGTCATCAGCCTTGGCCGTCTCTGGATTCATACGGTTATTCTGTTCTGGTAACCTGATACAGCACCACGAGGTAAGAACAGAAAGAAAAGCCTTTTAATTTATGGTGGGTCTCAGTTCTAATCATGTAGTTGCTTAGACTTTTGCTTTATCGTGAATCATTTTTAATGACAGTTGAAGAGAAAAGAGTTGAAAGGCAAAGCTTACCTTTCTCATCACTGACAGCTTTTCATAACTTAAATCAGACTTTTTTATGGCGTAGCCTTGCACTATGGGTATTACGCAAATGAAGGGCTAAACTGACGGGCTGTCCAGCAGGAGAACAGAGAGCCTTTTCCTTCCTAGCACAAGATGTATCTTTACAACAGCAATTTCAGACCTGTCTTTAAACAGAGAGCAGTTTTTCAGTTTGTGGATTCCTAAACATTGTCCATGGAGTCCCTCATTGGAAACTTGTGTTTCCTCATAGGAAATTTGACTTTCTTGGTTACCTTTCAGAAGGCCTTTAGAAGTTCTTCAGGAACATCCTTGGTCTGTATGGGCCAAAGGGTGAAAAACTTAAAAATTGATGGCAAAAGCCCTCATGGATTTTAATGTAACCAGAATGTCATTCCTTCCCTCCAGTGTGCCTGGTGACATCTGCATGTAAAGAGCTCAGTCAGCGGGTTTGTGGGTCTCTGCTTAGTCATTCTCTTTGGAGTACATGATGTTGGTGGCAGTCAGCAAAGAAAATTATCTGAGAAAATTGCTGGTTTGGCATCAGCTTGCCAAGAGACCTGGTTTAAGGGGTCATCCTTCTTCATTAGAGCCCATGGCTGTGCATTCAGTAATCAAAAAGTAAAAGTTTAATGCTGATCCACTGAGTGCGGGGAGGAGAAGACACTGTCAGGGATGCTGATGTGGTGTCCGATGGAGTTAACAGAGAAGATGCTCTCATTGCAACCAGAACGTAATTGGATACTGGCAGTATCCTGCAATGCATCTACGTGGCAAGTTCCCATCAGCACTAATGCGGCTTTCAAAAAGCTAATCTCTTTTCCTGGCATGGCCACTCTTCCCCTTGGTGCTGTCGTTAATTCCCCCACCTTTTGTGTGCTTGGCCTATCAAGTCTTTGAGTTTCCATTTTCTTAGTGTGTTCGTACTGGCTATGGCAAGACCCTACACCAGGTTGAAGGTTTTCAGTGCTACTGTGAAACAGAAACAATACATTTCTTGGACCCTAAGGGAGCAATGAGATGCCCTGCATAATATGCCTCCCACATCACCACGGACTTCATTTGGCTTCTGTCATTCTTGTGTTTCCTCCATGACCTCCAACTTTACCCTGTTTGAAGACATTTGAAGACATTTCCAACTTAGGTTGGCTACATACTGTGTTCTTTCTGACACATTTTGACAAATTCAGTTTGATTTTACCCTGGAGGTCTTTCTAGACTTAATTTTATTATTGTGGAAGGTCATCAAAAGGGTAGCGCTATTTATAGACCAAATCGTGTCACATTTACTCATGGGGCTACTACTCTTCTTCTTGAAGATGTCCATTCATTTAAATGGAACTATACATGGAGTAAATGGCATCCATTGTAAGCGAAGGCACTGGAGCGTGCCTTACTCATCTCAGTGGCCTACTCAGAGAGTAAAAGTCAAGTCCTTGTCCTTAACATTGATTTTCCAGCCCCTGTTGTTGCAAGGTGGCTTTCTGGCCCCCTCTAGTGACTGGCCATGTAGAGTTTTGTGAGTGAGATAACAACCTTTTTGCAATCAGAAACAGCCATTTTCACTCCAACAGTGAATGGCTTAAAATTTAGACAGTGAATGGCTTAAAATTTAGAAGTGACATTTAAAATCCTGACGTACTGAATTTGTTCCCTTTTGCTCACAACCCTCTCAGGAGCATCATGTTTCTGACTTGGTGGGACTTCTTATGGAGCTGGAAACTGTTCGCAGTGGTTAGGGGTGAAACAATCCGTACGGATATTAATGCGGTGGCATGGTCCCAGTTAAGGTCCCATTAGCCCAAAGGTTCATGTTCATTAAGGGAAGACGGATGTTTTTGGTATTACAGCTACATTACCAAAGAAACAGCCATGAGTTGAAGGTGGTATCAGAAAGGATTGACGAGGCCTTGACTTTTACTCTCTGAGTAAAAAGTGTGAATCAAGATGTATAACCTTCTATTGAATTACAATGAAATCTGGAGTGAGAATTTGAGTTGATGTTGAAAGGGCATTTTCAAAAGCCTTTCATTTTCTCATTCTTTTCGTACTACTGGACCTGCAAAAGGGAATCTCATTTAAAATATGAATTGGAAATGTTATACTTCTTATGGCTCTGTATTCTTGAGAAGCAGATACTTATCACATGCCTGTTTCCTTGAGGGAGAGTGCAAGGAACTTTTGGAACAGGTTTTCTACTTTTTGGCTAATGAGGAGCCGGACAATTATTTATTCCAAGAAGCTGGAGCAAGGTTCACAGCCTGGGGGTAGACCTAAAAGCGTCATAACACTTTAGGCTTTAGATGCTCTGAGATCCTTTAGAAACAACTGCCTTGATCTTTTAGTGCCCTGGTAAATCATTTATTCTGATCACCTGCTTACAAATTCCCCCTCACCCATCCTATCAGATGAAATGAGCTCGGTATGCAGCTCCCTGGCTTGCGTACGTAGGTCTCTGACCGTAACCCAGCAGATGAACTGCAACAACGCAGAACTTCAGCAGGGCTCCCTGAGCAGCCTGGTAAACCTCCTCGGTCAGGAGCGGCCTCAGTCAAGTCAGAGCTGAAATTCAAATTTCTCTGACAAACAGGGTGTCTGGAGCTGGAGGGTTTGGATGGGATTTTTCCCCTCTCACGTTACTGCGCGTTGCAGACTGCAGTCACGACACGTGCTGTTGAATGCACTGCAGTCCCCTCTGCTCCTCCCTCCTCCCACAGCGCGCCTCTCTGCTCTTTGGCAATCTGTTTCAATTCTCCTTCACCTCACCATGACCAGGGTCCCCCAGGTTACCCAGTGATTCACCTCTGTGGAATTTGGGAGTGCTGCTTCTCTACTCCTACCCAGGTTGGCAAGAGGGTTATTAAAGCATTGGAGACTAACCAGAACCTCCTTTGGTGAATATTTAGGCTAAGAGCACTTGATGCCAAACATGTTCTTTTACAAGTGTATTCTGACACCAGACTTCAATACTGCAGCTCACATTTCTCTGTATGCATGGTTTTGAACGCCTTTTCCAACTATGATCATATCAGAGGATCCCTGACGCTTTGGGAATGTACATGGGGATTGACTTCAAGTGGAAGCGTGTTTGGATTGTCCTATTTCTGGTTCTGAAGCCCTCTCAAGGAAGCTCGCTCTCTCTTCTCACCCCATCGCTTCCGATGGGACCGAGTCATTGCATTCGGTGTGCACACAGTGACACCTCAGAGAGACTTGGACTGTTCTCTTGTCTCACTTCCACTCTCTTCCAGGCTGGATGCACACCCTCGAGGTATGTGGTTTGTCTCAAGATATAAGACTTCCCCCCTCAAAAACTACATTACTTCAACAAGCCACAAAGGGCTGGCGAGAGGGAGAAGGATGCTCTGTTAGTGCGGCTTTCCTCAGAGATCTTTTCTGTGAACTCCACGCAGCTGGAAACATACTCTCCCTCTCCTGAGCTCACGTGTGCGCGCATGCACACACTCCCTCATGCAGCAGTTCCCTGATGTGTAAGTACACGGACACAGGTACTGACACTTGCTTACATGTGCACAAATGCTTTTCCTTTGTTGTACTCATGCACACATGTAGAGGCAGAAATTCTCTTATTTGAGCACATGCAAACTCCAGCCTGCTCACATTAGTGCTCCAGTACACATCCACCCTCCTCTCGCAAACGTGCACGCTTGGGTACAGGCACATTTATGCACCCTGCACAGGTGTTGCAGAATTTGGAGGGAGAGATGAGTAAGTAGGGCCTGAGGGGACCTCTTGAGGTTTAGTCCAACCAGCTGGTCCAAGCAGGCTCAACATTGAATTCAGTCAGGTATTTGAAACCTCCTGAGTCAGCGCTGTGATAGCCCATTTTTTTTTCCCTTATATCCAGGCAGAACCTTCACTCCTTCAATTTTTGACCTTTCTTCTGACCTTTAATTTATGTCTTCTGCTCCCCTGCCACACACCTGAGCAAAAAGCCTAAGTCTATCTTCCTGTACTTACAATGTTATCAAGAAGGCTGCTATTAGGTGCCCCCTAAACCTTCTACAGCGTGGACAAACTTCACTCCCCTCAGCTTATCTTCATAGGTCCTGTGCTTCAGCCCCCCGAGCATCTTGGTGGCTCTCTGCTGGATTTGTTGAAGTTTATCAGCATCTTTCTTGTACTTGTGGGCCCACAACTGGGTATAGACCAGATGGGGTCTAACAGCTTAGAGAGGAATGATCATTTCCCTTGATCTGCTGGCTGTGCTTCCATTGGTACAGCACAGTATGCTGTTAGCTTTCATTGCTGCCAGGTTCCTGTCAGCTGTGTGTCTCTGTGTTCTTGACTGGAATTGGACTGATAGCGAAACAGTAAATAAGAAAAACAAACACTGAGCTTTGCTTCTTACCAGTCTGGGCTAAAATTGAGTGGATATGACATCTCCAGCAGTTCCATGACCCTCTTTAGGAGATTGCAATGGTTGATCCAGCTTTGGGAGAACAAGGTGGATAAGGTGACCTACCAGATCTCTTGCATATTTTATAATTCTTGATTATGACTATCTTTGCTCTTCTTTTTGGCCTTGAAGATCCACTGAACATTTTACCTTCCCTCTATTCGGAGGGATTCAGCCACTTGAAACTTCCTCCTTCTCCAGTGGCCAGTATCCGTACTGGTCACACCCATAACTGCCCTGTCCAAGTCCCATCTTTCAGAAGGTATATGAGATAGACATCCACAGTCACTGACTCTCACGATCCGCCCAAGGACTATCAGTGCTCTTGGTGCTTTTGTTAGTGCCAGTGCTCCTGCAGTAACATGGTCCTCAGTGCAGGTAACAGCTGTGCGCTCAGAGGTTGTTCTGTGTGATTCAGCCACTTCATCTACAAATCACAGGTTTAAAACCTTGCGGTGTTTAATGTGTGGAAGAACTTCAGACTCTGTAGAGACTCCTACCTACATACCTACCTACCTAGCTTGTGAGGCGTGCACTGAAGGGTATTTTTTTTCCAGCTTATTGTCTGACCCTAGTTGGGAGAATCCCTGTTTATACACTTTTCAACTTCAACCAGAGAGGAATCCTGAGCAGAGCCACTCAGGTGAATGGGAAAATGGAAGAAACAATTGCAAGGTTTCATTTTAAGAAAAAATCCAAAGGAAACTTGGACTTTTTCCAGCCTTTTCCCTTTTTTTTTCCAGTCAAAAGCACTTGCAAAATTCTGTGAATACTGTGGGATAACCCAAATCTGGATAATACAACATTCTGGTGACTAAAATATTAGGCTAAAAAAGTCACCCAGCATCAGATTCTGTTCTGTTTCTGATGGTGATTTCACCTAACACTAGTTGTGGTAAAATCAGAACACCTGCGAGATGGGCATTAAGTGATGTGACTTTGTCATTGTCACAGTGGGTTCGGTTGCAAACCAGGAGAGAATCTGGAGCAGAGTGTCGCTTTTGCTGTGGTGTTCCTTAAAGGGATTCTTTCTCATTTAGTTCTTACTTTTTAGATGGTAATCCTGATAGTGGCTGAAGTCCTGGCCACTCCTCTTAGTCAACTATTTGTTATTTTTTTCTTCTTGCCCATAAGTCAGCCTGTTTCGGAGATGGCTTCTCCAGGAACTCTCCACTGCTGCTGAAGGAGCCAAAGGTTTAAGACTCTCATCTGTCCCAAAAACCGTGAAGCACAGGAAGGCGATTGCCATGTGTGAGGTAAGCTCTGCAGCCTGAAATGGCTTTGATTTTTTTACTCAGCACAGTGCAGGGGCCATCAGTGTGTAGGAGTACATGGGATACTGGTGGTTAACCAGAGGTTTGTGGAACGGTGACCTGTGAAAGCTTTCAGACATGAATGTGTGTGGATGTGTATTTATATACATTTTTTTTTTAGCTACCTGTGGCTCAGTGTAAGAGGGGCTGGACTCTGGTACTAATGATAGATTTGCTCAAGAGCAGAATTTGATGGAATGGCTTAAGATAGATAATACCTTAACTCAAAATAGCAGCTGACCTCTATTATACATTTCCACATATGTTCACTTTTAAGACTTTAGTAACAATTATTTATGAGCTATCTTCAAAAATACACACATGTGAACGTCCATTTCTGTATGTGTTGCTGTGTGCACTCTCAGTGGTCTTGTGTATGAGGACATCATGTACATTTGAAGAGGGATTTCTTATTTGCTGTGTACATCCTTGCACGCAGCCAGTCCCGTGGAGATGCTCACGGGCAGGGTTGCAGGCTGTGTTCGTGTGTGTCAGGATACGCCTCTGTCATTGCACAGTGTGCCCAGACTTTCACAAGTGTGTGTTTTGGGACAGAATGAGCACTGGCTAATTTGGGAAGTGACACGTGCTTTACATTCAGGGGCCAAATCCTGATTTTCCTGGTGAAGCCAAAAGCGTAAGCAACACAATTCCTGCTGAGCATGTTGCCTCTGACTGACAGCTTGGGTACAGGGGGCATGACTGTGCTTGGCCCAGCTCTCTGTTGCTCTGAAAAGAGCAGTCGATGCCCTTGACTAGCAAGTGATGCCAAGTGCAGCACGTGTGATAGTGGCCAGAAGCCTGGTCGCTCATCTTGGCCAACCCTCCATGAGTTTGTTTCTGGCTATTATCAATCAGACTGCTTTAGAGACAAGCTGCTTTATGAAATTTATATTGCTGCTCTATAGAGACCTAAAGGTTTAAGTCCCTCATTTGACTCAGATGAAGTCTAGAGCACAGAGTAAACTGTAACCCTGAGGATGTTTGCAGGTTCACGTGTTGTGGTGTTCCTGCATGTGGATCTCCGTGTACAGTGAGGGTGGGTTTATGCTTACCCTGCGTGTTGGCGTGGGTGTATAGCTGGGAGGGCTGAGCCTGAGTGCGTTTCTGTCGGTGCATCTGTCTGTGAATGCACGTGTGTTTCTTCCCAAGGTGTCAGGGGAGGAGGGAAGGTGCATGCGGCACTGCGGAGGTGTGCGTTATTCCCACGTCCTTGCTAGCAGCAAACAATGTCATGGCCCTACCTGGACTGCAACATGACGTACACCTTAAAAACAACAGCAACAACAAGCTACAGAGCCACAGGAGAAGGCAGAGCTGCTCTTTTTGATCATCAGCGAGGAAATCCTGCCAGCCCCAGCAGAGCATGGGATCCAAACTGGCTTTTGGATTGGGACTCGCAGAGTGAAAGAGAAGCAGTAATTTGTTTGCCATTGCCCTCAAGCCAGGAAATCCAAACCCCAAGCATTTCCCAGGCCACAGCACATTTAAGTCGAAAGAGAGCGTCAGCGAATCGCTCACACGTACGGACAGAAGCACACGCCCCACGCGCACACACGCGCACGGGGAGAACGTGAGGGAGGCAGAATTGTTCCAGCACCACTGCGGTTAAGATGCTGAGACAATCTCGAGTTTTCAGGCCATAGCTGTCAGGATGCTTTGGTATATTCGTCACCCCCCACTCCATGGTGATAAAAATTTACACAGCCAACGAAACGAAGATTAATTTCATGTGAAAAGCTGACAGAATGGCCCATGTCATTGCTTTATTTGTGCCAGCACTCAGTAACTCGGTGCAAGTTCCATTGAGGTGGCAGACACCCCGTCCCCTTGAGCCATCTCTTCTCCTCTCTAATGATGCCACCGTTTTGACAAAACCAAGCAACGCAGCCGGTATGTGCGAATTTGGAATTAATTTTCTTCAGAAAGGTCAAGTGTGTTAATGAGCTTTTGCCTGCCTGTGTTTTCTTTCTTGTGTTTTTCCCCTATCAATGGGGGAAGAGGGGGAAAAAAAGAAGGGAGAGAAATAATTACAGAAATAAAAATGAAGGAAGGAGGAAAAGAAAAAAACTGTAAGCATTTGGAAGAGGCAGGATTCAGCATAGTTTTTCATGGGTTCTCCTTTTCCAGGACTGAGGCAGACTAATTGTATCAGTGCAATTCTGTGCAATTTGCTTGAAGCTGCTGAGTGAGGCCAGGGATGTCGTGGATAGCAGAGTTGGTGTAACCTGGCACAGAGGAGGTGGATTGCACCTCCCCTGCGCTCGGGAGTTGACAGCAGCCCCGCGTGTTGGCAGCTGCCTTCGTTTTCCATCAGAGAATGGCTGAGCTCTGCTTAACACGAGTCGGTGTGTGCCGGGGAAGCAGAGAGCAAACGAAGGTGAAGGAGAAAAAGGGTTCATGGGCTGAAGCTGTTGTGCCCATTAGTTAGAGGAGGCTGGGAAGAAAGCTCAGCTGCCCTGGGAGAAATGCGAGGGCCCGCTAATTCATCCAGCTTAGAAATACGACAAGTAGGCAGTTTAAAGAGAAATTGTCCCCATCTCATGCGACTGGTGTGAGCTGTTTGAAGTAACTGTGATGGCAACCACCTCTCATCCCTGTGTTCCCCAATCCCTGCCTTTATTCCTGCAAGTCAGAATTTGCCACTTTCTGGCATCCTCATGGCAGGAGTTGCCTTGATTTCTCGAGGGGTTGGCTGGTGATCAACGTGAGGAAACGTGGCAGAGACAGAAGATGGTGTGTCAGAGTGTGAGGAAGTGAAGCTGCACTCCTGGCTCTGTCACTCACGAGTCGCACTCGCCTGGATGGGACATGTAGGATAGGACTCATCTCACCTAAGTTTAGTCTTCTTAAGCAAAGTGTCCAGACTAAACTATTTGCCTAGGTTTCCTTTCGTGTTAACAGAGAACTGTCAGGAGGAACACGTATCCCACCTAATTTAAGATGAGAGAAATTCCATTCTGGCAAGGAATTCCTTTCTCCATTGAATATAAAGTGAACTTAAACAATTAGCTTGGACTGAATCCCTACCTTTTAGAGGCTTAAAATTACGGGGCGTGATTTCCCCCTCATTTTCTTCTCCCTGCTCCCATTCTGGCTCTTATTCCCATGTGCAGTCTGATCCAACAGGCAGAGGAAATTCAGCAGGTCTCACAGAGGCTATATTGGCAGGATAAAATCAATGTCTTTCACTCTAGCTTTGCCCAGGCTGGCTCCATGCTTATCCACTGTTGTGGCAATACAGCCTTTGGCTGTGATCTGGTCGTTTCTCCCTAGCTTTGCTGGAATAGGCCCAGCACAAGGATTCTTGGGCATCACCCAAAAAGCCTTTGTTGACTTTGGAGGGTACATGTTTTGCCATCCTGGCTACAGTGCAAGGAGAAAAGATGTGGAATGTAACAGTGCCAGTGTCACATGTGGCATCTTTAAGAGCGTCCTTAATTAGAATTTTTGTTTGTTTGTTTTACACCTTACACAGCTGGTTCTGTTGTATGGGTCCTTCTGCATGTGTGATCCTTGCACGCTCGCCCCGTGAGTCATTCTGCAGCAAGGCTGTGTGGGGCATGGATTTCAAAAGCACTCAAGTGACCAAACTTAATGATTTTCAGCTGACTCCTAGTATTGTCCTAAACGTGGAATTCCTACCCATAAACCACTGTACTGCCCACGCTCTCCCTGCTCGTTCCCAGGCTCTGTAGTGTGCATGGAGGAGGCACGTTCTTCTCTGCTGACCCTGCTACAAGGTAGAGTGCTCTGGCAGGCAGGTGGGGTGGGTAGTTGGGGGCAGTAAGATTCACCAGAGGAGCTTGGGGGCTGTCCCTCTCGCATGTGCTTGCACACATTGTCTCAGAACATTCATGAACATCAGCAGCACTTGTATGTATTTTTCCATTGTAGAAGTTGTGTTGTTAAATGACCACTTTAATCCTCATTAGAGCTGGCTGCATTTCTGTGATGGAAGGAAATGATTTGCTAAACTCTGCTAAACTCTTTGTATAAATACAATTGCACAGGCCAAAGGGGGTACAGGAGATATTTCAAATATTTTGGTGACATATTATATTTTGAGAGATCGATTCTAGCAACAAAAAGAATATGTGAAGTGTGTGCAAAGAGATTGCCTCATTCATGGACGTGGTGAAGTAGGGCATCCCTGTTCTCTCTGTCCTGTTGTTGCCTGGGATGTCAGAAGAGGACAACATTTATAAGAACTTGAGTTCTATGGGGAACTTCTCACCCAGTAGCTCCCTGGGGCTTTAGCTAAACTGTGGGATATTCAGTGTTTCCCAACTCTTGTGTTGAGGACAGTCTCCTCTCTTCCCAGATGTGAGATGAGGCCATGCACCATTTCTGTTTTCTCCCCTCCCACGCTCTGGTTTCCGTAGGAAGGAATCCTGGGCATGTGAGTCAGGGAGCTGTAGTGCACTCTGGTCGTATCACCGGACTGAATGATTCAGGGCTGAGACTGCACAACGCACCTACCCCAGATAGCCCTTGGGACACTCAAAGCCACATTTTCTCAACATGCCAAGTTCTTGAGAAAAGCCAACCACTTGTTTTGGTGCACAAATAGAAACTTAACCCTTAAGAACAGAAATCGAATCCCTGAGGTGCATCAGGGAAGTGAGTCTGCTGTCCCCCTCCTCTGTTCCCCCCATGTTTATAGATATCATTATCAAATGACCGGAGCACGATGTCCCTTCCATCCCTGTGTTGCAGTGATTGTTTGCACCATTTTCTCTCAGCTTCTGTTTCTTTCTCTCCTTCTGTTTTTTTCCCCTCTGTGAGAGCACTGGCGCCTACGATGGAAGGTCACCAGAGAGGTTAGTCAACTGGCTCCAAGTACTAAGACTTCCTGCTCTGCTGCAAAGAGCTGCCAAGTCCCCCCTCCCCGCTGCTTACCACAAACCCCAGTGTCTGTTTGCCTCCCTCTCTCCCCTTCTCATGCCTCCTCCCTACCAAGAAATCCAGACATCTCTCTAGCAGACAGAGTAGGAGGCACCCGAGCTACCTTCAGATGGATTTCTTTGAGTACCAAAAGCAGTGTGGCCACAGGGTGATGTTGTCCATGTTGCTTATCGATGTGCTTATCAATGTTGCCAGGTGAGCTGTCCCCATCTGTAGTTGAGAAGTCTCTCCAGAGTCTGTGGCAGGTTCCCATGGGGATCTCACCCAGTAGGTGGGCTGACAAAAGGCTTTTATTTTCACTGGAAAATTTCATCAAGTTTTTCTGCCAGCAGGCTGAAGGGATCCATGGATAACTGGGAAGAGGTTCATGAAAAGTAGTTAAGGAAAACATGATTTTTGTCAGTAGATGTGAACTGGCTGCACAAGGACCTGTAGCTTCTTCAGAAAAATGGTAAGGGGTTACAGATCGATACGAGTCAAAAATCTCTGCCCTAAGTGTGAACCTGAGGAAAGACAAGAAATGCCCTGTCCCAAATGAAGTGAACTGGCAGCCCCAAGGCTCTCATTGTCCCCAATCAGAATGTGGCAGTGGGTGAATGTCTACAGAGCAATGGGAGAGAACTGCCTTTGAGGGTGGGATTTGCACCTGGGGGTGTGGGGAGGGAGCAGGATGCAAGAAGAGGTTTGTTTACAGGAATGGAGCATAAACCAGAAAAGAGAAGGAAATAGAACAGGATCCTGTGAGGAAGAAAAGAGAGAAATATGGTAGGAACAGGGGTAAGATGGGATGACTGGTAGCTATTTTTGTAAAAGCCAAGGGTGGGGGGATACTGCTCCAAAAAGCACCACAGAGATCAACCACAGTCAAGTGAAAACATAATTTTCTTTAAGAATAATATAAAAGCCCTACATACTGGTCGTTCAGCAGGATGAGGAAAAACTGCCTGCTCCACCCTAATATGTGCTGAGGTAAAGCTAAAACCACAACTCCTCGGGCAGGAGGCTGCCAGCGTTGCACACACAGTTTTGGGCTCCTCCGTTCTTGGGAGCATGTGGGGTACCCGAGCGTGCGAGGTTCCTCCTCTCAAACTAGAGCAGAAGCTGCTGCTTTGAAAGAAGTGATTTCAGTCCCTTCAGCCATGGCTGAGTCCCTTCAGCTCCTTCTCTTTGCCCATAACTCCCTTTCTTAAAGATCACATAGGAAACTTCCTACTCTTGTGCAGGGCTGCTGGGGACGCCAGCCGCAAGGTCTTTGTCTTCCCAGGAACTCTGAGGCTGCAGTAAACATACCTTGAGGACTTCTTTGTGAGTATCCCATCTGAATTTGGCCCACTCTCTGCTAGTTTATGCTAAACTGAGGCCACAGAGACCTCATTTAATTCCACCGTTTGTGTAGGTGTAAAGGTATTTGAGTTCTCCATAAACATGGGTGTTTATTAATTTAGATTTCATTTTAATTTTCTTTAAGATTAATTCATTACCAGTGAGAAAGCCAAAGCCTCACTATTAAAAATCCAAGTCCGTTTTTTGTTTTGGTTTGATTTTTTTTTTTTTACTAAATGAAACAAGTCTTCAATTAACTAATTTATAATTACAGTCTTGATGGTCCTTCAGGGTGCCACCACCAGCACGTGAGCAGATCTGTGTTCTGGGGACTCACAGCCAGGTATCAACAAGGAAAAAAGTGCGAAAAGCATGGTAATAGGAGGACAGGGGGACTTGGGGGCAGCTATTGCCTTGTTTGATGACACCCTGTGTTAGGTGCTGCTTTGGTTGGTCGGCTATCACTTTCCAGGGACGCATTGCTGTGGTTAAGGGGTAAAGGCAGACAAATGAGAGGGACAGAGGTTACATACGTGAGCTACAAGGATGTCCCCAATTTTATGCTGGGTAGAAAATCAGATGGAGTGTTATTTGCTCCTGCCCTGAGGCTAAGAGCAGGGGATTTATCCAGCTACAGTCTAATGCTCCTTTGGCTGCAGCAAAGACTGCAGCACTTCCCGACTATCGGCTGGTGCTTTCACTCACACACATCTGTGATTGATGGGCAGAGAGTATAAACACCTCATTAGTGCTATAATTCACTGGTTAGGGCTCAGACTGTGCTGTGGGAGGGAAGGAAAAAAAAAAAAAGAGTTGAGAAAGTTTAATAAAGAAAAAAAAATGGAAGAAGGAGAAGAACGGATGTAAAGGCCACACAAATCATTCCAGGGAGTTATCTGACCTGCTTTGAAAACTTTAATTGCTGATAATGGACAACCTGTTGGGTGGTATTTTATTAACACTAATAGATTTTTACGGGATATTTCTCACATTGCTCTCCCAGAGCCTGAGGAATACATTAAATATTAAAAGTTAATGCTCTTGGTTGCTGTTTCAAGGACGCCCCGCTGATAACGAGCTTTCCCGCAAGTTAGAAACTAGGAGAAAACATGAGCTGCTTTTGCCACTTACGGCCTCTGCAATAATAATGAGGAAAATACTTGAATCTTGTGTGCACCTTACAGCTGAGGTTCTTGAAGTCCAGCCTAAATGCTATATCATGGCAGTTCTCGGCCCAGAGATGGTAGGTATATCTGATCTTCAGTCACGGATGTGCAAGAGCTGCGTTCCCAAGTCCCACGCTGAAAGCAAATGCTTCTAACCCCCGTACGCTACTTTACATTTCAGTTAGTCAAAGCAGAGGCCTGAACCGACAACCCGTACCTGTTTCTCAAGAGAGCTTACATCTGAAATGGATGTGCCGTGATATTTTTCTTTAATACGCCTAATGGTTTTATAGAAGTGTTGCTTCCACACTAGTTTATTACAGAAATGACCCAGCTACCTGGAACAGAGACAGAAGCGCTCCAGGAAACAGCTGCAGAAGCCTCCGAGAATGTGGGCAGCAAGGGGTTTTCTGGAGGAGGCTCTTGGCGTCCCGAAGTCCTACACACAGCAGAGAACCCTCAAAGTATGGGAAAAAAGGTCAGTTCTGTACTGTAAAGAGATGGATTCAAGCAGCCAAAGAAAGAAAAGTAATTAGTGCCAACACAGGGAAGTTTGCTGGAGGGAAAGTATATTTGAAACAGTATAAGCATCAACCAGCTTCTGTGGTGAGTCAGAGTGAGGTCTTGCATTAGAATTGAAAAGACATAGTATGCATTTCTGTTCACGGGTGACACCTGGACTTCCTCTTTAGTGCCGCCTTATGACGCAGCAGCCCCGTCAGCAGTCATGGCCTGGACTTAGAAGGCAAACTTAAATTTGTTAGGCCCTGCCTCAGTTTGTTGCCCATGGCAGCCTGCCTCTTCTGTGCCGTGCCGTCTTCACTTGTGGCAGCAATGGTCTTGGTTTTGGATCACATTCTGACCACTGTTTATGCAGCCACCAAACCAAGCTGGACTGGAGAGCCACATCCAGGCTCTCTGGAACAGCCCTGGTACAATCTTGTGAGTAACACTGCTTTCGAAGCCTGCTTGGCTGGAGAGCAGCTTCCCAGGCTTTTTTGTGCAGGCAGCCAGCTAGATCTTACCAAGAGCCTGTTGAACTATTCCAGCTACCAGGTCTGTCTGCAGGCAGTCTACAAGATGGATTTCTATACTTACTTTCTCCATTTGTAGTCATGCCATGAACACTTTGGGTTAGGTTGTCTTTGTTTCTCACCTCTTCTTGCCATTCTGTATTTCCATACAAGTAGTAAAAGCTGTCGAAACTGCCTGCTCAACCCTGTCAGCCTTCCCCACCCTCCTTGCTCAAACAGGACACTTTTTCCTCTGTAATCCATGCCCTATTTCTGTTGAGGTTTTTCAGGTTAAGCAAAGGGTTCAGCTGCTTTGGGATGCTGAGACAGAAGAGCAGGGACTCCAATTCAGCCTCCTAAGTCTGCCTTTTAATGACCGAGATCTCATCTTGGCAACTTGAACATGAGCTGGTAGAGCCATGGTTTTCTGAGGAAGCAGGGACTGACCCCAGAGACCAGTTGTCTTCTCTTATATATAGACCTGTCTTGGGTAAGAAACATGCAGGTTTCAGAGTTGGCTAGGGAACCTTGAACTAACCCTGTCTAGACCAGAGAGCGTTATCCTTGGAGGAGTGGACACAAGCAGCTCTACGTCCATTGGTTTAGATGCCATGATTTTTTTCCCTAGAACGATCCATAAGGAATCTTACAGTTTAAATATAATGTATAGATGGTTACTAAGTTGAAGCTTTTTGTCTTAAAGTAAATGACATCATAGCAGCCTCAAGGTAGGTATAAGTAAAACTGGGAACCCCAGTTTCTTGAAGGCCTTGCCTTTCAAGTTGGACAGGGTGCTGAAGCCATGACGCAGGGCATGGGCAGGGTCTGTATCATGCTTTCCTTGTACACTGAACTCTGTTCAGGTGGATTAATAGGCTTTTCAATTGTGTGTCTTCTGCCTCTGAAAGAAGGATTTGCATCTGGGTCCTAGCTGAATTTGGGAGGAGGTTGCTTAGAGGATAATGGAGAAGAAGGGACAGACTTGGTGCAATATTTCTTTCCAAAGGAGTAGATCCTTTGGCTCACATGCTCCAGGATGTGCTTTGTTGCTAGACTGCTGTTTAGCAATAAAATAGTCTTAGTTACTTAACGGGAATTGACTGCTTGGTCACTTCTCCTCCCCCTGCCAGCCCATCCGTTCTCCCCGTCTTCCCTCCCATCCAATAATGACAGCTTTTCCTGATTGACCCCACAGGCTTACGAAAAACCTTTTTACTTAAACATATATTGACCTCAGTCTTGCTGCCCAGTGAATTATGTCACAGCTGGCAATCTGAAAATCATAAATTAGGCCTCAAACCTGAGGAGCTGTCTCCTAATGATACGGATCTGAGCCTTTATCAATGATGGTTGTACCAGGTGCCTTCATGTCTCTGACAACTGGGGGGGAAATACCCTTTTTATGTTTTTTTCTATCATCACCCCATAGGCCCTGTGATTTTTTTTCTTTCCTTTGATTTTTTTTTTTATTTCCCTTCCCTGTCTGTCTTTGCACTGTGTATAAAACTTCATTACTTGCCTTAACCTACCCTTCAAAGGGAAAGAAAAGGAAGCTGTCAAACTTGACATCTTAGGTACTCTTTAATTCTCAGGTGGTGTTAATTTTACCCATCTTCCCTTCCTCTCTTCCTATTTGACTTGGTGTTGATTTTTTTGTTGTTGTTTTGCCTGATGTTTTCTTATGCTCTGGGCAAATGCACTGGACAAATGAGAAATTTAATGATACTGGAAACATTTCTCCCTTACTCTGCAATGCAAAATAATTCCAATAGATTCCCTTTACATTCATCGTCTTTTCCCCCATGAGTTGGGCTGTACTTGCTTGTTGTCACTTTGGTGCATGAGGGATGGAGAATACTCCATGAAATGTGAAGCATCACCATGAAGTAAATCAACCCTTCTGTCTCTGTACAAGTATTGATCGAGTGGGAAGGAGGGAGCTCACTCCATGACATAGTTTGTAAAAGGAAGATCTGTGTTGTACTTGACTTACATAGTAAAAATGCCGTGAGTTTTCATGATTCACTGTTCTTTTGGGAGGGGGGAAGGGAAGCATAGCTTGATCTTCCTTTTCTAACAGACAAGAGCAAGGCTCAGGTATCTGCATATCTTGGTCCAGAAAAGGAGGGATATTTGCTTGCTTTCCCACATCTCAAAATAGGGCTCCACAAACAATTTTTGTCTTTATTCTATCCTGATAACAAAGCTGGGAAAGAAAAAGAGCTTATTTTTTAGTTCTTCTGGAGTTAGTGGAAATATTACCTTGGTGACAGACCCATTTCTTGTTTGAGGTCTTGTAAGCCTGATCTTCTATCTGTGGCACAATCCTACAATGTGCCATGCGAATTCTTCAGCTCAGGAATGTCTTGAGTTCAGGATATGTTCCCTCTTTCTCTGTGTCTTGACTTACTTTAGAAAATGCAGAAAGATATGTTCGGTGATAGCCACTGACAGTGTGCATGCCACTGTGGCCAGACCTGGCACGGGTGAAATCAGTTCAGGGCTGATGAGCTCTGTTGGCTCCAAATGTCACCAGTGAAGCTGTGAGGGCCCTCGGCACCTCGCTGGTGCTCAGTGCTATGGAGGGAGATCAGGGCCTAAGATAACAAGGTGATGAAAAGCACTTTCAGAAATCCTGACACATAGACAGATAAAAGAAGATGCAGTAATAGTGTGTAGAAATAAATCCTTCTCATTCTGCTTTTGATCTTCTGAGTTTCTAGATATAAGAATTTTCTTAATATGAGTTTCTGAGTTTATGTCCTGCATTTTTAACAGCTTTACAAAATGTTACTAAAAGAAATAAATTCATGCATTTATTTTAAAGACATCGGATTAGGCACCATCTTTATTTAGATTAAAATACTCCCCCACAATGTTTGCAATATAATGTTTGTGGTACTGGCATGTGCAGCGCTGCCCAGAGAACGAAACTGGCTGGAAATTCCCTCATCTGCTTTCGTTACTGGAGAAGATGTAAATGAAAATGAGTTAAAAGTTGGACTGGTGGGAGAAAAATTAGTAGATTATGGATTTTATTCCTCTTTTACTAATGTAAATTGCAGGCCCAGGCAATGACATTTGTGATTTTAATACAAGATTTTAAAGTAGATTGTGCCCCTTCAAAGAAAATAGGAGCTCATAAATACTGTGAGATTAGAGATGCTGAGGCCCGATGTGGGCAATGGCTCAGGGTTTATGGCATTCCTCAAGACATACAGTATGAGATGTTCTGTGACCTGGCTTTTATGAAGATCAAAAGGCTTAAAACTGTTGAGAAGAAGATTTTCACATCATCTAGGGGGAGACACCAAGTTGTCAAACGGGAGGAGGCTCTTTGAAGTGTGGAGATAAGGACCTTCCTAACCTTCAGTCATGGATGAAAGCTATTTCCAACGGCAGAGGAACGTGTTGTTCAGTTGGACTTGTAATTCATAGGAACGGACTGGCCGAGTCGATTCAGGTAGACAGCTGGCAGTACCTCAGCCAAATTACAAACGGGACCAAAACTGAATGTTTGAAGAGCATTTGAAAGGACTAGGAAAATATAAAAATGAGTGTATTGGAAGAGGTGGGAATTACATGTGCTAATATGTGCCTGTACTCCAGCCTGAGTCAAGCAAAGCACCTATTCTGGGGAGTTGGAATAACAAGTGTACTCCTACACGTATTATCTCAACCTTGTATCTGAGTGTGGAGGAGCAGGTGGGAATGCTCATAAAGAGCTTCTGGGTGGGAAAAGGGTGAAGAGAGACAGAAGCTAGCCTCACACCTCTGCTTTCTGGCCAGGAAGCTGAGCAAGTGCAGGGGCAGGAGGGAGGAAGCAATTCACTGCTGCTCTAGGCCAGGAATAGCTTGCTGCTGGTAGGAAATAGCTGCGGAAGAAGCATTTTGTGGAGAAGCTCCTGCTAAAGGCAGGGCAGCTGCACAGCACGGCGTTTCAGACCGTCCCAGAGCTCACCGTCTGGTGCGAACACTGACACATTTGTTCATTCCCTTTTCAGATTCCTCCAACTGGTTGGCATTGGCAGCTGGGTTATCCCGATGCCTTGAGAAAGCACTTCTGTGCGGTGTTTTTCATGTAAGCAGAAGCTGTTAGCAGGGAAAATCTTCCCAAAAAGGGGTTCTTCTGAGCTGGTAAGAATAATTTCTGGTCACATTTATAAAAGTTTAAATGGCATCTAGACAAGGTAAATATCCATTATGTTTTGTCATCTTTGGCTGATGAACTAAGGATGCGTTTACTTTCAGCTTAATGACTTTGTAAGAGACAACAGCTCAACAAGGCAGATAAGAATAAAGTTTCATGGCAGATGCTGTTTGATACACGTGTTTCCTCTGTAATAAGCTCAGTCTCTTGGCTGACAATAAAATAGTAATTGTCCTTAGCCAACATCTTGAAAGCTGAAGGTGAAAACAGAATGGTAGGAATCACATGGCCTTATACTCCATGTCCAAACATCGAATTCCCTCACAGCAACATAATTTTTTTTTAAATCTTGTCCTAATTATCACAGATGACATAGATACTCTCTAGGAACTATTGTACATAGAATTGGTCAGAAATACTTTGATAGTCTGGTTCCCATTGGAAAATGTCATTTTGGCAAAACTGAAATGGTTGAGGAAATCACAATGATTTGGCCCTTTTTTTGTCTTCAGAGGAATAATAGAGGAAGAGCCTGATCAAGTTGAAGCCATAGGCTTTATTTAGGTGTTCCTTTTCTTTCCAAATGACTTTTTGCTTCTTTTTCTAGTAGTGTTTAGTAATGTATAATGTATTATTATAAATATAAATAAATATATTTCCAACATATTTCAGTGGGTCCAAAATGAAATTGTGGAGGGAATATTGAGATTTTGGGGGTTCTTTTCCAAAGCAAAACATAAGTAATTAATGAAAGCATGAAATTATGTACCCAATGGAACTTCCATTCTTTTCCTCATCCCCACAGTGCTGTTACACACACAGGCTGAGCCGTGCATGGTTTCCAAGTATTCTGGAAGTAGTATTGCAGGAGGAGCTCTCTGTTTCGCTCAGCAAGGTTGTCTTTTTCTTTACTCCTGACTATTCAGGTTTCCTCTGTCATCCCTCTTAAAGCAACAATTTCCCGAATACCAGAGCAGAGAGAACTATGTTGTCAACTTTCCACTCACCAGCGTAATGAATAGGATCCTGCGTTAACGGGCCCACAGGTCTGATTCAGCAAGGAAATTACTGTGTCCCTGTATCCTTTTAATTGTAGGTTTTAAAACCAAAGCATGGAGATGCACATAGATTATTACATTGTCATTTAACCTGGAGTCAGTCCAGTGTGAACCCTGAACGTCTGGAGCTGGTCCAGCTGAGTGGCAGGAACAAGGCTGAGAGTCCTAGTAAACACCACATGATTTCTGGTATTTGCAGGGCATCTGTTTTGCCTGCCCTTGCAGTACCTTTGTCTGGTCTGGAGAAGATCCTGGGTGACTGGTGATTTTATTACAGCCTGGCACATTTGAGGGTAAGCCATTCAGCTTGTCAGCGTGCTCCCAGAAGAAAAGCTTCAGTGAAAAAACCTTGCTCTGGGCTTTGAAATCTGAACTGCAGCCAATTCCAGCTGAGGGATGTGACGATCGCCTTTTTGCTGTGAGGTTGCCATCTGAACAATGACACTGTTGTGTGGTTTGAAAAGACAACAAGCAATGAAAAGGATAAGTGTCTGTCCTGTATGTGGCTGGGTAGATATCAGAAAGCAATCCAGGTCCTTGGCCTTTCCTTAAACGGTGCACCTCAAAATCCACGTTTAGGGTTGTTTCGGGGGGACACATTGCATCCCAAGTTTTCTTTTTTTACAAGCTCTGCTTTGCTAGACCATCTGGTCACGCTTCTGCCTCTTTGAAAGCTACGCCTTATTAAATAGTTTTGGGAACTCAAGAAGGAAAGTCGCAGGAGGGGGATTTCTAAGAGATGTGCTTTTCCTTAATAAAATAATAGTCGAAGAGGAGATCGCAGCTTCTAACAACCAGTGAGATTCTGCTGCTAATATTCACTGCAAAACTCTTCTTCTCAGGGTTATGCTTCAGAACCCAGAATCCAGCTGCATCGTGCATATGCTGCACAGCTCTCATAAAGTCCAATGGGTCACAGTACAGGGGGGAGTGTTACTCTATATTCATCCAAATTACAACATCTCATCTTTTGTTCTCAATTTGTTGGGACAAACAGCTCCTCTCTTATTATTTATTATTTGCCACTCCTATAAGACCCCCAGATGAAGTCATTGCTCTAGATCAGGCTAGTTTGTCTTGTGAAATGCTTGAATAAACAAGACAGTGAATCGTGAGAGGAGGGGCGGGGGGGGAGAGAGAGAGACTTGTAGCTGCTGTGTCCCTTTTGCAGATGGGGAGCTGAGGCCTGGAAATTGAATAATTTGCCCCGAGTCTAAAAAAGAGGAGGTGGCAGAATCAAGACAGCAACTCAGCTCTTCTCCGTTCGAGATAGAAACACTCTTTTTGGGCATTATATTCTATGACAGATGAAATAGCCTGAAGGTTTTCTGAGAAATGGTTGTTTTAAAGATCAATAGTATTTATGAAAGAAGTCCTACTGTCCTTGATTCTGCCCCTGCACAGTCAAATTGCAGGGTGAGGACTTCTGTTTTCCCACTCAAGGACTTCAGTGCACCTCAGGCATCTCAGATTTACTATTTGTGAGTTTTTTGCTTGGACTCTTCATGCAAGTCCCACCACAGATACTCCTCCAACAAGCTGAAATCTTGGGAGAGTGTCTAAAGCATCGAAATCTCATGAGGACAAGACTATGGGCTGGACAAAGAGGGCATATCCAGGGATGCCAAAGACAGATAAAGCTCCAACAGAATTAGACAGTTAGCCAAACTTTCAGTTACAGGTTTAAAGTAACCTTGGCTTTTGGGCACCCCACCTGAGATGCATTAGGGCGGATATTCAGGATTCCTGTGGGAGCTGGGCGTCTAAGGCTTTTTTTGGGTCTGGATGTTGTGAAACTCGTGGCCTTGTAGTGGACCTTGTATTGTCATCTTATCCTGTGAAAAGCAAGTTGACTAACAGACTTCAGGAGTTTACCGTGTGCTTTGTTCTAGTGTAAAATATGATCATGCCCAAGCCAGGGATATAAAGCCCAACAGTCCTTGAATTTATCCAAGTGATGGGCTTTCCATGGAGAGTGAGAAAATCCACAGTTACATTTGTGTTCTCGTAAGGAATAGAAATCCTTTAAATCTTGGGACAGGGAACTATAATTATACTTTAGAGCTAGGTTAAACCAAAACTACCAGCAAGGAGTTGTTTACATTTCCCTATGGACACAGATTTTGGATGAAGTGAACCAGCACCCTTCTTGGGGTGACAGCTTGGTGTAACCCATTGGTGACCAGAAGGTAGAAATAGAGCAAAAGTAGTAGTTCACGTTTTCCCAAAAGAATAAGAAAACATTCAGATAAACAAATGTGTAACCCCAGACATAAGGACACCAGTTTCTCTTCTTCACTCTGCTGCCCCTTTATTGTATCGATGTGGCAAGCCTCTTTACTAATCCTGTCTGTTATGGGCTACAGATATTTCCATCTGTCCAACACTGCAGTGTTTTAAGAAGCAATACAAATGCTCTTTGCTATTTACTAGTAAAGAGTGCAGTGAAAAAGCTAGTGTTGCAAGATGAAGCATCCCTGTCAGGGCTACACCTCGTTCCAAGAGGCTGTCCATACCCATTTCCCATGGGTTAGGAGTGTGCTATTGCAATTCTTCATGAGATCTTTCTTACACAAGCTACAAACCTTGCAACGTCTTTCATTCCCTTTGTCCAGACTAAGAGCAGATGTTGGGAGAGGATCCAGGCCTGTGTATTACACTTAGAAGAGGCCATGTGTATAAATCCCCCTTTTTTCTACAGCTGTAATATACAGTGTATGCACCTTATTATCAGAGAGAGCTCCAGAGTACAGGGCAAAGTATAGGGTAACCAGAATAACGCAGGGTCTTGGGAGATTTCTCGCTGTTCAGAAAAGCTGAAAGAATTTTATGTGGAAAGCCAAACTTGGGAGGAAAAGGACAGGAGTGAGGAAGGAGGAACCACTTTCAGTATAGAAATGTCTGAAGGGAGTAGGGAAGTGAGAGGTTTCGAGGCTATATGAGCTGGTGTCATGTGCAAGGATAAGAGAGCCTTGATTTAGGCTAGAGACGAGCCAGCAGGCAAGGAATTTGCTCCAGACAGAGAGTCCTTCATGGATCTTGCATGTTACTATAGCTAACAATCATGTCAATAGGGTTTAAAAGGTGCTTCAGAGGAATTGGGGAGCAAAGACAAATAAGGTGGATGGCTGAGGGAGGAATGGAAAGTCCAGTGGTTACTGAGTGAGGCTTGAGTGTGATGAAAATCCTGGCTGTGCTCCAGTACAAGATTTCCTATCGCATTAATTACATTGCAACAGGCTCCAGGGCTTTCTGTGATACAGACTTTGTGTATCAGAAACGCTACACAGACATCAGTGGTGGGGGTAATAAGATAAGCTTGCTGTGTCGTCTCCAAGCCTTCCACTAGGATGCCTTCAAAGATGAAGCCTGAGACTCCTTGGTGCTGTTCCCTTTGTGCACGTGGGCAGAAAGCAAATTATTTACGAGGAACAAGGAATAATCAGCTCTTGGAAGTGTCACGTTTCTCTCAAAAATTAACTCCATCCCCTTTCCTTTTGTTAAAATACATATGCTCTTGGATGGCATTTTTGTGACACTAAAAGGTGTTACTTGAAAAGTGTTTCTTGCTTTGAAAATATGGTTACCTAAACCTAGGTGAAGATACTGGGAATATTGTGATACTGTCACTGTTTGTTGTGGGCAGAACTCTTGGCAGGTGTCTCATGAAATTTTATCTGTTCAAAGCAGAATGGCAGCTGCCACTAGTGATCAGGGTTTACTGCCACCTGGGACCCCAAAACCTAAAGATGGCAGCATCCCATCCATCATATTTAATCCTTAGCCCTGATTTGCATTAAACCCCAAGTACCTTCTGTGTTCATTCCTTCTTCTGTCCTAGCCAAAAGGATTGGCCTGAAGTTCCTTCCAGGGACTGTCACCAGCTGTATCCTGTATTCTTGTGGACCTTGTTTTCCATGTTGGGTAGCGATATCAGCTGGTCTGAGGGATGCTGATGTGAATGGGAGTAGTAGCCTTCACTCCTTGCTTTTACAATGGATAACTTGCTCTTTTCAGTTCTCATTCTAGCCATGGGAAAGGGACTGAGGTGAAGACTCTCTGTTTTTTCCCCTCCAACAAAGTTGGTTTTGCCCTCCAACTGGGTGCACTGGATGGCAAATGCCCTTGCAACCATGGAAGGATAGAAATTCAGCATGAGAGAAGTGTGGTCTGGGAAAGAGAAGTAGCAGCAGATCTAATACCATCCTGAGCAGCAGTGAAACAAAAGCAAAAGCCAGACAATATTGCCAAAAAGCAAAGAAAAGGGAAGAGGGAGGAGCTGTCCCAGCATGGGCTTGAGGTGGAGAAGGAGAGTCTGATGCTGTGTTTTCCAGTCCTGACTGTGCCACAGTTGCTTTCTGTCACCTGGATATGAGGTAGATGAGGTAGAGTGTCTCCAAATAATGCCCAAGTAACCTTGCTGGTTTTCTGTAATGGGGAAGATATGTGTGTAACAGCCACCCTTCTCTGGTAAAGGGTATAATGCAATGTAGGTAAGCCAGGGTTGTCTTACACCTAGGATGTGAAGACTGTAAGGCCTGGTTTTTACTGAGACAACTAGTGTAGCAATGAGGTTGGGTTTTAAGCCTCCTTTATCACTAAAGCGTGGAGGTGTAAGTCACAGAGGACAGAAAACCACTGGAGCCCTGTTTGTTGTGATCCCACCACTATCGCTCTCCTTTGTGCTAGAGGTGAAGACTAAAGCTTTGTGCTGGCCAAGGAACTCCTTAAATCAGGAAATAGTCTCAGGAGGCTGATTCGAGATACCTTTTTTCCAACCAAAAGTGTATGAAAGAGATGAGAATTGGGTTCATTCTGGAGTACCCACCTGCCCCTCTCAGCCTTGCGACACATGGGCTGTAAAGATACGGAGCATCCTCTACTTCTGCCTCCTCTAGTATGGCCAAAGCAGAGTTAAGCCTCCTTGTCCCTCTCTCCCCCCTAAAAAAGTGCATTATGGGATTCTCTTTTCTGCCTCTCCCTCCTCTCTCCAGAGCTGTGTGTTTGAAATGATATCTATTTCTCTTTGTGACAGCACACCGTGACTGCTGCCTTGACGTTCTCCCAAGCTGACATCCCGACCGGTATGACACTGATGCCTTTGGGCAGAAATCAGAGCCGGTTTGCTACATGCCTCTGCGTAGCCACGATGCCTGTAGCGCCTCTGAGAGCCCCCAGTGCCCTGTTGGGGAAATGGAGCGAGCACGTGGGCCCCAAGTGAACTCCAAGAGAGAAGGCATTATCTGCAGCGATCCTGCTACCCATTTTCAGTTTTAAGTGTTCACATTAACATGGTTTTTTCCTTCTTTTTTTTTCCTTTTCTCTCCCTTTTTCCCTTGCCTGTGAGAGGGTTGGTTTCCTGTTTCTCCCCCAGTTGCAGAGTCCTTGGGGAGCTGGGCTTTCGTGAGCTGGGAAAGGAGCGCACAAGCGTCTGATCAGCCCTTATTAGTGTTGAGAAAGATCTAATAGTTCCTGGCTTCTGGGACCATTACCTGTCATTTAGTTTTATTAAGTCAATGATGAGAAAGTTTAAAATTAAAGGCTTTGTAAATTGGATTCCAGTTTGAAAGGGAGGCACCTACCAGGAAGTTAGTGCTGAAGCTTGCAGATGGGCCACTGGGAACAATACCAGACTTGAGCATTTATTTTCAGCTGCTTTGACCAAGATCTGTGCCAAGGTGTGGAGGGGAGTTAGGCTGTGGCAAAGCCTCGGGGCATCCAGAAATCTTCAGCTATGTGAACCGTATAATCCTTCCTTTGCCAGGCTACTCACTTTCAGACCTCTAGCTACTGTTCAAGAGGAAGGGTGATCTTCTGGTCGAGCCATTACCCAATGCTGTGAGTTCTGATTCAACTGAAATGATACCAAGCAAGTCGTTTCATCTCCTCGTGGTTCATTTCCTGATTTATAAGGAGGAGGGGCTAGTGTTAGTATTGATTTTTTTTTTAATCTGTTGCCTGTTTTAGGTAGTCAGCTCTTTGGGACTGTCCTTGACTCTTGTGCTTACAACAAAAGCTCCAACTCCTTTGAGTCTTCAAGGCAAAAATAAAGACTTTTGTTAAGTCCGTAATGGGAAGCAAGCAAAATGGATGAGGCACCTAGTTAAGAGCAACATCTCATTCTTAGGTGTTGTAACATTGTCGTATTCTCTGCTTTTGAGGCTTATCTTTGAATTAGCCATCCAAACGCACTTGCGAATGAAATACCCCAATTGCAATAAAGCATTCCAGCTAACTAATTATGGTGTGACAAGGGAAGCTTAGGGGCCAATCACAACAAAGAGCTGCTGTCACTTCTGTTTTCTCAGTTGAATAAAAGTCTCATGGTGACATTGCTCTGATGAGAAGCAGCATGAACTAGTGGTTGTAAGTACGGTCTAGGAATCAGAATTTTTGGTTATTGTGTCTCAATTTGACTTTGATTTGAGTGACATGGGAGAAGTCACCTGAGGTCAGAATTTTAAGGTTGATTCCTGCCCATCTTTGCATTGTTAAATACACAAGTTGTGCTTTACACAGCTTTACATGAAGATTTAAGGTTCACACTTCTGAAGGCAGAACGTACAAGGACGAAACAGAGATTCCCTTTAAAGTGATGGTTTCTTGGAAGAGCTTACCTCAGGTTCTCCCCACATAGTTGGCATTTTTCATCTCCCCGTGCTTTGCCATTTTTGTCTATGTTTAACTGAGGTAGGATTTGGAAACCCTTCAGGCTGGAAGGAATGCCTTCTGACCACCTCTAACACCCATATAAGCAAGGTTCAGGTGTGAATCCTCACTTTAAGGAAGGTTCACCTCTATTTAAAGAACCAGGACTGAGAGCAAAGTCTCACACTTTGCTCTCAGTGAAAGATGGGTCTTTCACCTTTTTTCCCCAGAGAGCTTCCAAACGACACAGGCAGGAGGTGGGATAATATACCCAGAGGAAACTGAGACATGGAGGGGCAATACTCATGCAGAGAGTAGGCACTGCGGGCAACCTTGGACCCAGGATTCCTGCAAGGTGAGACTAAGCATGTGTTAACTCCAGGCCATTCTTCCTGTCTCTCCACAGGCATAGCAGTTCCTTGACTTCGGCTAATTACCACGTTCCCTTGAAGGAGTGATGCCTCTCCCAGGTTTCTCTGCTAGCGTCGTGAGAGAACTGATCTATGAGCTATTCAGTGGTTACTTACATCATTCCTGTGTTTCCAGCCGTGTGACCTGACCGCAAGGCTTTCAGAAGGTAATCTGGGGAGATTTTATCAAATGTAAAATGTTCCTAGACATTACTGGAGCCATGATGTAATGAACCAAGGTTTTGTTCTTTAAATTCCACTTTGCTGAAAAACCACAGGCCCCAAAAAATTGTTCCAGAGAGGCTGAGGAGTTTTAAGAAGGAGGCTGAGATCTTGTGCTGAGCTGAGCCGTTCTGTGCTGCAGTGCTAGGAGAAAGGGTTTCTGACTAAGTTCTGTGTCGCTGGCTTGGTAAGGTCTGGAGTGAACCTTTGATATGGACCTCTGATAGCCTCTTCACAACCACCACTCCCATGTTTGTGCTGCTGTGATGGGAGGTGTTGCCAAAGGAAAAGACAGCATGACCAGGCCTGCATTGTACCTGGCTACTGCAGGTGTGTTGCATGTTTGGAGCTTTGCTGTTTGTTGTAATTGTGTCTGTTCCCATTTTTGTGAAGACAATTCCAGCCCAAAATCTTACCTCAAAAAACCCAGAAAGATGGTCCCCTCATGGAACACTGCTTTCTTAGTATCATCTGTGCTGGAGCTGAGAACCTAGTTTGCAGTATCTCAGTGCCTTGAAAGACCTTTAAAACCCTTTTCAGAGGGACAGTGATTCCTAAGTCATGTGTCTGTGAAAGTCTTCCTGGCATATTTATATCTGCCAGACCAGGATGAGACTGTCGATGCTTTGATGCTTTGCATTTCAGTACCTGTTGAAATCCCCTGAACAAATGGTGCTATTAATTATGGGGCCTGGCTTTGATGAATGATGCATAGGGGACAACATTTCATTTTGTCTAGGGGGAGGTAAGCGGGATGGGGCGTTTCTGAGTGTTCAATGATGCAGGAGAGGTCCTGGGTGTTGCCTGATCAAGGGGAAGTTGCTTCCTCTCTCTAGAGTGCTGTGAAGTCAGTGTCAAGTCACTGTGGCATCTGGGTTATGTCACCTTCTGATGGGGCTACCTCTTTAGATGTCAGGTTTGCTCAGACAGAAACCAATTCAGCCCTTTACCTAAAAACGCTTTTAGAATTACTCTAAGGGTTACAAATGACTTTGTCCTAAATGGCTTGGGACTGCCCTATCCCCAGGCCATTTTAACACCAGAGCAATGAGTTTGGGGTTCAGAGTTTTATTCAGATACGTGAGATGGGGGAAGGCCATGGGGTGTTCTCAGGGAGGGACTCAGGATCTTACCACTGTTCTTTCCCCACATCCTTTTGAAACTCCTTAATCAGTGTACAGGAGTCTAACAAAAGCTGTTTATATGACAAGGTTATAAGAAAGGCTTGTTCCTGAAGTGGTGAAAAAAAGCTTTTTCCACAGCTTTGATTTAGTAGCTAGCCAAGTTAATTTCTTATTTGTGTGTATCATTATGTTTTGGTCATGTTTATGCCAAAACGTTGAATTAATTTTTGGGGCACCTGAAACTTCTGTTCTGTACAGACAACACTACTTGACATTTCAGTCTAATTAATTACAGCCATCTGAGAACACCTCTAGCTGGTTTTCAGAAAGGGGCTTCTGGACAGGGTAATGCAGGGTTAGAAAACTTTTCTTCTGGGACAAGAGGACTGCTCTCGGTAGCAGGACTACTAGGTAGTCGGTTTGTGAGATACCAGCTGATGTGACTGGTGGAAAATAAGACCATTGAAAAGGGAAGGGAAAAGAGGGAAAGTCAGAAGACAGTGCAATTGAAATGAAGGATAATGCTTTTAAAGCACCCAAAATGACAAGGAACACATTGGAGTGCTTGATGTTCTCTTGTGGCCAAGAGGGGTCTTAGCAAAGACAAGAAGGTTTCATTTCTTCTAACTGAGTTTGGGTGTTTACACTGTAGATGTTTACATGATTGTCATCCATATTCCAGTTCAGTGGTTCACTTCGGGATAATCTGACCACACCTAAATTTCCACACCTTGGAAATTTCTATTTCTTATTATTGACTGTAAAGGTTTCCTAATGATACTGGCTCAGGCGAAGAAATCTATACTGCATCGATCTACCTTTGTCAGAGTTAGAGCCAAGGTGTCAGGGAAAGAGAGTAAGTGTCAGGATCTGAGTGAGGGAGACCTCACTGCAGTAATAGGGCAAACGCTTGTTCAACAGATACGGAGGTACAGGGAAGAAGTGAGTTTTGGGGAGGCAGATCTCAGCTGGAGAAGCAAAGGCACATTTAAGGAAGTAGAAGTTCAAGAGTGAAGGTCAAGTGAACAGGAAACGCACACAGAACAGAACTGGGAAAGAGAAAGGATTTTCGTGTCTATTCTAGTTTAGAACAAGCACGTGGTTATTCAAAACAAGAAGTTCAGTCACCCCAGAATAAACCATGTGGCTGTGAGATGGGAAACCAAAGCTCAGATCTCTGCCTTATTCATATCATGGTCTAGAACTAGAGTCTTCCACACCGGGTCTGAGTGTACTAGCTCATTTAGCATGGATGGCTGGGAGGGGCTTTTGTAGCTTGTCTTCCTGCAAGCTTTCAGTTTTGTATACATGATCAAATACTTGCAAGTAGTGTGAAACTCTGGGTACCCCACACTACACATGATAACCCTGAAAACGAGACATGGAGTGGAAGAAGAAATTCTATGCAGGACCTGTGAACATACTCTTTTTTAGACTCTCATATGCTTTTTTGTGAGAAATTTCAGTTTAACTTAATTGACCTTTCCCAATGAAATTGTACTGAAAAATTTCCTGAACAGCTCTCATACGGAGGCTTTGGAGTCAGGAGGACCAGAGGAACCCTTCAGGTAATAAGTTTAAAACAAATAAAAGGAAATAAATTGTGACATGAGTGGCTAAATAGATCGCAGAAGTCATTGCCGAGGAATACATTGGCCAAAGGCACAAATACATTCTAAGAACATTTAGGTGTGTAAATAGAGGGTCACTCCATTGATGGCTGTGCTAGCCACCTGATGTAGGAAGTCTTTAAGCAGATTACTAAAATGATAACCAGGTATAACAAGGAAAGATCAGTCATGGGAGGACCTGGTTTTTGTATTCTCCCTTAAGCAGTCTGCCTGTGCCTTCTGGTAGAGATCAGGTGCTGAGCTGGATTGATTTTTGGTCTGACCCAGTATGGCATTTCTTGTTCTAAGTACTTCTGCATCTTCTTGCCCTTGTGACGGTACTGGAAGAGTACGCTGGTTTTTGGTCAGTCTAGTGTGTATGGCTGCTCTTGTGTCCAGCCTGTCTGCATACAGTGACATGTAGGATATGCCTGTGATGCGACTACATGTTAGTGGTCAGATGCCGTTTCTACGTGCGTGTAGGATTAAGAGGATGTTACCCCTGTGCTTTGCTTTTCACAGGCCATGCAATGGCCCAAACCAGGCAGTCTTGCTTGTGTTAATGCTTCCCAGGTTCCAAAAATACCGAGCAGGGCATAAACTCCAGAAATGCGCTTTCCAAATAGACCACGAAGCTGAGAATTAAAGACAAGTGTGAACCCTCTTCCCCTTCATTCTGTCAGTTGGGCATGCTCATGCCACATGTCAGTACACACTGTTGAGACATCTTGAACGGGTTCATGTGAGTCTGTGAGTTTTGGATCATTTTGTGTGGGAAATCCCTTGGTGCTCTGCTCATTTCACTGACAGGCAGCTCGTGCCTCCGCATGATAAAATAGAGACAGACCCTTTGCAAAGCGTGATGGAGGAGGATGTTCTGATTGTGGTCCAAAATTGTTCTCGCAATAACATCATCTGACTAGTTTAGCCCTTCAGACGGGGCAGGCTCTTACATTTAGCACTGAAATATGATGTATAAACATCTAGAAACCATTTTGTTGTTAGTTCAAGGCAAAACCTGCTGCCATCCCCCTCAGGTTTACGTGTGTTTAATTCCAGTGATCCAGTTTCTGCATGGCGTTAACCATCACCACACTTGAGTTGTCCCAGCTGAGGATCTATTTGATACCCTTCAGCTGAAAGACACCTGACTTAGGTAAGTACACACCTGCAGTCTGTGCCTGAGCAAGGCATTTAAACGTGTTCTTGGCTGAAACTGCGTGTAAGAGTGGGTGAACTTGGCACCGAGGGGGTACATGAAGCAAATGCTCTGTGAAAAACATTTAAAATGTAGGTAGGGTATAAACTTGGAGCCAATGTTCCCTACATTTTTATGTGGTTATAGGGCAGCTGTCTGACCTCCTCACCTAATTTGCAAATAATCTTGTCAGGACAAATTAGTCCGTGCTGAGCCTGTGCTGCTGAGTCTAGATGGTTATCAGGACTTGCACTAGTGAACGTTAAGGTAGTTCTGGTATCTCTGCAGTGTAGTGGAGTCACAGTGGTGGTGACTGCAGTGCAGAGATGTTTTTATATTAAACAGAACATGTACACAAAAACCCTCTTCTACAGAAACCTGGAGTTAATGGTCTTCCTATCTGGTTTCTTTCAGGCCATTTTTGCTACAGGGATAAGTGTTGAAAATAAAGATTTAGACTACATTTGAAACTGCAGCTCTGAACACTGTGAATTGCTTAATTCATCTTAATAGAGGTGTTCGCTCTGAACCCGAAAAGCTTTTAGTTGAGATTTAGCCTGTGGTTTGATATTACAAATTGCTTGGTGGTAACATTGGTTTAAGACATTTTTGTCTCCTGGCCTCTTGTTCTTGCTGCTATGCTGGCACAACTGCTCCTGTGGTTGGAAACCAGATGGGAGGAGCCATCCAAGTTGGCCAAAAAAAAAGAAAAAAGAAGGTTTAGTGTGTTTGTTTGTTTGTTTAAAGCAGGAAAAGTTCCTCTGTCTGATTCAGCGCTTGGTCACACAGAGTTTTCCTGGCACAAAAGAGTGGAAAGAGCACTTTGGCGTGGAGCAATGGAGGGGGAAAGGTGAGCAGCAAAATTACTGGTTCTGGTAATGCCACGGGGTACTTTTTAATGTCAGACCATGGTCTGGAACTGATCTCAACGTGTGAAAAATGTTCAAATACCTTTAAAATTGTTGGTCTTAATCTTCGCTTTTAGGTGTCTTGGCAGACACTCGCAGTTTGTGTCCTTATCTTACAGTCTCCAGCCGTCTTCAAAGGCTTTTCCAGCTTCTTGTGTTCTGCAAGTTCAAAACCCTGCAGCCCACTGGTATTGAAAATGTGTGAATGAACAAAGTAATTGGAGTTGAATGACAGCGTAAGTATCAGTTGTCACTGCAAGGAATGTTTCCTTCATTTCCATAATGAGTTCATTGAGAAAGTACCCGTTTAATATAAATGAAAGCAGGGTTTCCACGGTGACTTTCTCAAATTTAGACAATCTTGTCATTTAAATCCAGTTTGCCATGGAACATAAAGATCATTTGCTATACCCCACATCAAACCATCTGAGTGCAGAGGTACCATGAAGAATATGGTGAGGTGCCTGGAAAAACAAACAAACAAACAAATGTATACAAAGAACAGACTTCCAAGGCACTAGAAAGTGGGAAATTAATCTCATTGAAAGTTTGCCACCCCACTCCCAGAAATGGAGTTGCCTGATAAAAAAATTCCCTGCAAACATTAAAAAGAACAGGCAAACCCAGAACAGTGGAGAATACCCAAATGATTTGGTTAAAGCAATGTTTGCTTTGTTTAATGAATTATGATGGTTTTGATGAAATTTCCATGTGCAAATTTGAGTCGTACTTGACAGGAGAAAATTTGTGTCTCCAAAGCCTGTGAAAAAAATGTCTGTCTGCCTTCTGTCCGCCTGTCTCTGTATCCACACAACAAAATTTAAACAGTTTCCAAACAGCCTCTGGCATACATGCTGAAAGTGAAACTTAACGAAGTCTCTTTGGCTATAAATAGCTCTATATCCAAATATTATAGTGCACTGACACAGCTCGAAATCTCAGAGATGTCCCATCGATTAACATAGCTCATTAACAGAACTGCTGGGCCCTGAAGTGTGGAGTCGGTGACTGAGTTCCCTGGGAAACTCACGCTAGCAGTGTATGTCTTGGTGTGACGAGCTGGGAAGCCCTTCTCCGTCCCCATCCTTTTACTGCGTTGCCCAATACTGTGAAAAAGGAAGAGAGGGAGAGAGGCATTTCTGCTTTGATTGCTTTGCAGTGACATGCAGACAGGAGCAGCTCAAGGGAATCCTGCCCAGCAGAGGTTAATGTGACCCACATATAATTGTGTGAAAAGATGCCACTCTGCGCCTTTGTCAAAGAGGCTTCTTGTTACAACCCGAGCTATCTAGTCCCCAGCCCCTTCAGCAAAGCACGGCTTTCTTGCATTAAATCTCCACTGCCCTCTTGCCAGCTGCTTAGAGTTTGCACATTCTACAGAGGAGATCTGTAATATATATTTATATATTTTTAAAATGTGACAGATTGTCTTGTAACATATGTAGTATTGCCTTGAAATGAACTACGTGCATGTGATGGCCGAGCCAGCGGACCTAGTGTACGCGTGTGCGTGTGGTTTGTATTTTTTTCCTTCTGTTGGAAATCTGAGAGCCTGGGACACTTGAGCTTTTCATGTTGCTTCTCTCTGAAATATTCATGACGAGTTGACGGCCTTGATTCTTTGATACCTGCCATTTATTTATGTGCCACTGACGATAACTGCTGCTAAGTACATATGTCAGTGACATGGTCGAGTGAGTTGGATGATAAGGGGAGGGAGGGCATCTGAGGGATGTGTGTGCTGGAATAAGATTACTTTATAAACTCTGAGGGCATTTTAGGAGGCTGCCATGCCATCTTATTCACCCCACTTTGTTTTTCTGACTAAAGCCTGTTTTCTTTGCTTCTTCTCCAGCTTTTTCTTCCGACTTGGAAATCTGCTAGTTCGCTGCTGCTTTTCTTAAAGATGATCATTGGCTCGTTATCAAGTGAATTGCTAATGAATTAGTTGGTTACGCTTACATGTCAAAAAAAAAGAGATGCAAGTCTGGGGAGACCCAAGGAATTCTTCTCAAGCGAGAAACAGATCCTCATTGAAATAGACTCCAGGGAGTTGGTTAGATGATCAGGGGCAGTTTGGTACTCTGTAAAGGCAAGGAAAGATGAGGGCAGAGCAAAGGAAGATAAAAAGAAGAGTAGGTAAGCAGGTAAGCACCAGTATCACATATAACCTTGTAAATGTGAAATGTAAGCAGGCAAATCTCGCTGCTTTTGAGTGATCCCATTCTTTGGAAGGATTGTAACCTGCAAGGTACTAGGCATAAGGTTTTGAGGGTGGGGGTAAATACGTTAACAGAAAGGGTTACAGAAGTGATGAAATAATGAAATACATGGGGAAATACGTGGTGCTCTCCTGACTCAGATACCCTGGTTCAAGCTGGGAATTGGAAAGGTCAGATGAAGACAGTTGGTCCCCTACTGTGGATGCTGAAGAAGGGACTCTGATGGGTGGATGTATTGACAGAGTTTTCCTTCACCTAAGCTGTGACGTGAGGGAAGCCAGAGCAAGGGAGACAGTGGAGCAGAACCTCTTCCACGGATTCTCTTCTCACTGTATTTCCTGTAGAAGATTGCAGCACTGTCTGTTTTTTGGGCTATCATTTTTCCCTTTCAGAAGTCACAGTAAGCACACATCTATATTGCAGTGTACATTCTCCTGAAGACAACTTTCCTCCTATGTAAGAAAATATGGTGAAAAGAAAGAGGACACGAGGGTGGAATTAAGATTAAAAAGGCCTAAGAGGCTTCTGCATATGCTTCTTGAACCACAGCCGCTCTAGAGAGGCAGGAGATAAGGTGGCTTAGGGAATGCAGCTGAGTCCAGAGAAGCATTTATTTAAGATTGATATCGAACCTTGGAATTGTGAGTGGGAGGTTTTTTTGAGGAAGGAACAGGATGTTGCCAGGAGGGAGGGAGGCTGGCTAGGATGATTTATTATAAGAGGTCAGTAGCAGGAAGTCACTGGAGATACGCGAAGGTCTAAAACACAGGCCAAGGAACCCGGGTGAAGACACTGTTTTATGCTCTGAGATTCTGGCTCCTCAAAATAGGGCCAACAAAGTGACTGGGTGGTCTAATTTAGGGTCATCCTTGGTGGTCCTGCATACATGTGTTTTGGTCAGCTTTCTTGTCTGCGTGTGTCTCTGTGCACAATGACCCGTCCTGCTCTGGGGTCTGTTACACAGGCTTGTACCATTAAAAAGAAATTCACTGCACTTGGAAGAGAGATTTCAGGCCTTTCGTAGGGCAAGAAGTCTTTTGGTGCTTCCACAGATAATTGTGCACATGGGGGCTTGAAGTAGTCGTATTTATCATTAGGCTCCCCTCCTCCCAGCAGGAAAATTCCCTACGACACAAGAAATGAACAGACGGGCAAGAGAAGAGGAGTCACAGCCATGAATGACCTTTCGGGCCATAAACACAATTGCCAAGTTCAGCTGGATGTAAAGCTTTAACTAGTTGTCAATCTGAAATCTGCAGCTCCAGGTCAGTGTAATGGCCCATTTATCTCAAGCAGGACTACTGCAGGCATCAGTGCTTTTTGATTCTGATGACTATAAATAAATTATTATTAGGCACAACCACCTTCTGTCTAACCTACTTCCGAGTGTGTTTTATGTGTATTTTGCTGTCCTGTCTTCTGACCCAGTCCAACCTGGCATCTTCTTGTGTCAGAAACAGTTGTCCTTCCTGAGAAGACAGATGCTGTCAGAGAACCCTCAAGTCAAAGAGGCAGGAGCGTGGAGGAAGGGGTTTAGGCTCCCTGGGAAATGCAGCATGGTTGAGAAGGCAGCAGTGCTTTGGAGTGAGTGGGAGGATGCCCTCTGACTTCAGATGACCTTAAATGACTTGTCGAAGGTCACACATGGAAGTTAGTGCTTGGGTACAGGACTGAGTTCAGATTTTCTTCGTAGGTGACTATCTAGACAGTTCTCCAGTATCCCTGTTCAGCTTCCCATTGTTGCAAACTTGCCTGTATTGTGGTTTTTTCAGTGCATTCAAACCTTGCTGCTGTGCTTTTGTCTCTTTCTGCAGCTATGCTGCCTGTCCCTGCTGATAATAGCTCAGATTAGATCTACACACGGGGGTAATATCTGAGCTTTTAATGCTGTCCTTTTATCTAACGTCCTCCAGCTCGTGGTCCTGTTGTCCCTGCACAGCTTGGTATGTGGTGATGTTCATTCTCCTGCTTACAATCAGTGAATGATTTATCATGTGTTATCAGTAGGACTCTGTACAGTGTCCAGGGACAATGTTTTCTTCCATCTGGTTCCAAGCTGGTGGAACACTCTTCCGTATGGTTTTCACATGTGGTTCTCCTAGTACCTCTGTTCTATTTTTTCCCTCTGGATTCATCATTATGCAGTTTGTCTAACAAGTACACTTTGTTTCACTGTGTAAATTAATCACATGCATTAATTAAAACTTCAGCAAATGTGGATATTTCTTAAATGACAGAGGAAACCTCCACAGCTTGGTGAATCTAGCTTCTGAAGAAATACCTAGTCCCATGACATACTGGAAATTAACTGCTGCAGTGTTTCACGCCACTCTTCAGTCAGGTATTAGCCTATGGCTTGTTCTGGGAGCATCTTATAAGGTGTGGGAGAGTCTTTTGGTTCTGTTCTGTATTGTGAAGGTGCTGGTTGCAGTTATAGGTTCATGACGCGGGCAGAACAGAGACCACGAAAACGTCTTCATGTAAATCGTCTTGAGACACAGACAGTGATTCACAATGACTTGACATTGGGCACTCCAAGAGACAAACAGCTTCATCTCACCAGTCTTCTGAGCGATCCAACCTGCAAAAGGGCTCCTCTGTCAGAATCACTCGCTGCTGGATTTGCTGGTCTTTGCAGATAACTTTTCTCTGTGGTCTTTGTTGATTTTATGTTGTTAGAGCTGGTTAACACACTTTTATCTTATCTGGCTTTTTCTCTTCTTTGCTCTCCATGTTGTTTGCTATTCCAGAATAAATATGCAGACTGCCTGTCCCTGGAGGCCAGTGCACTGTGTTCCTCCCCCAGGAGCATGCAAATATTTGCACCACACCAGTCTCTGAGCCCCAAGACGTGAGCAGCGACACGAGGAGGTGCAGCAGAGGGCAAGGGTGGGAGGCCAGAGGGTGTGAAACCAGCACACGGCAGCCTGTGCAGTTGGCTTGGAGCATTTGGCAAGCGATTGCCTCGTCTTCAGAGCAACAGGAAAAAGGGGACCTGACTTTGGGGGTGTCTGTGTAAATGTGCACACCTGTGTGAGTTTGTGGTGAGGTCTGTGTGTGTGACACCGATGGACTTTTCAGCTAGTGAGTGTATGTGTGTAGCAAGTTCAGCAGCAGGGTGGTACTTCAAGCTAAGTGCTATTTTCTGGCATCATCCATTTTACTTCCAGGCTCCTGCGTTTCAAAGTAGCACATGTATCATGTGTGTACGCTTTTGTGTTTCTGTGTGTTTGTAGTGTGAGTGGACACGTTGGTGTACAGGGGTGCCTGTGCTACCTGTGTGACTTGGCAAGGTTAGACACTTTGTCTTGAGTTTTCTGTCCTTGCAGATGTCCCTTGTATCTGTTGAGGATTCAGACCTTATCCCTTCACAGAAAGGATGATGGAGACAGAAAAATACTCAAGCTGGGTAGTGTCTCTAGGCCTTTCTATGCCATGTAGTTTCTCATTGGAAAGAAGCCGTCTTTCCCCAGTTTTGCAAGAGGACACTCTTCATTTGAACCCTTTTCCCCCCGACTGTGGTGTGCTCATGTGTTTCAGAAGCTGTTTCATCTTGAGAAAATTCTGCTTCTGAAGTGACTGACATCTTAGAGCTGCTTCTCGTTGCAGAGTTATGTGGAATGTCACCCCTGCTTTATGCCCCATCCATAAGCAGATCTTAAGTGGCTTGTGGTAATGGTGCCTGTCCAAAGAGAGATAAGCCATTGCTAGAGCTGGTGCAGCCATCACGCCATGGAGTATGTTAAGTAGTAATTTTGTAAACTGTTGAGGCTGATGTAAGCCAGTATTCTCACCAGAAAAAGATATTTCCACTTTTCCTCCTTTCTTTAGCTGCTGCTTTCACGTGCTTTTTCCTCCCTTGGTAGCACAGACATTCTCTTCTGGTGAAGTCCCCAAAAATCTCAGAAAGGAATTATGGTTGGTTCTACCTTAGGTCTGTTCCCCGATTAACTTCATTGTGGAAAGCATGTGTGTGCGACTGTGGTGTTCATTTGTGGTGGTGTTACTCTTCACGTGTGGGGATACGCAGGAGGAGAAGCAGGAGGGTAGGTACTACTAGTTGAGATGTGCTATTTCGCCCTTTAAGGGCACCTCCCCACTGTGTCCCTTGTTGACTCCCTGCATGTCCTCCCATCCCTCTCACCTCACTTAGCTGCCTTGCTTTGGAGCTGCCGCGGGGTTGGCCAAGAGGGTTTCTTTTTGTTGGCTTTGGGGGTTTTGTTGTTTGCTCACTGTTGCCTTTTTCCAGTTTGAAGTTTGCCGCCTTCTGGCCTCTGGGCCAGTGACCCTTCTGCGAGCTGTCGGGCCTCGCGGTCCGCGCTGCGTTATCATCAGGGAGGCTGTTTCGTTTCCATCTGGGGCTGTCAGTCTGGATTGGATCCATCGTGCTGGCAGGTCTGATTGATTGCCTTATTGACAATCAGGTTGACCCTTGTTCAGCAGGCTGACGTGCTCCGTATTTCACGGGCCGGCGTTTGATGCGTATCAAAGAGGTGGTCAGGTCATCAGAACAGCCAATTAAAACGATAAAGAGGGAGGAGTGGAAGATGAGGTTTTAACTCTTTCTAGCCCATCATAAATATCTTTATTTAGTGGAGGTATTTTTTTTTTCTGCCAAAACAAGGGCTGGGAGGGAGGTAAAAACGAAGATCCATCTCTATAAAATTTATCTGTGGGAACTCTTTAAAAATTGAGTAAGTAGAGATTAGCAAACAATTAACTGTCTATATCTGTCAGTTATTTAGAGTCTGGAATGAGACTGGACCAATTGCCTGCCTTTAATTTTTTTTTCCCCTGAACAGTATATTATAAAGGAGATCGTGAAATTCAGCATAGCTTAATTAATATCTAATAATACATCTCAAACTCAAACACTGCTTGGAAGACAAGAATTTTATATCATCCCTGTTGTTACCTGAAAAGGAGACCCATTAGAGCTGCTGGTAGCAGACAGCTGGCAGAAGGTAATAAATTAGGAGTTACTTAGCATCAGCTTCTGAATAATGGCAGCAGAAGATGCTCTTCACACAAGGAACCTACCGAGGGAGAAGTGCTAGAGCCAGGAACTAACAGTACCGCTGGGATTACAGATGGTAAAAGGTCTATCGTCCATCAATGGCTGATGTTCATGCCAGTGCAGGGTCAGTCACAGTCACTTCAGTGTTAATTTGAGGGCTGCGTTGGAAGATGATGCAGCCTTTCCTAAGGTGCCAGCAAAGATGCACTAGATCGCAGACTTTTTTGCCTGCTAAGCTTTAGTCCACGCTTGCACTTAAGTTTCGAGATATCAGTTTTAATGGCAATGGTAACCAAAAAAACCTTGGGTCAGTGTTCGGTGTAGAAGGGTTACTTTTTGAACAGTTCAACACATCCAGACTCAGTTCCTGGTTCAGACGTAGAATTTCAGGTTCCAGAGTTAAAATCTATGGAACACAGTAATGCTAAGAAGTATTTTGGTGTCTGAATAAGAGAAGAAAAAAAAATGCCCCCTACCACCTGCAAAAGATACCACGCCATACTTGCAGTGCAGCACACACTCCTCAAAGATCTTCCTTCACCTGCTTGTACTTGTTCAGTTTTTGCTTTAATATCGTCATCTAACTAATGCGAAGGCATTGAATCCATTTTGTGACTGTTGGGTAAATGATGGTTAAGTGTCAGGAGATTTATTTAATTGTCTAGCTATTAAAAAAAAAAGGTAGGTCTGCTGAGTGAAAGCTTTTATGCTTTTAAATGAGGTATTGTTGTGATTAGAGTTTAAACAGCAATGATTTCCTCAAAAATGCATTGGCAATAATCACTGGCTTGTTTGATTGTCCACATAACTGTACCACCCTCGCTGCCAAGAAACTCATCCGAACCACCAATGGTAATAATAGCTATTTTTTCCATTAAGTGTGCAGCAGATGTAATATTCAGGGACAGGAACATCTTCATTAGGCCGTACGGAAAGTGAACACATTGTTCACAAATCAGCCTCAAGAATAATGGACTAGAGAGACTTCAGAGGTGAGGGATGGAGGTTGTGGGGATGGGAAAGGGGTTTAAAGCTTCATGAACCACATACAGAGAGAATTTTAGTGGGATACGGGCAATTGATTCCCTTAAGTGTCTTTGAAGAGGCCGGTCTAGAGGTGGAGAAACTCCAGATGACTATAATAGTGCTTAGTCTCCTCACAGGGTCTCAACGATCATTTTACTCTTTTATATTTCTTTAATTAAAAAAGCCAAGAATACAAAGCTAATTCATCTGGCCTAATCAAAACCAGCAGCACAATGATGGCAGGTTTCTGAGGTGAGTTGATGACCTGCAGGTGAGAAAACTGCTGCCCTTCAGTTCACCTGTCTCAGAGCCTGCTGAAAATCCTCGACAGCTGTGAAATGTGAACAAGCCAAACTCTTTCTGTATGAATTTTTCTGGGGGAAGTCTGTTTCCCAAGTGAATGCCACTTCCCTGCCAGCTCTTGTCCCAGGAATCCATCCTGTGCCAGGAGTGCAGCTCAGGGGGAATCTTTGCCAGAGCATTTGCTGCTTGGGGGGTGTAAAGGGCCTGGGCTGTAGAAAAACACCTGTACCCAAGGGCAGAGAGAGATTCTTCTCTGTCCTTCTTCATGTCTTTCCTTTCTTAATTTCACATTCACCAATACATTTAGGCACCAAGAGCTACTGGTTCCAGGTGTCATGCTTGTGTAGGATTAAGGCTGACACTTGCCCTGAGACTCCAGCAGGAATATTAGTTTCCCATTTCTCATTGCCACCCCCTGCCTGGGACATCACAGGCAGGGCCAGCAAGGAGATCCAGTTTGTCTCTCTGTCAACACACTACACAAGCCCCTTCTTCCTCCTCCTTGCCCTCATCAGTCCTAAGTGCCATTTAGCAACGTTAGCTGCCTGCTCCTCTCGGTTGGACACCGCTTACTCCCTGTTGGAGAGCTGTCAGTAAGGGGAAGGCCATACATCGCGGTGGGAAGCGATCTCACCCGGCAGGAGGGCACCTCTTCCCAGCCAAAACAACGCGCCTTTGACAGGCTTGATGTATTTATTATCTTGTTGGTGCAGAAATGCTGCCGCAGCAAGCAGGAAACTCAGGGGGAGGATGCTACTGGTGGCTTGGAAGAGAAAGCAAGAAGTACCAAGTGCCAAGGAGTTGTCTGTAGACAGCTGGTGGCAGGGTGAAGGAGGGGATGTGGGGAAAGGAGGGTACGAGGGAAAGGGAAAGGCTTGCTGTAAAAAGGCAATTCCTTTTACTCATGTGCTTAACTCATCTCCTGAACTCCAGGAACTTGAGGGCTGAGAAAAAGCAAGAGCAAACAGCAAGTGAAAAAACAGGTTAGAGCCAGGTGGGGCATTGTATCCCAGCCAGGCTGAGCTGTTTGAGGGTGGTTTCAGAGAGCTGTCACCTTGGTGAGGAACGTGAATCGCTGGCTCTTGGGCTCCTTGTCCTTTGGAACTTGGCTCCCTTTTGGTTTTACACTGCCATCTGGGAGGGTTTCACAAAAGCGCTGTCTGTGAGGCTGTTTTGCCAGCCCCATTTTGGGTCCATTTTGCCTCTGCAAAGTGTCAGAGGACATTTTGAGTAGAAGGAAAAGCAGTCAGGATCTTTTAGGGGCAGAACTATGTTATGTTTTCAGCAGCTGTGCCAGTTTATAGGCTTCATCAAATTCCAACCCAGCATAGTTATCTGGTTTGTACTCCTGGGTAGCAGTGAGGGGTGATGAGGAGCCTGTGTGTTTGAGTGACAGCCAATCCCCTTCTTCTACTCTGCTGTTCCAGGAGTGAAATCCCCTTACAGAAATCTAGAAATTTCTCTAGATAGATGTTCCCTGGGCATGTCCAGGTGTCTTCTCTTGGGAGCAATTAAGTAAAAATTACCAGGGCCTGAGTGCACCACTAGGGCTTTATCAACCTGACCACCCTCACCTGGGCATCCCCCCTGCCTCTGCTCATTGACCCAGGAGCTCCATTTAAGCTCAGTCCCTCACCCCTGCTCTCTTCTGTGAGCCTGAGGCTGCCTTTGGATTTTCACTTTGTGGCTTACATGGAGGATTCAAGTTCAGTACTTCTGTGCTGGGACTCAAATCTGCTGTTGTTGTTCTGCACCTATGGTGTGTTATCTGGTGTCTCTGCCGTTTTGAGAAGAGGAAGAAAAAAAGCCAACCTGTGCTGATAAGTGAAGAGTAAATTCTTTATTGTTCTGAGTCTGTATGTAATGTTGTAAGTAGGAAGTATGCAAGTGACTGCAGTCTCCTTAAAAGATGAGCAAAATGCTTCTTGTGCTGTGAGGAAAACTCCCTGTGGGGTGAGGTTGCTTTTATTGAAGTCTACTAATTGGCTGGCTGAAATAAACTGCTTCAAAGCCACCTTTGCTGCAGAGGACCCCGGGGAAACAAGAGCGACCAGAAGAGATGGAAGGAAAGACGTTATCTGCTCCTAACTGTGAGTAAGCGAACTTTACGTGTGGTTGGGAATGTGATATGTAGAAACTGAGATAAGAAGAAATGTATATAATGGATAGCAGGATTGCAGAATGGTGCCTTGTCAGAGAGGTGTTGGAGTTTCCCAGGTGGATTGGGCAGTAGATGTGTTAAGAGCCAGCTCGCTCTTTTGAGAAACTTCTCTTCAGAAAAATGGTGAAGCTTGGTAGCTTGTAAGTATTGAAAGATGTACATCTGGTTCTGGTTGGAGCGTGGCTGAAGAGAAGGTGCACAAGGAGCTGTTTTGGCTACGTTGAGCTTTTATTTTTGTTGTTTTTAAGTTGGCTGTTTGCTTAGTTTTCTGGACAAATGTGGACTGTTGATCAAGTGTTTTCTTGGCTGAAGAGAGGCCAGATATGCTAATGCCTGTATGTTAGACTTGAATTCTTAAAAATTCCTTTAAAGTGATGAGATTCTTTTGGTAGTTCCCTAAATCATGCTTAGGTGGAGACCTGATGATGATCTCGCTCAGACTAACTGAATAGCAATGATTGGACTGCAAGCTGTGGTACAGTGAACAACCAGTCTACCCCTTTCTTTTTTTGTAGTTCTCCTTAACTAAGCAAACGTCTCAGTTTTAGTGCTAGGGTCATAACAATAAAAATATTACTGTTATTGTTGCAACCAAAAGCTTTTGAGATGGGTTGTTTAATGAGTGTTAACATTGTGTTGTGTGGCATGATCATGTGGATTGCTCTAGTGCTCCTGAATGTCCTTTGTGTAGAGGAGCCTTGATTTGGAAGAGGATGCTGTGTCTGTGTTACTAAGGGCTTTCTAGATGCTTTGTAGCAGTGGATTTACAGTATGTCATGAACATTGTCCATCTGCGTGTGTAAGACTTTATGTGGCTGTTCCTTAACACCTTCCACCCACACACACGTTCATGTCTGCTTGTCGTCTTACTAATGCACCTTGTGTGGCGGAAGACCTTGTGCTGCTTCTGCGTGACCCAGGTTACTACACAAGCACTAGGGGCTTCCCCAGTTACTGATTATTCCAGCTGAGGTGGCATGTGTTGGGCAGCTAAAGTCTACTAGGCCACCATGGTCCAGGTGTGTTTGTGGTATAAACCCTGTAAATGGTTTGGGGGGGTAAAAACTGCTAAGGGTAAAGTGTGATACTGGTTTGGCTTATTAAAAATGCTTGTTTTCTTTATTTGAGTTGATCTTGAATATACTGAAAGGAGGGGTAGTCCTTTGGAGTAGGAGAGGGTATCTAGGGTATGTCCTATGAGGAGGAGCTGGGGCAACTGGGATTGTTTAGGCTGGAGAAAAGGAGGCTGAAGGCAGACCTTACTGCTCTCTACAACTGCCTGAAAGGAGGGTGTAGCGGGGTGGGGGGTCGGTCTCTTCTCCCAGGTAACTAGCAACAGGACTAGAGGACATGGCCTCAAGCTGTGCCAGGGGAGGTTCAGGTTAGACATTAGGAAAAATTTCTTCACAGAAAGGGTTATTAGGTATTGGAATGGGCTGCCCAGGGAGGTGGGGGAGTCACCATCCCTGGTGGTGTTTAAGAAAAGACTGGACATGGCACTTAGTGCCATGGTCGAGTTGACACAGTGGTGTTAGATCAAAGGTTGGACCCAATGATCCCAGAGGTCTCTTCCAACCTAGTTGATTCTGTGATCTGTATAAACTTCTTCCTCATAATTAATGGTCTTTTGGAGGAGGAAAGCTTTGCAGTGTGCTCTCGGGGTGGTGAGGTGCTGGATTGCCATGCTAGTCTCCTCTGGAAGGCTGTTCCACAGCCAGGTTGTTTTCACTGGAAACACTTTGTCGCTGTTGTGATCCGTGCTGGGCTTTGTAACCTGTGAGTTCCTGGAAAAACATGTGCATTGGCAGAGCTCCTG
Organism: Nyctibius grandis; assembly: GCF_013368605.1. Lineage (NCBI taxonomy): Eukaryota > Metazoa > Chordata > Aves > Nyctibiiformes > Nyctibiidae > Nyctibius > Nyctibius grandis. Next base: position 3,207,978 of record NC_090671.1, read on the forward strand.
GTGAGGGAAACCAGACTGCTTCAGCCTAACTCACTTCTGTTCCTTCACTGGTTGACATCACCTTGGTTATAGCAGAGAGGCACAAGCTCAAGTAGGAAATACGCAGTGACTTACTCCTGTAGCTGTTACATGTGTAAATTAAGGGTTTGTTTCCCTCCTCCAACCTTTCTAAGCTGTCAGGCCAGTACCTTCATAACCCCTCAAGTCAGACAAAAGTAAAGAGTAACTCCTGGTGAGCACTGTTTTTCCTGCGCGTGTCCAACCTTGACCAAGGTGTTGGCTCTGTCCTGCTCCGATTTGATCCTTCTCTGATTTGACCAAGTGTTAGCGTGCCCTTCTGTACGCACCCCTGTGGACCTCTGTGCTGCAGGCAGCTGTGCTGTGCTGCTCTTAATAGAGCGTCCAGTCCTGCAGCCCGTGTGGCTGTGCACGGAGTGCTTGTGGGTTTCCTGTCGTATTTCATGGCTCCTGATGGCAGCTCAGCCAAGGAGTTACGGAATTCATATCCTCTCTGCCTAGGAGAAAATGGCAAGTGGAAGATTTAATATCCCAGAGGGTTAGTGTAGGAAGTTGTACCAGAGGGAAGAAGGGGGTGGTTAAAGCATCAGGTCCTTTATAAATCTGTGCAAGTCAATGCTTCCAAAGGTTGGAAAATTGTCAGTTAAACCAGCTGACTTAGACACATGGCACTGGGTAATAGCACTTCCACCAAATTCCCTTTGCCACCAGCAATTCTAGGATTTACATTTGGAGGAAGTGGCCTCATTTCAGTTGGTGGTTGATTCTACTTGACATAGAACGTTTGGTGATCAGAAAAGACCAATCCCATGCTAAAATCTGTCATCTCTTCCTCTGTGTTTCTTTAGTGGCACTTATTAGGATCAGCCCTTGGTATCAACAGCAAACATTGCATATTGGGATTTCAAGAGGGAGCTGGATTTGACCCCTCTATACAACATGCCAAATGAGAGCCTGTTCTGTGTGTTGGGCTGAGGACATACAGAGAGCTCCAGGACCTTCAAAGGTGAATGCTGTGCTGAAGCTACTCCTTGCAGTGGAAGGGGCCGATGGCGTGGGTGAAGATTTGATGTGATATTCTCGGTAGTCTGTGCTCAAAAAGGAACAAATGCAGCGAAAAGCCACGCGTATGGTATCAGTAGCCTAGTACCGTTTCAGGGCTGCTCAGGCACCCGAGCATGGCTCACGTCCCAACACAAACCTCAGGAGTTGCACAAAGTGGAGGAAAAGGAGAGCTTCAGGGTGTCCAAGGAAGTCTTAAATCACTTTGAGTCTAGAGCAAGGCAGCAATTTTTGCAGCAAGTCATCTTGGCGTGCTGGCGAGAAACCTCCTTCAGGTCAGGTAGAAGAGGCAGTGACTTGGTACTGCTCAGTGAATGCGCCGACCAGCTTCTGGGGAAGGTGGGAGCTCTGTGCTAGGAGCTGTCGGGGAACAGATAAAGCCACAGCAGCGGGGCTCCCAGCCCTGGTTGTGCCCATACCACATGTGGAGGCAAGTGGCATGAGTTAGTGGTGTGCTATGACTGGACTCCAGACAATGAGTGTCTGTGCTCTGTTCCCTCTCTAGAGTCAGTCCTTTAAAGTGAAAAAAAAGGTTGGCTGCGGGGTTTTTTTTCTTTCAGTTGTACTGTCCCTCTAAAAATAAAACTACCATTTATGTGGCCTAAATCCCCAAGCTGCAGCCTGGCTTTGCGTGGCAGCAGTTGTGGTGAAGCCAAATGTCAAGCATCAGCAAAGAGGCACTTTCATGTAGTCACGTTTTACTGATGGTTTTCCTTTCTTTTTTAAAAAAAAAAAGTAAAAATTTTTTTCATTTTTATAATGAGCAGTAATGAAACTAGCTTAAAAAAAGATTTCTTTACTTCCTTAAAAAAATTAAAAGCTTCATCTCTATTCCAAACTTACTCAAAATATTTCAGCACTAAATTACTTTGAAATCCACAAAAACAGAAAAAGAATTTAGATGAGATGGAAAAAATAGCTGAAACGCTGCATAGATGGAAGATATCATGCAATGAATGAAAGCAATGGAGTGAAAGTCAACAAAAACTCCAAAACCAAAATAGAAAAAAAAATGCTGATGTTCAGATGGCAAATATTTTTGGACAAACAAACAAATTTCAGTCCTAAAAGAATGACAGTTGCTGTCTGGCTCTTGGGAACCATTTTTTCCTTGTCGATGTGTGTGATGCGGAGCTGTCTGGTTGCTAGTTACCAGGCTCTGTTTAGTGAAGCTATTTTGTTTCTGCCGCGTGGTCCTTTCGCATCTGCACCTTCTGACATGAGACATCAGAAGCAGGAGCAGAAACTATTCAATCACAGTGACAGAAGCCCTTTTTTTGGATGGTAAAATGTTCTGTTGGTTTTGTGTAGATAATCTCATGTTTGTCTCTGTGCTTGCATCCAGCGCGTTTGATGAAATAGAGCACGAAGGGTTGTCCTGTGAGATTCCTGCCCCGTACTGCGGCACTTAAAGGAAAGGATCCAAAACCTTGGGTGCTTATTCTGGCTGGTGAGCAAGCAAGGAATAAGTAGCTTGTTGGGAGACACTAAGGATTGTCCTAAATTTTGGTCTGTCATTGGTGGGAATGCTGTACATGCCACCTGAAACTGTGCCAAACTTATAATTGAGAAAATATAACTGGTGATATCTACAGATTTTGTTAACCCTCCACCAAGTGTATCTTCCTAAAACCATCACAAGTTGGTCTTATGAACACGATGTCGCCCTGGTTGGTGGTGTGGAGGACCTGGAGCTTGCTTACATGGGCCTGATTCCCAAATTTTCCCCTGACTGCAGAATGGTGATGATGACCAGCTCAGCTGATGACAAGTGTGAAAGGAGAAACAAGCATTTTCATTTGACGACTGTGGGGATGCAGGATGCTGACCTAGATCTGCACAATCAAACTGCATGTAAGCTACATGCTGTAGTTTCATAGGACAGCATCTGTGCAGATTTAGACTGGCAATTCACTGCAGTCCGTGGGGGTTACAAGCATCGATATAAGGCAAACAGACTGTCTGATACTCCCTGTTTAAAAGGGAAGACATGTGACTTTTCAGGCAGCAAATTCCCTGGAAGAATAAAAGGAAACTTGCAAGGTCCACATCTACTGGCGGTGGTATGTGGCTTCATCTACGCTCATCATAGGGTCCTAATAGATTGTTTTCTCTGTTTGGTACCATTTTAAGTCTCTTGCACTACGTTGGCTAAGGGTCGTTGCAGTAGACTTGAAATACTGATACATGTGTAACTGATACATGTGTAAAGTCAAATACACTTCTAAGTCCTCTGTCCTTAAAAATCCTGTAAGTCCTGTGTGTCTTTGGAACAGCTTGATTCCTGCCCTGGCTCAGCTAGGAACAAGTCGTTTGTGTCTGCTTTGGGGTGTTACAGACTTTTTACTCCTTTGACTTCATCTCTGGGCTTCACCCCTTCTTCTTTCTTTGTCCCAGGTGAAGAGGACTCCTCCCAGTCCCCTGCACAGGGACAAGGGATCTTATAAGGGTCTTTCATAAGGACCCCGTTGCTCCAAGGGCACTGGCAATAGCATTGCTGCTGCTGTGTCTGCGTTATGCGGGCTGGTCCTCTGATTGCTGACATCCAACTTCTCCAGGAGAGGGATGAAATCCAAGTGGCAGGGCAGGCACCTCTGAGGAGATAGCTCCTAACTGTTCCCGCAGAGCTTGAAGAAAAAGATTTGACGGATTTACAGAGGAAAATGGCTGCGAAGGGATTGATAAACACACAGAGAGATCTAACTAGTGTGTCCCATCACTCTGAATAGCTGATCATAGCGAAAGTGCTTCAGGGCAGTGTCGGGAAGGATTTGTTGATGTGAACTCATGTCTGCCTGAGAGAATCATGCTGTTTCAGGGAAGGGACCATCCAGAGAAGGTTGTTGTGAAGAAGAATGCAACAACAGTGGGGTGGGGGGTCTGTGTCAGGAGGAGTTGGCGAGATGATCACCGGCGCTTTCTGAAGGCAGAGCTGTGAGGATGCCAGCTAGGACTTGAGAGCTGAGCTTCCTCGCAGCAACAACATCAATGTGAACTTCGTTCCCCTCGGTACAAGCATTTGCAACAATAAGCTCTCAATGCCATCTGGCATCCCAGGCATGAGAAATGCCATGCTGCGGCTGGGAATCTCCTATAGCTCCCATGCTTAGGGCTACCCTAACATGGCTGTCTGCACAGGAGTCAGCAGTGTGAACAGGCTTAACTGATCATATCTAAACTGTTGTAAACTACTTTGTGTAGTCCTTTCAGTGCTGGTAGTAGCTCAGGAGAGCAAACGTGCTTTCTTCAGCAACCTCTTCAAAGGTCAAGCTGCTGTTGTCATAAGTAGTCAGAAAGACTTGGGCAACTCATGCTTGAAGACCTCAGGGTAATGTCCATTGCTCTGTATTAGTAGTTTAAGAAGCACCATGTATAGCAAACACCTGATGTTCAAAAACTTGATGGGCTAAAGTATGGAGTCAATCTTAAGTCAGAGTGTGGGCGTTTGAATGGGAGGTGTATTGGGCGTACCATGCCGAAGCGCACAAATGCGTGGAACTGCAGTAAATATTGCCTAAAAATGCTGCTTGGGCTTGTTACAGTTCCATAAACCGTGGGATGCATTGCTGGGGAAGCTTTTTGCTAGAATTGGTCCAGGAGGAGAACTTTGACAAAAATGACCGTGCGTACACTTGTGAAGTCTTCCCTTATGTGGGAAACACCACTGTCGAGGGAGTTGTGTAATTTTTCAATGTAGAGTTCCGTTTCACCTTGATTGAGATGTTTGCTTGGGCACTTAATGGATTGAAAAATGTATACATTCCCAGCAGGGCACAGTGTTTAGAGGGATGTTTCAAAGATTTTATTAGTAGATATCATATGCTTATTGTTTTTTCTAATACTTCAGCTTTGCATTCAACTGTTCTGCATGAGAGTAGTCATCACAGTTAACATTTTCTGGCTGTCAGCAAGGGAAAAGATGCGAAGTTGCCGTGCTACTGGAAGCATCCAGACAAGTATTTGTACCATGCTTTGAAGCTGAAAACCAGAAAATGCTAAGTGCGAGAGGAAATAAGAGATACTAAGACCCTGAAACTTTCAGAAGTGTGAATATTTTATGTTTCCTTTAGTAGGAGAGGGGTGTCTAGCTCTTTAGAAGCTTTCCCCTAAAACACGGCAGAATTGAGCTGAACACGGGATTGATGGTGATATTTGTGTGCATCGACGAAATGCCCTAATTGTCTAATGGTTTCCACAAATAGGCTGGCAGGTAGCATGGTCCCTGCATCCCTTACCTTTGGAAGGCTGAAGTGAGTCAGTACTTTGTAACGGTGTTTTCAGAAGCTTTTGTAAACAAGGAGTGTGTGTGTCTTACACTTTAAGTAAGGCTAAGGAATTGAGATGAGCCGCAGCAGCTCTGTGAAGGCTTGGTATGCATACACAAGGGCCTGAGTTGATTTATCTTGATGTTTGGTTGAATTCTTTGCATTTTGGGTCCCTTCTGTAACCTTTTCACCTCGTTCTTTTTTAAGGTGGCTGCCTGGCTGTTACAATTTATCATGAACGCATCTCACTTCACTTTTGGCTCCTCTGACGGAAGGAACAGCCGGTCTCCGGGAGGTCAAAGACATTATTTTCCCTTCGTCTTTCTCAGTTTCCAGCACATATTTGTCACTTTGAAAAAGCATGAATTTTGGATTTGATGCACTTTAATTGATTTCACCCTCAACAAGTCCAACTGTCCATCAACCTTTCCTTTTTCTTTCCTCTCCCCCCTCCCCTTCTTTATTTCTTTCCTCTCTCCCTTGACTTTGTGAGTGTTGTTTTCACCCGCCTGCATGTTGAAGCTGTTGCAAAGCTCACAATCCCATCAAGGCTTACTGTCACTAGCTATTTCTCTTGTTTTTCTTATTCTCTAAGTTGAACTTTGGATGCTGAGCGAGAATGAAGCCGCCTTACAGGAGTACTGGTCTTGTAGTACCTTAGTGATGTGCTTCTTGTCCAAGTAAAAGTGATTGCTGATATCTAGCTAAACTTGGTTGATGGTCCACTTATTTTGAGGCAACTGTAGAATTAGAAGTGTGACAGAATTAATAATTAGTCCTTGATATACTGGCATTGACATTTAAAATCATTTGCAGCAGTACTATGGCAGAGATGAATGTACTGTTTCTTCTTTTTTTGTGGAAGGATGTATGCACCCAGGAATGTGTATAGATCCAGTGTTGCATGGCTGTAAATTCAGTTGTATAAAATGACATTGACACCTCATAAAATGAGATGCCATCGTGCTGTCTCTTGCTTGTTTGGTGAATTCATATGGTGTTAAGTGGAGATACAGAGGAAATAGAGTATGTGGGTGAGTAACAACTTGGCATTTGCGCGGGAGTCCTTTAAGTGTGTTTTGAAAGCCAGGGGTGACTTAACAGGGGAAGCTGAAAGAGGGGCTCATAGGTGTTCCTCTGAATGCTGTCATTACATCCTAGTTATTGTCAGGCCATGAACTGGGGAGTAGGCTTCTGTTTACAACAGAGCAGAGAGATTTAAAGTTCTCTGCACTGTTCTGACTAAGGTGTTCACCAGAACTCAGCAGAGACAATGGCACTCCTTGGACTAACGTGCTCTCACTGAAGAACTTCAGCACTCAGGATGAGCAGAATTGGTTCAGGATACTTTATGCAAATGATTTCAACAGGTAGTCCAAGATAACTAAGAAAACCAAGCTACTTGCTGAAATCTGTTACGTACTTTTCTACGAGTCCCAGCAACAGAGAGAGCTGGAAGCCGGGCGTGTGCAGGTCCCGCAGTGGGAACTGCTGTCCATGGTCCTGTGGGGCCGGACGTGGAGGTCTGGGGTTGTGACGGGGGTGGTTCAGGCTCGGGTGCTTGGGGAAAGGTGCAGCTTCCTCGCTCTCTTACTTGTTCAAAACGATGTGAGTCAGTTCTGCAAATGAAGTTCAGTATTTGCCAGCGTGCGTGGATAGGGAACTGTGTGCTTTAAGGAGGTATAAGAGCCAGCACTAGCACTAGTGGGCCTCATACTAACCCTTTCCTTCTGTGATTTGCTGCTGTGTTGTTGCAGCCTTGCGAAGACTCTTCGTGTCCAGTGAGACTGGACTGTCTGATACTGGATCATCTCCTGAATGTTATCAGAACCTTCAGAGGCGAAAGCCCTGGACCAGTGTTATCAGTTGTGGATGGGATGCTTCAGTGGGAAACCTCCTGCAGCCTAATTCTAAGTTTAGGTATTTCTAGCATAGGAATTATTGCTCAAAATGTTTAAGGCAAAGCTTGCTCTTTTTCGATCTATAGATTCCTTTGATCCCCATAGCAGCTGCAATTCTCCTTGTCTTGTGGTGATGATGATTTATTTTTTCTCACTGGTCTTCTCAGAAAAACACAACAGCTTTCTGGTGTGCAGAGCTATGATGTGAGAGGAGCAAAACACAGTGTTCTTTGCTTGTATAAATTGCCATTGTTAGCCTCTTGGGGTGTTGGGAGACCCAGGGCTCAGAGTAAAAGATGTTGTTAATAAGACATTAGGATGTTTCAAAGGACATAGAAGGGTTTAATTCCATTTTGCAAGTGGGTGCTATCCCTTCCCCTTGAATTCAGTGCTGTGCCTGGGGGAAGAACCCATAGAGAACTTTTAATGGATTCTTCTCAGAGTTCAGCTACTGTGGGCACTATACTGAACAGGAAGAATGGATTCCCTAGTGAGATGAGGTGAACTGCTGGCTTACTGCACTCTGAAGAGTCTTTTCTATGGCCGTTGATTCATCGTGTCACATGAGGTTTCACACACGTTAGAAAACTAGAAAACTCGAGGATTCATCTGGCAGTCAAATAATATAATAATAATCACTTTTACTATGATTAGAAGGGTTATGGGACAAAACTGAAATCTTTTCAGGTCATTGGCCTGCAGCATTCTCATCTCTTCCCAGGCAGAGGACCTGATGTGCTTGGCCCAAGGGAATGACATAGGGATGCCCAGGCACTTTGTGGAGTTAACAGGGAGATGGTGCCTCCAGGGGTACTGTTGTGTCTTCTGTGCTGAGCTGGGAACCTGGTAAGAGTGTTTTAACTGGGTTGGCCCAAGAAACTGTAGATGGCTCTCTGGATCTGGACTGTAGCAGAACATGGGATGGTGTATGTAGCTGAGCTACCTAGAGGAGCATCCGCACAGGTGCGGGGGAGGTTATTGCACCCTGAAGTAGATGTTGGTGGGACTTGAGCCCCTTCTGCATTAGGTGAGATTTGAGAGTTAATGCTCTGGGTGCTTGAATAGTGTCGTAGTTGAGGTACCTGATGAGGTGATCTGAAATCGTGCTGAAAGTTTCCTAAATCCCAGGCCGGTGCTTTCTCCAGCGAGCTAACCTGCGTAGGAGTGTTTTATTTTACAGCCAGCAAGTTGGACAAAACCTGATGTGAAGCCAAAAACTGCATAGCCTACATCTTTTCAGGGGCTTAAGTCACTTAACAGAACCTTGCTAAAACCAGCTGGGATCTTTCCAAACCATGCACAAAGTCACTTGCTTGTCTTTTCTATCAGGAAGAGCACGAGCTGGGGAAACTACTGTGCTAAGGTTACTCAGAATGGCAGTACTGGAGTTGGGAATAATATAGACCCAAGTCTTCCAGTCACTGGGATGTACATTAGGAAAGTAGCAAACGCTGGCACTCCATCATGGTGGCTTACAGAAACTTCCAAATAATCTCAGGGGAGTGGGGATGTTCAGCTAAAACTCGAATCACTTTAAGGTGCAGGTTTGATGTTTGGATCAGGATTTAAACTTAAAACTTGATCTAATTCAAGTGCTGGTGTTCGGAGAATCCATCTCTTGTGGGCCCATGTGACCCTCATGAGGTTCAACAAGGCCAAGTGTGAAGTCCTGTACCTGGGTCAGGATAACCCCTGGTATCAGTACAGGCTGGGGATGAAGGGTTTGAGAGCAGCCCTGAGAAGAAGGACTTGGCGGTGCTGGTGGATGCAAAGCTGGACATGAGGCAGCAATGTGCACTCGCAGCCCAGAAAGCCAACCGTGTCCTGGGCTGCATCCCCAGCAGCACGGCCAGCAGGGCGAGGGAGGTGATTCTCCCCCTCTGCTCTGCTCTTGTGAGACCCCACCTGCAGTTCTGCATCCATCTCTGGGGTCCTTAGCACAGGAAGGACACGGAGCTGTTGGAGCAGGTCCAGAGGAGGCCGTGAAGATGATCAGAGGGATGGAGCACCTCTCCTATGAGGAAAGGCTGAGAAAGTTGGAGTTGTAAGCCTAGAGAAGAGAAGGCTCCAGTGAGACCTTGTTGTGGCCTTCCAGTATGTAAAAGGGGCCTATATGAAAGAAGGGGACAGACTTTTTAGTAGAGCCTGTTGTGATAGGACAAGGGGTCATGGTTTTAAACTAAAAGAGGGGAGATTCAGATGAGATATAAGGAAGAAATTTTTTACAATGGAGGTGGTGAGACACTGACACAGATTGCCAGAGAAGTGGTAGATGCCTCATCCCTGGAAACATTCAAGGTCAGGCTGGATGGGGCTCTGAGCAACCTGATCTAGTTGAGGATGTCCCTGCTCATGGCAGGGGGGTTGGACTAGATGACCGTTAAAGGTCCCTTCCAACCCAAACCATTGTATGGGTTTATGATCTTTAAGAATCCCTTTGTATGCTGGAGGCTTGGAGTTTTTAACCAGTGTTGGGTTTCCCCTCCACTGTATAAGAGAGAGATGAAGCAGCACTTGCTGCTGACCAGCTCCACGCTCTTGAACAGAGACACCTTCCTTTTCCTGCCCAAATCCAGAAGACAATGTGATGTGAATTTACCCAAGTGATTTCAGGGGAGACTACACAGGTCATAATCTGGCAAAGATGTGGAAGTATTCATACCACCTATTTGTAATAGATAGTCAAGTGGAGAGAGATCATGAAAAGGAGATGCAGAACAATTGCATTAGGCAGTTGATAATTTCAGTCTGAAGAGCTCTGAATTCCCCTCTGAAATCTTCTCTTGGGAGTCTTAGTCCTTAAGTTAAATGACTAATTAGTGTGTGTTCACACCACAAATCAGCCCAGCAAGGCAAACTCGTAAGAGCTAATGCTGCTCACTTGCTCCCAGCGGAAGCTGAAGATCTCAGGAGCTTGCAGAGGCATTTGCCCCCCCTGGAAGTCTGTGCTTGTTACCAGGACACTGAAGAATTTGTGGGTCTGGGGGAGCGAATTAAAATCCTCCCCCAGCAGACAGGGCCTGTATCAGTCCCTCTCCTTAAGCCTTGTCCTTTCTCTGCTCCAGTATCTTGTTTAGTGGGATAAAAAATTTGAAACTAAGTGCCCCAAGCTGAGAGGAGATGTTTGGCACCCAGCGGGACCCTGACCTTCCTTGTAGGTAACAAACTGGATGGTATGTAGGCTGAAGATGCTGGATGAGGGGGGAGGGAGGCAGATGGCTTGAAGGGGAGTTAAGGTTACAAAGCCAACATCTGTTACTGAGGGTATGGGCTGCAGTGCTGTGCCGTTCCCCTCGGCAAGCGGGGCTGGCTTCAGGCGGGCACAGGGGAATGGCCTGGTGTCACCAGAGGACAAAGGTAGGAATGGGCACAGCGGGCGTTTCTGAGGGGCTGTAGGAATAGGTGTAAAGGGATAGAATAGATCCTGAGGTGGCGGTTGAGGAGGGGTATAAGGTGGAGGATGAGTCTTAAGAAGGAGAAATGGTATGTTCATCTGCGGGGGTTTTGCCAATGTACAGAATCAGGGTTTGGTTTCCGTATCTCCTGGCCCCACAGGAATTAGTCATCTCTGAGTAATGGAGGGGAGCATGGCCGTTATTCATCTTTCTCCCAGTTACTGAAAGTCCCTCCTCTGATAATTTCCTGTGTTCATATCCTCTTCGATCTGTCTTTAACTTCAGTCTTCCTTGCTGTTCAGTACTGTGAGCCACTGCAAAAAAATTAGGACTGGCAGTCTTGAGTCCTCTGGAGAGATGTTGTTGAGCCCCAGCTTCCATGGAGGAACAGGAAAGCCTGGGCCGTGGCATCTCTCCTGCATTCAGCTGTGAGACTTTGCCCCAAATGCCTTCTGTCATCTCAGCAGACCCCATCCTTTTTGCTTTAATTGATTCTGTCTGGCTTTAATTTGATGTGAGAATAGACCTCCCACCGTGAGCACTCAAGAGTCTGTTTTGTCCAAGGGGAGGTGGAGGCTGGGTGTTGCTGCGATCAGAGGCAGGGTTTTATTGTAATGGGGAGACAAGGGTGGTTTTGGGAGGACCACTGAATTCTGTAAACTCATTAACAATTCAAATGAGGCTTCTCACTTTCATACTGGGTTTGTGGGAAGTGCTTGTACAACAACTTGAAAGCAAAGAACTATAATAGTAATTTTTTGTTGTAGCCATGTGTAGGGTTTCCTGGAGAAGTCTGGAGTCCTGTTGTGGTGGCTCCATGCAAGTGTGCAGTAGGAGACAGTCCAGGGGAGTTGGCCATCTGAACGGGCGAGGAGAGGATTCAGAGGCAAGGAGGAGGGAATAGATTTGGCTGTGGTCACCTAACTGCATGATGACAGAGATGAGAAGAAATAGGAAAGACGAAAAGGAAACCTCCGCTGTGAGTCTGGTCAGACAAAGTCTAAACAGTTGTTGAGTTTGTTGTATCAAATCAAAATGTTTTGGTTTGGTGGTGTGTTGACTTGAGTCGGTGTTTGTCCAGGCTGACACAGTGTTGTAGAAACATTCAGGTTTGAGGGTACTGTATCCCCTGTCACCGGAGGGGTCAGGAGCTCTGCTGTCTCTCCTAAAACATAGGAGAGGGGTGTGTAGCTTATTGTGGCAAGGGGAAGCTGGATGAGAGCAATCCTATTTCCCATGGCTTGGTTTCAGAGTCTTCTGATATTTTAAGGCCTCTTCAAAGCTGCTCTATGGCCCTGGTCAGCACGATTAAGTGTGCTGCTGCTTGGACCACAAATAAGGGTTTTAAGTCAAATGGGAAGATTTTTGAGGGGAAAATAGATGAATAACTATTTAGAGTTGGTTATCTGCACATTTGTGAAATGGCTTGAGTGATAAAATATAGATATGTACGCACTTATTCATATCATGCCATTAGTGGTCTGTGCTTCTGTGTTGGGAGATAGTGTGCTGTGAAAAGCAAGAAGATGCTCCAAAATACAAAATTATTGCTTGCCGTCACTGAAGGCCCAGGTCTTTGATGGTATGATCTGGTTGAGGTGGTCTTCTAAAAGTATCTTGCCCAAAAATGTTGGGGGTGTGCTGAGGTGCTAAGCATAAAGCAAGTGGAGACGTTGAGGTTAGGCTAGACTAGACCCCGTGTAGCTCCCAACCTCACCCACATCTCTCCCAGACACAATTCCTAGTGGTAGCTGAGACCTTAATGTTCTACAGATTAGTTCCTATCTGGTAGTTTTGTTTAGAATATGATAGAAATTGTAGACAAGAGTACTGTGTAGTTGCTTTTGTTTGAAGTATTTCCTCCTTTCCTTCCCTGTATTAGAAATATTCCTATTTTTTAACTGATTTTTTAGCCATTCCACCTGATCCTTCGATATTTCCGTATTTCAAGGAGATTTATCCAAATGGCATGTTTCCTTGGCTGATATGCAGCAATAATGCAGGGTTAATACCTAATTAGTTCCCAGGGACATTGAGCTTTTCATGGATATTCAGTAACAAAAGCAACAACAAACAAGCTGAATTCCTAGGTCTTAATTCATCGGGGAGGAGGAAATAGGAACCTAAAAATGCAGGAATTATTCGGTGCAGTATGAAAGCTTAGTTCTTTCTCTCATGAAGCTCAGAGGATGCTATAGCAGCTGACAGGGAAAATATAACCTCCTGCTCCCTCCCTCCCTCCCTTCGGGGGGGCTGTATACGTGTCTGTGTTTGCAGCCCTGACATCTCCAAACAGGAAAATTCCCAGTTCTGCAACACGCTTTAAATAGCTCCTCGCCCATTCCCCTCCCTGCTGCAACCCCCCCGGTCAACCCGACCTCGGGTTTTTTTGACATTCAGCCATACCTGATCAGTTGTATCCTGAGCAGCTGGATGTGATCGGGGCTGGCCTTCCACCTTGCAGGATGGCGAGCATATGGGCCCGCGGGCTCCAGCCATTATTTTCCTGAGCACTGAGCTTGTCTGCCTATGGCTACAGAGGGGGGTTTTTCCCCCCTCCCCTCTCAAGCAATTGCAAATAAACCTTTCTGATAAGTAACAGGAAAACAAACAGGCCCTTTGGCTCTGTGGGCAGCGAGAAGGAGAGAGGAAAAAAAAAACAAACCCAATAACAAAATTTTTGCTGTGTTTAGGCAGCGCATAGAAGTGCCTTCAGGAAGGAGGAACCGTGTCTGCCCTCGGCCAGAGACAGGGCTTTTCTCAGAGCAGAAATGGCTCGTTTCAGGATGATGAGCCCTCAGTGCTTTACAGCCAGGCCCTGGTGTGGGAGCTCCAGGGGATGGAGGAGGTTTGACTCAGAGGAGAACAGCCCTGCAGATCATCTAGACCAATGAATTGGAGGCTTTGAGGTGACCGATGTGGGCAGTCTGGTATTAGCCTTGGAGTCAGAGGAGGTTGAAGGCTGAAAATGGCTGTTGTGAAGGTAACCAGCCCTCAGCCCCGGGCAGAAAGGGAAGAGCAGGGAGGATGGTACAGTGCAAGAGTTCAGGGCGGTTGTGGGAAGAGGCTGCGGACAATTGCAAACGGCCTCTTTGTGTCCTTTGCCATTTTGAAAAAGGGTTTCAGCTTCTGGAAGGAGTCGTGGGAGGCCTCTGGCACTTTGCACGGTATGTGAAGGAAGCCAAGTGGAGTGTAACAGGCCAAAGCAAAACCCCATGTCTTTGGGGTTCGCTGTAGCGCTTGGAGAAGTGAAGAGAGGTCCCTGAGTGCACCCCCCCCACCACCACCATAGTGTGACCTGAGCCCTGATCACTGTGAAAAGCTTGGGGCAACCAAAGAGATTTTTGCAAAGAATATGTTAGAGAAATGGTAGGTCTTACCTTCCTTGTATTTTCCTTTCCTGTATGCCAAGGAAATAAGGCTTCAGCCTTCCCAGACAGCCCTGGCTTCCCAAAACTATGTAGCTCAGCCAGCAGCGGTGAGAGGTGCACACCAGGGTGTCCAGGTGGGACCTGGCACTGCCTTAGAATTGTGGTCTAAACCTAAGGATGGGAAAATAACCTCTTTTTGCTCTCTGAACCCTGTCAACACACCACACAGGCTGTCACTGTTCCATGTGCATACGGTACTTGAATACAGTAGGGCCACAAGAAACCTTTAGACACGCAAACTGCGGAGGGAAACGCTTGCTCGGAGTTGTTCAAGAAACTTCTGATGAAAGCTACTGGGTTTTGCTGCCCCCGTGGACTGGGAGATATCTACCAACACCGCAGAGGCACGCTGCCATGCCAAGTGGTGAATGAAAAAGCTGCCTACTAACGCAACACCTCTTAGGACAGTCTGGATTCTGGGTAGACGGACAGTTTCTCAGGGTTCATTGGAGGGTTTAGCCTCTCAAGCGCACTCCCAGCTGTGGTAACAACCTTATTCCCTAAGTCAATAAATGATGGACTTTTTCAACTTGGAAGTCAGACCTGTGAGGAGCCTTTGAAGCCTTTGCCTCGGGAGATACAGCCAAGGTTATCATCCTGGCACGTCCACAGTGAACTCAGACACTGTCTTGAAACGCTGCCAGAGTCTGCGACGCGCTCGTGCGGAAATGCTGAAGCCACATGAAGGGCCCCGTGGCCCTGTCACCTCAGCCGCCTCCTGGCTGAAAGGAGCCAGAGCACGAACGTCACCACCAAGTTACGACAGACAGTACCAGGTACAGGTTGTATCGCTGCCAACGCATCTTCTTCGAGGCCTTCAATGGGAATCGCTCCTATAGAGTGGTGTAGTTCTGTGGCCCTAAATACTTGAACTGTGGAGAGCAGTAGGAAATTCTTGGGGAAATTCATTCAGAGAGGGAAAACGAGAGCGTAAGCCATGGGATCAGCACCAAGTGGGCCAAACATTGCTGTCAGTTACTTCCCAAGCAACTCCACTGAAGCAAACAGCATTAATTGTAGATTTATGCTAGCATTTCTGAGAGTCTCTCTTGGGACAGAGCCAGTTCTGGTAGAGGATTAATCTTGCTGGAAAACTCCCTCTTGTTCGTTCCTTGGTCTCTGATGCTCGCACATGCACACAAACAAATCTCGGTGACCCTCCGACAACCCAGTTAGCTAGCAGGGAATTAAAGGACGTGAAACCCTAGCTTCCCCTTCAGTGCAGCCCCGCATCTGCCACAGGACTAGCCACCTGCTAGTTGTTTTCCTCGAAGAGAAAATGTCCATTGGACACATAGGAAACAACTAATCCAGTCCCCTGGGAGGAAGGAGCCATTTGTCATTCCCACAGTCTCCAGCACAGGTACTCAGCACCTTCCAGGACTGGGGCACTGTGGCTTTTCTCTGGTTGTTTTTCCACCTGGCAGTGGTTCTGCATTTTGCTTTTACCTAAGGGTGGTATTTCTCAGACATTGACAGTTGGCCGTCCACCTCAGGACAGTGAAAAATACAGTGTGCTCTATTCCCACCCATGCATCCCTTCTTCTCCGCTTAAAAATTAATAGAGAAAGCCATGTATTGCGTGTGCTGGATGCACGTCTCCTTCACATGTGCACACATGCTTTCTGATGGTACATTTGTGCCGTTTTAAGACCTTTCAGAAATATGGATCTTCTGTAGTTACCGCTTCTGTATTTCTGTACCTTAAGGACTGGTCAGTGGCATCCTCACCCCTATGTATATAGTGTCACTGCACTCAATATGCCACTGAAGTGTGTGGTTTTGTTGTTGGTTTTTTTTGACCCGAATTTGCCAGTGCACTGGAAGTGCAGCAGATGCTTCCCTGGAGTCTGTCTCACCAGCAGAAGGGATAGTTTAATGGTCTCAAGCAGCAGGCTAGGAATGCCTCCATTCCTCAGGAACAGCAGGCTCAGCCCCGCAGTCTGCTCAGCCTTTCCCCCTTCTGAGGGCAATAAATTGAATAACATGCAGTTTACTGCCTGCCCGCAAGCTTCAAGTGAAAGAGGTAGGGGGGGAATAAAGAAAACCCTGAGGCCAGCCATGCAGTGGGTGCAAATCAGTGTGCCTTGGCTAGCTTACACCAGCTGTAGAGCTGGCCCCGAGGTTTTGTGTTCACATTATTCTGGGGCTCATATTGCAAGAATGCAGGGTTGGCCAGATGTGCTACTACAGGATCCCCTCCCCTCCTCAACTGACAGGGTACCAGCTGCCACTCCCTGCCCGCCGAGCACCCAGGCTGCACGGATGCTGTCTGCGTGGTCTTTGAGGTCCTTGGGAATGGCTACCAGCACATAAATACACTATCTGTGGTCCAGGACCCAATGGTAAGAGCAGCAGAGGAAGTTTTCCCCCTTGGAAGTGGTGTTCATCTCCTCCCCCAACCCAGCATATGGAATTCTGGATCACATTTCTCTCTCTTGCCAATAAATATTGCAGATTTATTGCTCTATACCTGGTGGGTAGTAAATTGCATTCCACCTCTGTTATAAGGCTCTTTGCTATGACACAGTCTTGCAGCTCCATTAAACCTTAATTACAGCAACACTTCATTGGGTTGCTGTGACGGTCCGAGTGCCATTGCAGTGGGGAGGATGTATGGCCAAAACAGGCTGATGCAGAGGGGCTGTGTTTTGGTTTGTTTCCTCCCTTTTTAAGGATTATGGAGAGTTGAGCCCAGCAAGGGGAATAGATGGAGGCTCAGCCTCTTGCTCTCTGCTCATTTTCCCCAACAGCTGGCTTCACCTGCCGCAGCCCCGGCAGCTCTTCTGCTCCCTGATGAAGTGCTGGGCAAACAGGGTTCAAAGCTGCCTCTCCTAAATGGCTTATTTGCCTTTGTGCTTATGAGGTGCGTCCTAGATTCGACGTTATCTCTGGGTTTGATAGTGTGAGGAGCACAGGGTTTAGTCAAATAGACTGCTAGGAGCAGAACAGGGCTTGGATTTCTAGAGTGCGTAGTGAGACAAATTTTAAGAGCAATATCACTGGCGTGTGGTGAGTCCAAGCTCATCCTTCAGTAGACAGAATCACACAGAATTGTTTTGGTTGGAAAGGACCTTTAAGATCGTTGAGTTCAACCATTAAGCTAACACTACTAAGCCCACCACGAACCCATGTCCCTCAGCACCACATCTACTTGTCTTTTAAATTCCTCCAGGGATGGTTCAGTGCTTGACAACCCTTTCAGGGAAGAAATTGTCCCTGATCTCCAATCTAAACCTCCCTTGGAACTACTTGAGGCCGTTCCCTCTCGTCCTATCGCTTGTTACCTGGGAGAAGAGACCGACCCCCCCCCTCGCTACACCCTCCTTTCAGGCAGTTGTAGAGAGGAAGAAGGTCTCCCCTCAGCCTCCTTTTCTCCAGACTAAACACCCCCAGGTCCCTCAGCCGCTCCCCATCACACTTGTGCTCCAGACCCTTCACCAGCTCCGTTGCCCTTCTCTGGACTCGCTCCAGCACCTCAAGGTCTTTCTTGTCATGCGGGGCCCAAAACTGCACCCAGGATTCAAGGTGCAGCAGATCGCTTCTGTGTCAGCTGAAGGCAGTTTTTCTGGTGCTGTCCCTGCCAGCTTGCTGCTGTCCTTCCCTGCAGCCTGTGAGAGGGAGACAGGCTCTACTTCAGCAACTGCTGGCTGCTGTAGCAGCTCCTTGGAGGTCGATGTCATCTGATGTTTTCACCATGCTTCTCTAGCCTCGGCTGCCTGGGGACTGACTGGGGCCACAGCGAGGGCTGGGAGAGGGTGGAGGTCTATGCCTGTGGCTGTTGGATGTGTGGATAGATGTTTCTCTTTTCCCTGCTGCAGCCAGGCATGGAGGAAGCACAGCTTGGAGCTCCAGGAGAGGCTATCCAGGGCCTGGGCTCCCTCCGGGCTGGGGGTGTTCTGCTTGGCCTTATGGCTTGTGTTCTGGAGATTGCTCCTGGTCTAGGATGAGTCCCCCAGCCCCTCGTGCAGACCTGCGTTCAGTACTAGTGTGCGTTGTACAGACGTCCATTCTTAGACCAGCATTAAGGTCTTTCTGCGTTATGATGAGCTAACCAGAAAGCACTAATGGCTACACCAGCCCCTTGGATTCATTGCACAGTTTCATAGGTGAGCACTGCGTTGTCAGATCTGCCCAGGAGAAGAACTGTTTCTTTCCCAGTTTGGAAATTATTTGCCTCCTTAATCACACTGGTGTGATGCCAAGTGTTACATGTGCTGTAGCTACGACACTAACTGAAATGGCTGTAGATTATGCTCAGGATTATCTTCCATTAGCATAATGCCCACGCTTCAGTAATGATTTTGACTGTTGTGGTCACTTTGTGTAATGCTCATCATCCTTGAAAGTCCACTCGTATGAGTAAGGCTGTTTGTTTGACTGTACTTTACCACATCTATAACTTTATCTAGCCAAACATCCATGTAGCGTGTGTGTTCAGATACCCACAGGTATTTGTAGAGAGGCAGCACAGAAACCCTCTACACACCACTGCAATTGCAAAAAGCAGCTACCAGAAGGCATCTAAAATCTTTCTACAGGTTCAGTTGCTGAACTCTTTAACGAATAACTAACACATGGGAAATACTTTCCTTTGGAGAGCCTGTTACAGAGCCTTGTTTGTCCTCATCCTCCCCTCTTGCAGCAACCTTGAGATGTCAGACGTAGGAAATGTGGCCACAGCTGTTTATGCACTTAGAGGTTTTTTTCCAAGGCCACATCCTCTATTCTCCTGTAGATTACTTGAAAAGATGCTGTGGGGACTCCAGAAAGCCAAGGTCTATGTGCCACGTGCAGGTGTTGCCAGGAGATTGACATTGTGAACATTTGAAAACTATCAGAGAACTCATTTGGTGGTGGATTATTTTTTTTTTCCTTCTCCTCCTTCCTTCCCTCTTGAGCTGTGTATTAGAAGACTCTTGCTGGAGATTGATATTCCAAACACAGCTACATTATTCAAGCAATAGTCAAACATGATGGCACGTGTTAGGAGGAAGACAGGTACCTTGTGATTTGCTGCTTGTAAAAGCAAACAGTGTTCAGCTTCTCTGGATCCTGGACTGGGATAAATTGTCACTTGCCAAAGCCCTGTCTGACCCTTGACTTATCTTCCCCTATAGGGTAGTTAAGTCGTGCCAAACCTAAATGATTCAGAAAATGCCACTGTGTTGGTTTCTTCTAAGAAAATGTCATCACCTTGATGAAAACTCATTATTTTTTTTATATGTGCAAATGGATACGTTTACAGGAATTCTTGTTTTAAATAACGTAAGAGGGAAATAATGTCAGAGGTCTGACTTCAGTAGTTGCAAACCAAAGGAGTTTATTCTTTCTCCTTGGGGGGAAAAAAAATTTAATTTTTAAAATGCAGTTTGTATTTAGACAAATTAAAGATGTGTAAAATTAAATGGGAATGTTTTGAAGGGACTGAAAATATATATTTTGATTAACTTGAATGAATTTAAAAATAAATCATGGGGAAAATGAAATGTTGGTGGGTTTTTTCTGGTCCTCATTTGAAATGAAAAATAATTTGCAATCTTGACACTTTTCACAGAATGAAAAGTCCATTTGCTGATTAAGGCCCAGATTCATCCTGGCTCATTTCAGGTGCTATTGAACTGCTTAGTGCCAAAGGGCACTGGAATCCGCCTGAGATTTAAATTGCCCTCTGGAGGTACCTGTTTCTTTCACTGATAAGACGTGGGCAATGTGACTTCTAGTACGTGCATCTGAGATAACTACCTGAAGTTGGGTGACACGTAACAGGGTGCAGTGCTCGCCCATGTCTCACCTGGACTCTCTATTTGCTGCTTTTGCGTTCATATGCCCTTCCGTCTCTGTCCCAAAAGTTGGGAGTGGGTTTTTTAGGGGATTTTGCTGTGTTTTGGCAGGGTTTTTTGGTTTGCTTGGTTTTGTTTGTTTTTTTTTTTTTTGAAGGGGGAGGAGGTTTCCACTAAAATACAGGGTTTTATCTACTTGTTTCCTGTTGGTGGAAAAAAAAGTCTGGAGGACCGGCAGGGTCATATCCTATGAGAAGCAAAGAAACAAGATTTGTAGTTAAGATTGAGGGGATCTTCAGTCAGGTTGTTCATTCTCTTTTAATCCCCACGTACCACCACTTTCAGCCCTCACATCTGGTTGGCAGAAGGCAGGTCCTCTTCAACAGCTCCTCCGCAATATGCTGAACACTCTATTCCATCTTTAGTACTCCTTGACCCAGAACAAAAGTGAAAATATTTGGCATGCCAGAAAAGGTTAACAAATAAAGTGATGCACAGCCTTCTCTTCCCCATGACATCACTTCGATGTGAGGAGAACAATCTCCTTTGTGTCACGCCTGACAGCCAAGTGACATGTCAGCTACAAGTAATCTCCCATGCTTTCGTCCCACAGTGCTGTCTTGCCTGGCTGAGTTGTCCATCTCCTCCAGGATGAGGAGGTAGTGTCCGGAGGTCAGATCTGTCCCACTTTCTGCCACGGTCCCAACCGATGTCATCTTGATGTATTTGTGAGGGCTTTGGTCATCTGTCCAGCCGGATGGATTTGCTTTAGGTAGCTGGACATTTGGGAAGTGTTATTTCTTTTAAATCTGTAGCCTGTACTGCTGTTATTTTGGGCTCATAAAACATAACGAGATATGGGTCAACATTTAAGTCCTGTGGAAAATTACATCCTGGAAGACTTTGTGGAGCCGAAGGCTTAGCTGTTATTAACTCTAATTATACTCCATTGAACTGTACAGCAGCAACTGCGGCCTTTGACTGAGACCTTACTCTCTTTGCTAGAAAGCTCCCCGTTACTGTCACATCTGAGTGGTGGGGTACACGATGGGACACGAGCCCATGTGATTGAGCACCGTTCCTCTTCTGCTGCGGTTTGGTGGGAACAGAGCATCTCGCCGCATCAAGCTCCTTTCTCATCCACAATGGAGCGTTTTATTCACCTTTCAAGTGTCCAGCAACTATTGCAAGCTCCTCGCAGCAGCGACTTGGCAAAGGGTGTAGGATGTGTCTGAGTATCGCAAGTGAGCGTGTGCTTTTGGAGGCAAGCAGGCAGCATAGGAGGGTAGAGGAAGGAGATTAAAATACAGTTGTTGGCTGATATGGAAAAAAAAAACCCGACTTAAATAAACCACAAATTACAAAAAAAAAAATTCCTGTGAGAAAGAAAGAAAGTAACAAGTCTGTGGAGGATGGATGTTTGGAACTGTTCAGCCTAATGCATGCCAGATTCCTCCTCTCCTCTCTCCCCCCGCCCCCTCCCACTGCCTTCCCCTTACCAAATGCTGTCTGCTAAACTTCTGAAACACCCTTTGCCTTTTTGACCCTTCAACTCATCTTGAACTTAGGAAAAATTGGGGGGGGGGAAGGCGGGAAGGAATAGTTGCCTATATAGTGCGTGTGGCTGCGCCGGGGCGAGGGGTGTGCATTGGGGGGTCTGTGAGCAGGGGGGGGCTGACACGAGTTTGTGTGGTTGATGCTCCCCTGAAAACAATTTGTATCCTGTTAATGGAATTAGTAAATATTTGTAGCTCGCTTTGAAGCCTGTGTCCCCAGGGGATGTACGGAGGGGTTGGGGGGGACAGAGAAATTGAAGAGACAAGTTACTGATTTAGTCATCCCGTCCCCTTCCCCCAGCCTCTTTCTTTCATTTTCTACCTCCTTTATGAAGACACTAAACAGACAAATTGGAGGTTTGGAACAAGGCTTGTGTTGCTGTGTGCGGAAGTGACAGGGGTGGTACGTGGGGTGAGGGGGGTGGAGGAGCAGGCCCCAGATCTGCTAATGCAAAAGCCAGTCGCATCTAATGAACCGAGTCGGGAGCCAAGTTCCTGAGAGGCGGCAGGGCCTGGGCAGGCGCCCGGGGGTGGTAGCAGGGGCCTTGGGCACCCGGGGCTGAGCTGGGGGGTGGCTCGAGTGACTGCTGCTGGGGTCTTTCAGCTCCGTCACACACCAGGTGACCAACAAGGAAGACACATACGCATATGCATAATCTCCCTTCTTCACATCCCTCTCTCTTCTTCCTAGTGTGGTATAATAAACTGGTAAAGGACAAAGGAAGAAGAAAGTGATCTCGGGTCGGAAAAGTGAGTCATGTAGGGCTGAGACGTTTCATTTCCCGTCATTATTTCCAATTCGCTGCTTTACAGAGCTGCACAGATGCACAGGCTGAGGTTAGGTCACCTGCAAGTTTTTAGGTGGTGGATATGTTCCAGCTCTTTGCCTCCAACAGCTGGCAGTTGAAGTCCATGTGAGTGACGAAGGCCACCCAAAAGGAGGATCAGGTTTGATACAGTGGAAATTCAAAGAGCTGTTAGCATCTCCAGGCATGGCATTATTACTTGGGAGTGATTTTGACGGGCACTGGGGAGGAAGTTTGTACGAGTTATGTTACTTTCAGGCATGGAAGAAGCCTGCATTGTGCCGTTGTTTAGAGAAATGTGCTCTCATTGACTTGCCAAGTCTACCCAACTCTGTAGTCCTCTGATCATGCAAAGCTCTTAGCAAAACAGCTGAGCTCTTACAGGTGAAGTGGCTTCTAAAAATATACATCTGAAATAAGCTTTTGCCTTATACATAGACAAACTGTTGGGTGGGGGGGAGCTGGGGAGGGGGCACCACATTTCCTGGAAACCACTGGGGCCGGGTTAGAAACGCTAAGGTCGTATGATAGGAGTTGCTGTGCTCCAGATGTAATAGAATCTGATAACCTGGATCTTCTTGATGCTTTTCCACATTAAACTGGTTGGACTTGAATGTCCGTATTTTGTGGGTTCACTGTTTGTAATATTAAAGCTTTCTATGAAGCCATATTAACCCTGGCTGAGAAGGAGAGTGTGGGTCCCTGCTTCAGCCCTGCAAGCACGAAGGCAGGCAACGCTCAGCGCTTCACTGGGAGAAGGTCCAGCTCTGCTGCTGTTGAAGGGTCAGTCCATGCTGGAGAAGAGAGGCAGAGAGGAGATGGGAGCCACTTATAAAAATTAACTGGCCATCACGCAGCCTCACTGCATACTCTAGAGATTCAATTTGTTCCTTGGAAACAGAGCAACAAGCAACCTTAGCTGGTGGTGTGGCTGCCTGCTGGGTGACACCAGGCCACAATGTCATCCCATGCGGCTGATAACATGGGGGAGGTTAGGGAGTGACTCCCAAAGTCTGGGTTGTGATGTTGGAAATTTGCCTTCTGATTTCTGGGGGCTGTGGAAAGCAGTGAAGAAACCTTGGGTGGCTAATTTCTGTCTTGAGGTAAAGAAAGAGCAAGGCAGGCTCTTCAAGTGTTGAATATTGGGTTGTCTGTATGCTAGGAACATTTAATGGGATTGTCCGGCTTCACTTCTCTAGTAGTAGGCAGCTGAGTGTCACCCAGCCGATGTCATCTCCTGCAAGTGCCAGTGAAGGGAACCAGGCGGATCAGGAGGGGGGTTCCTCTGCATGCCCCTTGAGTTGTCCATTTCTTTCAATGAGCTACCAAGCTGACCAGGGTTACTAGCTCAAATATGTGGTCTAAGTAAGTTAGGATAGATGAATCTGTTTTTCAGCTGGGAGGTTGGTGGCTTGGGAAGATTGCAACCCAGATAAAATAGTTTAATTCGTTCATTCATACTTGGTTGCAACCCAGATAAAATAGTTTCATTTGTTCATTCGTACTTGGTTGAAGGTTGGTATTCAAAGTTGGTTCACATAAAGAATGAAAACCTTTAAAAAGGCCCTGACCTTCAGTTGAAACGTAAGTCTACATAAGAAACTAAACCATAAATTGTTTTAAGCTTTTGAATTTTCCTTTTTTGAAAACAGTTTTAGAAAGAGAGAAACAACTGCAAAAATTCTCTTAAGTATTGTTGGGGTTTTTTTGTGAAAAGGCAAGAACAGAAATGTTCCCAAGTCTTTACAAAAGAAAACTTTAAGGAAAATAGTTGCAAAACACATTTAGTGTGCTTCAACCAGCTGGATTTTCTGGCAGCTCCAATGAAATCTAAACAAGGACAATTATTGTCTTTCTTTTTTTGTTGTGTTTTGCGATATTTTTTTATCCAGACTGGACAGTACAAAGCACATCCTCTGTGGGAAGGTGTCGCAGGCTGCAGATGAGATAAAGTTCCCTGTGATTATATGGGGTGTTTCTCAGTTGAGAGTCAGCACATGTGGAGGTCCGATCCTTTTAATGCACACAAACAGGGAAAAGAGAGGAAGTGGAGTCCATTAAGGAGAATAGTAAAACCAGGAGTCAAGTAATGAATGAGCAACTGATCCAGTAACGTCATGTGAGCACCTTTCACTCCCACTCATTGCAGGAGGTATTCGACAGTTTTGCAGGGCTGAGCCCCAGCTCGTGTGAGCACAAGGGCCTCCTTTGCAATTCTATATGTCTGCTCTACCTTTTCCAGACATGCATCTCTGGTTTTATTAAGCACATGGCTTGCTGTGGTCCTTAAGTTCCCAGCAGCTCTTTCCACTCCCATTCCCGCCCAGAGCTAAGAGACCTATTACCAGGTAATGATGTGTCAAGCAATAGGCAAGGTAGGGGAAAATCACCGAATGAAAATGCTGATGTAGTGGTGGAAGTGTCTATATTTTTTTTATTCTCCTTCATGACCTGTTTTTTTATACCCAAAGCCTTTAACTTGCTGATGTTTCTCCTCAGATGAATGGGTGGGTTTGGGGACTGACAGAACGGCAGCAGGACTTGTCTAAAAAGTGTTGTAATGTTTCTCTTGTCCTTAGGTGAATTATGTTTTCAAATCCCCAGACTTGGAAACGTTGCTTCAAAGTAGTGGGTTTTAACCTCACTTGGGTCTATATAGTGACAGAAATTGTTGGATGACCTATAGTTTTGTGTTTATCTGAAAACTCTAGTGAAAACTGTTGATGGTTTCCTTAGGTGGTCCAGGTCTCTGAAAACGTGGCCTGACTTCTTCCAAAATTGAGTCCAGTACAATTCAAAACTCACCCTAACTTTGTTTGAGCTGACCTTGCTGGCGTCCAGGCCAACAATAGATGAATTTTCTGTATTTCCTCAGGGAGTTGATTTCATTCCTAACAGACTGACCAGGACTGGAAGCATCTTAAATCATGGTGTTGTAGAAGGCTCTGCAGTACCAAACCTCCACGTAGATGATCTCCCTGGGGAGCATCATGATCCCAAGCCTGACTGGAGGCTGCACGTTTAAATAGTCCTGATCTCACCCTAAACCAAGGGTAAACCTTGCCCAGATTCTTGCTTCATTATGTTCCATTTTACTGGTTTCCCATATGTTAAATATTTTCTCAGTAAGTGGGAAATCCAGTGTTTCTAGTGAACTTGATACTTAATAAAGCCATTTTGAAATGATTTCTGGATAGCAGAGTCTGCAAATGTTCAGAAACTACTTTTTTACATGTAATGCTCAGTGTTATGTTCTGAGATTCCCTGCGAAGACTCGAACCCAGATTGTAAAATGTACTTTGAAATTTAATTTCCATCAATTTCAACATGGAAGAGATTAAAATGTGAAACTCCACAAGGAGAGATTTTTCTCCATAACAAAACAAATTCCAGTGTGAGCTGGTGAGAGATTTTATCAAAAAAAAAAAAGCTGTCATTTCAGATTGTTTCTGCTTTACAAGGCTGGAAATGCTCTAGAAGATAGATCCATTTTTAATCTCTTTAGCAAACTAATTTTATAAATCAGCCGCTGTATCTTTGATTACAGCAAACTTTGCTTTCTGAAAACAGCGGCTGTGGTAAGGAGGAAAAAGTACATTCTTGTTTTGCAAACAATTTTGTTACGTTCAGTAAAAATATTGATAAATTATTTCAAAAGAATCCAACAGCCTTTGGAAAACGCCGACAGTGAAGGGAAATTCTGGCTAAAAATTTTGGTTTTGAAAAAGAAAAAAGACTGGTTTCCACATAAAGCGCTTCTCGTGCCAAGAATTTAAGCCAGCTGTCATTGTCTTTTGTATCCGTAAACAAATGCTTTGGTCTCCCTAACAAATCTTAAATGAGCAAAATGAGAATGGGAGAAGGAAGGGCCGTCTGTCTGCAGTGCATATGCCAGCCAGCGAGCCTGACGCAGATTTGGGGCCATTTCTGTGAGATCCTTAGCGTGTACGGAGAGCTGCTGAAGGCTTGATGCCCACACCTCTGGCCGAGAGCGCCTGGGAGTGGAAGTCAAACCCCATACATGAAATCCAGGAGGAGAGGAGATGCGGCTTGGTGCTGGGTGCCTTAGACCTGGAGAGAAGGCACTGGGCTGGCAGGGGTTGGACTGTACCCTAACCATCAACGTGCTGCTCGGGAGCTCTGCAGGAGACTGGGCAGGGTGGTGTGTAAGCAGAGTTTTTAACATCTTGTTGGAACTTTTCAACAGCTGGAAACCAGGAGAGCTTTGCTCCTTAATCTCTTTGGTCCCAGTTTATTCCTTTCCCCTCCCCTCTTTCAAAGTCCCAACCGCAGCTGATGGTGTCCCTGGAACATGAGGACAGTATCCCCCCATACCTTCTTTCTTGCAGTGCTGAGACCAAAGCCCTGGCAATGTGGATGAGGATTTTGAGCACTGCTTACACAGCCTCCTTGCTCCTCAGGCCTGCACTGCCCACGTACAGATGGCTACATCAGGTTATTCTTTATTCTGTCTCAGATTTGTGGATATCCTGTAAGCTAGTTTTCACTCAGGCAGTGCTTCATGGGTGGGAGAAGGTATTCTTTGTATCTGTGATCATAGAGATTTAGCTGAAGTCACTCAGGCTGTTCGTACCTCTTGTGAGGACTGAAGTTTTACAGAAAGCAAGCTCCTATGTGAGATTTCGTAGAAATTTTCCATCCCCTTTCTGCCAGCATTTTGAAGGCAATAATTGTCTTTGGGATAATTTTGGGTGCTCTCATCTAAGTAATAGCCTGGGCTCACAGAGAAAGGAAGAGCTGTTCTAAGAGGAATTGTTTAATGAGCATATGAAGCCTGAATTGCTGTGATTTTCTACCTTGTTAGGATTCTCTGGTGGCTGTGAAGTGTTTGGGTTTTCCCTCTTTTGGACTACTATGGGAACTCTTCCCCACCTGGGTTCCTTGTAGTGTGATGCTTGTAGGAGCTATGTAACTCTGAGATCTTCACTCTGTTGAAAAATTAAGTATTTCAACTAAATAAAGATCTGTGCCTTGAAGATGGTGAGGTAACTGTGGGCGGACGGGCTCTGATCACACCAGCCTTGTCTCCATAGGAATCCAGGCAAAAAAGCAGCTTATGTCATTTCTGAGTCTTCTGCCTCTGCTTAGCTTCAAGTTGTTGGTGAAGGTTAAACAGAGATGTTCACCAGATGGTTCATCTTCCCAAGTATCTTGCCTTTCATAAGGGTATTTGTTTCTTTTGCTCTTTCTTTCATGCTCAGCTTTGGAGCTTTTAATCGATAGGAACTGTTTTAATTTCTTTGACTATATCCCTGTGACTCCACCCGGGTCCAGGGAACCATGAGACATACCTCCTAGAGTGACATCTGATGCATAGACCAAGTTAGTTTCTGAATGCAGAGTGGACTCTGCCCTTCTCTTTGGAGTCAAACTCAAGGTCAGGAAAACATAAGATGCTCAGCTGCACTTTGTTCACGACATGACTGATCTGCAAGAGATGTTGTCTTCAAGTCACTTGGGATGCACTTGCATTTGTGTAGGCTCCAGTATGGATCAGCTGTCCTGCTCATCCTTCGGCACCGAAACCCTGTGGACCTCTCTCCTGCCGTGCCCGTGAGCCGATAAAGCATCTGCCTTTGCGCTGAGAAGACGCTGCTAATGCACACGATGGTGTCAGGGAGTTTAGAGATTGAAGCTGGACAGGACACACGGGTGGAGTAAAAAACCTCCCAGTGTAATTAATCCAGTCATATTACTCCAGCTTTCGGCTTTGTTTTTTTTCTGAATCTGGCCTGGCCTGCAAAACCCAGGTCTCAATTAATACTATTATCCTGGGGATGACATTTCCTCAGTCTGTCGTCGGTTATTTTTTAATTCTCTAATTTGTTCTAATATGCGCGTTGCCTGCACATCAAGTCAGCCATGAAGACGCTGCATTTCCAGGTTCCTTCCTCTCCATCCTCCCAAAGAAATTAAAGCAAGGAGGCTGTGGGACCACAAGTGCAGGAAATAGAATTAGGGAACATTAATTGGGGCATCAAGTAGGATTTTGTTCCAGGCGGTTTCCTTCCGTGAGCCACTTTGATGCTTCCCCTTCGCAGCTCTGTTTCTCATTAAAAGTATCGCTTAATGGCAAATGTTGTTTATGCATGTTGCAATTATGTCATGCTGTAACCCCTACGCTGGCAGGCTTGGCTGATTGGCGGGGAGGAGGAGGAGGAGGTCAGTTGTGGGGAGGAATCGGTGCGGAGGAAGAGGGGGGAGGACGTGGGGTGGGGAGGTAAACAACAGACAAATAGTTTCAGCTCGGAGGCGATGGCGGCTCTGAGCCCCTCCGTGCGAGAGCCAAGGCTCATCGCTCCTTTTTACAGTCGGGTTTTATTCTTTCTGCTATTTACTGGCTTTGGGGTTTGCAGCGCTGCCAGAAAAATGGCCGGGTAATAGTAAAGCTCTGCTTTTTCAAAATGAACCCTGGTTTCCCTTTTGCTGTTTTAGCTACTGTTTGATTTAAGAGAAGTCGGATTTTGGGTTGGTTTGTGGGTTTCTTGGGGAAGGGAGGGGGTGTCTTGTCTTCGCCATCGTGCTTTTCAGTGCCCTCCGTGACTCTCGTGCGTCTTCTCCCAGCCGTGGCTGCAAACCTTGAGCAGGGATCTTCTTCAAGGCCCCGAGGTTCACTCTGATCTTTTCAGCCCCGTTGCCTTCAGTGAGGCTGCTCCTAGGTGGCTTCTGCCAGCACTAATTCAAGGCTGTGAGAATAGCTCATTTGTGGGAGGGTATTTGTTTTTCCATCCAGGCAGCCAAAACCTCCAGCTTCCCCTCTCCCTCGCCTACAGGGAGTGCGGAGGGTTCGCTCTGACCCTGATCTCCGAGCTTATGTGATCAGCTCAAGACAAACCTGGTGGTGAACTTAACTTTTTCTTGCTGTTTTTCTGATTTCTCCTACTGTAAAATGCATTTGCCCACCGTGTCCACATCTCAAAAGCAAACAATTAACAGCTGTAGTGAAAGAAAACAGCTCTTGTATGCGGGGAGAGCAAGCCAAGCCATGTCCATGCCCAAGCAAGTTCAGAAGCCAACACAAATACCGCTGCTGTGTTTTGGAAACTGTTGGCCTCTGGATTTTGGGAGCCAACACATGGCGACCAAAGCCAGTGGCAAAAGCAGTGAGGAAAAACCTCAAAGCTGTAAAAACCAGAACATAAAATAAATCTAAGAGGAGGAAAAAAAAAAACACCACCCTCCTTCCTTCCGAGCTAATATCCTATCTAAAGTGACTGGAGGCAAACAGGGCGAGGAAACCACAGGAGCTGGGGCTGATGGGGCCGGAGCTGGTGAATGAGGGGAAGCAGACAAGTGTAGGAGTCACAGAGGAGAAGTCACTTGGTGCCTAGAGCCAGAGCTGCTGTGAAATGACTCATTTTCACTTTGCATGGATGATATTTGCATGCAAAACACATTCTGCGACCCGTCACATGGGTATTCTGCTCGTGGGTTTTGATCCGGGATGAAATTTCACCCTTTCCTCCAGCAAAGTCGTTTATCTTTCTTTCAGGGAGGAGGGAGGAAGTGGGAGGGAACTGCGCGGAGAGAGAGAGAAATTGTCCTTCAGGCATAAAATTCAGGGATTTATCCCTCAAAAGGGTCACTCAACTGTTTCCGAACATGGGGACAGAAGTGGGAAATGCTGGTGGGAGCACAAGGTTGGGGCAGAGATGGGTCTTGGCTCTGCTGCCTCCACCCCACTGCTAGACCAAGCCAGAGCAGTCCCAGTGCAGTCCTTAGGCAGGGACTTGGAACCTTTGTACTGCTTTGACTTAAATCCTTATTCAGCTAAAAATCTACTCTGGAATGAAGTAAAACTCCAGAATTAGACCCGTGGTGTGTTCTGGGAGTCTTGAGAGGTCCAAGGGTGTCCCCCAACCAGGACAGAAGAGCTACTTTGTCTTTGATCTATGGCCTGAGAAAGATTTGTAGCGTTTTGCCTGGTCACGCTTTGCAGATAATTGAGTCTGGGGACCTGATGCTCTTCACTAGGTGAGGATGCCCCCATGCTGATGGGTACTGCGCTGCCTGCTCAGGATGCTGCGTCTGCGTCCTCCTCCCTGACCACAGGAGGAAAATAAGCCTCAGAAAAAGTCAGAGGCTTAAAAAGTTCTTGAAGGGACGAACCCAACTATCCCCCTGCCTAATCCTGTGTCCCTAGGCTGAGCCTTACGCCAGGGGAATGCTGATCCCCCAGGTTTATTCCAGCAGCAGCCCTCCCTTTGGCTGCTCTTTCAGTGCCTCTCTCTTCCTGTGCATCTTTGCTTTCTCTCTCTCATCACTAACCATGGGGTGGATTGAAGGGTCCCGTTGGGGATCTCAGCAGGCAGGTGCAATGCGTGTCCTCTGCCGGTGGTGCGGTGTGGGGCTTTGTGCTGGCTGTCTACGCTGCCCTCCAGCCTGGGTGGAGCCCAGGAGGAAAATAACTCTCTGTAAATGACCTTCACTGTGGTTCTGGTGTTGGACCCCACTGTCCCTAATGGAGGAGCAGCCCTGGACCATAGCAGAGCTTTTCATGCTCGCTGTTGAGTATTTCTGGTGTTGAACTCTGCTCATGAGGACAGTCTGTTGAGTAACATGTTCTTAAGCCAACTTGCTTTTAGGGAGCTTTAGGTCAGTCCTAAAGACCTCTCTGTGAGAGCAAGTACGCTGGGCGGTGTCTTGGACACTGCTGGGCCCGGCTTGGAGCAAAATAAACCCGAGGCAACCATGGGTTTCAGCTTTTTGAGATGTTTTGTTGTGTGTTTGTGCCTTTCCCTCTGTGCCCCATCTGCAGAAGGAAGAAAAAGAGGTCTTAGCAAAGGGACTCATCCTCAGTTACAGACAGACAATAGTGTAATAATACTAATAATTGCCAGCGTATGTGCCTGGCTGGGTTGGATGGCTGTTGGCTCTTGTGATCGGGCTGAGAACTGCAGGGATCCCTGGGTTGGGAACAACTGAAGAGACTCATAGTTTGAGTATTAGTAAACCTAATTCTGCAGTAAGTCTTGGTGCTGTTCTTGGGCATTTCATTGCTTTGGGGCTTGGGCAGACCTCAGGGTCCCTGTAGGAACAAGTTTGCTGCAGTCTCTATCAGCTTCCACTCCCGCAACGCTGAAGCGGCGGAGCTTCCCAAGAAAAGGCTTACATTAATGCAGACTAGTAACCTGCTGTGCTTTTGCTCTGCCACTACCTGTTTCTAAAGCCTTACAATGCAATATGTAACCTTACGGGAAAGGTAAACCTTTGTGCTGGTGGTGCAGGTGACTTAGCTGGGTTTGTGCCCTTCCAGGGCTTCCGAAGCAGAAGGAGCAAACCCAGAAGCCAGAGCGTGCCATTTCTGATGGATGGCAGGAGGTGTGCCATTTTCACCAGACCTCTGTCTTGAGGGTTGATAGCAGTTGAATTTTATTTAGCATCTTGCACGTGCAAAGGAGGTTCTTTGGCGTAGCTCCGCTGTGGTCCCCTGTGCTTACGAGAGAGATCCTGCTGGGTTTGGCATGGCAGCCGGGGAGAGGCACGGTATGAATGTGGGCAACCTGCCACCGTGGGTGTGGGGTTACTCCGTTTGTGCTTGTGCTGTTGGGAGCCTTCTCTCTCCAGCCAATGGCACTGGTTGTGTACAGAGGTCCATGCCAGGGCAGGTGGTGGTATTAAGAGGTGATTTTGGGGTTTGGTCTTCAAGATACTACTTAGTAGTGATTCAAGTGGAAGACTCACCCGTGTAAGCCCGGTCCCGTGTATCACGTGATGGGCATCTGAAGAAACTATGAGGGTGGGTAAGCGTCTACCCTGCAGTTACTGCCCGTGTTCAGATCTGCTACCTGCACAAAATAATGTCTCTGGGGAGTGTGTCACAGAATTAAATCTCTCCAGTCACTCTGAGGACAGACGTGGAGTTTATATTGTGTGCAGACCCAAACCGGGGCTCAGATCAAACTCGCTGTCTGTGCTGTGAGCATGGGCTGCTCTCCAGAACAGAGGGGCGATGAGCTTTGGGGTACTCCAGCAATGGGGGAAACCTTGAGGCCAGCCTTCCCCTTAGCCTGAGCTGCATGGGTAGTGAAACAGGCTGTGCACAGGCTGGGTGCCGCCAGCCAGTCTGTGTGCAGGCTGCTGCTCTGGCAGCATTTGCCCGTATTTTCTGCGATACAAACCAGCATGGCTGTGGTGGAGTGTACCCAAGCACCTGGAGAAACACGGCATCAAATCACTGCGGTAGTCAAAAAGGCTTTGAAAGGACCTATTTTAGTGCCAAGGTAGAGGAAGGACATCCTAGGACAAGTACACCTCATAAACAGAGGTTGAACAACTGCCTCTGGCACCTTTCTCTGAGCCCGTGATTTTCACAAGGACTTCTACCATTTCCCATCTGTTTGGGAATGTTGAATCCCGAGTTGGACGGTTGCATGGGCAAAGGAGTGAGGCTGCAGTGTGTCAGTTCATGTCTTCTCCTGTTTAAATGTTGTTTTCTCAGAAGCCTAAGCAAGGAAGGGGGGAGCATCACCCGGCAAACAAGCTCAAACGAAGGCTGTTTTGCTGGAAATGTTTATACGTTGTTCCCAAAAAACACACAAAGCGTATTGATAGCGTAGTGCAGAGTTCAGCTTGTGCAATCAGGGGTGTGTGTCTGTAAGTGTCCGCATGCATTTGTTCACAAGACAGGTCTTTCCCTGAAAGTTTTGGAGAACAGCTGCTGGCAGGTGGATTCCCTCGTTAGAATTTCCTGAAATGTCCTGATCCATCTGCACAAAAATCCCTGGGAACAGCAGGGAGAAACCCCAGCGCTTGTGTCTTTCTGCCTTGGTTTCCTGGACAGGATTACGCAGGCAGATGTGTAGGGAGGTGTGTGCATAATGAATCCAACTAAGATGCACTGGATGCAGGCATGGATTGACGATGCAGCACGTGTGGCCTGGATCTGGCACGTGCCAAAGGATGGACCTGCTTGATGGTCGCTGTGGTAGTTCCAGATATGAGTGTCTAGTTAGAGACACTCTGATAAATGCCTTATATCAAGACATTTGCTCTGCCTGACTTTGGAGTGACAAACCGTGAACACTTAATATATTTCATGGGCTTTACCTCCATAAGCAGATAGGAAAAGGAATTTTTACACCTCAATTGTTTTGGGATAGTAGCATGCAAAATATCATTCTTCTGCACACACTCTCGATCCCTAGGCTGCGTCGGAGCCTCAGTCCCACAGAACTCTTTCTGATTCACTCTGCTGCCAACGGGTTGTGAATATTTCCTATGCAGTGCAAACGTGTTCCTACCACAAGCCCATCCTTTGTCATGACAGAAGGTAAAAAAGGGATGATCAGCTCAAGTTAAATGTCAAACTCCAGAGCATCTCACTCTGAAGTCATCAGGCTGTGAGCTTGGTAGAGAAGTAAATGAAAAGAAGGCATGGCTGTGATTGCTTCTAATTGCAGGAAAAAATTAATTCTGGTCATCTGGCAGGTCCAGGTGCCACAGCATCTTGCACGGTTAGATGCAACTAGCTTGCATCAGAGTTAGATCTAACAGGCCTGTGCTGAACAGAAGGGCTATCCAAACCAGGGCTCTGGAGCTCCTGGCACAAACTGATATCCTGGTCCCTCTTTTTTTTTGCCGAGACTGGTTTTTCTCTCTGGTAAAAAGAGGATGTGGAAGCACATCTATGGTGTGGTGACCTTAATTAAACTCCCGATCCAGAGCTGGAGGAGTATCAGAAAGGCCAGGGCAAAGTCCCTCATTTGGTAGTAGAATTTTAGCCAGATAATACCAGGAACCCCTAATGAGCGACACGGAGGCAGCACTGCCCCTCTGCGTCTGTGCTGATTCCTTGGTCTTGGATGTAAAACAAATACGATTCAAAGAATTGGAGAAGTAAATTGGTCTGAAATGAACGCTGTTGCAATCTGACTATTCCCAGCGCGCTGTGCAATTTTCTGCCTTTTTCTTGCCACGTATTGCCTTTCTCCCCTCGGTCTGCCTTGCCCCCGCTCACATATGCGGGACAAACACGCTGCTTGTTTTATATGCCCGCAAAATCACGTGTGTTCCCATGTTCTGCTAATAGACACCGAACTTCGCTGTCCCTGCGGTGCTGGAAATCTCTTCAAATGAAAGATTTTCCTATGAAAATTACTCTAATTTAGTCTGCTCATGAAAAAAACTGGAAACGCCTAAAGTCACCCAAACAGCGTACAACCTGGGTGGCCGAGGGGTAGCAGGTGGGGGTGCCACAGCAAAGCAAACCCCAACTTAATTACAGAAACCTCTGGCAAAGAGGTTTTCTTTTTTCTCTCACACGCACGTACGTACACGCGTGCACTTATCCCCTGCAAAGAGGCTTTCCTGAAGGATCCGAGGAGCAGGGCTAGCTGTAACACACGAGTTATTCTTGTTGCCGCAAACCGTTTTGCTGACTCAGTCCTGGGAATCCTGGCGCGAGCGATGCCAAATCGCACTCTGTTGCTCTCGATTCGGTCGCTGCTGGGTATTGAAAAAAAAAAGTCTATATTAAGGCACTTTTCTAGCAGACAGCTGAGAACCCGAGCCCCAGCTTGCTCTGTGTTGCTGTTTGCTTTAGGAAGCACTCGGTGCACCTGCTTGCTCGGGGAAGGCACCTCGGTGAACCCTCCCTGCATGAGCCTCCTCCGACGAGCAGGAGTAACAGCTGAGTCACCGGCATCATCCCCATTCCAAAGCGTGGGCGGAAGAAAAGAAAAATCACCCTTTGTTGCCGAACTTAAAATCCTGAAGCTTTCTTCGCCGTGTAATTTGTCGGCGTCAGCAGATTCTGGGTGTTTTACTGCCAGCGAGTCCGATTGAACTTCCTTGAAGTTGCAACATCAGGGGGGTTAATGATGTACAAAGCGCTGGCCAGGGCTGAGGTCTGGCATGCAGGGATCCAGCTGTGCCGGAGAGACGAGACAGAGGTGATTGTCATGGCCAATGTTTGCGTGTTCCTGGGGACTCCGGGCTGGTTGCGTTCCTAGGATGGGGTCGGTGAAGGCAGGGGAGGGCAGGCAGGCTCTGGAGCAGGCTTTTCTTTCTGCGAGAGGTCCTGGTTCAGAGGAAATCACGTCAGGGTGTGGAGGATGAGAATTCCCAGGAATGGAGCTGCAACCCTTGCGGGTTTAATCTGGTTCCTTTTCAACCCTTTTTAGGGTGGAAAATGCCATTTTCAGCCATTACAGAAACTTTCTTTAAAAATAAAATTCAGAAAATGATGTCTTGGGGAAAAAAGTGAAAGATATTCATGTTGGGGCGGGGGGGGGTTGTATGACTGGATGGTGTCTTTACAGCTGTACGACAGTGTCAGTGAATAACTGATGACTTGTATCCAGCTGAAGTGCATGGACATTTTTTCTTCTAAGGCATGGACTGAACTTCATTTTTGAGGAGATCCTCCTTCAGGACTCCTGCAGTCGATTTGCTGGATCCTCCAAAGAGGAAAATAGTTTCTTCTGCTCTTTCCACACAACCGGCAGCGCTGCCAAGCCTCCATCCTCCCCCTTCCAGCAGCACTTAAAATACGGTTTGTGGATTTCCCAATATTTGTAACCTCGTCAGTCAGGGCTTATCTCCCTGATAAATAAAAGGACACGGAGCACACACGGGCCTTATCGGAGAGCTAACAGAGCGCTCGCCTCACCTCGTGGGAGGCGAAGACACGGGAAGCGTTCTGTCAACAATTTAAACAGCGCAATTAAAATACAGATCGATTCCTTTTTCACTTGCACTAGTTTCACATCAGTTTGCTGCTGCAGCCGTTTTGGACACCTGGCTTGCCCCAGATGATGGTGTCTGTTCTCAAAGCATTGGATTTTCCTCTTTGGCTTCCTTTGCACCTGGCGAAACCTGAGGTACCACCTGCCCTCTCTGTTCAGCCGCTCACTGCAAAAACTCTCTTAATTATCTTTCAGTTCAAGGTCCCTTTTCCCTAAAGGCCAAATATCATTCTCCTTTGCCTCATGCAGAGCACTCCAATGCCCCCACTTTTTATTTTAATACAATTTTTACTTAATTATGACACAATTCAGTTACAACAACAGCAGACCAAAGGATGTCTTAAATGCTTGGCTGTCCTTTGTCTGCCATAGGTCGGATGTCAGAGCTGCCAAATGTCAGTGTTGCCAAACAGGAGGGGATGAGACTTAAATACAATTCAAAGCAACTTGTTTTTTCCTTTTTTTTTAGCAAATTGGCCATTTTGCTATATGCTACTTCACTATCCAAGTCCTCTATGCACCATTTTCCCCTATAGAAATACCCGACGAAGGAAAGCACGGTTGTTTGTTCTACCAGTGGGTGATTTTAAACAGTAGTAGAGTTTGACTTGGTTCCTGGCTTAGCTATGTGCAGTGCAACCGTCTTGTGTCTTCCTCACTCCGAAGTAAATGGCTGTTTAATCTCCATCCCATGAAAAAAAAAAAAAAAAAAAAAAAGTCAGGACGTGCTCATCCCCTGAGATGGGCTTTTTAATTGCTCTTGCTTGACACTCCAACTTCGTGTCCTCATGGCCACTGATTGATTTCAATTAACATTCCCATGCTCCAGGCACTATAAATAACCCTTGTCTGGCCGGCTGATTCTCCGCTGCCAGCTCAACCTTTCTCCTTTAGCTGCTGCTGCTGCTCATCTTGCTTCTTGGCTTGGCCTCAGGCTCAGTCTATAATTCTTTCCAAACTTCCCTGTATAAAATAATCATGTACATGAAGTAAAACAGGAGTCTCATATACACACTTAATAACTCTTGTGTACTGTATGAGTGGGAATTCCACTTTATAACCCCCAGAGCTTTCAAATGGTTCTCATTTTCAGCAGCATTCCTCCTGCGAGATCTAAAACTTCCCATTTTATCCCAAGCCGTTTTCTTTCCCTTTCAACCTTTTCATTTCTCCTCTCGATTTCGGGGGACAAACGGCTTCTTTGGGCTGTGGTTTCAGCAGCGAGGCGGCTGGGAGCCGATAACGCTGCTCTTGAGCTCTTAAGCCAAATGTCAGAGTTTTCTTCCTAATGCCACATTTTCCAAATTAAAGCTTCAGCTTGCTCGCAACTCAGAGCAAAAGGCTCCGAGTCGAGATTTAGACTAAACTGATAAGATAAGCTTACAGGGACCTGGAGCTAATATTCTACATGTGTTCGTCCGTCTGCCTACCTGTTATCTCTTTCTTAACGAAAAAGAGAAGAAAGAATATTGTGTGTATTTAGACATGTACTGTATGTGACAGGTAACATCTGTATGTGTGTGGATGCAGGAGCAAGACTGATAGATAAGTAAGAGGCAGCAATCCACGGATTTGTAAGGCCAGGAGGGACAGTTACATCAGAGGTGTGTAGATCTGGAGGGTTTGAATTTGAGGGGGCTGTTGTTATTTTGATGACATTTTGAAAGCCAAAGGAAAACAGACATCTCTGATAAACTACACATGTATTTCTCCATTTTTCTGCCAGCTGGGGATATGGTTGAAGTTTCCCAATCTTTAATTTAAAAAAAAAAAAAAGTTCACGATATGTGTCTATTGTGTCTGGCTTTTTTCCTTTCCCTTCCCCCTCGTTCCCTCCTTTTTCCCTCGTTCCCTCCTTTTTCCCTCGTTCCCTCCTTTTTCCCTCGTTCCCTCCTTTTTCCCTCGTTCCCTCCTTTTTCCCTCGTTCCCTCCTTTTTCCCTCGTTCCCTCCTTTTTCCCTCGTTCCCTCCTTTTTCCCTCGTTCCCTCCTTTTTCCCTCGTTCCCTCCTTTTTCCCTCGTTCCCTCCTTTTTCCCTCGTTCCCTCCTTTTTCCCTCGTTCCCTCCTTTTTCCCTCGTTCCCTCCTTTTTCCCTCGTTCCCTCCTTTCCCCCTCTTCTTTTTCATTTTCCTCTTCTTCTTTTTCTTTCCACCCACCAACACTTCCAGTGGAAGATCTCAAAACACCCTGATCTAATGGCATTTAAATTAGGAAGACTCGTGTTGATTTAGGATTAGTCCACAGTATCGAAGGATCAAAGGAGGCGGTAGGCATTGCCTCCAGGAACCAAAACCTCTCGCTTCAGAAATTCCTGACCCCCTTTCGAAAGGGGTGAGACAGAGACCGCGCTAGAATCGAAGGCAGGAGCTTCTCCACGTCCCTCGATATGGTTGGCGGAGCTGGATGTGCACGTGCAAGCGGTGAGCCCTGGGGGAAGCTCGCGCGTACGTACGAGGAGGTTGTGGGCAGCTCTGTGCCTGGCGCGGTGACGTGCAGCCTGGCGAGCACCCTTTGCCACGCCGCTGGTGTGACTTTAATCTCCCCTCGTGTGCCACGGTCCCAGCTGCGTGCAGAGCCCATGTGTGCTGCGCATGTTGCTGGTTACCAGTGCTAATTGAAACATCGTTTTCTATGGTACATTCTTGGGCTTTTTTTTTTTCCCCCCACCCTCTCCCTGCTTTCCACATTTGCAGCCTGGCCGTGGTCCCTCTGTCGTGTCCCTGACTTTATTTGCTGGGCTCTGTGTCGGTGCTGTATCCCCACGCTGGTCAGTGCTTGGCCAAATTAAAGGGTCATAAAACTGGAAATGTTGGATGGCTGGACCCCGTCCAGCATCTCGCTACCTGCCCTGAGTGGGGCGACCCAAAAACTGGAGGCTCTAGTCCAGCTGGGTCTCACCAGTGCCAAGGAGAGGTGACTAATAATTTTCTTTGATCTGCTGGCCATAATTTTTTGAATAAATGGTTTGTGTGTGATGAGACCCTTGTTCAGCAGGGCTGTTACGCTGCGGTTTGCAGACCGTACCGATGCTGGGGTGGTTCCAGGGTGTCAGGCTTTGCCTGCTGCAATTATTTACGCTGAATCCATGAATCTCGATGCTGGCAGCTACGTTTTCCCCTTGCTGATGGGACCACCTGCCTGGTTTGCTTCTGCTTACAGCAGTGCAACTCATTTATGAGGGGCAGGACACTGCCCCGTGGTCTGTATTAACGTTCATTTTTCTACCTATTCTTTGACAAACTCAAAATAACAGTTCAGTACCAATAACAGTTCAGTACCGATGCATTTAGCTTCTGTTTTGTAACTGGCGGCGGGCAAAAATAAACAAAAAATTCAAACCCCATACAAAATAATTAGATTGGCAATTAAAAAGAACTTGAGCAATGATCTAATTTGGAGTGAAAGTTAAAAACATCCAAAGAGGAGTGAATTTCCTTTTGTGTCTGGTACAGTGGCAATAATTAGAATTAACATTTTAATGCTATTTTAATGCTTTTCAAGGAAAAAAAAAAACTAGTCTTTTCAAATAGAAATTATATTTCTGAAAGTGTTGAAATTTGCCAATTTGATGGTTTGGGATTTAGCAGTAAATAAAAATATAACCCCCTAAGTCAGCAATATCAGCATGCATTTGTGATACGTTGTGGTCCTGAAAGACTTTTCTTTTTCCACAAAAAATAGTGCGAAAAAAATTCACATAGGTCTAATCACACGATCTCCCAAAGCTATTAGTGGATATGCTTATAGATAAACAAGAAACAAAACATCCTGAGACCAGTGGGAGAAATAAATAGATTTTCTGGAAGGGAGAGTGAGTGTGAGAGCGAGGGGAGGAACAGGGCAGATGTGTGTGAGTTTGAAAACTGTTTTTTGCATTACAGGATGTCATTTATTTAGTTTGAAAAAACATGTTTTTACAGCATTATTCTGTGCCTTTCAGAGTTCTCATGCGCTGGAAGCCAGCTCTGACTTCTGTGTCAATGGGCACTTGGGGACTCCGAGCTCTTGAGTTATTTGACTGTCAAATGCTATTACTAAGTCACTGGAAATCACTTTTTTCTTTTTCCTTAACAAAATTAATTTGTTTTACTCCAAGATGCCCAGAGCAATCATTTATATTATAAAGCTGCAAGTGGCAAGAGGACATCTCAAAATAGCACATTGCAAAAGCTCAGATACAGATACTGGAAGAGAGGTTTTTCCCTTATTCATATTCTGCGATGTTATTTAACCTGAAAAACCCAAGCAGGTGAAATAGCCATATACCACGTGACTTTCCTTATGAGTACTGTAATATTGTCATTTGTGTCCAATTAATCACAAAAAGCTGCTGGGCCAGATCCTGCCAAGTTGTGTGTATTGTCATGCTGGGCCAAAGTGGGAGAACTTAAGTCAGGCCAATTGCTGTTAAATAGGGATGTCAGGAATTTTTATCTGTGAAAACGTGCAAGTTGCTCACGTGCCAGCTTGGGGGTGAATCGCCTGGGTCTGCAGAAACATCTGTGCTGTGGGAACGAGAGATGACTCCAGGCTCCCTTTTTACCAGTGGGTGGAACTGGGTATATTCAGGGTGCCGTACGACGCAGCCTTCTGCGGGTGTCTGACCTAGATCAGATGGACTCTTCTTCTCCAGTACTTTTTTTTTTTGATTAGAAAGGGAAAAGCGTCAGTCTGTGCTGTTGGCATCTTCTCCTAGGGGAGGAACACCCCGCCGTGGTTGTCTGCAGCACGCCATCGATGGGTTTGGTTTTGAGGGTTCATAAGCTTGGCAGTTCTGGAATTTGGAGGAGGGATGAGCTCTGAGCTTAAACTGAGACTTAGCCCCAAGCCTCTGGTTTTGCCTGGCTTGAGGTCTTGTCCCTGGTTTACTGGGATCTCTTCCCAAGCTCTTGGGAAACGTGGCCCAACCAGGTTGCAGAGAGATGTGGAGATGGGTCTAAATCCCAACCTGCTTGCCCTGGTTTTCTTTACACAAATGACTTCTGTTACAAAATTGACACAAATTTAGTTAAATAATTGAGCCTCTTCTGCCACCTGGAAATCTCATTTAGAAGAAAAAAGAATTTGACCTGTTGTCTTCTGGACTTCCAGCACCTGAGTCCTTCTTGGCCAAGCTCCATTATGGCCACATAAAGCAGTATCAAGAGGCTGCCTAGACATTGCTCACTTCGTGCCACACTTCGTTTATAAGCCTGGATTATGATTTTGTCCTGGATAGCTTGCCCTACCCTGAAATACTGGCAGTCTAGATGAGAGGAAAATCAGATTAACTGTTCTTTATAGCCAGAGCGCTGAGACCCGGTGCGAGGAGCAGCTTCTGCTTGCAGCGGACACCGCTACCAAGCCGGCAGCTGAACACGAGCATCCCGAGCCGGTGCTGCCTTCACGTGATCTCGCTCCCGTCCCTGCCACGGCTGCCTTTCGCTGCCTGTGCTGCAGCGCCGGCTCCTCCAGCACATCTTCGGGAGGTTTGGCTGGCATCGATAGCTGGGAACCCCCGTAAAACCGAAGGTCATAAAGGAAATGTGTAACAAGTGTTCAGCTGCAGTAGTGAGGCTGCTGTGAAAGTCTCTTGGTTGCATTTTAGGTCTGTCGCTCACCTGCTTTAAACTGCATATGACTTTTTGGGAGTTAACTACTGTCTGCAAAAAAGCGAGCTGAGAACTTTCCTAGCTCATCCACTGAATGGGAACTGGTGCTCTCCCTACAAGGTGCCACCTACAGAGAGTGCCGTGGCCATCCCCTTAGTTGTGAACGAGCTACTGCTATGGGGGGAACAAATTCAGGTGCTGAGGCTGTGCTTGATGATCTCCAGTGGAGGAAAGTCCCTATGGCGATGGAGGGGGACTTACAGCAAGTGCCCTGGTTGGTACAGTGGAGCTGGAGACCTGGCTGCTAGGGTCAGGTTGGGACCCTGGGATCAGTTTGTGAACAGTGTGGTGAACTTTGTGAAATGCTGAATGGTTTAAAGAAATTCTCGTCTTGGTCTCTTTTGATGCCACCATGCGTCCTGTCCCTTCTTCCAGATGGGAGGGTCTGGAGCAGGAGGAAGGAGAGAAGGAAATGTGGGTGTAGTTAGAAAATAGAAGTAAGGAGAATAAGGACATGCA
Source organism: Nyctibius grandis (assembly GCF_013368605.1). NCBI lineage: Eukaryota > Metazoa > Chordata > Aves > Nyctibiiformes > Nyctibiidae > Nyctibius > Nyctibius grandis. The sequence continues at coordinate 3,250,012 of NC_090671.1, forward strand.
GTGTTGGAGTGTAAAGAGTGAGAGCAGCCCTCCATTGCTGCCCTTGCGTAGCGTTAACCCTCCCAGCCCCAAAGGGAGGAAGAAATGGGGCAGCCAGGCTCAGCCTTACTGCCCAAAGCTCTCTGGGCTTGGCACAGGGTGAGACACTTGGTTCCTAATGTCAGGGGCTTTTCTTTGACTGAACTGATGGAGGAAAGGTTTCTACAGGTTACTGGACCATTTTGACCTTTTGCCTGCTTTATCAAAGGCCAGAGAAAAGATTTTGTATTTTATTTTATGTGGGGCCAGAGACTGACTGGCCAGTCGTGTTCATGGCTTTGGTATAAGCCGAAGTCCTAACTGAAACAGTAAATTAGTTTTGACAGCTCGGGAAATTATCGCTCTTCTCACTCAACAACCAGTTGAGTGACTTTTCCATTTGCATCGGCTAGCCAGTGGCGAAGGGAGGCTTTGAGTTTGGGAAACCCTGAGCACGAGCCGCTGGGCCGTGCCACCTCCACCCTCCAGCAGGACATGGCCGTGCTGTGGAGCAGCCTTAGCGAGACTGCATGACTGGTCAAATGGATGCGATCTGCAGAACACAGTAAAATTGCATTGATAAGTTGTAATTCAGAAAGCCTTTCTAATATGTTGTTGTTCTCCCTGTGGGGAGAAAACCTTCTTGTGAGCTTTGGATGCCTTGGTGGTAGCTCTCATGTACCATGAGCAGCCCTGTTCTCCCACCATCAAGACTCAGCAGGTGCAAAAAAAAAATCCTTACTGTACTACACCATTCCTCCTTTTTGATTGATCCTCAAATTATGATTTTAACAGTGCACAGAGATTTCCTTTTCCCCTGTGTATTATTCTTAAACTTCTAAGACTATGCAGGCATCTAAAATATTCAGCAGACAGACTCACTGCTTTGACTCACCCTCTGCTTCTGCTGGTCCTCTTGCCGGGAACAGTATTTCATTCTCTTCATTCCCAGCCTAGCCCCAGTTATTCATTGTTACCTGTGAGCTTATTTCATCAGTCACAGTTGATGCTAATTTAAAGTCTTTTGCACAACCAGCTGTATCTAGTCATCCTTTCTTGTTTCTGGAGGTGGTCCCTGTACTATCTTGCACTTTTTTCCTTCCTTCAGGAGTTTCCCCACCTGGCCATGTCTCCCAGCGCTCCTCAAAATCCACAGCATCCAGACTGAAAACAAGGAGCATCTCTCCACGTAATGACTGATGTGTCCTTTATTTCCTAGGCTGGCCAGTGCCAGTCATGGCCAAGGGCCCTGGTGAAATGTGATGGATCACATCAAGTGCTTTGTTATCATAGACCATGTATTTTTCCCTGTTATAGAATAATGGTTGTAAATGTCTTAGAGTCTGACTTTAATTCTCTCGTAAGATTGGATGATTTCTTGCCTGGTCATATGAGATCAGTTACTGGGAGAGTTTTGTACCGGGAAGTGCTGTGGATTTGGTTGTCAGTGACTTGATGTGCCTGGAGATGATGGAGATGCTTGCAGGCTGTAGCCATCGTTTCTGCCTGTGATGTGTGGTGATTGGTTTGTTCTTGTGCTTGTTGTGTCTTTGGCTGCTTGTTTGTTGTGGTCATTGTGTTTTCATGCTCTGATTTTTGGTTATCATGTAGCCGTGGAGACCACCGCTGTGCTCTGCCTCCCGTTGTTGTGGCTTCCTGCTAACCAGTGTTTGTTGTGGGAGTTAATATGTGGTGGTGTTTTTCGGCTTGTTCCTTTGCTCTGGCTGCTTGATGTTTGTGTTGTAGGCATAGATTTCCGTGGTAAACCCTTTGAGCTCGGAAGAAAGAACAAACAAGCTTTCCCTTTCTAGTCATTTGTGAAACTCAAACATGATCTTGTTCAGCCCAACCACGAAAACTTGGAGATCAAACTGAGTAAATTGAAAGTGTCCCACAACACAGAAATTCCCTTCTTCCGCCTTTCCACTCTTGTCTCTCCCCAGCCAGATTCCTCCTGCCAACTCCAAGCAGAAGGGAGATTTGCCTACTGCGAAGAGGGCTGCTTGTGCTCCTGCTCAGTGGGGTGGGACAGTAATGATGGACCATCACCTGAGCAGAACTGTGTCTTTGGTAGTAGAAGACTTTAGGCCCTAAAATGCAAATTCATGCCTTACGACTCCATAAATCCATTATTTTCATCATAGAAGAATAAGGTCTGCGTCAGGGAAATGGAGGGGAGGGGTTGGGGGGCAGAGGTATATGTTTATATCGAGCTTTTCCATGCAAAGAAAAACGTCCTTTTTGAAAGGCTCCCATTTGGTGATGTGTCCACAAGCTCCGTTCCACTCCTCTTGCGTCTCCCACCGCTCCAGTGCCAAACATTTCCCTTTACCTGTACAGATTAATGTGTGTGGGGGGGGGGTGTTCAGCATTTTATGCACCCAGTAGTTTTCCCTAAAGATAAACCCACTGGATAATCAGGGTGGGAAAACGTAGCTGCAAGGTACTTAAAGTGGGACATTTGAAAGCTCCTTGTGAAAACTTTTCCCAAGGTTTTTTTTTTTTTCTTTTTAATAGTTTGAAAGCCCCCTCTTTCCTCCCCCCAAATATGATCAACACCACCGAAATTCAGACAGTTGTAATCAGCTCTAATAGGAGCAGAGAAGCCAAGTGCCACACGTTATTATGCCTCAGCCCCTGTAGTGCCGGTATCCGGAACCTCGCTTGCGCTGGGCTAACAGTAAACAGATGTGAGGGCAGTAGTTGCAATACTGAGTTACCCTTTAAAAATCCAGCTTGCCCCATGGATTTTTACAGTTCTTGTTAAGGCCCCTTCTTACTGAGTGCTTTTTCTTTCTCCCTCTCTCCCCCCTTCTCCTTTTCTGCAAGGTTGTTTTATTTTTTGCAGGATCAGCTCCCTTGGCCTATTCACCGCGTGGCTCCATAAATAGTTGGATTGGCATAATTGAGGGGTGAATGGGATTTGGGAGTGAGTGGCTGGTGATGGAGAAAGGAGGGGGGAGTGTGATGGGATAAGCTGGGCTTAACCACTGAGAGAAATATTTGTGGAACCAGGGCTTTTCCACAAGGAGCCACAAGTCTATCGGAGAAGCAGAGAAATGCTATGACCACTGGAGGAGTGAAACTCTGCTCTCTGGGCCAGGCGCTGATATCATCGCTTCGAGAGTATTGTCTTTGGCTTTGACCTCGTGCAGACGTGCGTACCCGTAGCTTAACACGCTGAGCAGTCACTTTTGAACAGCAACAGACACAAGGGTCCTGTTGAAGTCTGTAGGGTGACACTGCTCTAAATATCTTTGACATCAAGGCGGAGAACTCCGTGGGCTGCTTTGGTGCTGAGTTAGGTCTAAAAGTTACATTAAATATCTGTCTAAAGTGTTATGGGATTGGGACTTTACTCCAAAACCAAGTCTGTTGACTTTGAAGAGGAATAACTGTTCTTGTCAAAGATGGGGTCAGTTCCTGGGTTCACGCGAGTGCTCGGTCTGTTGGGTGCTTGTGCCAACAGAAGAAAGCGGGTAGAAAAGCAGTGCTGAGAGGAGGGGCAAGGGGTAGAAGCACAGATTTTAGACTGGTTTTGACTGGTTGTGAGATGGCACCCCACGGATTTGGTTTCCTGTAACATCCCATCTGGGGTGCCTGTAGGCACCTGCCCTGCCCTTGCCCCCCCGTGCCCTCACTGCCTCCCTTGTGCTGTTCTTACCGACACAGGGTGAGCTGCGTAAATCGGCCGATCCTGTGGAAAATGAGCCCACCAGTAAAGAAGAAAAAGTTTGGTATTGGATCAACTTGCTGATCTGCTCCCTGGCGGGTGAGCAGGCAGTGGTGAGCTCTTCCCGAGCAGGGACAGGGTACGTGCGTGTGCTGTGAGCAAAGGAGGGTGAGTCTGGCCTTTTCTCGTGACTAGCCCAGCACTCGGTCTGCCAACACTCAGTTTCTGGCAACTTCAGTTCAATGTTGTCATCAGCTCTGCCCACTTCTTTGCAGCATCCCAAAATGTTGTAATTTGTAGGTGTAGTATTTTTAACCCTGAAATCAGTGTCTCTAGACACACCATGACCACAGAAGTGCTTTCAACAGAGGGGTGTGGAGAAAAAGAAAGGATTTGATTTGCTTCATGAGGGGGTATTGAGAGGGTATTTAGCTATTGAGGGGGTTTCTCCCTGGAGAGGGAGGTCTGGGGTTCCTGTACTAGAGCTCAGTCTCCTGTTCGCTCAGCTGCGAGGCCGCAGGGAGAAGCTGGAGAGCTGGGGCTGTGCGTGTGGATGTGGGCAGTGACGCATCACTGGGGCATGTGCAGAATTCCCCTGAATGACCACAGCACTTTGCCGAACGACTATCAGGAGGTTTCTCACCCTTCCTCGAGGGAGGATGCCGTGCTTCCAAAAAAGGCTCCCAACGGACATAACAATATTCATCCGGTTCTGTTACAACCGTTGCTCTTCCTGTGGCTGTTTTGCTCTTCATTATCTCCCCGGGAAGAGGTTGTTCTCTTGAGCAACAATATACCCAAACCGGTTTGGTTTCTGCAGTGTCCATATTTAGGGGGACTGTTTCTTATTTAGAAGCAACTTTTGCATGGGTGTGAAGATGCTTTGCGTCGTGTGAGCCATGTTAAATGGGCTTTGCCCCCTGGTCTGTAGCTGGAGAAAATGTGTGAGAGATTTCCCTGCTGCTAACAAGCATTGTGTTTGCCTCCTTCTTTGGGGGTGGAATAGATTTGGGGAAAGGAGGGGGTGAGGGGAAAGGCTTTCTAGTGGAACGTGAATGTTTGTGCCTGTGTTCCCACATTGTTCCCAGCCTTCTGCCAGAGTCCAGCTGTATGACACAGGGCTCCAAAACGTAAGCGAGATTCCCTGATGAATGACGCACGCAATCGCAACTCGCTGCTTGCGTGGACGAGGCGACAGCAGTCTTGTGGGTGGTAGAGCACATTTGGTGGTGGGGAAGAGGGTGCTGAGGACAGTATGGCCTTAACCAGCAGCATGAGTTGGACCCTGGGCTTCTGCAGATGTTGGACCCAGACCCTTCTGTGGCCCTGAGTGTGTTTTAGAAAGGCTTTAACATCTTGACAGCCCTTTGAGAAATGTTTGCTCCTCTATAGATAGTTAACGGGGGTCATCGCAGGGTGACAGGTAGCCCAGTGCCCAGGGGTTTCTGGAGAGAAGACCAGGGGAGTGCTGGGTTCCCGGGAGGTGGGAACAGAGGATCAGCCTCCAGCAGCAGCAAAGAGTCTTTGCTGCTAATGCTTCTAGGGAGGGAATTTGAGGAAATGCTTGGACAGGAATAAGTAGAGCTGGCAACAAATGTGCATTTCATTTTATGAACATTTCATGGTGAAACTTAAAACTTCCACAAAATTTGGGGGACTGGATAGCTCAGGGGATTAGTAATGGGATACAGAGCCTTTCATCTCACCAGTGCCTTTTCAACTGCAGCTCAAGTCAATACCAGCGACTGAAAGTTGTTACCATCTGATGGCTTATGTGTAATGAGTTGATGGTCTCACTCCATTTCCTGGTAGTCAGGTATCTGTGGCTGACGCACACAAACACACCATAAAGCCTGGCCACTTGCCAGCCTTGTTGGCAGCCTCTGCCAACGACTGGACGAGTCTGAGAGTGAAATATCCCGTTTGCTTCTCGCTGGGAGCTTTATCAGGTAGTATCCTGGCATGTGCGGCGCATGAAAAACTTGTCAGGTGGGAAAACGGGGCCAATTTAGAGCAGTGCTTTTATGTAGACATCTTCCATCTGTACGGAGGTCTAAGCGGGATAAGGTTGTGTTGCAAGGACCTGCTCTTTGGATGCTCACCCCTCTGCAAAGCGGTGGTGTATGCGAGATTTGCGTTCTGCAAACAGAGCAGAGACATTATGGCACAGGGCTTTCTGTTTATAACAACATCACTGCTTTTCTCCCCCTCCCCAAAGTGGTTCTAAGTGGAACCTGGAGCACATTTTACAAGCATTTGTTTATTAATGCATCTGTGATGTGACTCTAGCACTGGGCTGCACCTTCATCCCCGTTTCCAGCTGGGGAAACTGAGGTAGAGAGAAACCAAATGAGGGAGCAGATATTCCAAGATAAAAAATTCAGGAGTTGGTGGGTGCTGGCCCTGTGCCAGGACCGATAATGGCTTTAGACCGTCGGTATGCTCTCTGCTTCTCCCTCGGCTGGGACGTCTGCCCTTGCTCTTTCCATCACGGATCTAAAAATGACCCCTCAGAGGAAGCCTGAGAAAAAGGCTGTTGTGTTCTTTCACCGTGTTGTGCTCTAGAGAGCTCATAGTTAGGATGTAGTTTGGAACAAGGTGACTCCTGGTGTCCAAGCGCAGATTTTGTTGGTTGTGTTCAAAGTCACGGTGAGGGCTGGTTATGGGATGAAGAAGCGGTTGCAGAGATGACTGAGCCATGGGGCTGGTTGTGGTCCCCAGGTGACTCCCTCACCACCAGGCAGCGATCCATGGAGGGTGCCAGTCCCTGATGGGGCATGAAAGACTGAGCATCCCTCAGCACCCCGCCACGTTTTGGGGTTTGCTAACCCTGTGTCTAACAGGACGATCCCCTGGCCCTGCCCATGGGGAACGGGTACAGTCTGGTGTAAACTGTCCCCTGCAAGAATCTATGGACCAAAGCGGTGGTGGGATGAGGCCCTGTGTGCCCCGTTGGCCTTTGCACGATTACACAGAGCCAGGCATAAGCAGGCCATTAGTAAACAAATGATGTCAGCTCCCACTGGCGTTATTTTTAAGCACTTTGTATATATTACTTGTCTGTATGTATCTGTGGACTGTTCTTTCTCCTCCTCCCGCTGCCTCTCAATCAATTGCAGAGCTTTTATTTTTTTTTTTCTTTTGGTTTTAACCAACATCTGTAGATTTGTTCTTAACAAAAATAAAGCCATCCATCTCCTTTGGCCTGCCGTTGTGTCATGTAAGCTCAGGAAAACTGGCTCGGTCAAGGTTTACAGTAGCTGTCGCAGGCTGCAGTGGGAAAGGCACTTATCTGTCGAGGAGGGTTCGCAGTTCTCAGGAATGCATCCTTCCCTCGGACTGAGGGGGTGGCTTTTGTTTATCCTCTGGCACACAATGAAATGATGGGAAAACATGCTTGGATGCACTGGAGTTGTAAGGTGGGGCAGGGCAGTGGGTAAAAATGGAACGGAGCCTTTGATCCCCGGCCAGAGCAGATGACTCCCAGGGTTTGGGATTGAGGGTGGACGTCATGTTCCTTCTCTCCATCTCCGTGTCCAGATCGAAGAGTTCCCCTCCTACCTAGCGAGCAGAACAAAGCCTCTCCGGCAGGCTTGGGGGATCGCAAGGGAGGTTGGAAGGAAGGAAGGGGGTTTGGGAAGCCCGGCTGGCCCCTGCCGTCGTGCCGGGCTCAGGTGGGTGCTTGAGGAGGGAGCGCAAGGCCAAGCCTTCCCGACAGCCCGCAGCTAACTGTGGTGTGCGTCCCGGGGTCTGCCAGCCCCATGGCAAAGCACACCGCTGAGCCTCCGCGCCGCTGCCTTAGTGGGGGACGCTGGGGCCAAGCAGTGAGTCACGACGGCGGCTCGGGTTTGTGACAATGTTTTTCCTGTTAATCTCCCCCAGAAAACACAATGGAAACTCGGTAATCCAGGAGATAGCCCAGGGCATACCACAACTCCAGCGGGTCCCCGCAGGAGGCTCTCGGTCCTCCCCAGATTTCCCAGCAGCCAGACCAGGTAGTAAATAACCGCCCAAGTCCAAAAGATCGAAGGGGAGTGATAGAAGTATTACGTGCTTGCGCTTAGCCCTGCTCTAGCCCGGATCTGGAGTGGGACGCTCAAAGCCTCTGGAGCGCTGACTCCTTGGAGCCGGAGTATATCATCTGTTAAGTCTCTGGCACGACAGACTTGCTTTAGAGTGAGCAAATTAAAGGTCGTCTCTCAAAATCTGGTTAATGCCACATGGCAGAGTAGACAGAGGGAGAAACAGAGGGATGATAGATACTCAGACATATAGATCAATCTACAGCTCAAGGCGTGTTTGTTTCTTCCTTGGCTTTGTTTCTGTAGTCTAGGTATATTGTTTTTATTATTTATAGTGTTGGGGGGGAGTAATCCCGCGTGTTTGAATTTATTTGCTGTGCTGTGTGACTGATTTGGAACATGTACTGTTGTGGGCTTTTTGTTATTTTTTTGCTAAGGAGCCCAGCAATCATTTGGCAGTGAATACAGGACAAAAAAAATCCCAAGATTTATTTTAACCGTTTACCTTTTCAGCACTTAGCCACTGCCTATGTGTTGGAGGTAGCCGAGGGACCCTGTGTGGCCTTCATTCAACGGGTGTTTGGTGGAATTTAAGCACATGCCTAAAGCTAAAACTGCGTTGGCAGGCATGGGCAGGGTGAGGATGGCTTCGCCAAGGCGGCAGCAGCGCTGCCCCGGAGATGGAGCACGGCAGCTGCTCTCCAGCAGCACGGGAGCCTCAGCCAGCGCTGCGCAGGGAGCCGGGGGGAAAGAGGATCCATTACATTGCAAGTTAGCTTTAAACTCACTTCAGTGTTTTAACATGAATCATTCATTCCACGAGTGAGATGACTGAGGAGTCTGGGCATAAAAAAAAAAAAAAACCAACAACGAAACAGGGGAGTGCTGCAGAGGAACGTCTAAAGGGGTGCGGGTGGGAGACTTGGACCCAAGGACTTCAGCAGCTCAGAGGCATCCTTCAGAGGCTTTAGCAGGAGTCTTGCTTTTCCCTTTTTATTGATTAAGAAACTCAGGGTTCTGAACTGTTTTTCTCCTTGCATTAGTGTGTCTTTGTATCTCAATGGCTGGCAGAAGGGGTCTGTAACGGTACCCTGGGGCTTCTGAGCTGAGCCACGGCTCCCCTGCGTGGCTCTTGTCTGGGAAACATGGGAAGGAAGCGGCCAGGTAAGGAGGGAGGCAGCATGAATTCTGTATTTGGGGGACCAAAAGCAGAGCGAGCTGCTTTTGGAGCCCTCTAAACAGGGGTCAGAAAGGTGCCAGTGCACATGTTAATGTGGTAGTTGTCCCTTTGGTCACACAGCTGAACCTGAGTCAAGAGACTGGAGCCCAACGCGTGCAAGCGTATGGCTGGGGCAGGAAACTTGTCTTTTCTGCAAGACTTCCCTAAAAAATCAGGACTCTGGAGGCACTGAGCATTGAGTCATATGGTCTTGGACAGAAGACAAGGGTCACCCTTGAGCCTCAGAGCCCCTCAGCAGTTCAGTTCTCTAGTGAATTCCTCCTCGCGTGATGTCCCGTGTCAGGGATTTCCCTGATCACGTCTCTCTCTGCAACTTGAACTAACAGCTCAGGCTGTGCAGCCAAAAGCCAAATTGGACACATGTCCTCTGAGCACAGGGGACTGTTCTGGCCTCTTACATTTGCAAAAGCAGTTTAAATGCAACATTAAGGCCAGGAAACCCAACCCGCATAGCCTGGAAGCTTCGCATTGTCCGTAGGCTGAGGCATCATTAATTCAGCTGCTTTGCTCGCCCGTGGTATTAACTACGCTTGTTTGCCTTGTTACGTGTAAAACTTGACACTTTGCTATTTCTGACTTTTGATCTGTACCAAAGTTTGAGACCCACCGTGCTCCAAACACGTACAATTTGGCTGAGTGGACACTTTAGGAGAAACCTGAGTTTGTGGAATTGTCTGCCTTAGTGTGAATTCTTACTCCTAACTTGGACTTTAGGGATTTGTTTATCGTTACTTTGCATTCAGGGAAGAGATATTGCTGCTGGTTCTTTCTTTATAATTTGTTTTGTCTTATTTCCAAGATATTGGAGGGGAAGGAGGTCCACGAGTACTTGGATTTTAAAATGTGCATTGTTGCCCTTCCTGATGAGTTTCAAGGTGCGTTACTGTCAGCATCAACATGTACATTTGAGTTGTTCTCTCAGTCTGTCAGACTGTTGGAAATACCAAAATTCCTGCTGATTTTGTTACTGTTGTACAAGCGAAACATCTCCATGCAGGCTGGTATAAAGAGACAAAAGGTGGCCCTGCTCCACTCCAGACTGCTCAGATGGGAGCCAGCTTGGGCATGGACAGAGGGACTTGGGTCTTTGCACCCCTGTCTTTTTTTGGAGGTACCCTCTGAGGTGTATTGGTGTTTCTGTGGCAAAATTCAGCGCAGTACACAGTATCACGGGTCTCTGTTGAGCATGTTCCCAGTAAAACTGGTGCAACCTTTCTTCCCTCTCTACTCTGTGTAGCAGGTTACACTGAAAAGAAAAAACAGATTTCGGCTAAAATCAAAATGTTTTCCAAGACTGTCAGCTTCAACCAAAATTTCCAGCAGATGACGTTGGTATGACTTCCTTTAGCTTTCATGTTTTGTTTGGGTAACATCAAAAGGCTCTTGTTTCAATGGAGGAGGATCTTGTCATTTCAGCACTAGCATTTCACTTCATCTTGGTTTCTCTATTACAGTAAATAAACTTTTTTGTATTTACGGTGAGCAAGGGGCTTCGTGACCCCACACGATATGTAACAGACCTTTAAGGGGAATGGGTGATGCCTGTATACCTCTTCCAAAAGGGTCTCAGAGACCGTGGCTTCATAGGGTGGCTGGAGGTAGGGTAGGACTTCCCACCATGGTTACGTACAGAGAGGTAGCATGGAGGAGGAGCTGGTTGCATTTATGGTCTTCAGTATTCAGCACCAAACTGTAACTGAGTTGTTCTCATCCATGGGAGGGCTTGGGTTTTACCAGAACGGAAAAGATGTGGTTTTCTTCCTAAGGGAAAACTCTGGGACTTTTTACTTTGTAGAAAACTTCAAAATCTTGGCCGTTTTTCCCCAAATGGGAATCTTAAGTGAGTTTTGTCACACTGGAATTGTGACAGATAGGAGACATTGCTTTCTGCCTGGCTGCAGCACCCAAGAGCAGCCGGTGTTGAAAACCCTGACGTGCGCCTCAGGAAAGCCGCCTTTGACTACAGCAAATGGTGTTTGTTTGGGTTTTAATTCACAGAGAAGTGTTTGAAACAAAGATACTTTCAAGGCTTTGAGGAGCACAGCTCCCTCAGCTTTGGGGCTGCTGAGCGTGTCCCATGGATAATGCTGGTGTTGCCTTTTTTCATCCCAATGCTCTACTTCAAGGGGTTTATTTTAAATGATACTGTTTCAAATTCCTAAAGTTTCCCTGGGGGGATAAAGAAAGATCCTTCCCCCATGTCCTTGATGGGGATAAAAAGGCAGGCTAAGCTGTGAAGAGCAGGTGAAGGGTCTTTGCATTAAGGTGGGATGAGTTATTGTTGCTCACCGTTTGGGTTTCAGTCCCATTGGCGTTCCCAAACTAAAGCCCAGAGGATGATTTTCACATTTATGAGGCTGAATTCCTTGTGTGTGTTCCAAAATTCATTGTGCTTCTAAGCTAACAATGTTTCTCAGCAGGTACAACTAGTAAAACCACAGACCTGTGAAAGCACAGACAGTTCTTTGGAGATGCTTTGTCTCCCTCATAGGTGCCAGTGAGGAAGGGAAATGGGAACTCTGCTGCTTTCTCTCCAGGCTTTGGTTACAACCGCTTCTCACGGCTGTGGGCCATTAAGCAGGGTGTGCTGCCTTCCTCGGTGCTTGTGTTAGATGGTTGGGTTTACTCAATCCAAAGATATATGGTTGCATTTTGAATGAAAACTACATCTGAAACCAGTTTTATCAGTTTCCTGGAAGATGACAGGGAGAAAATATGTGAAAAATGTCTTTTCACCACTGTTGGGGTTTTTTTGCCCTTTGTCGCCCATTGCATCAAGCTTCCTTATCGTTTGACCATGAGAAAATGTTTTCACCCAATAAAACAGAGGCCAAACCCTCATGGGTTCGTTAAGGGTTGACTGGTGTGACCGGAGATACCTGATCTCGAGCGTGAGGGCAGCGTCAGCTCTGGCACCCGTGCTTTAGTCCGGCATTTCTTTGCTTGCTAGGGATGTTTTGGGGCAGGGAAGGAGAAATCAGTTTCTCCTGCTTAAACCAGCTATGCTGGGGTGAGCTTGCTTGCTTGCTGCGGGCGAGCTCAGCTCTGCTTGCAGGTAAATGAGAGGAGCAGCCAGCGCTTTGCTGAGCTCCTTCTTTCCCCCATCACTTGGGCAGGCAAGAGCAGCAACTCTCACCTCAGCTGAGCTGGGACTCACGCTGCGGGCAGCCGTGCGGAGGAATAAGGGTGTGTTTGACAGCCCGTAACTATCTCACACAGAAATGGGGCAAGAAACGTTCTCTCTTTCAGTGCCTTCCCCACTCAGCAATATATTTTTCCCTTTTCTCCCGGTGGATGCAGCTTTCCTATCTGCGTAACAACACATTACTTAGGTCACTTCGCAGCTATGAGGCTATTGTGCGGATTCCCTCTCTTCTAGGAATTCTGCCGATGAATCATCGACACTTAAGGCCGTAGTTTGATGTCTTTATTCACACTTAATGCTAGTACTTGGCCGCAAAAGTAATCCTGTGGAATCCGATGGGACTAACTGTGGAGTTATATACTATTAAATCTTTGGCCTTTTAACCGAGTAATGGGTTACAGCCAGATTTGTGAATAAAACTGAAATGCAGTCCTGGCTTTCGGAGGGGTTAGGAGTAGTACAGGGCAAAAATTTTCATGATGAAACCTAGACCCATGTGAAAATTCCCGACTAGCTGGCTTCGTTGTAAACCCTCGGATGTGATCCTCGGGGGGGAAGGCGGTTGGGCCCACCTGGCCTCGCTTCTCAGAGCGACCGCTGGAGCTGGGAACAAATTACATCCCAGGTTGGGCTTTTGTCGGGGTATTTTTGCTTTTGGCTTTTATTTATTTGTTCACTATTGTTGTAATTAAGAAGTTTCAGAGCATAATAAATAATTGTCTTTCCAGAGAAGCAGCTTTTTAACGCTGGATGCGTTAGGGTGTTCTGTCTTGTGCCGAGTACCATGGGCTAGTGGGAGACACGGCCACAGAAGATGCAATCCCGCTCTCCGGGAAGGGATTTTGGATCTGGTGGTGATGCTGTTTATTTGTAGGAGACCATTGCTCAGGTCTCCACTAAAATTCTAGGTGCATTTGCTGGAGTTTTCTGAAGCTGATGTGCAGAATTTAGTTTGGCTTCCTTGGAGGGTGGGTGAGTGAGTACCATTAACCTCATTTTATGGGAAAATGGGAAGGAAAAAAAAGGAAAAAATAGTTGTTTGAAAAAGTATCAGTGTTGTCATTGGTTTCAACAGTATCTTGGTAACGTTGGTGCTTGATGAACTTCAGATGTAACACTAATGAGACTGGGAGTGCTGGATCAAGAGTTTCAGGGGGAAGCACCCCCCCAGTTTATGTGGGGATGCAGTTTGTGATGATACTCGGTTGTGTCCAGCTGATGTACTTTCCCGTGTGTCAGTGGACCAAAAAACATAGGAGTTGATTGAAGAAAATAAACCCCCCTTTTGCAGCCGTGCTATAGGATGGGGAACAGCAGTAGCCCAGCTAGGGCGTCCCCTCCAAGCGCGGGAGGATCGGCCAGTCCCCGTCTGCAGAGAGCAGGCTGCAAGCGGCGTTAATGTTGCAAAAAGAAAAAGGGATCCTGGTGAATTGTGACGTTCGTGCGCCTTGGTGTTATCTAAGACAAAAAAACCTGATAAACACAAATCTTCATTCAATGGACTGTTAGGAGTCAGCCTGAACTGCAGGGCTCAGCCCCAGCACGGAGGGGATGGTGCCGTTCCCCGCGTGATGCCCTGGCGTGACGATGTCCCACCCAGCCGGGAGCAGAGAGCGGCTCCTCGAGCGCAGCCGTGTCCCGGGTGCCACGACAGCCCCTTCCGATGTGCCCAGGAGGAGAAACCCCAGTGAGCAGCAGAGACACTCCAGTGCAGCTGCATGAAATTACCCTGCAGGGGAGGAGGGTGGGGAAATGAGGAACAGCCATCCATCCTCCCTCGGGCAGGGCTTGGTTTACGCTGCTCCGCCGAGGGGTTGTTTTCTTTTATACTAGATTGGATCACGGCGATGGGGGCTGTACATGAAAACGTGACCTGGCGCGGCAGCAACGTGGCTCACGGCATTGCTGGTCCGCTTGCCTGAGCTACTGCAAGGTCCCAACGTGGAAGCCTTGAAGTCTCTTTCTTTATTCTGCCTCTCCCTCCCCCTGTTCCCCTCCCAAGGTGCTTTTAATCCATTCGGTTAATGTGAAATTAAGATAATGAGTCAAAGAGAAGAGAGGACTGGGAAGGGGGTGGCAGGGGGGAAGAGGGAAAGAAAAGAAAATAGAAAGAAGAGAGATTCTTCTGACAGATAATTAGGGAGATTGGTTTACCAGCCAGGGACTAATGCTGGCTTCCCAGCTCAAACAGTCCCTCGTGACTCATTTTGTGACTTTAATTTCTATGGGGTTCCTTAAGCAGGTGCCCTCTGACAGGTAGTCAATAGAGGACTTCTGGCTGAGCACTAGCGCCTCTTTGGAAAGGTCATATGCGGAGGTCAGAGAGCAAGGCCTGCGAGGTTGGCGGGTCAGGAGCCATCATGGTGACAGATGAACCTAAACGCGTTCCCTTCTCCCGGGCTCTCCCGAGTCTCTCGAGACCGGCCCCCTCTTTGCTAAGAGACGCTCCTGTTCGTCTCCCGCTCACACCTCTCAACTGCTCTTCATTAGCTGGAGGGTAGGGCTTGTTCGCAGCCCTGGATCTGATGCGGAGAGGGTGCTGTCTCCATACCTCTCAACTGGTCCTCATTAGGTAGAACAGTCCCCTTTTGTCCTGCATGAAGCCCCCTTTGTTTCTCGGGCTCAGCGGGGCTGCGGGAGCAGAACCTGATACAAAACAATGCAGCATTATTTAGCCAGAGCCTCAAGTCAAGGAGAGAGCAGCGTTTCGGGAAGCTCTTGCTGCCTTAGCGTGTGCGTGTGTAAACACCCACGGATTCGAGCTGTCCGTCTGTCTGTCCTCCCCACTCTGAACTTGGTGCCTCTTGCTGGTGTTTCTAGCTGGAGTTCACACCACCTCCCACCAGCCGACAATGCAGGATCCCTCAGAGAATGTATTTCTAAGGTGGTGCAGCTACAAGGAACCCCTTCCTTCGATTTTTCCGCTGGTGGGGAACAGCTTTTATTCTGCTTCTCTGTATTCTGGGGGGACTCAGCGCTCTCCCCCTTTTCCTCGAGCGGTTTGCACGGGGTCCCCTGCTTCGGCAGCATCCCCGTGCTTGGTATGGGGGATCTGGGACCATTTTGCTTTGCCTTGGCCCCTCCCGGGCTGCCTGCCTGCTGCCAGCAGCTGAGGTGGTGTTGCTGGAGCCTGATTAGTCATTCTGTCCGAGATTTCTTTCAGATTGAGGATAATGATGGCAAAAAAAGAAATTAATTTTCTTTATAATTGGATTCCAGCTTTTCCCTGAAGAGCTGATGTCTTTTTAAAAGGCAGCGTCTATCGCCTCCGTGTCGGTGGCTGCAATGCTGCTGCAAAGTGGTATCACCACAGGAGTGTCTGGTAGGTTATAAATCGGGTGGCAGAATTAAATGCTTACATGCCTGGAGTGCCAAGGTCGGGTCCCTGATCCCATTAGCCACTTCTTTCACCTAGAAACAGCTGGAGCAGAGCTAAGCATCAGCTGCAAAATACCTCGTTCAAGTAGAAACTGCTGCAGAGGCAAACTGAAAAGAAATGAACACAACTGTTGTGCTTTTGGGTCCCATCCACTGCAAAAAAAAAGTGAGAGGGCTGGGATTAAACAGTGTCAAACCCCCAAGAAAGAAAACAACCTGATTTTTTGAAGCAACTGGGGAACCAAAATGCTGCTTGGAATGAATAGTGTGTGCAAAATTAAGGTCATTTTTAAGAATTCAGGTTTAAAAAAAAAAAAAAAGAAAACCCAATGTAGATCAAGCTACAGCAGAGCTTCATAGAAGCAGGAGTGAGGAGGACAAGGAGCTCATTGTCCATGTGCCAGTGATCCAGAGAGAGGAACTGCTCTGTCCTGTGCAAGAGTCTGAGTATGGAAGTCCTCTATAAATCCAACCTGATTTGTGAGTTAATTGGAGTGGGGAAACCAGGAGAGCGGTATGGGGAAACAGGGCTCTGTGGATTTCCTGGTACACCTCTCCCAAAGAGATCCTCCTTCACTCGGGTAACGTTTCTGTGGCCTGCGGGGCAAGCGTTTACACCGACTCCTCTGTGCCAAGACCGTTGCATCATGTCGGTCAAGGTTTACTTTGATACCACCGCAGACGGCGTCACATGTTGCGCAAGGGCCAAACCACCGTTTTGGCCACCTTGGGAAGCCCTTGCCTGGTGACCTTGAGTCCTGCCACCAAACCCAAAGGGCTCTGTGGGAACTGGAGCCGTGGCTGTAGTTCTGCATCTTCAGCCTGTTGGGTACTGGATGTTCCCATCCTATTGTACACTTTAATTCTATGAACCCATGCAGAGAAACTGGTGCAGGCCTCCCGTGTGACTCAGAAAGCAGTGACACACGCAGCGTTGGATGTCTCTGGCAAGCAGATGTTTCAGTGGGCAGCTAAGAATTTTTTTTGGGGGGGGGTGGTGATTTTCCTGTAGAAAACTCCAGCGCTGTTTGCAGAAGGGCTGGAAATTCTGCCCAGTGGCTTGAGCAAGGGCTGTATCCAGTGGTTTGGTCGCAGGCTGGTGCCTTGTGTTTATTTTGTGCTCCCCCCGTGCCACCTTGATGGTGGGTGGGTGTTTTTTTGGCACCACCAAAGCAGCTTGTGCCAGATGCCCAGGGCTCGCCGCACCTGCAGCGTGGTGGTCGTCCCAAGACGGTGGCAGGACTCAGACTGGGACCATGCGGTAAACTGGGAGCTGTTTGCTCCTGGAGGTTGGATTTGCGTTGTGGCCGAGGTGGGCGGCCAGCCCAGCCACGATGGGGGTCCGGCACAGCGCTGGCTGCAGGACTGCTCCCTGCTCACGGCTCTTTCAGCGTGCAGATGCTGTAGCAGGGTGGGACTTTCAGTCTTGCAACTGAGGGTTTTGTGTTTCGTTTTGAACTGTAAATATAACACAATTGTGTTTATGTAATGCAATTATGTGAGATGCTGCGTATGGGTTTTAAATAGAATAAGGGTTAAATTTAGCCTCTTTTTTTCCTCCCATTGATTTTGCAGAGATAGACTCGTGTTTGAAAGACTTCTCACCCTCGAGTTTACCGGACTCTGGACTGCATGATCTCATTGCTAGTATCTCGCTCCTTCTCCACCCTTCCCTCCCGTTGTTTGCTATTCTGACTAAAGATGAGACATAAAAAGTTAAACAAACTTTTTAAAGACAGGGAACGCATCATCCTATGTGTTTATGCAGTATTAAACACAACAAGATCATTATCTGGAGACACTGGAGACCGGATTCGCATTGGATATAAATGAGCAAAGTTCCCATCAAGTACATGATTTACACCAGTGCAGGGTTTGGCGCCAGGGTGTATAAAGATGAGCAAGAAAAAAAATGTTCAGCTTTGCAGACTTGTGCTTTTTAAGCCTGCAAGCACTTCTTATTATCCTCCAATTAGAAAGTGGAAAAATGATTGGAAAAAGAAAACAAATAGGCTGAATATAATCACAAGAGCAAACTTTCAAATTATGAACGTATTTATATTTTTAAACCTGACCTGGGTTTTTTCCAGCTAGCAGCAAAGTGATGGGCCCAACAACTGGGTCTGAATTTCCCCACTTCTGGGAGGTCAACACTTAGAATTTGCCTCCGAAAATGAGCTGAAACGATACCTAGGATTCCGATCCAACAGCTAGTGATTGCACTGGCTTTGTCATATCGGATTTTATGAGAAGCTTTTCCGCAGCTTCAGTCTCTGCTGGGGTTATTTTGAAGTTTCTCTTGTGATCCACAAGTCCTGGGATCTCTGCAGTAAATGATTGTTATTTTGTGCTTGGAGGCAAATCCTCGGGTCAGCCAAGGCAACTGTGCCATAAACAGCACTTCATGTTTTCAAGCTCTCAGCCAGCAGCATCCCCTCAAAAGGTTTTGATATAAAGTGGTTTTAGGTTTACAGACAGAGTCTCTGAGGAAGAAATTCATAATCTACCCAAAGCCATGCAGAAGGTCGGAGCAGGATCCCACCTCAGGGCTGCTACTCTCCAGCCGCTTTCACGCTGCTGCTTCTGCTCTTTCCATCCAGCTGCTACTTCTAGCCGCCTTCTGGGGCACCTCAGCCATGCTTGTAAGAAATTCCCTTCTTTTAGAGCATATAAAGAAATATCTTCCTGTTTAACAGATGAGGAAACTGGGGAGGTGAGGTTAAACCAGAGGTGCTTTGGAGGAAGAGGAGGGATGGCACGACCTCGTGCATGCCCCTGTGTACATGACGTGGAGCATGTCTCAAGGTTGAGGCTGATTAGGTTGTGTTAATGCAACGAGGGACAGCAGGGCATTGTGCCCCATCAGCTGTGCTAGTAGTTTTGTGCCTGCAGGGTGATGGACTAACCTGGCCCTGGGGAGGTAGGGACTCTGCTCCTGCTGAGCTTTCCTTGCTCCTCCTTAGCAATGTCCTAGGTAGCTCAGATGAAGATTGTTTGGTGAAAGATTGGAAAAATTCTAGTTTGTCAAGAGTTAAAAGACTGGCATTGCTTAAAAAAATTTATTTCTCACCTCCAATAATTAATATTTTCAGTGCTGAAAACATTAATAAAGACATTACCAGCTTCTTTAACTCACTGAATCTGATTTCCAGTTGAAAATCAAGGCAAAGTGAGATTTTTTTGTTTTGTAAGCTGACAGGTCTTTATGCAAAAAAAGAAAAAGCAAAGTCATAATGTTGAGTTTTATTCTCCTAGGAAGGAAAAAAAGAAGAGATGCTTTTGGAGGAAAACATTGACTAGTCAGCTAAAATTTTGGTCATATCTTATCCACAATTCCCTACAGCCTGGAAGGGTCTTCCAGTTTGTCACTGGTCCTTCACTCATACTTGGGAACTAAGTACAAGTATGAACTTCTTCCAACTCTTACAAGGATGGGATCTATATGGGGAACTTGAGTGGGTAACAGGCAGAAATAGTTTTTTTCCCTAACATGGATTCAAGGCTTAAAATAGTCTGTACACCCTGAGGACCTCTCTGTTATCTCGCTGTTCCTTCAGGAGAGGATTGCCATTGCTTCCTGGCAGCAGAGATTTGATGCACAAAGGAAATGTGAATAATTTCCCATGTTGTGAGGTCTGGAGAGGTTGTCTCCCAGTCCGTGTAAGGTTTAAATTGGTGGGTGGACTGGCACTCGCATCGTTCTCTAGGCCTACTGGTGACATACCAAGTGTACGTGACATTTTTTGGTTTTAAGCTTGGCCCATGCTGGGTTTGAAGCCCAGGTTTATTTTTGAAGACGGGGCAATGCTGGGGTTGAATGGCACGTAAGTTGATGCCCATTTTTGCTGTTTGCACTATCCATGGTCTCTTCCATTGCTCCCTTCCACGACTCCCTAACTCCGTACTAATTGGGTGCTGGCTCCAGGCTTTCTATTTTAATACTGTTTGATGATAATAATCATTCCCGCAGGATGAATGGTTGAGAACAAAGACAGGAAACGTCCCCATGATTAGATAGGGGCAGGGGAGCCATTGGAGGAAAAAAACAAATGACAAAAATGACAAATGAGGGTCCTGTAACTTCTGCCATCCTCCTGGGGTATGTGGAAGGGCCTGGAAGGATACATGAAAAAGACCATAATTTACTGGTTTGGCAAACCGTATGTTGGAAGTCCTCAAGTATCGTCTCCATCTGCAAACAAAAGCTAGCAGGAGAGATAAGGCCAGGCAGCTACCAGAACTGAGCTGTTTTGGGCACAGTTATGCAAAACCTTCTTCATTCTGGTCATATTGAAACTAACTGTGACCTTTCCTATTGCATTAGTGCTGTTACTGGCTAGGAGGGGAAGAGGCATGTTCAGATGTAGGTTTAGGTGATGGGCAGGAGATGACCTACATCTGCAACATATTCTGAGTACAGACCTGAGCACTAGTTGGAGTCTGACCTTGTTTCACGTTGACTTGTGCAGCTGTAAGGCCATGCCCAGGCTGAGCTTGGTGTGTTCCGTGGGAAACTCCAGAGAAGGGAGATGGGCCGTGCTGTTCTTCAACCACAACCCAAATGTGTACATTTCTGCAGAGTAGATATTTTGGATGTGGTCTGTCTGGCTTCTGGGTAAATCTACCTTTACCTAGATGTTATTGGATATTTCCAGGGTCCTAAAAGACATTGCCGGTCTCTTCCTGCAAGGGCCAGAAGGCTCTGCAGGAGCCTGCGTTGGGCTTTAGGTGTCAATCAACACAGAAACGTGGGTGCATGGAGCTTGGACCAGGTGGTGCTCAACCCTACTTCCTGGCCAGGTACCAGAGATGTCATTAGGATCTAGTTTTACCTGGGCCTTTTTCTTTCTCCAAATATAGAAGTGCTCTGGTTAGTCAAGAGCAGTCTAGTATTTCTTGGGGGAAATAATCAACAAAAGCAAACTCTCTGACTTCAATCAAATTGTTGTCAGAATATTGTAGCTTCTTAAAAACAGAAAGGTTTTCATTTCCAGTGGTTGAAAACTGAGTGGGAGCTGGAAGTACAGGGGAGCTGGTTCTGATTAGCCCCAAGTCCCCACATGCTGTTGTGCATTTTGTTAAACTGTGTTTCAATTAATTCTATTTAGTGCTAGCATTTAGAGCATTGCCTTGGTTTTGTTTATGGTCATTGCGCACTGAGGGTATGAACAGAGTGTGGGCATCCGTGCAAAGCCCCTGAAACCAAGGAGCTTGGGCTAGGAGGGGCTCTGAGGTGCCCAGGGAGTTTGACACTTCCATGGCTTGGTAAAACCTCCTAAAGGTTTTCTGAAGCTGAATGAAACATAAAGGCCTCACTCCTTCCTTTATCGCAGTTTTGACTGTAATAGAGGCAAAAACCTGACCTGGAGAATGGCACCAGGTCTTGTTATCTCTGGCGTTTCTTGGCCTGCTCCTTACAAGACCCTTTGAATAAAGGGTTGCTGTAGTTCTCGGTGATGTCTAGGTTTGAAGCCATTAGAAGTCTGCTGAAAGTAAATGGAAATATTTTGACTTTGAATACCTTTAACTTAAGCTCTAGGATAGAGTACATTTGCTAACGCTACAAGGTTTTTGTTGATGGCATTTCTGAAAGAGAGAACAACTTTTTAGGTGTGCTGTTATAAAAACAAGTCTTCCCTCTGTATTTGGTGATCATTTATAACTGCTTTCTTAGACCTGCGCTGTGAAATAAATTAGGGTCACGCCTGGAAAATACTGAGTTGGCTTAAATGTGCTGCAGAGCCTTTTTGGTTTCTTTTATCCCACATTTTTAAATTAAAGAAATGTGATGATTTAAGGCATTTGATCTCTGAATGTTGCAATTTTTATTAGCATTTGTTTCCAGTTGTGTGTTTTCCCGCTAATCGGTTTATGGAACCTTTCACCTCTAGATCTCCTCCTCCAGGGTCATGTGCGTTGCTCGGGTCCAGCCATCTGGCTCTTCTCTCCCACCACTGAACAAGTGGGGGGTCACTTTTTTTTTTTTTCTGAAAAGGGAGAAGTACAAATGCTTCTGCAACCGTTGCTACTTGGCAGCTCTGTTGGATGGCCTCAGTAGGGTCAAGGACTAAAAAACTGTAGAGTGACCTACTGGTCCCTCTCTAGATAGGGTGTTTCAGCCTGGGACTGAGATGTACTAAGTTGCTGGAAGTTCTGCCAAACAAATCAACCTAATGCGTGATTCCAGTTCTGAATCGGATATTTTTCCCTTCCTGCCTCCTTTGGAGGGTCTAGTGAATCAAGATGTGGCTTCAAACCGCTCATTTCAAAATCAAGCAGATCTGTCTTCCCCATCTTGAGACCAGTTCAAGATCTGTTAGGGGTCCCTAATGTTCACAGGCAACAGCTAAACAATTGGCCTAGAGCAAGAGTGTGTGAAGAGCTGCTCTGGCTTCAGGGGGAAGGTTTTAAAAAGATCCCTGAACTTTAAAATTCTGTAATAATTTATTCTTATTTTATATTTCCTGTAGAAACACTTCTAAAAACATTCCTATGTCACTTCCATTCCCTTGTACCTTCATTATGTACAAGAAGGACACTCTTTCTGAGTTCCAGTAGACCACACTACTTCAGTTGCTCCTGTATGTGCCAGATCTTCCCGTGAAGAGTCCACTTTTCCCGGAATGCTGCACCGTCAGCTCTTGTGTATCCCAGATGAGCTACCACTTAAGCAAAGTGCCATTCCCTTTGTAAAAAGGGAAAAGCTATAATTTGGTTTAAGCAGACGCAGCTTTGGGGCTTGGATTACTCTCCGAAAGCACGGTCTATGATTCTGACCTTAAATAGGCTCCGTAACATGTCGTTCCAGCCTCTGTGTGTGTGCGCGCGCGTTGTTAACCGTTTCCATGTTTTTGACAGATGGCTTGGTGTACCTCGCAGCGAAGCCAACATCCTGTTGAGCAAACAATGAGGAAAGAGGAGGGAGGAGGAATGGGGTGTGGGAGAGAACACAGGATGACATTTATATTTTTATTTATGCAAGTGTTGGATTTTAAAAAAAAAAATAATGTGTATGCGGCAGACTGAGAATTGGGGAGAAAATGGAACTTTGAGGGCTTTATTTTTGAGGAGTCTTCAAAGAGAAGACTTGTAAACCTCCCTCCAGAGACTGAGAGACTTGTCATTACTCTTATTTGTACTGCCATCATGGGGAGTCATGCCGTTGAATGGATGGAGTTACTGGGTTGTAAGTCTTTTGTAAAGTGCTCTATCAGGCACTGGCAGGGGTGTTTCTGTGGGAGAAGCTTTCAAGGTGCAGGCTGTGCAATGTTTTGCTTTCAAGGTTTTATGCACATGTCTGAAATGTCAGAAGGCCTCATCGGGCTTCATCTTTCAGTAAACTACTTTGCTGAGTGACCCCTTATTCCACAACCCCAGTGTTGCCATCTGTGGTCCAGCATATGCTTTAACAAGAGCAGACTGTCTTGTACAAGACAAGGGTGATGTTTCCTTTTGGTCAGAACACTGGGTTGGGACTTGGACTTAGGTCTGTGGGGTGAACTTGGAGAAACAGGGGCAGAGTCTTGTCAATCTGTAGTGAAAACAGGAATATTTGACTGCTTTTGCAAAGTATTTTTGAGACCTAGTGTTACAGAATGCTATAGGCTTGGAAACATCTCCAGATAGCTGATAGCTGTCTGTTATTGCCATGGCCAGGGAGAAAACTTTCTCAGCCCTGTAGGCAAGCTGTATCGGTGGCATTGGTGCCCAGTCTTGACAGAGGAGTAATCCCAGGTTAGCCAGAGAGTGGGGCCCAAGTGATGGAAACTTGTTTGACTGATGTCTTGAGAAGCAGTGCAGCTTCTTGTCTGTTATTGTTAAAGCCCTCCCTGGGCCATAACTCCTGTTCAGATGCTCCGTAGCAGAGCGCACAGCAATTTCCAGTGGTTTCTGATGGCTGTTGTAGGAGCAGGTCCTGTCTCGGGTGTCTCTTCTGAACAATAAGGGTTAGCCTTGAGGACTTCAGCGCTGGCTGGCATCTGCCCTCCCTGGTCAGTGTGATTGATTTAAAGAACACAGAGTTCAGCTGACCCCAGCTCCTCAAAGAGAAGCCGACTCTGCTTTACACCTCTTTCTTTCATCTGTGTCTCGGTCTACACGTTGCTCTGCTTTCTGTCTGCCGTGACCCAGCTCCTCTGTTTACCTTCAGATCCATTTTTTTTCTTTCCTCTCACATGAACCATATGCAAATTTAATCTTTCTCTCCTTTTGTGTTTCTGCATCCCTCCCTCCTGTGATCTTGTCTTAGTTAACCATAGAGTTCTCCCTGGTCGGATATAGTGCATGTGGCTGATTGAAGCATATTCCCCCCATTTGGGGTTTTCCTGTCACAGAACAAACCACATTTTGCTCCCGAGTCTGATGGTGTAGATCCCTCTTAGCTTCTCAACACACTGCTGCGTGACACAGGGAAAGTGGAGCTGGCGATAGTTCCCACAAGAGCTGCTGATTCTGATACCCCTCTGCTTCCATGCTTGGTCTGTAGTAACTCCAGTTAACTTCATGTGTACGATCCCTTCTGCGATGCAGCGAGGTCTGCTGAACCAGGCCAGCAAGCTATTGCCAGAGGCAGGTGGACAATAGCGTTCTGCTGCCGGAATATCACGATACCCTTTCTGAATTGCTGCTGAACACCTTACCCCAAGGGGGTACCCATTATCCCAAAAGCAGGGTATATCAGCACTTTCCCCCCACCAAAAGCTGCTAGTTGCAAGATTGAGAAGCAGCCATAAACCCCTCCAGTTCTCCAGAGGCATTTGCAAGGATCCAAGCGGTTCCCTCTCCCTGAAATAGCAAGGCCCGTTAAACACTACCAGCTGAAAACAACCCAGGCGGTTTGGGAGGCACCGCTATGCCAAGTCCCCATTTGCAATACATCATCCCCCTTTCCACAAGTTTCCCAGGTGATGGGAATGTTTTTTCCATCCTTTCCTGCTAGTGATGAAGTAAAGTATAAAGTTATAAAGATGTTTAGAGGAGCTTTTGCCCTGGCCTGGCCTGGAAGATCTGAGGTCATTCACAGTGCACGTTAGTGAATATGTGTAGGGCCTTTGGAGCTTTCTTCCAGAGAAACAGCTAATAAAGCTGCCGGGGTTTGTTGTTCATGCCAAGACACATTCCGGCATCTGATTATTTTATGTCATTACTTTAATGTGGAAAGAAAGAGAGAAGCATTAATTCTTCCAGGTGGAGTGGCCTGTTTTGGGGAGGTTACGGCTTATGGGAGGTGGATTGGATTAAAACTGGCCCAAACTACTACGTCGGTAATAAACTTAGTGTAACTAAACTTTACGTTCTAGTGTAACTACAGCTGAAGAAGGAAGGATATGGCAGCTGAATTGCTGACTTCCATTGTGAGGCATTTCTGCATTTGCAGATTTGACGTGGAATTGAAAAAGGAAAGAAAAAGGGACAATAGCATTGTAATTGCTTAAGTGGCTCAAACTGCAAAGGAAATGTTAAAACTCATGTAAAAGACCTCCTTGTAGCCATATGTAGTACAGAAGATACCAAAGAGGAATTTCTGCTCCCTCGGAAATTCTGTAGTTTGAGAGGGAGGAAGAGATTATTCCCATTTGGAATAAAAAGCCAAACCTACCGTGTTCTGCAGACCAACTTAAAAAATGGATTTAATATTGCCAAAACACTTTGTCAGGGGGATTAGTCACTTGAACCTTTTTTATTGTGGTCAATAATGCAGAAATGTAACAAACATTCTGACATTTCCACGAAAAAGAAGCCATCAAAATCAATACTTCTCTTTAGATCTCTGTTCTTTTAAGATAATTGCTCGGTTTCGACTCTTTTAAACCAGCTGTGCTCTTAGTCTGAGGTCTTGGTCCTTAGATATGTGACCAGTCTTTACTCGTGGGAATAGGGAATAATGAATTTTGTGAAACTGGATACAGGAGTACGGACTCTCTAAATCAGAAAAAGTCATAGATTCATGTTCTGTAGGTCTGGTTTAATTTTTCACTTTTGTGTCACTTCATTGGCATTTCTCTTAATTCTCCCCAACACAGCCAGAATTGGAAACAGGACATCTGATGTCTGGGAATTTGTGGCCAGCTTCTTATCTCTCATTGGTTTTCCACTATTATAACTTCAATGACGGATCATCTTTTTTTGTTTAAATATTCTGGTGTGAGAGAAATGAAGACCAAAGGACTCTGGAAAGTTTATGATGGGTTACTGGATATAAGTGGAAAATTAGAAGTGATCCATATCCGGTCTATTCCGCTCTGTTATCCTTTTAATCATTGCAATTCCAGGCACTGTAAGTTTCTAAATGTTATTTGAAAATGAAGTGGCTCGTTACAACTGATGTTGCTAATCCTTTTGCTGGCAGTAGCTCCACTGCTGAAATGACATAATTTGTGACTTGCAGTGATCAGTGGTGGTGTATGCGGGTTAAATCTAAACCCCAGTTTTCAATGGGTTTGCACGTATCTTACAACACAGTTGTTAACTACTACGTGTGGCTGTTATGTTTGACGTTAGATGGCAAAGAAGTGAAAATAAATATTTAAATCCAGTTTATGTGTGGTCCTGCCAAACAGAATGGAGATAGCAGGCTGGTGTCCAATGCTTTTAACTGGAACTACGTGGCTTTTGGTTCTAACTGAACATGGAAATTCCTGGGTTACGCTGTGCATTATGAGGGCTTTCTGGCTTCTAAAGGCTATTGTAAAGACAGTAGTCATTAATTTTCCAGGTCTGAGGACAGACAAGAACTAATAGGCCTCATTTTCAAGATGCTAGGGAAAACTTTTCTCTATAAGCAGCAGAACAAGATTGGCTGTTCCCAACAGCTGGCTGAGTCTGGTCTGAATTGTAATATAGGATTCCTGTCCAGAAGTGATCTGTGAGTAAGTTTTCATCGAAAATTCTTTGAGATCCCATATTCAATGTTTCCTAAACTTCTGCTGGAGATACATTTCTTACCGCAGCAACTGCAGCTGTGAAGGTCATGGGCAGCACTTGACTAGCTTGGTAAAATAGTTTCATGAGTAGGGAATATATTTGTGCAGATCAGCCCATTTTCAAACTTGGTGTCTCAAATGTAGATTAATTTATTTGAAATCTGAACTGGAGTATATTGACTCCATCATTTGATGGAACGTTGCAGGGATGAGCCCAAGGAGACGTGTGCTTTGGATCTGGATCAAAACTTCAAAAGTGAAAAGACCGGATTTGTTCCAATCCTGAAAAACTGGGTCTAGTGTAGAAGGTGGAGCATTGTTACTGATCTGGTGGTAGGCTCAGATTGTTTGATCCCACTGTGTTAGCACCTTCTTCAAAAGTCTTGTTTAGTACAGCTCTCACCCCTCTAATCTACATTTTTGGTTCTGTTCTGCATTTATGAAAGTTTCTTATCAAAAGGGAGAATTTCAAGGACTGTATGTAGGTTTGAAAAAGGAAACTAAAAGCACTGGCAAGGCAGAAGAGATCTCTCAGGTTGGTTGCTCAGCTTTCTTAACAAACTGCTGAAGTTTAAACATGGCCTTGCTCCTTCAGCCCAGCTTCTCTTTCTTCCTGGCTTCAGCTGTGGAAAAAAAAAACAACTTTGTATTGTAATGCAGAATGTAATGTTCACAATGTCAAGATTGATGGCATTCACCCATCACAAGAAAAATATGACCATGGTCTAGATCTTGGGTGGGCTCCAGGGGTTGGGTATCAGCAAACCCTATGGGTCTGTTTGGGTTTTTTTGTTGGTCTCTCATGCAAAGAACTCAAGTCTGCAAAAAGGAAGGGTTCTCAGGGTCTCAGAAATGGCTTCACACCCATCGTCAAGCTGAAAGCACCGTGGCAAATGAACAGAACGGGCACAATAATGTGGGACAGGCCAGAAAAATCACAAATGACCTGCAATGATTTCTCTGCTGGGCAGCAAAAGCAGTTGATCAAGGCCCAGGGATATGCAGTATGTTATGCCGTGCATCTTGGAAACCCTTCGAAACCTCCAGGGTTGGACATGCCTCCAGATATTTGTGAACTATTAGAAAGTGAGGAAGGATGGAAATACGTATGTGCTAGAAAATGTAAGGCCTTTGGTTCCCCTTACATTGTTTTAGTGGTATTTTCTTGAGTTGTCCTGAATATCTTGGGGATGAGGGGAGAAGAAGAAAATTTGCAAAACTTAACATTTCAGGAATATTTAGCTTTTTGATAATGATATTGGTAGAAAATGAGATTATTCAAAGAAATGAGCTTGCTCCTTTTTGTAGCCTTGAGCCACTGTTGAGTTACTTTTCAACAGCAACAACAGCTTCTTACACCCTCCATGGTTTTCCCATAGCTCGGAGTGAAAGCTGCCTTCTTAGTGAATGTGCTCACATTTAGTGAGGAATCCACTTCTGAAGAAGAGTAGACATCTGACCTAAGTGGTTTCACAAAACCTGGAAACATCCCCTCTGTAATTGTTTGCATGGCCAGGGGAATGACGGGGGGGGGGGGGGGTGAAAAATCTTTGCCTTCCTTATTCCAAACACATGAAGTTCACAGAATAGTTTATTTCCTGGGAAAATTACCTTTACAGGCTAGTTGGGCACTAACAGATGGTGTGTGCAAAGTGCTAATGCTGAACTCCGTGCAGCAGCAGAAACAGCTGGGAAGTTGAGTGAGACCATGGCCTGTGGTGCTGGGCAGTATTTACTGGGCACTATAAGAGACAGTTGGCTTGAAGTTTGGAATGTGCACCAAACATCTGAAAGGAACAAACAAGCAGAAAGCTACAAAGCAGATTCTTTTCCATTGGCTTTCTGATTATTATTTTCATCGTGCTGAAATGAAGTTGTGTTCTGAACTTCTTCAGGTCCTCCCCCCAGCTCTGCATCCACCTCCAAAGTTGCCTTGAGTCCAGACAGTATCATGGAAGAAGCTGGGCCATTGCAGAGCTCTAGGGATGAGTTGGGGCTTTGAAGTTCTCTATGAAGACCGCTCTGAACTTACTCTGGGGACCCAGGATGCTCTGGTTGCAGAGCAGTCTACTTTTCAGACACTCCTAAAACCTGCTGGCATGTGGGAACCTAAAAACTGGGCTTGCTCAGCAGTGGACTGCTAAGAAGCTGGGAGAACGAGCTGACTGATAATGCAGCAGATCTCCGTTGGAAACCTGCGTGGTTTAGGTCAGGATTTTGTTGAGACCAGCATGCCTTTAAGGAACATCTCAGTATTTGATGCATATGGACTCTGCAGTTTTCTGATGTAATTTCTGGAGCAGTTTGGTTCATAGTTAGATGCCTTTGGTGACACTGTAACAATGAGAGTGTGTCATGAAAAGAAAGGGTCTTATATCCACTCAGATCTGCCCCACTAAAGTATGTCCAGATGGACAGATGACCTCCAGAGGTCCCTTCCAGCCTAAATTATTCAGTGCCTCTCTTTAGCATTCCAGAGGGAGCGTTAGGTGAAACTGGGACCATCCCATATGGGGCGGAGGATAGAGTTATATCTGCAAGTCCTATATCTTGACCCCATTATCTGCCCTGGCCGTCCATCACTGAGCACTGGTATTTTATTCTACCAGGATGTCAATCACCGTTTCAATTAGTGAGTGGGAGGAGAGAGCGTGGATGATAGCACCCGATCTTCCATTTGATTTAGGATGAATCACACTTAAGAGGGCATCTGAGGTTAAGGAACACAGGATTCTGGACACAGGTATAAATCAAGAGGCTTGAGGTTTGCATTATTCACCTTCTAGTGTATGAAGTGATATGACTCATTGGATCATAAAAGAGATCAAATAGCTTTGTTGCTAATAATTCTTTCCTTGACCCATTCCCTGGCACATTAGGTTTGTAAACAGAGTTTAATGGCATCCCTTGGAAGTAATAACATCACGCCTTTATAGCACCTTGGCTGACTTGTGTGCTCCTGGCTCTAACTGCGTTGGGTTTAATCCTTAGCCGCTTGCGGGAACTAATGCGCTTTCATATCTGAAGTTTTCAGTTATTGCCTTTTTGAGATTGATCATCTCCAGTTACTCTGCCTCCCGCCCTCCTCTTCCACAGATGACATTTGAACCCTCCTGAGAGCCCGCAGCTCAGCTTTCCCCAAATGATAAGCGCTCCCTGTAATATTCTAGTGGAGATAACATGCTTGAACTTCAGCGTGTTGTTAATGTCTAATGAGCTCATGGCGCCATTTGTTGTTTTATGGCTAAATCATGATTGTTCATTAACAAAAGTAGCATTAGCCCATGTGCCAACTGTGGACAGAGGAAAAGGTAAAGCAAAGTGGTATGATGGAGGGTAATAAGAGTATGGTACCTATGGCAGCAAAGACAGCAAACTTCCTGCTGGCTCCTGTGCCGGTTCTGGGCAGCTGCTGCTGGGGAGAAGCCTCGAGTGGAGGGAGAGCATTTCCCTCCGGTGCAGGACTCTGATGTTGGCAGTGACGAAGTGCCAGGGCCGCAGCATGCTGTGGCTTTAAAGCAGCATGGTATGGAACAACTCCCAAATTATTATGCTGTGATACTGGAGTGATTTTTGTCCTGCTGTGCATCACCCTTTGCAGTCTGCTTTGCGTTGCTTCATTTGCCTCTGTGTGTCTCTGTTATTGTTTGGCACCTGCTAGAGTGATGCTCCCCTGCACCACACCACCCTTGCTCTGCCTGCCCAGGCTGCAAGGAGGACTTGCATATATGGGGTTGGTGGTTCCCAGGGTGGGAAATACCATTTTCAAGGGGTAGAGATGGGAAAAAGAAGGTCCTGGTCTCCATTAGAGGGTTGAACTTCTTGAAACTGGTCCCAGCCCATCTTGTGAGATCAGAATGAATGGAGAATGTCTGGTGATGGAGAGCAGTGACCTATCTGGTTCACTGTCCAGAAGAGGATCCTGTCATGGTGAATCCCTCTGATGGGGTGGTTCTGGTACTGGTGATGGGAAAGGTTTAGATGACATTTGCAGACTGCAGCGTTCAGGACCTGGGTCTTGGTCCCAGGTAGCAGTGGACTGAGAAAATGCTTAGTGCAAGAGTGTGGTAGACAAGATCTGGGAATTACTAGGAAGCGTTGCCTGTCCTGCCTGAGGCTGCTGCAAGTCTCTGTGTACATTTTTTTTCCTGTTAGTGGCTTGTGGGCTCATCTGCCCTCAGCTATATCTAACAGAGGGAATTTACTCCTTTGAAAATGGCCAGTTTGGTCTGTAGGGAGAAGAGAGTAGCTAAATGTAAGACTTTTTATTAGCCTTCCCCGCTTTCCAGAGGTTTATTCAGATACAAGAAATAGGTAGACCTGGGGGGTGGGAAGGGAAGTAGCTTCCTACCTGCCCATCCCTTTTTTTTTTTTTCTTTCTTATTCAAAGAAGCAGAGATATCTGGTCTAGGGAGAGGAGGAAGCGGGTAAAGGACAGGCAGGAAAGGAAAGAAGGTTGGGAACTGTCAGTGTAGAGCAGTGCTTCTTCATCACTTCATCTCAGGTCGTTGCTGAGCCTACAACAGACAAGAGACCTTTGTAGAGATAAAAACTGAAATAAAGTCTCAGAAATTGAGAACTTTTTTTTTATGGTACCTAACTTATTCATGGGATGGCAGACACCCAAAGGCAGCAATGAACTCTGTAGCTGTGATGATGACAAAAGAGGGGGTTTGCTGCACTACAGTTGAAAGACTCTAATGATAGCCTGGAATCTGGACAGTTGCAGATGTATGGACCAAGGAGCTTCAGAAGAGTGCTAGAGAGGGAGAACAGTGTGAAGGATGAGCAGTGTGTAGGTGTCTGGGAGAACTGGGGTTGCTCTACCTCATCTGAAGGACGTTCTGTATCAGAGTTTTCATGTTATCACTGTTTTGGCCAGTTCCTATAGTTAATGCACAAGTTCTTGCATTGAAGACGACGTAACAAAAGACTACTCAGGGCCTGCATATAAATAGCTTTTGGACTGCCTTATATTTATATGTATTGGTTAAGCAAACTTACATGAATAAACAATAGCGATATAACAACCTTTTTATAGATACTGCTCCATACATGCAACAGAGCTGCCTGGTGTATTTATTCCAGCTTGTAAACCCCACGTATTTAGTACAGGATGTGTACTCTTCATCATTTACAGTTGTTTAAATGGAGGCTTTCGTGGTGCTGCTGTCGTGCAAGAAAACACCACAAGCCTGGGGCAAAAAGTATTAGATGTCGGGGGGTGGATGTATTAAGCAGGAGATTTAATTAAAGGACCATCATGATACCTTCTAGCTAAAGAGTATATTCAGCTAAAAAACTGATTAGAGCTGAATCACCATCTGAGATCCATGAAAAAGTTGTGGGTGGAGGCTAGGATAGCTAGGTACCCAGTGCCTGTAGGATTTTGTACAACGGGGGGGTATTTAACTCCCATTAAAGTCCCTGGAGTGGTTAGTAACAACCTGAAGGCTGAATTAGTCCCTGATCTTGTAAAATCACTGCTCTCTGCCAGGAGTGCACTTGGCTCAGGGAGGAAAAACTGCTCTCTGATGTGTACCAGAAAGCAGACACTGACTTTGGGATGCTGCACGCTTCGGGAGCTCCTGCCGGCTCCGCTCTGGAGTACGGCACAGAGAGAAGCAGTGAGCAGCCCTTGCAGGACTGACAGGGCTAACGTGGGGAATTTTGCCCCAAATCCTGTAAAGCTCTTGAACAAACACTGTTTCCCATTCTCCTCTCCCTGCCCTTCCCCACGAATATAGATGGAAATTGCAAGAGCATCTCCAGGATTTAAGAACGCAGAAAGCTCATGTGTGAGGACAGATGATGAACTTGTTTATGCAGAGGGATTTCCCTCATGGGTGCTTTATTCCAGAACTGCATGTCCACGCAGAGCCTGATCAGTAATACCCAGCTCTTCCCAGCTACTGAATGTAAGGTAGAGGAGTCATTGCCTCTGTTTTTCCCCATAAGGGAAACCAAAGCAGAGCAAAGTAGTTGATGTACCCAGGCCAGAAGCGAATAGCAGGCTCCAGAACCCATCAGGGTGTTAGGGTATGGTAACATTCCCCTTGATGGACCTCAGGTCTGCTCCGGTAAGGTCATCTCTGGACCTTCCATGTAGGTGGACACCCCGGAGCTGCTGTTTGCTCAGCCGTCAGCACTTTGGTGCCTGGGTGATGCCTGCTGAGAACACGCAGCCTTCATTTTCTGACCTTTCATCCTGCTCCATGATATTTCTCCATCACAGCAGTTTGCGTCTTCCCCCCTCTCTGGCTCCTTGCGTGAGCTGCCTCCACGGCCGAGACCAGAAAGGCCCATTACAGCGTTATTAGCCGCCTCTTTTGTATCCTATGGAGTGAGAGCGACTGCTGAGCCCGCTTTGCCTTCAAATGTTTAACGGATTGGCCCACATCTAATTTCTGCCACTGTGTTTACAGAAAGTGGAGGATGGAGGGAAAGGGGGGCTGCTGCGTGAGGGAGGAGGGCACGGGGAAAAAAAGAAATCACTAACCCTCCATCAAAGAGCTGCTTTCCTACTTGTGGTTTCAAAATGCTTCCTCCTTCCCCAGCTATCCTGTAATCACTCTCCAACATTCACCAGAGCAGTGTTTACATCCAGCCCTATTACCGGCAGGGGAGACAGGAGAAATTAAGGGCTCCCATGTCCCATTATCTCCCCCTCCTCTCCCCCTCCCACAGGCAGACACACTTCTCTCCCCTTACCCCTTTTCATCAAACGCCTCCAATTCATGAAGGAGTAAAAGCCCTTTAATGGGATTCTGCAGATCTTAAAATCCAGGTGGTTTGTTTAAAAAAATAAAAGAAAAAAAAAAAGAGGCGGGGGGGGATTTGGAGAAAAATACCACCAGCTCGCTCTTTTTGGCTTCTTTGTTCCTTTTCCACGTTGTCTTGAACCTTTTTCTCGTCCACAACTCCGCTTGGCAGCCAGGGTGAGCTGAAGTTTGACTTGGATGGCTAGTGAGACCACACAGAGTTCACCCTGGCTGGAATTAATTTCCGATGTACAGCTGAAGAATCCCATGCACACACACAAACACAGCGAGCCCTTGCATTTCCTTTTGATTTCCTTCTTGGCCTTCCTTCCCCAGATACCCTTTTTATCAGAAGCAGAATGAGCTGCAGTGCCACTGCAGACGCTGTCGAGGCGAGAGGCTCTGACCCAGCGTGGCAGCAGAGCCGGGGGAAGGCGGAGGCTCTTAGATGTTGGGCAGGCGAGCAGACGTGTGAAAAATGGCGAATGTTGGACAACAATAAACGTGGATTATGACTTTTTTTTTTAACGAAGGGTAAAAAAGGATAGTCATCTGGTACTGGCACTTGACGGGGACTTGAGGTCTGATTCCAATTCCTTGTTTAACCGCAGATTTCCTCTAAATAATTCTCATAATCTCTTGATTCCCCAGCTGAGGTCAGGGGCCCATTGTTCTACACCCTGTAACAACACAATGGGACACAGTTCCTGCCCCAAAGAGCTTACAGTGAAAACAATCAAAGAATGAAAAAGAAACCCAGGCTTGCCTGAAGTTACACCCTGGTGTTAAATTAAAGATTAGAACCAGACCTCCTGACTCTCTAGGTTTCGAGTCTTCTGCAATTGTAACGTTTTTCTGGCTCCTATCTTTAGATTCACACTGCAGTGTTAAAGACCATCAAAATAGAAAATATTGAATCTATTACCCCTCGGAGCAGAAGAGTGGGAGCTGTGTTTATGATGCTGTGCTCCTATAGGAAGGACAGCCTTTGTGTTATGCTGGTTGTTGGTTCATACTCAGCACTACCAGCAGACAGAGGTTGGGAAGTTTGGGAAACTGGTTAACCTTCGAAGTTACGGGGTGTCCTGTGAACCAGGATGATGGACCAGCACTGTAATGGGCTTGGCTGGTAAAGGCATTGCGTGAGGCTGTATTGAAGTCCCTTCCTCAATGGGAAGGGAGATGGCTGTGTGGGCATATGGGGATATTTAAGCAGAGAATATTCCCTCCCACATGTAGGAGTTGTTAGAATAGCTCTGCGCCTGGAACTTGCTCCCCTCCCAGGACATGGATATATTGAATGCATGGGGCGGCGCACACGCGTGTGAACTTGTCCCAAGTCGTCTTAGTGCTGGCACGACAGTGCTCGCGCCGCAGGAATGTTCATAGCACAACGGTCCTGGGGAAAGATTACAAACTTGAATGAGGTTCTGGTCATACTGGCAGTGCTCTAAAGCATTGACACGCTCTTTGTGACTGAAAGATTAAAACGAAAGCAAGCTTGGCAGATATCACCCTCTGTATCGCTCAGTAAAGAGAGGATCTCACTGTACGTGTTGCTGGAAACCTTGCAGTGTTATTGCTTTGTTTAAAGGCTCAGCATCTGGAATGACCTGATAATATGGCAGGTGATAATTTGTGTATGCACAGTCATATAGATGCATCCATATATATACTCTAAATTTTCCTGTATTTTCTATACACAGCTTTCTACTTTCAGAGTATTTCTACTTCAGCTTTGAATGTTGAATGTTATTAGTGGGGAAAAATGTGAGTGCTCTTATTCTGTGTTTTCCTTTTTGTACTTGTCAGTTTATATGAAACTTGTAGTCACTTTGAGATCTTAAATTTCATCCAGATTCAGCAACAAGGTAGGTATCAGTTTCCAGACTTACCAAAGAGATGGACACACAAACATCTCAAGGGATTGCGGGATTCATCATCCCTAACTTTGGACATCAGAGATGTCCTTTCCACATACATTAGCACAGAGATCACACCTTAAATGTGTTGTACATCTCAAAGATGTAGAGATCTACATTTTAGTCTTTCTTTTATGATCAAGGGAAACAGCTACTTTTAGGGCCCGATTCAGCTGTTTTATTTCAGATAGCTTTGTTAGGATGAGAAGAATTGCCCAGCTGAACCGCCCGTTTCCTCTGGCTGTGAATGGAGTCAATTTACTGGCATAAAGGAGATGCCTACAGCGTGCTGCTGTCTCACCCCATGTTTGCGTGGGTCACCAGAGCTGCGTGGTTCTTTGTGAGGGAAGTTATCGGTCCCATGTGGTCGCTATCCTGTTGGGTGTGCAGCCCTTGATTTCAGATCCTGGTGGAGAAGGCTTGTGCAGAAGAGTGTTACTAGGCATGGAGTTGCAACAGGAAGATCTGTTCTTTGGCACTGTGTCGAAGCTGTTGAATAAGACTTTATTCTTCATATTCAGGGATGACAGGTTTGACAGAACATTGAAATCAGCTTCATCCTCCCGATGCTCTTAAATTTATTTTCTTTGTTTCAGAAAAACATGGGGGAATTACTGTATTTCCAAACATACCTTCCAAAGGGAACTGCACTTTAGACCTCCGTTTCTGTAGAAGTACTGTCAAAGGGTAAGGGGAGGAGCAGGCAAATGATCTAAAGAGTCAGACTGAGATTCAGTAGTCATTTCTGCTAACATGAAATGCTCCAGAATCAGGAGATAGGCATCAGAAGCTGATAAGTTTTAATATGTAAGAAGTCTATTTAGCTTCTGGATTTTGTGCATTTGGGACATACTTGGGTCACACTTTCAAGATTTTCCTTCCAACAGCAAAGAAACTTGCTTCTTTTAATTTATTTTTTTTTCTTTTAATGAGAGCCGAGTCTCTTATGTAATTGCTTGTTTCCTGGAGTTGGGGCCTTTAAGTAAATATCGAATACCCAGAGATTTGTGTTAAAGTTGTGAGTTGGTAATTATGTTTTATTTTACTTTAGAGAAGACTTTATTCATGTACAAGACCTAGATAGCTTTGAAATTGCCATACAAAGAGAATTATCTTTGGTGTTTGTTAGTCCTACTAATAACTATTATAACAGCTGTTGAGATTTTTTTATTTCCTATGAGAATTTATTCTACTGGGGAAAAACTTGGAACGTGTCAGAATGTTTCTTTTTGGCAAAGTTGAAAAGCTTCCTCTTGTCTTAATTCTGCCTTCCATTATACTGCACATTCTTTATAATATGAAGGATGAAAGAACTGAGCCCCATTTGAAATGCTGGAGCAGAACTTAGACCGTCAGTTCTCATTGAAAAGAAGTAGGGGGGGGATCACAACAAACTCTTTTCATTAGTTTTCGTCTGAGGGTTTGGGCTTTTCATGCCAATTTGAAACCAAGCCAGTTATTTCAAATGTAGGTGTCTCAGAAATTTTTGCCATACATATATTCAACTTTTGACCAACCCTTTCTATTATTTCATGTTAAAACAAAGGTTATAATAGAAACACCATGATACAATTTATTTGGTAATAAATATCTCTTGTTTTCTTGTCCTCTGCTTTTCACTTTTATTGGCGACCTATTTCAAAAACTGTTGCAGGCCAATGGAGAACATACCTTGATGCAACATTAATAAGAACAAAGAGGCTTAAATTCTAGAAATAGCTGTCTGTGTCACACATCAGTAGTTTTACTCTCCATTTAGCAGATCTATAGTGGATAAAATTGTGTGTGAAGGGACGAAGGGGGAGAGAGTTGGATAAGAGTGGTAGTAGCTGATGCAGGATAATGAAGAAGACAGATCCATGCAGAGATTTATTTTATTTGCTTTTGGCAATTAGCATTAGTAATATTGTATCTGGGAAGCTGGAACTGCCACAAATAATAATGTTATTGCTTTTGAGATGGTTTATCCAGCTCTAATAACAAGGGCTTGAGTCAATGGGGGCTGTGGGGACTCAGCACCTCTGGAGGAGCTCTCGTGTGCTTCTCATCAAATAAACTTTTAGGCATCCAACATAAGGAGCCCAGGGCAAGAAAAGTTTGCTTTCATGCTATAAGGTGAAAACAGACCTGCTCTGAATGTTTCATAGCTGCATTGCTCAATATGTCTGTGCCTAGGTGGGACTGCCGGATCAAATCACATGTTCCTGTGAAATACCAACTTGTCTGTCATGGTCTCTCGCCTTCGTTATCTTCCTCTGTGAACCACCAATTGGGATGGGATCCTGTGGCACCAGCCAGTTGTGACCAGACCCTATTTTTGCTTTTGGGCTAAATTGTCTAGGCATTGCACGTGGACTAAAAAAACCTTAGCAGTTAGGATAGCCACCCCTTCTCCCAGCCCACGCTTGCCTGCCTGCTTTGTGTGGGGTTGGTGGAAGGGACCCCACTGCTTCTGTTGCTTCAATTCCCAGCTCAGATTCAAAGTTCAGACTCCGCTGCCTGCTGGAAGGGCTGATGTGTGACTTTGTGGCCTGTTCTGCCAACACCTCATGAGAGGGAAGAGGACTACTGAGGGCTACAGTGTCTTAAATCACTTAAAGCATCATCTTGCAACAGCTTGAACGCAAACCAAGATCGTTTGTCTTGCGTTTGTCCTAAACATCTATCACTCTATACAATAGCCTGTATATTTACACCAAGTTTTCATGCAAATAGGGTTCGGTATATTTGTTACCATGGATCAGCTGAGACCTGGTAGCTCACAATACTCTGGGCTGTGCTGGTCCGTCTTCTTTAACTGACTCCATAATCCCAACTAGGTCTTGCTTTGATCTGAGATGGAGAACTTGCTTCTCGTCTTCCTGGAATTCAAACAGTTCTGATGTAAATTCACTGGCTGTCAGCAAGCTGCCCTGATTTGACATAATGCAAACGACCCAAGAGATGGGTCTGAAAGGTAGAAATAGCCTAATGGATGATGTTTGGCCAGCGCGGCTGCTGCGAGCTGGCTGGCCTTGGCTCAGCCTCTTGCAGCTGCGGTAAAAACCCACCGAGGCTGGTATGCTTACGTGGAGTGGTTCGTGCTTTTCGCAATGCTTTGCCAGTTGTAATAGTCCTGGTCACAACTTTGCAAGGGTAGCAAAGCAAGTATTTCTCACTGCTTTTTTAGTTGAAGCAAGTGAGGGGCAGGAGGTCAGTGGTGCCCTGAGCCACAGGACAAGGTGATGGGAGGAACCGAGAATGTGGGTTTCCCCGTTTCCTTGGGCCC
This sequence comes from Nyctibius grandis, assembly GCF_013368605.1. Lineage (NCBI taxonomy): Eukaryota > Metazoa > Chordata > Aves > Nyctibiiformes > Nyctibiidae > Nyctibius > Nyctibius grandis. The sequence goes on from NC_090671.1 coordinate 3,288,361, forward strand.
ACGCTGCAGCTCTTGAACATGCTGCCCTGAAACCCCGCCAAGGCCACAGAGAGCCAAACAGCCTCCCAATCCCCTGAGCTAAAACACGAGCCGTTGGCTGACTTCAGGGCAGTGAACCGGGGCCGCAGGTCTGAGCTCGCGCAGCAGCGGCCTGCGTGGGGCCGCCAGCCAGCGTCTCGTGGCACCGGTGACGCAGGGCACCCCGGGCAGCCGTGCCGCCAGCCATGCCTGGGAAGGTGACCGCGTGGGAGTGTTGAGCAAGATCCTGAAGCCCAGGGGAATGTAAAATCATCTCCTTCCCTGTCTGCACTCTTTTTCCATGTCTGGAAAGAAGCGAGCCCGTGCTGTCTCTGTTCGCCACCTCCCTAGGAAGGTTGGGGGAGCTGGGAGCCAGGGACTCGCGCGCCCCATTCTGTCGCAACATCCCAACATCAACACCCTCTGATCTATGGTATCTTGAGAGTTTGCAGCTCTTGTGTGGAGATGGAGTATGAATAAGGGCCCCCCAGTGTATTGGGAATCGGGCCTGTGGGTCTCCCGTGTCAAGTGAGTCATAATGTATTAGATCCGAGGACTTCCCCCACGGGTGTTTAGTCTCAACAAACCCAGCTAATTCAGATTTAACTTAGCTCTTAATATGCTACATTGCTGAGTCTTCTAATTAATGCCACATGTTGCAGTCAGCTGTCATACTGAATAAATGTTTACAAAGCTATTAATGTACTGTATTTGTAAACCAGACCAGCTCCTTTTTTGAAATCATGTGGTATGTGTTTTCCCCTCAAAGATTAAAAAAGTTTTTTAGCAATAATGGATACTTTATTTTTGCAGCAACAGCCACTTCCCAAGAATTCATTGCTAACTTTCTTGGGCCGCAGCCATTATCCCGGGGGAAGGGACATGGGGAAGAGCACTGTCTTTTAAACAGAGACGCTTAACTGTCTTGCCATGGTGGGCCGAGGGGCTAGTAGGGACCAGCGAGCCCTGTGCCGGGTGGTGAGGCCGGGGAGGAGGCAGGGTCCATGCGTGGGTCAGCAGCTCTCCTGTCCCCAGCTGCTGCGATCCTGAAGTGTGTGCACGCGAGGACCCGGCGCTCTCCCTCCCCTCCGCTGCCACGTGAGCGGGGACGCCCGGCCGCAACCGAGAAAACAGGGAAGGAGACGTGTCGTCAAGAAGTCTGCAGGCCATCTGCCTTCTGATCAGGGGCCGTCTCGGGGCTGGGGACACGGGCTGGCCACCGCCATCCCCACATGGCCGACACTTGCCTGGCACGGGGACGGGGTGGCTGAGGCAGTGGGATCGTGGGGGTGGGAGATCCCATCTTCTCCCCAGGGCTGCTGCCGAACGGCTTGCTCTGCACAAGTTCAGGTCTTCTGTTTTCTTAGGGTTTGTTTGGTTGTATGTTTAATTCCTTCCTTGGGCTCCAGGGAAAGAGCTTTCTTCTGATGGGATTCCTGCACTTCTGTTTCATCTTTAATCTGCTGCAGAAACCATAGGAGATGCCAAAGTGCTTTGAAAGCTTAGGGAGAGCGAGGCTGGGGTCTGTGCACTGCCACCGGCTCCTGCGTCCCTCAGGCAAGGCGTCTGGCTCGGGGGGTTAGGCACATTTATAGTTTAAGTCCACGGGAACTAAATAACCCCAAGCTGGGGCTCAAAAAAAATACTTCGTGTCACTCTTTGCACCTCTGGTCTCTAAAACAGGACTAATGGCAGAACCTCCATCACAGGGCGCTTGGCTGAAGGTGCAGGGCTGTGCAGGGAGGTGGCCAGGATGGCTGCTGGGCCCTCAGCCCATTTCATGTACAGGTAGTTTGGGGATGGAGGCTCAGGGAAGGGGTATGAAATGGGAGCTGGGGTTTGGTATCTCCAAGAAGCTGAAATTCCACTAAAAACGGAGGGGGGGGGGGAAGCTTTGCTTTTTTTTTTCCTTAGCTTAGTGGCTATACGACTGAAAACATGAACAAACCCCAGACAGCTCTCTGCCCTTCTTCCCTGCCCTTTGCAAATAAAATCCTTCAGTCTTAAAACCAACAAACAGGCAAATGACTGATGCTCCCAGTGCCTTGAGAAGAAGGTGAATGTCCCTCAAAGAACCTATTGAGAAAGTTTTAATTCCAGTAATAAGTAAACAAATAAAAATGGTGTTTTCTCTGCTTTTAAAACGAGCTGTGATACAGGCTAACGCACTTCACGTTTTGGAAGAATTAATAGTGAAGCCCAGTCAGGTACACCGAAGCAAAGCAGTTAAATGATGTCACTAGTGGGGCTCAACCTTTTGTCCTCTTGCTACACCAGCTTCAGGTGACTTCCCCAACACAGGGATTAGCTGCAGACCTGGACATCTAAGCAGGGCAAATCCAACCTCCTCCCAATCATTGTACCTAGTTTAAAAGCTTAGTGCAGTCACAGGAGAAGAATATGAGCCTAGAAAAGAAAAAAATATTCTTCGATACTTTATTCAGCCTTCTCTCTGTGTATGTCCTGCAGCCACCTAATAATACTGAGCTACAGCCTGCACACGGGTTGTGTTTTCCACCCAAAAGGAGAGGTGGTCCTTTCAACTGAAAAACATTTGATGAGTGTTTTATCAGGGACTGATGCTGTATAAGTTAAGAACTGCACCTTGCAGCCTTCCTGTTTTGTTTAGTGTCTATTTATGGCCAGAGCATGGCCAGGGGAGTGGGAGACCTTTGCTTTCCTGGTGCTGGTAGCAGGTGGAAGGTCCTACTGTAACACGACAGCCACATGCTCTGCGCAGGTGCGGGCTCGCTTTGTGGCATTGAATGTGCTGTCAGAAATCACCTAATAGTGGGGTTAAATATACATCACTGTATATTTATACTGCATTATAGGAAATGGCTCATACGCTTTGCATGAGAGCCCGCCGGTGTCTGTGGAGATGGCTTTCATCCTCTCACATCCCCTTGGATGTCATTCTCCAGTCCTCGGGGTTTTTCTCCTTGCCTGATGCTTGTCTCCCCCACACAGCGTGATTTCTTTTCCATTCACCCCACGAGATTTCCTTGTCTCCTTCCCTCGCCTGCTGCAGCCCAGACCCATGGGCTGTGTCCGCAGGGCGGACAGATGGAGTCCATGGAGTGTGCTGCTGTCTCAGTGCCCTGGCCATTGGGATGGAGGGACCTGCTGGTTCCCTCCCTGCCTGCGTACGTGGTGAAAAGAGGAGGGTGTTTGGGGTGGAAGGTGGAACACCCCCATGGCTGGGATGCGTAGCCAGGCTGTGGGTCAGTCCTGCCTTCCAGTACTGTGGCCGTCAGCCCAGACTCAGCTATGGTGTGCTCCAGCTTGTGGGCAGCGAGCTAAGAACTGAAATATTTTCAATATTACCTCTCCTTAGGAGCAAAACCCCTGCGAGTGGAGTTAGCACTGTGCACCCAGGGGTTAGCTGGTTTATTTCCCACCTTGGTGTCCCCCCAATACTGCTGCTACCCCGAGCTGCAAACCTAAAACATCTTGCCCTCACCTCAGTCAGCACTGAAGCCAAGCACACACCTGCTCTTGCCACAGAGTCAGGTCTTTGATCACCTTCTTCCCAGCCTGCCTCACCAGTGGGAAGTGTGCTCCCCATGTTAAACTTCCCTCATTAGGCAGAACATTCCTCTTTTTAACCTCTTTAACCTGCAGCATTCCCGTTGGGAGGACCCTGTCTCCATACTTCTCAACCGCTCTTAATTAGATTGGGCATTTCTTGCCTCCACTGTATATTTACAATTTAGAAACAGGAAAAAATACAGCCTGCACTTAGGGCTTTCTTCCCTTCGCTTGCTTCCCGCGCTTGATATGTTGGACAGCAGGAGGTGGAAATTTTAAAGCCCAGAGGAGCAGAACTTGTCTGGGAGGAGAATCTGAGGCGGTTTAGATCATTCTTTAGGCGGGACTGATTTCATATCTTGATGGATTTTTACATCAGCTCTCACTTTGTTTCATTTCCCTCCTCCTATGTGCGCGTGTACATGTACACACGCACAACCCTATTGTCTGTCTTTTGCTCTTATTCTGCCATCAGCCTTTTAATATCATTATTGTTGATGTCTTTTTATTCCTGATGCCAAACTTGATTTGGAGATCACAGTACTGAGGGTTTCATTTTGAGCACTGTAGACGGAAAACTGAAGTCCTAAGTGACTGGAGCCCTCGGCCAATCTAATTGTTATTGACATTTGTGTCTGATTGTTCATCAAGGGGGATTTGACTCGCAGGCCAAATCATTCTATTACCAGGGTTCCTTTCAGCCTTTTCTCTAACAAAAAAAAAAAAAAACAAAAAAACAACAAAACCCACCCTAGTCAGCAGCAGGAGAATCAATGGCAATATCTCTAGATGTCTATCGAGGGGGGAGTGAAGACAGAGGAGATCACATATGTCCCGTTGGAAATGTGCGAGCAAAAGATTGGAGAACCGGCGGTATTGCGTTACAGGGGGGGAAAAGGATCTCATTAAAGGACTACCGTTTTCCTGGCAAGGTGAAGGAGGCAGAGGAAGGAGGGGCTGGCAGGGCTAATTATATTAAGGTCATTTCACCTGTCAAAACTTTCCCTTTAGTGGTGTCCCTGGTGCCCTGGGATAACATCCAGATTTGTCCTGAATGGCGTCTCTGTTCCTGCTTAGGAGCCTTGACTGGTGGATCGTGAAGCGAGCTGCATGAAAGGAGCCCTGAAGGCACCCTTTTGCCTTCTTTTCACCTCCCGCTCTCCTTTGATTTTTTTGCTTTTCCCCCCTCTTGAGTTTCACGGCGGGTAATGACGAAGCCCTGCTGTGCTGCTCACCCAGAGTCCTGCTTTCCCTGGGAAGCCACCGAGGCAGCCAGCACACCGTGAGCCCTGCACCCCGTGTTCAGCCACGTTCTCCGTGCATTTCGAACCCATTTACACCCTGCTGCAGTGGCAATTTTATCCCCCTTGAAAGCTCTTCTCCAGAGCAGAGAGGGGATGGAGGCGAGGCTGAATTTGCTCATTAGACTAATGGTGGAAACCAGAATTATGCAGATGCAGGGATGAAAAGAGAAACAAGGGAAATATTCTGTTTATTCATTTGAGAGAGGCAGGGGTGAGGGGGTGGCTGGTAAACGAGAGTGTCCTCATCCTAGTGATGAACCCTAGAATTACCTGCCCTCCTTCAGGGGCTTGTTCCGAGTCATTAAGTTATTTCATTTTCCAGGAGTTGCGGGGGGAAGGCAAATTTCTAGTTAACCTTTCCAGGTATGTGGAAGCTGTGCAGATGGCCTCGCTTTGCTAACATGAGCAGGTAGAAGTAATTTGGGGAAGAAGGCGATGGGAGGAACACAATAGGGTTCATTCATGATCACGCGGGTTATACTTGTTGCCACGGAAACGGAGCAGAAATTTCAGAGATCAAAGGCTTCTCCACCAAAAGTTGCTACCTAAATGCGTTGGGTAGAATGAGAGAGAACTGCGGACGAGGAGGGTGCGCACCAAATTCGCGTGGCCTTCGGCAAACAGCTCAGTGAGTCAGATTCATCCTGCTGAAGTAGCATCGTGGGAGTTGAGAGATGGATTTGGTGTAACATGCCCTGCCTTTGAGAGATGCTTAGGAGCAGCAGTGAGTCATGGGCGGTTGTGACATACGGTAGAATGTGATGAGTTTCCCTGAATTGGGGCATATTTGGATCCTGGGATTGGCTTTTGAGTAGGAAAATAAACAGAACCACATAGTTACCTTTTTAACTAATTATTTCGTTGGAGAGATGAGCACGAGGCATTGGCCTGTGGATGCAGAGTGGAACTGCTTGATGGAAGTTGCTGTTAAGGTTGAACTGTTGGACATCTGTATTTGGTCCTGTCAAATGTCTTAAATGGCCCTTAGCATTAAAAAGGATTCTTAGGAGGAAAAACCACTGTGGTTTGGAGTTCTGAGAGTACCAGAGGAAACTGTTCAACCTGTGAGATGTGGGTAACTATCTGTCACACCAGCCTCTGCCATTCTGGGCTCTTCCTGTAGCTTCTAGTATATGAACAACTGCGTTAGCAGCCTGTCTCCTGTTTCTGTTTAACTGGCAAAGTACTCTTCTTCTACCCTCCTGTCTACTGAGCCAGCTTAACTCAGCAGGAGCATAACTGACCAGTCTTGTCTTTGACTTTCTAATTGCGTTGTATGTTTTTGGTGACGTCCTTTGGGAGCTAGTTCTCAAGAAGGACCGCTTTCTCCTTTGGAGAGGCAGGCAGCGGTGTAGAGGTACCAAGTGATGGTTTGGCCCTAAAGAAAGAGGGAAAATACCCAAATGAGGGGAGTGCTGTGCATCCCTGCTCTTGCTAAAATACACCCTTGAAGCCAGCCCGGGTTGCTAGGTCAAAAATCTTGCAAACTTGCACAACATGTTGGGGATATCTCCCTTCTTCGTAGCATGATTTGCAACTTTGGCCTCAAAGAGGATGAATGAATGATTTTTAAATGCTATTGCTCTTTTAGGAAAGGACATACCAGAGTTTTGATCATGTCAAGGGTGACAGGAAGCAAAAATATGTGCTAGAGCTGGCACTTGAGTATCCACCCTCAGTCTTACTTCTGCCAGGTGTTCCTGCTGTCCCGGTGAAATGGGGATGGAGACAAGCCTCCGGAGGCAGCGAGGTTTCCAGTGCAGTAACCTGAATCATTTTAAAGAGCAGAAATCACAGACAAAGCACGGTATTGTAGGCAGCAAAGGTTGAATAAGAAGACCCTTGGGAGCCCCGCCACTTCTCCCTTTAATCTGATCAGCAAGCAGCATTCTTGTAATTCCCTCCAGGTCACTCTGAATTCCTGCAGTTTCTCAGCCAGGTTGAAGCCTTCGCCTTTGATATTAAATAATCTGCAGGCTTAGAGAGAACAACAGGGCAGGAGCAATGCAAGACTTAGTTTATATCAGAAAGCAACAGGAAACTGCTGCATCCTTCTACCAGCACCTCTAAAACTCAGTCACTTAAGAGTGGCCTTGCGTTGTGCTCTCTGCTTTTAAAACACTCTGTGAGGTCAGTTTGAGAGGATGTGTTGTGTTTTTATCATCGCAGACGCCGGGTGCAGCACCCTGATGTATCTGTTAACTTCAGTTGTTCCTGGCTTAATTCAGGTGAGGCAACAGTTTCAGCTGTAACTCAGAGACTGCTCTCTTTTCTGAAGGGATGAGAATTACACAGCCTGAGGCACCTCAGAAAATCTTGATGTCTCCATTTGGTCAAGGAGACAAGTCTGACAATGTGGCTGCTAATGGCTCCTCACAGCCTCCTCTCTGCCTGACTGCTGTAGTGGCCGGTTAGAGCTGGATGGTTTGTGAAAGGACCTGTAAAGAGGAAAAAAAAGACCTTATCTATGTATGAATCCAGGGCATCTATACGTTTAGAGTAATGCGCCCTGAAACCTTCTGTGAGAGCTGGGAGCAGAGTCTAAGGATATATTCCATAAAAGAGCTGAAGGCAAGTCAATACCAGCTATGCATCTACATTCTGTAGACCGTAACTGCAGTAAAGACCCAGAGGTACATGCTTTGGAGTGATCTGCAGGCTTGGAGGGCTCCCATCCCAGCTAAATCCTGCACCACCGCGCAGCCTGTCTGCACCACTGTGGCTGTCGTCTCTAGTCACAGAAGCCACAGTAATGCTCAGGTGGCTCAGTGACCACCGCTACAACTCCACCTTCACCCAAAGCTTTGGTGCAGGTTTTGTGTTGGTGTATTTGAGTGGCTTCTCTCTGCGTGAATGAGTCTACTTCTGACACAGAGCAGAGGTGTTACTGCCTGGTGTCTGTGCCGTGCTGTTCCACACGGAAAGGCAATCTGCTGTGCAGTTTGCTCTGCCTGTGCCCTCACAAGTGTGCCAGAACCCATATTTGATGAGTGCAGGTCAAGCTACAAAACATATTTATTCTCTCAGGAAGCAGGCAAAGCTTTTAATGGTTGGGAAGGTGGATGCCAGTGCAGGGAAAGGGACAGGAGACTCTTAAAGCTGATTAAAGCAAGGTTGGCTTGGTTCACATCTCATCTCTGTTGCATCTTGGGGGTACAGTAGAGCCCATAGACACAGAATGGGGCAGGAAGATGAATCAAGAGAATTAAAACTACTTTTCTGTCCCTTAGTGGGAAATAATGGTGTTGCCAGAATTCCTTGTTCCAGCTGCCCCAGGAAGACACTTTAATTGACTTCAGTGGTTGGTAACTCCAGCCTGATGTGAAACTCTGAAGATTTTAAATTATGCTGAAGAGATGAGGGTATTTTGAGAAGTGAAGTGTTACTATTCTTCTGAGAACTTTATTTAGAAAAAGAACAAATTTTCTTCCAAAATATACAAATGAAATATTCTTACCGTGGAAATGCATAGCCTGAAAACTCAAATGACATTAGGTCACTGGCTTCCTTTTATCAATAACTTTGAAGTCTTGTCCTAGTTTTCTAATTTAGATCCTTGTGATAAGAGGTTCTCAGCGAGCCTGGGCAAAAGCCAAGACCCTCGCCCTCTGATAGGTTGGGAACTCAACTACCAGTAGCAGTTCCAGCTTTGAAGATGGGCCAGGTCTTAAAAGCGGCTGCAGGGACTCTGCAAAGACAAACCTCAAGACTTTGGACTGCTTGAAATTTCAGCCAGCTCTTGGACCCAAATGCATGAGCCATACATTGGGTTGGTCTTTAAAAGCACGGTGCTGTTGCTCCGTTCCTGGGTTCTGCCGTGCCAGCCTGGACAGCGTGCTCGAGGCAGATTTCGCTGTGGCTTGCAGAGCTCTCTATACACCTGCTCGTTACATTCCCTGCTGTTGTGGTATGGTCAGGTACCAGTTCCCACCTCATCTGCTCACAAAAGCCTGTAAAAGTTTCAAATAATAAGATGGAGAGTTGAATGAAGAGCTTACGGTTCAACTTATTTTTGAGCAGGTGCCCTTGGGGATGAGCCAGCCCTGGGCACACCCCACCCTGTATCTTATCTGACTCTGAATGACGTGGATATCTGTGGCAGGGAATGGGAAACCATATGTTTCTAGAGCAGACAGTGACTGATTTCTAACAGTGCCAGAGTCCAACTCTTCCTACCACCCGAGAGTAGGTAGTCCTGAAGAAGGTGGGTAGGTCTGAGGGGTACCACCCCCTAGAAGTCACTTTCTCCACTGTAGTGTTCAGGGATGCTCTGAGACACTAGACAAAAGCTTGAGAAAGCACTTTCCCTGCTCTGAGAACCAAGGGAGGCTGCCATCTGAGCGCAGTACCTCCACGAAGTTTGCAGGTATTTCAGCAATAAGCAAAAAATTGAATCCTGGCATTCAGGGGAGCTCTCTGGTAGCCCCAGCCATCCCACCTTGTAGGACTGGTCACTGCAGGTGTATTGAGCATTCAGGTCTGCCCTGGAGAATGAAGGTGCTGGGTGGTTTCTGCTGGTGTCTTGGCTCCGAGGGCAGGGGGGGATGGTCCGAGGGTGCCAGGCTGGCTGGGCACTGCCGTGTGCCTGGGTGAGCCAGCTCCGCTCTCACGTGCTGCGTGCGCAGAGCAGGAGGACCCGCGCCCCGAAAGCTACATCTCATTTAGTAATTAATTAGTGCTTCTTGACCCCAGGCAGCTTCAGCCCGCTGACAATAACAAGATTGCAGCCTGTGTATAAGCTAACCTCCGTGCCCTTACCACTCTCGTTACATTAGCCGAAATCCCTTGCAACAGAGGCCCCGGCTGCCTGGCAGAGGAGGGATAAAACCTCTTTCTCTCCATGGTTTGGGTCTGTTTCCCCGCAGACACCTCAGCGTTCCCCCTGTTTATAGTGGCTTCTCGCCCTGGGGCATTGCCCCCAAAGGCCATGGCAGCGCCAACGGGGCAGCTCACCCCAAACTGTCCACCCAACCCGTTCACCAGCTGAGACATGAATTATTTGGGAGTCCTCCACAGCCTTCCCACAATGCCCTCTGTAGGCTCCGCAGGAACAGAGCACCGGGCTCCCCACGCCACGGGGAAGGGGCCGGGGCTGCAGCGGGCAGAGGCTGCGCGGGAGCACGGGCGTAGCGCCGGGGAGGGCTCGGCCGTGGCTCCTCGGCCTCACTGGGTGCGCCCGAGCAGCGATACTGGCCGTGCCAACGGCCTCGGGGAGCTCTGCAGCGAGGAGGTAAGCTGGGAGCTGCCGTTAGCGTGCGTTCCGCCTCGGACAGGGGTGCTTTCACGCTCAGAATGTTTTTAATTATTTGTTGGAAGATTTTGAGAGCTCCTAGGGTAATGGAGAGGCCTCAATCAGTGTTTCCTAGCTGAAGGCATCTACGGACGTGCGTTCCCTCGCCTTAGTCATAGCTGAACCTTGCGTCAAGAGCGAAGCTTGTGCCAAGCGCCTGGGTGGTTCCTTGGTGACTCTGGTAGCAGGTCTCGGTGGCTGGCAGCTCTGGGCGTGTTGGAGTTTGCACTGAGCACTACGGAATTTGCAGTGAAGTGGCTGTTTCTCCTAAATTATCGCTTATTATTTCACCTTGCAACAGTGCGGTGCACTGAGCCTCACAGGGAGGGCATGAAATCTCGTTTGTGGGTGCAGCAAAGTAGCTCTGAACAACAGGGGCTTTGGCTTGCCCAGGTGAGTTGGTGGCTGTAGCTGCAGCCCTGGGCTGTTGTTACACTGTTCAGTCACTAATGCTCGGGATTATTGAGTGTCAGTACTTGAGCAGAGAATGAGCATCCACTGCTTGTCTTTTCCTGGAAGAAAATATCCGTAGATATTCTATGGACAAACCAATCTCACACTTCCAAGTAGGAAAAAGAACCAGAAGGAACAGATTCACTTCCCTGCTTGGCCTCAGACTTAGTCTCATCTGGACAAACTGTGTAAGGAGCCAATCCAGATTTATTGGAATATTATGATTGCCTCTAGGAATCATAAAATTGTGGTTGTGGGGGAGGTGGGAGAAAGGGTCAAAAATGGGTGATCTGGAGGGCAGTGGCTCTGGCTGAGGGCAACTCAGCTCCAACGTGGCCCATGGGCTCCAGCAGCACAGGGTGCTGCACTGCTGCATCGCTGATGCGTAACCCACGTACCTATCTGTGAGGCTTTGGAGTTCAGGTCTGAGATTCGTCTCTGTCCCTGGGGCCCACAAGCACGTTACTGGAGACCCCACGTAACATCTCCTCGAAGCTATGAAGCCGTTGTGTTCCTCACCAGTGCTATGTAGCTAGGGGAGCGTGGAGGAGTGCCGCGTGCTGCAGTCTGGTATAGCACAAAAGGAGAACACAATAGAGCGAGGCCAGATGTTGCCACATCAGCGGGGAGGCAGAGTGGCTGAGAGCTGTCTACGGGACAAACATCACATTGACGTATTGGTCCAACCCTGTCCCCTGCTCTCTGCAGCTGCCTTCCCACCATCAAACCACCTTCATCCCTCCCGTGTCCTCTCTCACCCATTCCTTACATCCTCTGGGAGGGACTGACGGGGCTGCACCAGGGCTAACATGTTTCCAAACTTGGTGCCCACTGCTAGTCACTGCAGGTGGCTGTTCCTACTTCTCTTCAACAACTGTGGATGTTATATGGGGAAGAGATGGAGACGTTCATGTTGGGTGGTTTGGAGTGCACGTGGGCAGTGCCGATGGGCTCCGCTTCTCTTTCCTCGCGCCCACCCTGCAAATCCTTCAAGAAAGTGTATGACACAATGCGATCCAACACTGTACTATCCTTGGGAAAAAAAAAATGTACTGAGTGATTTCTTTTGTTTTAAGCTGTGTAATTGCTAGGGAAAACATATCCTCTTCTAGTGGCTTTTCTTTTATTGTCGTGTTTAGGAAGTTTTTTTGCATGTCATAACATTTTGTCTGTTTTTACTGAAATCCTTCCACGAAGGAATGATTGTTTGCACAAACAGACTGACATGTTGATACAGGCTGACAACTGCATGGCTAAGACCGAAATAAAATGTAAAGTAAACACATTTGCATAAGTTTATAATATGACCCAGTTCTTACGAAGCAGAGGAAATGGGGAGATGTGAATCTAAGCAGCTTATCTCGCATCTCCCCTTTCTGCTGCGCCCCTTGTTCTTAACCTTTGCTCCGTGAGTGCCATGGGAGAGTTGTCTGGATTTTTCCATTCAGATTTGAAACAACAGGTCCCTCTTGTAGTTCACTTCTGGTTTTGTTTTGCTTAGAAGGGAGGGCACAGAGAAGGGAGCATTCCCGCTTTGCCCTCATGTGAAACTGCTTGGTCTTTCCGTCCTTTTTCTTCTCCGTTACGCTTTAAAAGGCTTCTGTCAATGTATTTTTCCATCGCTTTAAAATTGCATTGACATCCTGCTGGTTTGTGTCATAACTATGTAGCATCGCAAAATGCCGATTTGGTACTAGCTGTTTCTTGAGCTGCTTGTGGCGTGATTTCCTTAAGGATTTTGAGATCGGTGCCTCTGTTTTCCAGATGAGGAAACCAGACCATAGAGCAGTGATTTCCTTTTGGCGTCTGGCAGCTCTGTGGTAGAACCAAAAAGCAGGACCCAGATCATCGGTGTCCAGGCTGAGTGCAGAGAGGTTTGTTAGTGCTCAGCTTCCTGGAGATGATACATCTCCCTCGTCTATGTGTGTGACTAGCTGGAAACAAGAGCCCTTGCCCAGAGCCCGGGGGTGTTTGTCCTAGAGTTTGTGGCATGTGCTGTGGCATCAGGCAGGTCTACGTTGTTGGTTGGCTTTCACAAAGCAACTCCCAAAATAACTACGTGAATCCTGAAAATATGTTTTGAAGAACCTCCTCCGAACCTGGCCGTCCCAGCGGGAGCTGGAGGAGACCTTATCAAAACTGCAGTGAACCCGTTCTACGTAGCTGGAAAGAAGGAATGAAGGAGGTCTTGTAAAAATAACATTAAGTCCTTGTAGCAGAAAGATGCTTAAACCCAGCTGTCAGATAGTAAAGGTGGACTCCAGGTCCAGACCTTCAAAGGACATTTCTTTGACTTGCAGCATTTCTACCCACAATTAGACATCCCTGTGGCTCTTGGGTTTCCTACAGCCAGCTGATGGCAGAGGAATTGCTAAACTGAACATGGTGGCGTCACCTGAACCTCGGAAGTCCTTCAGCCCTCTGCAAGGCTGTCCCATCTGATGTCCATGGCTCTGATCTTTAAAGTTGATAATACAGAGGCAAAGTTAAACTTTCTAGTAGCTTTGAACACAGCAGCTTTCTTTTTGATAAGCAGGAGCCAGTTGGTGCCAAATTCTCTGGCTAACAGAGCCCTTGTGAGCAATTCTTGCTGTGGACGGAACAGAATCAGAGTTTCCAAGATCCCTTGAAGGGAGCTCGAAGCCCTGGTTTCCTAGGGCATGAGCAATTCATATGCACAATCTTTTAGCGTGTGAGTTTCTGGAGGATGATGTGGTTTAAGTGAACATTTATTTCTGAGTTTCCTTTTGCCTATTTTAGGCAGTTTCCAGCTTGGTGCGTTAGCTTCTGTGCCTTGCTCGAATGTTCGTTATTTTGGGAGCTGACGTTCAGTCCTTGGAGCTGTGAGGTCTCGCAGTGACCCTCCTATCGCCCTCCTCTGTGGGTCCAGCTCTCCATCCCGCAGGCCTGAAGCAATCCCTGTGGCTTGCTGAGCAGCCCGAGCTCCCTCCACAGCTGCAGAGCCGGTGGGGAAAGCAGCTGGTTTCCTGCCACCCCCCTGGCCCTGGGTACGTGCCACAGGGAACCGGAGGGTCAGAGCTCGGTTTGTTACACATCTGACCTCGTGGTCATCTCAGGGGACTTCACTGATGACATTGCAAATGTGTAGAGCGGCACGAAGGTGCTTTGTCATGGCAACATCATCCTGGAATAACTTTGTGGAGCATTATTTAGGCTTTCTTCCTGTGTTGTTACATGTGCTGGTAAGAGTCTAACAAGAAAAACGTGTGTTTATGAGAATCCTAGACACAGTGTCCCCACAGCCAGACCCTTCATGTGTCTTTATTTTGTTGGATTTTGGGTGTGTCTTTATGGGAATTGCACACCCAACCTTAAAGAGTAGTGTCAAGATTCAGGATTACAAGCCCTTATTTTGATTTCCAAAAGGTGGCGATGGGGCTGTGACATCCAAACGATTTGTGCAATATGCTTGTCCCATAGCTGCCATTGGATCTTCTCAAACAGTGAGGTTTGGGTAAATAGCCTAGAATAGTTAGTGAAAAAATATTGGGGCTTGGCAGGGGGAAAGGGGACCTGGAAGGGGGTCGATTTATATTTGTACTGTGTCATTCTGGGCATTTTTATGCAACACACATCCACTTTAGTGCACCGGTAATACTTTTGGAGCTCTGCTGTGGTATGTTGCAGGTTTTGTGGCTTCTACAGTTTTCTTAAAAGGGCTGGGAAGAGTTTTGGTATATTCAGTGAAGATACATGGCAGTGATCGCTGGAATTGGGTTTGTGAACACGCGAGTCCCAGCCAATGTGTTTCTATGGACAAGATGCTCGAATAGGAGCAGAGCTGAACGTGGCTCGTGATTTTTAACCGTGCTCTCACATACTCCCCAATGATAGTTTCATCTTAACCAAACTGGGAGACCTAGATACGTATTTCAAGGTTTTGTAAGTGATTTGGAGTGGAAGGGAAAATGTCGTGGCTAGAGCTGAGCTCACTTGTGGAAGCACCACATTCTCTTCCTGGCCTTGCTGCAAGTTTTCTGAGGAACTATAGACCAGTCACATATTTCCCTCCTCTGCTTTGGTATTGTTATTTGTGACTTGGGAATAATTAGCTGGTTTTTGACTGTTGCATCTGTTCAGACCACAACTAACTGGAACTTGACTTTAAACTATGTGGCCAGACGCAATAGCAAGATGTTAGTCTGAACATTTGGCTTGTCTGATGACTTTCATAGCTAACGTATCAGATAAAACTGAGCACAAGATGAACATGTCTCGTTCCTGACTCTAGTCTAAATGGTGGCTGGACAGTCCTGTATTTCTGCACCAATGGAACTTTTTTTTTTAAGCCAACGTACTTGTGGGTGGCACTGATTTTGGACTGGGAGTGTTAATAGCTCAAATATGACGTAGGGACTCAAGAGCAAAGAACATGGAAGTCTGACACCCAGATCAGAAGTAGGAGATGATAAGGATATTATCTGAGTCCTCTGGATATCATCTGATACATATCAGATCATCTAAGTCCCCTGATGAAGAGGGTGGCTAATAAATCCAGCTAGTGGCGATTTTACCACCTCAGCTGTCAAAGCTCACTTGTTTATGCTGGTAGATAAAAAAATATTAGAGAGATGTGTGCCTCTTATTTCTTAGAAATCTCTGCTTACTACCCTGTGTCTCACAGGTTGACTGCACTGGTATTTCATGTCGCATGTGTTGGGGAGGAAGATGGCTTGAGCTGTCATCTGTGGGGAATTGCTGGGAAGCATCACCCTGATCCCGGTCACGCTTTAGATCGTTTACACAAGCTTTGTAAGTCCAGTGCTTTGGGAATATGGTTGTCCTTGCCGAGGTATGCTAGAATAAACTCAGCCTGCTCCTTCCATGAAGTGTGGGAGCAATGAGTCACATTACACAGCCTGACTTACGTAGAAAAAAATCCCTGCTAGGTGTCAGAAGAGAATGTGCTTTATGGCTGTAGCCTCTGCGGTTGGGCAACACATGCTGTAAAAATGTTCTGGATGTGTGACAAACCAGCTAGAGCTGGGAGCTCTGACCAGATCACAGGAACACACAAAGCCTACACGAAGGTCCAAAAACTTTGCAGTGGGAAAAGAGGACGTGAAATAAACGGAGGCTTCTGGCAGTGTTTGACAGGGCTGTGACTTGTCCCTTACAAAGAGCACATTTGTTAGATACACCCTGATGCACGTTTGTCGCACCACAGGCTTGGATGGAGTTGCTGCCGCTCATGGCAGGACATCCGAGATCACGAGCTCCCTCCTTCCCCGTTCCCATCAACAGAAACCCTTGAGGAAGGGAATAGCCCGATATGGGGAGCTTTCTGTCAGCTAATTAGATCAGGATCCCTAAACTGCTGCAAGGGCCGTTGGATAATATACGTATAATATTTTTTTATGGCTTTTTATGAAAAAGGAAGTCAGGCCTGGGCTGGTGAGACTGAAAGAGCAGGGAGTGGATTGGCTGTCAAGGGTCAGCCTCCCAATAGCCCTGTGATCAAAGGCTGCTCTCAGCAGCATGAGTTTATAGGCAGCCAAGACAAACAATGAACAACTTTATCTCCTTTCAGGAAAAAAAAAAAAAAAAAAAAGGCAGACTTAAGTTCCAGGAAACCATTTCTGGACCAGACAAATTTTGGTTGTTATTCCTTCTCTCTCTCCTATAACGCAGCTATTTCTAGATGAAGGATGATAACAGGGAGACAGCAGAGCAGAGCCCAAACATGAACCAGATTGTGCCATGTTCTCGGTTGGTGCGAACTGGCACGGACCCTGGGGAAGCCGAAGCAGCACGACCGATTTACTCCTCCTGAGAATCTGGCCTTCACCAGCAGCTGTCCCTGGAAAAGGAGGAGGGAAGCTCTGAATTGAATCGTGGCCATTTCCCCGCGTTCGATCCCTCTCCGAAGGTGTTGCCTCATTTGTTTGCAGCTGGAATATTGCCTGTTTGGCTGTCCCAGCTGTGGCCTCCAGTGTCAGCTGGTCAGAACACAGCTGGCCGGTTTTAAACATGCTGGCTGCAGTGTCAGCTCGCTGAATAAAGTGAGCAGAGGGGGAAAATATTTTGGGCTCCTGTGTACTTGATTATTTGTTTGGGAGGAGAGGAAGATATGAGCAGAAAGCCTTTTATTCCTAAAATGGAAAAAGTTGCAAAACTTTTAGTTGGGTTTGGATCCAAGGGAGAGGAATCTTCCCAAAATGCAGAGTGTTCTTGATTTAGGATTTCCTGTTGGATACATTTCAGAAAACTATTTAAGTCATAAGTGGCCAGATTCTCAGCTAGAATAAATCTGTAAAGCTCTGCTGATATGAATCAATATAGCACGTTGACCCCAGCTTAAGATCTCGGGCCGAGGTCTGGTGATGGATTGCAAAGTTCTGTCCGTGTTCATGGGTTCAGAGTGGGACTAAATCGAAAGATAAGTGTTAGTCCTGAGGTTCAGAGCTGCGTGTGAGTGTTTAATACCCCTGCAGCGTGGACTGTTCTTGGAAGATGTGAATGCCTTAACTCGGCGTGGGCTGTAAGGTTTGTTTTGGTGTTTATGCTAGATGTGCCTGGTCAGATCACGCTGGGGGGAGGCAGGAAGCCCCCAGCCTTTCAACCAAACAGCCTCGAGGGTTCTTGTAGACATTGCTGCTCTCTGTACTACATACTTCTACCCTTCTACACACTGAACGTGGAAAATATTGTAAGAAAAGCTTTCTGAGCCAGGGTTTAGTGCTGAGAATAGAGGCAAAAAGCCCTGGGGGCTCAAGAGAACATATTTCCATAGTCTTTCCAGGTGTCCTTACAAAAAAGTACTGGAGAGCTGGAAGAGCATGGCCGGTTCCAGTGATGGGTGCTCCTGAAACGCTAACGGGGATTGTTGCCTTGAGGTGTAGGAACAGAGCCATGGGAACGGAGCTGCTGCCGAAACAAAGGCTGAAGTACGCAGGAGTACTTCACCTTCTCCCCATCCACCCCAGTGGTCTCAAAGGGGTAAATCTAATCTCTTGTTATGGGTTTAGGGATGGAAGGGGGAAGAGGAAGGAAAAGTTGGGTCCAGGCCTGCATATTGAGGCCAGTGGATAATCAATAGCAGGACAGGTCTTCTGATTGTCCATCCCAACGTCTTACTACATGAAGTTAAAGCTGTGAAAATGCAGCCAGGCTAGGGAGCGGAGGCATTCGTAAACGGGTTACTGTGCTCCAGCAGACAGGTCTGAGCTGAAGCAGAGACTTGTTGATGGTGTGGGTTTGTTTTGAGTACCTTTTGATTTTATTTTTTTTCTCATACCCTTCCTCCCACCATGGGAAGGAGCAGCTGCTGGAGACCTGCATATGAGGAGAGGATTTCCAGGGCTGGGACAGGAGGTCCTAAGTCTTCTTTCCCTGGCTGGCACCGCTGGTCCAGGAAATATTCCCAAATCCATGACCTTCATTTCACACCCGTCAGCAAGGGCTGGGCTGTGTCCACTGCTGCCGTCTACCCCTGATCTCTCATTCTCTCTGTTCACATACTTTCTGTTCCTCTTCCTTTCTCCCACCCTTCAGAGTCAACACTGCAGCAGCCTGTGAGTGACAGCAAAAAATGAGCAACTTTATTTTGTTGAACTTTATTGACTTACAGGCCTTTGTTTTAAGCCCATAGCATTGAGCTTGCTGCCTGCTGCTCCTGCCTCGTCGGAGCCATTGAACAGGAGTTGACAGGCTGGTACTAATGTGCCTGGCACCTTCAGAAGGTCTAAGAGGATTAGGTACCCACTTCCCCAGGGATTTAGTGACGTTCAAATCTCCAGTTCCTAGAAGGTGCCTATGACTCCCCCAGCCAAAACACGCTGCATTTCCATAACGTGTCTCATTATTTATATAGTATTTCTGCATAATTACCAGACTCCGCAATGAGGTCTCAGGGTGCTCTGCAGATGCCAAGGGATGACCTAATCTGTAGCTTATGAAAGTCTGGTGACCGATAGACCTGTGACTTGCTCGGAGCACAAAGCGCTGGGCAACGTGAGCCAGCTCCGTACCTCCGCCCTGATGAGTTACCCCCATTCTGCCACTCCAGAGAAGCTGGAAATCCAGTTTAACCATCTGCTTGGGAATTCCCCTGTAGCTGGAGGGGATTGAGCATTCTCACACCCCGGCATCAAAGGTGCGGTTAGGATGAAGGACGCATGCGCGGGATTCGCGTACGCTGCCTAAGCCAGGCTGACCCCCAAAACTGCCCCTTTGGAATTTGGACAAGGGGTCAGGACCCAGCATGGCACTTTGGGCTGCCTGCTATTTCCAGGGGTTGGGCAGTGTGTCCTTAGCACCCTGAAAGCTCAGTGACTAAGTTTGACTGTGCTGGGATGTAGCTGAAAGAAGAGTGTGTCTGATGTGCAGATGTTGGGAGTCTTCCCCACCTCGCTGGGTTAGAGGACCTGCAGAAACCTGGATGTTATTTGCTCTGAAAGCCAACGACAGAGCCAGAATGCACTTGAGCAAAACAGACTTTATGGGGGGGAATACCCTCAAAAAGGGCAAGAGCTCCCCCTACAAGTAAGGGCCTTTCTAAAAGATCGGTAAGCACCTTCAAACATTTTTAAAATGGTCTGCAGCATAGCACTCTTAGGATCTGGTCCTCCAGACTCCTGTATTGGAAGTCACGTCATCTTCCACTGGTAAACAACAAGTCAGAAAGCTCCAGCTGTTGAACAACATGTGGCAGCAGCACATGCTCCAAAGTCAGGGAGGAACCTGTAACGCAGTGACTTCCAAGCCATAGTCTGGACCACCGTTGGTCTGCAGGGTTGGGGTTTTGGTTGGGTTTTTTTTTTTTTTAGCAACTGTGATTGGATTTTTTCATCCTAATTTCTTCACATAAGCAGTTGTTTGTTGAGTCCAATGGGGAAATGATTTGTTGATGGAGGAGCTTGTGGTTCGCTGTTGAGTGTGAACTTTGGAAGCCCTGCTGCTGTGACAGGGCAGGTGAGCTGGTGGTGCTCTGTGGTCCTTGGTGGTACAGGATGAGCTGAGAACATCACCTGGAGAGAGGGGACTTATTCTGCAGCATGGGGTGCAAAGGTGGTTTACTCTATTGCCAAAACCCGTAGATTATTGTATGAGGACTTTGGGAGGCCAATATTAAGGTTGCATATTGCAGAAAGGGGATTTTTAATTTATTTCTCTGATAAACCTACAGATGAGAGCAGCACAATGGAGCTGACTGGATCTCAGTGGGACGTTGGTGTATGGAGAGGGCAGCAGTTGGAGGCTTGCTCTGTGCTGGGTGTGAAGGCTGTTCTTACAACCCAGTGGTCAATATATTGGATAAATCTGTATCCTGCAGTCAAGCCTGGATTGAGTTAGAATTGCCCAATGACCTATTAGTGCAATGTGCTTTTTTTTCCTGGCGTGCTTGGATTTTTCTCTACCCTAAAAGTTCATTAGTGTTTTGTTTCTGCAGTTCACAGATAGTTGGGAAAATGTGCTGCCTTCATTTTCTGCATGAAGGAAATATCTTTGTCTTCTGCAGTTTTTTTAAGCGTAATTAACAAAGCAAAATTGCTTTCAGATTCTGTTTTTCAACAGGCAAAACATAAACTGTCGGTTTTGCTTTGGGGTTTTTTTAATGGGTGAATTTTGGGAAAGAGTGGATAGAAGAATGAATATTACCTGCTTTTCTGTAATAGGTAAAAAGAGAAACCTTTAAATGAAAATTGACTGACTTGATGGTATTTTTTTTTAGGGGGAGGAGGGAGGATTAGGGTAAAGAGCAGAAAGAATAGCTCTAGTTAAAACTCATTTTGGCAAGTAAATGCATATCAGCACACTCAACGAAATTCCACCCTGCCTCTGTTCTTGCTGGGTTTATTCGATGCCGTCAACCTCCCAACTGCAGTTTCTTTTACAAATATGGTTTTCATTTTGCATGTTCGCTGCTGTTTGGGACCTTATCGGTTCCTTGCTTGACAAGAGATGCTCCTGCTTTTTATTCTTAGATGTGCTTGCTTTTTATGTGAGCATTTACCATTATTGTTGGGTTGTTTCATTGCAAACGAAATACTTCTCTTCCCTGTCCCCCCTCCCCTGCTGTTGAGCTCCACAATGGGGAGTGTGGAAGAAGGAAAATACAGAGCTCATTTATTTTTAAGTAACTGTAACTAATGGCTTGATCAGCTAACGTAGTGGAAAATATGCAAACTGCTTGGAGGAGAGTGGATGTTAAAAATGTAACTTCGACATTATTGAGACATCTTTCAGCTCTAATGACAGACTGAATAACAAACATGTCAGAAACTTTGTTGCTTCTCTAAGCAAAACCGAATAATTGAATTTATTTTCAGTGGTGGTTTTTGCCTTTTGCATATTCAGCTCCTCATCCATTTTGCTGTAGCTCTGGTCAGATCTCTTTGTATAAACAGATATTTTCTGAAATGGTAGAGTGAGCAGGGTAACAGGACTTCTTCATACCTGCCTCTTTCCTTTGTTGCAGACCTTTTTTTGGCTTATCATCCTAAGATTAATTCTCAAATACTTCTGTGGTGGCTCCGGCAGGTGCGTATGTTTGTTTTAGTCACCTATGCTCCTTGAGCAGATCCTTGTTTGATGTAGACCGGCACCAATTCATTAACTTCTCGGAAACGATGTTACTCTGAATGAGCTGATGATCTGGTCCCCGTAGTGTGGAGCTGTGCAACAACTTGCCCAGACCTTGGTATGAATTAGGGGCTGCTCACAGTGGCTCTGGCCTTGTCTCTGCAAGCCTCCTGTAATGCCAAGGGCTGCAAACAGCGGAGTAGCGTCTACAATGGGATCCTCTTTCACAGCTCTCATGGGAAGTTGGGGAATAAAGCCCATTTGTCTAATGGGATGAGCGTTGAGAAGACGTGCGTTCTCTTTTAAGGTATCCTCGCGATGCCTGTGTGAGGCAGGTCGATGCGATTTCTGTCCTTCCCTGACGGAGGGGCTGGGGGGCACCTCCGTGGCCCCATGCCATGCCTGCCAACCCCTGCAGCTCCCTGTGCCGAATCGCTCCTTGCCCTTCTTGGCACAAGGAGCTTTAAATCTGCATTTCTCCCTCTGTGGAAGGGAAATCGGACCACAGAGCTGGCCTGCAGCTTCCCTCCGCGCTGCGACGGGGACACGGCAGCTCAGACACATGGTTTTTGCGTGTGCGTTTCTTTTTAATTGAATGCAGAGCTGCAGCAAACCATTCCACCCACAGGTGAGATCTTTGGAAAACTAACTGCCCAAAGCTCTGAAGCTTTCAGCCTTCACGCTAACGCACGGGCCCAGCTGGCTGGAGATTAAAGAGCGCAGTCGAAAACCAAAAAGCATTTGAAATTGCACCACTGAGCTGGCAGGAAATTCCAGCTTTTTGTAGATGTCGGAGGCGTTGGAACGGCGAGGAACCAGAAGGTAATGTTCAGAGGTGAATCGCATCATCAGCGTTTCGGCAGGGAGGATCACCCCCACCCCGAGCGCAGCCGCGGGTACGGGTTGTGCATGGAGGGGGGGACCATCCCCAGCCTTCCCAAACTTGGGGAGGGGGGAAGAGGAGGGAAGAGCGTCTTGGCTCGCAGCCTGGCTCAGGCTCCAGCTATCTTTATATGCAGAAGAGGCCTCTTAGGCTTGGTGTGAATCCCAGCGCGGCGCTCGGCACTTGCTTTGCGGATGGAGCTTCAGCGAGCCCCGAGCGTGCCAGAGATCTCCAGGGCAGATTGGACATTCTTGTTGTGCCCAAGATAAATGCTCCCTTTGCTGCTTGGACTGAATTGCTTAGTCTTGGAAGATAACTCACACATTAGCGGGCTTTTTAACTGCTCTGAAAGGAGTCAGTGTTTTGTATGGATTGGTCATAGGGAAGATTTGCCCAGAAGGAACAAGAAGGGTAGGAGACCAAGAGGACTAGATGGTTTTCTGGACCTTTATCCTTTATTAGTGAAGGCATGTATGGGCCTGAAATGAGACTGTTGGTGAACATCAATTCTGAAATAGTCTAGAAAATCAGTGTGACTGCTCGTTCCCTTCCTCTCCTAAATGGGCTGCCAAAGATTATCACTCCAGCAACAATGCTTAGAAGCATTTGAAGAACTTGAGGCCTCCTGTGAAGCCATTGGCACCAATGGGAGACGTTTGCTTCCTCTTCTCTCGTCCCCTTTCCTCCCCCCCGATCCGAGGGCGGCAGATCTCGGATCAAGCCCTGCCAACACGAGCGGTGGAGAACAGAATCTGCGTTGACGACAGATGGAACGAATGTTATGGATGCATCCCAGGCCCTGAGCTGTTGCGCCACATAAATCAGTAGCAAAACTTTGCCAACTCAGAATGCTTCGCAGGACTAGACTTTCAGCCAGTTAAATGTCTGGCTTTGCAACCCCAAAATTGTATGGTCAAAAAAAAAAGAGTGAATGTGCGTGCCCTTACTTGAACTTCCAGCCAGCGGAGCTGGTTTCGGTCCAGCTTATGGAGATGAATGCGTCTCTGTGATAAGTCAGTTGTAAAAGATAATTTATTGTTCAAAATCCTTGCGCTGTACCAACAGGCTGTGGACGGTGCAGATGAAGCGTGAGGTTCCAGGCTGCAGATGCTATCGGAGCTGCGCGGGTGGCTGGATGCGAGCGGTGTGGCCATCACCCGCCGGTCAAACACGATTAGATACTGAATAACGAGGGAACCAAAAATACTTCATCTTGCTCTCTTTGCTTGTGTGGCGGTCGCTGGACCGCTGCTTCGCAGAGAAAAGCTTAAACCACCCGAACATCGCGTGTGAAAACTCGCTCCCGTCATGAAAGCTGCTTCCCATACACCGCATAAATCCCGAGCGCTTGGGATTTAAGACAAAAAAAAAAAAGGCAAATAAAAAGATTTGTTGTTAAAATTATGACTTGGCAGCCCCATATGTGTGCGTGGGGGGAAGTGCCTGCAACCTTTTTTAGAGGCATATTTGCCCTTTGGAAAATGAACTCCCATTAAAGTAAAAAGGCTTCACCCTTCTTGGTGGGTTTTTGGCGGCGTGAGGGGGAGAGGAAAGGCTGAACCGATCCCTTCAGCTTTCTCACTCCATTTCAGCCATGATAAAATGAAACATTTTAATGCAGCACTTTATATCTCCGACAGCTGTGGTAGCCTCGTGTTTACAGAAGACATCCTGTTGTTCAAGGGAGACACTTCTGCCTTGCTGAAATGAATTTATTTTTATTTTTTTTCCCTGCTAACCGCTGTTTTATGCAATTTCCACTCTGAGAGGCCGTTACAACAGCGACTCTCTGCAAAATCTGGGATTTCTAACAGCGGGTTCTCCACCAAAAAGCAGCTTCAACTTGTGGAAAAACCACCCTGGCACCCACAGAGGGCTGGGCATCACTTGGAAGGGGGGGAAAAAAAAACCCTAATGGTCGTGGAAACTCTCGCTGCGGTGCTCAGGCCAGCACGTGAGTGTATCCTTCTGGTATTAACATCCCAGCCCTCGCGCCTGCGGCAGAGCGGGATGAATCATAAGGAAATGCCACCCCGGGGAACAACTCGGTCATTGTTTGAGAGCTGATGGCTCTTGGACGAGCAACGGGACAGCTCTGAAAGCGTCCTCGGGGAGGGCGGCTGCGTCCAGCTCGCCGCGCAGCGAACACGCGAGCGAGGCCGGGCATGCTCTGCTGCCTTACCGGGAGAAGGGCGATTTGCCTGTGTTTTTGGTTCCTTGATCTTTCTAAATAAACAGTTTGTTTGTACTGAGAAAGCCGAAAAAAACCCAAACTTTGCAGCCGTTGCTGTGCAGCAAAGCTATTTTGGGGGGCAGAGGGCTGTGGTGGGGACCTCCACCTGCTGAGAGCCCTTTGGGGCTCTGTGAGGGCTATCGGAGTGTCCCTGCTCTGAGCAGGGTGATGGGAATAGGAGCGCCGAGCCTTCAATAGCTTTTTCAGCTTTGGATCTCCAGGCCTGCTGCACGTGAGGATTTTCCCCAGCCTCATGGGCTTTGTTTAGCTGTTGTTTTGCCTCTGGAAAGGTTCGTGGGGACTCGGGATGCTCAGGGTCATTGCGCACATTAGAAGCAGAGGAATTAGTAGCTCATGGTCTGGCTGCCATGTGCTGTGGAGGAGCTGGAGAAGGGTGAATTTTGGTGCTGTTTTGCTTGGCAAGGGGTTTAAGGTCTGAGGGTAAAGCCTGGTTTCCCTATGTGGGGTCTTCAGTGGGAAATCAGGTGAAGAGCCCAGGTCTTTCTATGGTGAGACACCAAACGGGAAACCCTATGAACACCCTGCTCTGGCTCCAACATCTGTTTGCTGCATGTTCCCTGCACGTGACATCACGTCAGAGGACCATGATGTCACCAGGGAGCATCCCGGTGGATGCCAGCACTGATACTCGCATGCGTTCGGCTGGGTTTGGTGGGATAAAGGACGAGGTGAGTCACGCCTGCTGATGGCTATCTCACACCTTCAGCCCCCGGTTCAAGGGGGAACGTCGTTGCCATCCTCCTTTCTCCTCGCAAAAGGCCTTAGATGGAAGAAACAGAGAGATCTTAGAAGATCTCTATCAGTGGACTTGCTTTCAAGTGACAGCCGTGTCTTTAATCCAGCGAAATCTTTCTGTTTCTATTGATGCTCTACAATAAAAACAAAAGTAAAGAGAGAGAAGAATTAAGAACGGGGAGACTTGGTTTTAAAAGGCTTATAAAAATACATATAAAGCGAGAGACGAAGAGAACAAAGGGGTAATGGAAGCCGACAGACAGTTCTCATGCCATTAAAACTGCATCTCAAAAAAAAAAAACCCCTCTCAAAAAAAAAATGTTAATCGTTATTTGAGGGGGGGGAAGTGTTTTTATTGTGAACATGTGCAAATGGAGGCTTCAGCCATATAAAACCCCGGCCCACAATAAGTATATTTGTGTAGCAATTAATGTGAGATCACAGGCTCGGCTTTTGCCAAGCAGTCGTGTCAGCATGGGGTACATTATGTGTGTCAAGAATCCTGTTCCCAAATGTGGAAGACATTGGGCCAGTCGTAATTAAATGTTTTGTCATCGCAGGGCGAAGCCGCGTGCGCTTCAGCTGAGCTGAGAACGGCATCTCAAACGCCATCGCCCAGAGTTCGCGTTTTTGGCAGCTCTTTAAGGAAACTTTATGCAGAAGGAATGTCAAGATACTTGTAATTAGATCTCAGCAAACCCCCCACCTCCGCCCCGAAATGCAGAGGGCAATTTTTATTTTCTCTCTCAAGTAAAGGCAACCTAGTTTAAATCTCTCTTTATTGTAGCAGGGCTTATCTCCCTGGTTTGCTGCATTGATATATCATTTCCATTAGGTTTCTGTTAGGGTTTCTAGTAACACTTCTGCGAATCCAATACTTTCTGGGAAGTTTATTACAGCAGCTGCTAAAGGCAAAGTAGAGGCATCCAAATAGCGCAGGAACACACATTTACCACACTTACAGCTCCAACAGATTTAGTTACAAGAACTGCTGCAATTTTTCCTTTTTTTTTTTCTTTTCTTTTTTTTTTTTTTTCCTTTCCTATTCCTTGTGGTCTCATTAAGGCTCAACAAAGGCTGTGGTCCCTGGTGCTGTGTCTCTGAATTAATTTTAAGTAAAGCAGAGGCTGAAGTGGAGTGTGGGAAGGTTCTTGGCATGGGTGGACTTGGCTGAAGTTTTTAGAGACGACACAGTTAAGGGAGGAGGGGAAGAGAAGAGCGTATGTGTATATGGGGGGGGCAATATCTTTTATATACTCTCTCCGTACAAAAAGCTATCTACAGACCTATCGGGCTTTCATCACCCCGCTCGGATCCAAGGGTGTTCCAAAAGTGAAACACGTCGTAAATCTGGAAGGTTGGCTGGAACTTGGAAAGTTTTTAAAGGCACTGGAGGGGTGGGAGCATCCCGGCGGGGATGGGCTGGTCAGCGCAGCCTGCGGCGGGGGAAGCACCTTTCCACGCCTTCGGGCATCTCGGTCGGGTTTTTATCTTCCTGCTCAGTGGATATCCCAATTATTCCCCCCACCTTATTCCAGGGAGGTGGGAACTGATGTGCTCCACTGTAGAAATGCTGCGAAAGACACTTGGATATTTTTTTTAATTCCTTGTTGGTTTTCTCGGTGGTGATGTGAATATCACTTTAGAATGAAGAACACACAAGTCAGTCTTTATTTCACCTTCCACAGCGCCAGTTGATAAGAATTGGGAGAACAGCATAAAAGATGCATAACAGAGGGTGCAGGGTTGCTTCCCCACGCTCAGTGCCTTTTTCTGCGTGAAGTTAAGCGTGGTGAGTTGGGGTTTGATAGGCAGCGCTGGCTTTTGGTGCCTTTCTCCCTCTCCGTTGGTGTTGTGCTCCTCGATCGTCCCAGTGAAATCCGACGTGAGGTCGTTGCCACTCCACAACTGCCGTCGTTCCTCCTGTTTGCAGATCCCACCTGATGAGCTGGGATGGACAGCTGGCCTGTACCAAAGCTTGTTTCGGGACTTTTACCCATCATTTTCAGGCTTTATTCTTTTCATATATGATAGAAATATGTGCCAGTGACAGGGACACATTTTTATTTTAAATTAGCAAAATACCCCTGTTTCCATTTTTGCCTTTTATTGCCTTTAACCACAACTCTTCAGGAGGGACTGCAAATAAAACTTATAACCAGTATTAACTTTGGGAGATGGTGTTTTGTAAAGACACCTGCTAATTTATTACAGCCAATATCTTAGCAAAGCACTAAATGAGAGGGGTTCTCACCCCTTAAGCAGTATTTTATGGGAGCTGGGTAGCGTGCAATTCCGTGGCGAGCCGAGCTCGCGAATGGTTTGGTCTGTTTGTCTTGTAGGTGTTGCAGCAGGATGTAAAGTTGGGGTTTTTTTTAATTATTAAAAAAAAAAATCCCCCTCTCTGCAAATGATTCATCAAACACCTCGTCCTCGTTGCATGTAATATCTTGTTGATCCTGGAAGCGCTCGCTGCCGAGCGCTTGCACCGTGGGGAAGGCGCTGGGTTCGATGGGAGCCGGGGCGCTCGCGAGAGGAGCCTTTGCTCAGTCTGTGCTTGCCTCCGATGGCTGCGTCGCAGAGAAGCCACGTCTGGAGGGGTAGAGGCCAAGAGGGGTTGGTTTCAACTTGTTTCAAAGAGGCGAAACCCTCGTTTCCTCTAAATCTCTCCAATGACGCCTGGTTTTTCCACGTTTCCTGCAAAAGCAGCGCAAACTTTGTCCCTGCTTGGGAAGTCCAGTGAAGGAGAAGAAAGCAGAGTCAACCCGCCGATCCTCATCCCAAGAGGGAGGCAAATGATTTGGAATGGGTGATGGGGCCACCTAGTCCTATTAGAGCTTCTCCTGGAAGGCAAAATCTCAATGAATAATTTCACAGACATCTCAAATACTAACAACAAAGCTGGAAGGAGGAGGGGAGAGAGTGGCAGCAGTGATTTTGACTTTCTTATGCTACTTGGCATGTTGTTGGAGAGGTCGAGATGCCCTTACCATCCTTCCTGGAGGGGTTTGCACGTTCCTGTGTGCACTTTTTGCGCCTTCCATCATACGTTCGAAATAGCCTCTCTGGATCGAAGGGTTGGGGGGGGGGATATTGCTGCAGGTGCACAGCATCCAAAAAAGCAAACATCTGGGGTGGGGGACACCCACCATGGCTCTGAGACTCGCCTGGGATTAAGATGGCACTGTTCATCTGTGCAGGAGGCATTCATGTTCCTGCTCCTCCACAGACAGTGACCTCACAAATTCACAAACCCCACTGACACCAAACGAGGTTTTGGTGCTGGAGTCGTTTCCAGTGCGTCGCCTGGGGCCATCGTGCAGCACCCAGAGCTGTGCTTGGGGCTTGAGATGGGTTGATTGCGTCCAGGCAGCCAAGGCAATGGCATCTTCAGCCCTGCATGGTCTCTACACTCCATGTATTATCCAGGGCAGGAAAATCCCCCCACGCCAAGAAGGGGGATTTAAGGCTGTACTTGGTTTCTCCAGATTGATGGAGTGACTCTGTAATGGGGAGGTTACCTGGGTCTCTTCTCCAAAGACAGATGAAGGGTCCAAGCCACACCGAGAGGTGGGTGCTGGCTTTGCAATCAGGGAGGTTATCGTGGTGGTTTAATCGGCCCTTCCCAGAAGGAATGCTGCTCTTTTCCTTCATGCTGGTAGCGCTGCGGGGCCAGGGCTGCTTTCTGCACCCCCAAAGTCCCTTTGGACTGGTGGGGCTGCTGCGAGGGCTGCCCAGAGCAGCCCAGCAAGAAACATCGCTTTTTCTCTTGCTCACCACTGAAACAAAGCTCCCAGTGTCTAACGGCAGCCGAGCTGGGAGCCGGGCTGCGTCCTCGCCCCCAAATCTTGGCTCAGTAACACCTGGGCAGACCTTTCTGCCAGCAGCCCCAACCGGCGCTTCCTGCGAGCGAGAGGATTTTCCCCCGTGCCCTTCCCCTTGCTCGTGGTTACCCTCTCCCCGCAGAAACCCTGGCTCTCCGCTTCCAGGCTGAACTCTTGAACCTTCTTCCTCCAGCCCCGGCCAGGTCGTTATTTTTGACACTCTTTACCCGACTTGTTGCACAGCTGAAAAAGAGCTCGCGGGCTCCGTGCTGGCCGGGCGATGGCTCCGGCAGGGCTGGCTCTCCCCCGGCGCGCGCCGCTCCCTGCCAGCCCCTGGCACCCGTTCAGGTGAGCTCGGGGCGGCGCGAGCCTTGTGACAGCCCCATGGACAAGTGCCATCGGTGGGGAGAGCAGCCTGCCATCTGGTCCTGCTACTTCAATGATTTACCCGAACGTATTTTTCTTGATCCTGATCCCGCATTAATTGTTTCCCAGAATATTTTGCTACACGAATGTCACGCTTCTGTCTGCTTGGCTTGCCCTGAGTTGAGCGGAGGTATTTATGAGTGGTTTTTTGCACATATTTTTCACCTTTTTGAAATGTTTGGCACTGTGCTGGATACTGGAACAAATCCTTCCTGTTGAAAATACAGAGCTAAGTTAGTCTGGTCGGGGATGGGAGGGAAAAGCTGTGGTTTACCTACTCAGCTCTGCTTAGCGATGCTAAGAGCTGCGTAGAGCCTTGTGCTCCCACAGAGGTGGAGGTGGCTGGTGCAGAGGTGAGGTCCCCTTGCCCATACCGGTGTAATTCAGGAGTAATAATGAAGTCAGAAAAAGCCGCATCGTCCCCAAAAGCAGCATCAGGGAAGCCTGGTGTCCCCAGGCTGCAGAGTCGGGTCCCAGGGCTGGGTGGGAGTGCTGGGCTCTTCCCTCCCCAGCACACACAGGCTTCCTCTGCTTCTCTCCGTGCACGAGGCTTATTGCGGAGTTTTAATTCTTGTATGACATTCTCTGAACCAGCTTCAGACACACGATCAAGTTACCGGGGCTCAGCTGCTGTACATTAACCGGCCACGAGGGTATTCCCAGCCTAGGACAAATACAAGGTAAAAACCTGTTAGTTTAAACATCTTTCACAGAGGTTTAAGCAAACCGTCGTTTGCCCCGTGTACGCATGCGTGCAATTAGCGGGGCTCGGCGGTAGCTTGGTTTGAGCCCCTGGATGGGTTAATGAACCCCTGAGGTCTGTGAACGCTGGTGCTGCTGCTGCTCACTTTGGTTTGGTCCAGGATGCTTTCAGAGAAGCGTCCCAAATTTATCTGAAGCCAAGCAGAAACATGCTAACCTTGAACCTGAAGAAAGAGCCTTTGTTAAGGAGTTTGCTTAGTTCAACCAAATGGACTTCAAACCCTGTCACTGGTGGGACTTTCTGGCACGGGCTGATCCTGAGCCCAGTCTGAAGGAGCACAGTGATCACACAGGTTCTGTGCTAGCACAGCTCGGCCCGTTTGAAAGCACACCTCAAACCTGGGTAGTCCTGAGCAGAAAAATCCCTGTGTATCCTGTTTTCCGAAGTAAGCAGTGAGGGTAGGAGGGAGAGAGGTGTTAATTTTATTGTGTTTGTATCCCTTGTCCCCACGCCGGCATCCCTCCCGGGGCTGGTGGCTGTGATCAGAGCCACGGTACGTGGGCCAGACCAGCACGGCCATACCAGCCTGTGTCCGCTGGTGGCACCCCCACACCACGGCCCGGCATTCAGCGCTGTCATGTTCTCGCTCTTACCCGTTCAGGAGTAGCTGGAGGAAAGTTAGCTCTGATATGTCTGAGGGAGAGAAAAAGAGCCACAGTGGAAAATTTAGCGCAAGGGATTGCAGATGTGGCATGTGGCCGGCAGCAAGGGAGCGGGCAGTGTCCCCTTGCTGTGGCGTGGGTGAAGACGTTCCCAGGGTTGTCTTCAAGTGTGAATCTCTGGTGCTGGTGGCAGCCCTTGCGGGGGGCCGGCGGGCTGGGATGTGTGCTGGCCCCTCACTCTGCCCGGGCCGGCCGGCTCTGCCCGCTGTGGTGCACTGGGACGTGCTGGGGGCCAGGCCGGCGGCCGGCCCTTTCAACACCCCGTTATCGCCTTGAACCGGAGTCACCGGGCTGTTGCGGCGCCTTTTGGGCGAGATGCGAGACCAAGGCCGTGCGCGTTCCCGCGCAGGAGGGATTCCATGGCACACAGCCCGACGGAGCAGCGTCAGCCTTCGCAGCTTGGCCCAGCTCCACCGCAATAACGCGGCACGTGGCTTGTTTAACCCTTCCCGCCTCCCTCGCCCTCCCGTGCCGTTCCCACCGGCCACGTGAGCGGCAGCAGCCCTTTGCAGGGGTGTTTATTGGCCTGCGTGTCGTGGCATGGGCAGGCGATGGCAACAAATAGAGGAGCGGAAGCTTTGCTTGCACGTGGGAGCGCAGCTGGGCGCTGTCATGGATGGCCTGGCTGAACGTGTAGACGTCTTCCAGCCGTTGCTCCCAGGCCAGCAGATGCAAGCCCCCTTGGAGGGAATGAGTTTCAGACCCAAGCAAGCTCTTCTTTCAGCTCCAGTGGGAATTACGAGGTTGACGGTGGTGTAAATCTGATTGGGAATGTGAAAGGATCTCTGAGGGGTCCCATGGTTCCCCCAGGAGCGGGGGAAGGATGAAGTGGAAGGATGCTGTGTCGGCGGTGGGAAGGTAGCGTAGAGCACTGGGCGTAGGTGCAAATTTTAAGGCTCAAAAGTGAGTCGAGAAGTAGGAAAAATAGTTCCCGAGACCTACAAGGTGTTTGTAATTTAACAGCTTCACTCCGGTGGGAAGTTTCCGAGTTGCTTGTCAGTCACAGCCCCAAACTGCCCGTATTCCCAGCGCATCTAGGGCCTGGCTCTGCCCGGGTGCTGGGACAACTGCGGTCAAACCCTGTCGCAACTCTTCAGCTTAAACGGGAGCTTAACTGTGTCCTAGCGCGGGCCAAGAGCTTTAGGTCTGGCATAGCGAAACAGGATTTGAAGATGATTAAGCATCTGCCTACGCTGTCTATTATTGGAACTGCGTTGGAGCGGAGGCTGGGGAACCATTTTCTGAGCAGCCTTCCCGGCTTCCTGAAATCGATGATGAAAGTAAGCAAAACAACATGTTTACATTCCTCTGCGCCGAAAGCTGAGCAGGTTTTCAGGTGCCGCCTCGTAATTTATCTTTTTTCTTTCTTTTTCCGTCTCCCCCAAAGTACTGAAGAAACCCCGAGGCAATCGTTTTCACTCTCATTCGGGGGCATTTCCATAGGTTTTGCAGAATTTTTGCAGCTGGTTGCAAACAAACAAACAAAAAAACCCTTTCTTGCAAAAATGTGTGTGATTTTTGACTGAATACTTGCTTATTCTCATGATTTTGGAGAGTGGTGGCTTTGTTTTTTCTAGCTCTATTAATCTACTTTTTTTTATGTATTGTACAGAAAGATAAATACCAATTTATAGTAAAGAGAGAAGTTTGGTTTGGTGTTTGGCAGCGAAGTACCCTAGCTAAAATCCT
Organism: Nyctibius grandis; assembly: GCF_013368605.1. Taxonomy (NCBI): domain Eukaryota; kingdom Metazoa; phylum Chordata; class Aves; order Nyctibiiformes; family Nyctibiidae; genus Nyctibius; species Nyctibius grandis. Next base: position 3,320,738 of record NC_090671.1, read on the forward strand.
TAATTTTCTGCCTATTCAGACACTTCAGAATTGGCAGGCTTCAGCTCTGAGCCTTCAAACCAGAGGCTGAACTCAGACTGGGAACTATTTTCTTCAGGGGAAGCAAAGTTAAATCTAACTACAGGGATAAAACTGCGTGGGCTTGAGATTTACAATTGTCAGGACTTGATTGCTGAGGAACATTTCTGCAGTAGGTTCATGAGCATTTCTTCCTTTTATTATTTCTATTTGCGTCGTTATAATATTTTTTTGAGCTCTGCTGCTGTCGCTGATTTCCTCCATGGGAAACTACGGCTTCATCTGATAGAATAAGCTGCAGCAAAGGTCTGGTTAGACCTATCATTTTCCCTTAACTACACATAATATTAGTAAATGAAGAAGTGCCGTATGGCGTCACGCAGACCAGCCCTTGTCTCTCGCTAGCTGGTATAAATCAGAAATCAGAAGCTCAGCTAAAGTCAGGAAAAAAACAACAACAGGACATTTTTGTGAATGGAAACGGCTGCGAGTCCGCTGTGGATGTCCTGGTAGAGGTCCCCTGCCCCGGGAGGAGGTTGCCCCCCGTCCCCCCCATGTTGAGTTTTCCCTATGGGGATGTGGATTCATTATTTTTGCTTTTTCTGAGTCATAACACCGCAACGCTTTGCAGAGCAGCTGAGCAGGGCCGCAACGTTCAGCCCGCGGAAACGCCGTGGCCTTTGGGGTAAATCAGAATTTCACCTTTAATTTTAAGGCGGGGGGGAAGTTGATTTGCACAAGCAAATTTGGGGGTCATGTGGAAGCCACCCTCTGATGCCTGCGCCCCAGTGCATTTAGTGATATTCCCCAACGAGTGATACTAGAAATACAGATGCTGGATTTGCCTTTCATGGTTTCGTGGTAAATAACTTGAATAAATATTTATCAGTAAACAGAGCAGATTGGTTTCGAACATGGAGTTGGCTGCGTGTTTGCATAGTTCTCAGAGAGGAGTTTTTAGGAGCGGTGGAGGGATGCTGGGTCCCAGGGACTGATCTCTGCCGAGAAAGGAAATGCACCAGAATTGGGTTTTCATCAGAAAATGGTATTTTGGTGGAACCGGGTTTTTTCCTCGCAAAATGTTACTGCTGATGGCAAAACTTTGTCTGATAAAAAAAAAAAAACAAAACAAAACAAACACCACCAAAAAAAAAAACCAACAGGATAGAGAGTTTCTTTGCAAAATATCTTATTTGGATGTTCTCAGACTGATAAAGCTATTTTTTATTTTATTTTTTTAACTCATTTCAGGGGGGGAATCTACAAATAATTGAACAAGGGGCTGCGAAACCAAATGAGAGAGCTTGCCCTTACTGAAAGGAAACATTTTGTTGAACTTGAAAGCATTTGTGTGCTTGGAAAGCAGCTCATCATGTGTGCACGGGGTTTGTTTTGGTGCTCTGCAAAATATTTGTAAGATTTATGGAACCTGATGGTGACTTGGAAGGCAGAAAGCGCCTTCTTCGAAGCAGCTGCAGCCGTTCGTGTCCACGTTACCGTGCGGGCACAGAAGAGTTATTAAAACAGTAAATAAATGGGAGGGTTTGGTGGGAGGGGAGCATGTGTCGGTGCGTCCCATGCCCAGTGAAGAGGGATTTAAACACCGAGCAGTGGGGAAGGTGATGGGGTGAACTCCTTTCCATCGCCTGCGTTACGCCGTTCGGAGGAAGATGCCCTGACTCCTTGATCCCGTTTTAACTTCCACAAGTCGGGTATCATCCTGACCGGTGCAAAAACAGTTTGCTGCTAGTAGGCAGCAGGACTACACAGGGTTTGGAGGCTCCCCCCAGTAGCCCTTATCCTCTTGAAATAGCCGTGTTACCTCACTTGCACGCACGCGTATCGCATCCCACCTGCATCCTTTACCCTTTGGGGAAAGCTCCCCTTCAAATGGGATGCTCATAAATGCCTTTATCAGTTAAAAGATGAATATCCCTCGACCCCCGTCCCAGGAGCAGGTATTAGGGCTGGGAGTGGCTTTGCTGGAGCCCGGCTGGAAAGCGATATGCCCTCGGCTCACACTTATAGGGAGGGGAGGGCACCAGCGAAATGCAGGGCACGATATTTATAGTCTGGTGCGTGATACTGCATCCGAGGAACGTGGCGGGGTTGAGCCTGGTTGATTAAACCAAAGTGAATGGTTTAATCTGAATGTGGAAGAGGAGGGAGCTCCCGCTTCCCTGACTTTTGGGGCTGGGCTGCCCCGTGTGCAGGCAGAGCTGGAGGAGCGCGGGGCGGGGGGGTGTGTGAGCGAGGAGGACGGAGGAAGGATCTGCTTGTACAGGAGCGTTTACCTTGGAGCGCCTGCATGCACGGCCACCGTTTGAAAGACACATTTACCTCTGCACAGATTTATGCCTTCAAACCACAGGGGCTGAAGGGGTAAATACTGAGACCCAGGGGCTGGCTCGCGTCTGTGTGTTCAAGGCAAATGGTTTTCTACCTCCTTAAAGGACCGTGTTGGCCTGAAAATTTTGAAGAAATCCAATATTTCATCTTCTTTTAGCACTTCAGGGAAAAACAAAAATGTTTGTGGGAGAGGCACAGCTCTGGGAAGGAAAAGAGCAAAAGCTCTTTCATTTTCTAGTTGCCTTGAAATAAGGCACTGAAATTAGCACAGGAATAGGAGGGGGCTTACATCCAAATGGCTTTATATGATGACAGGGGCACGGTCCTGTCCCTTCCCTCTCTCCGTGCCGGAGTCCCTGGGGAGCGGCGGGTCCGTGGGGTGCATGGCAGGGTGAGGGAGCACCGTTGCTGCTGTCTGGTAGATGTGGAAGACAGAGGGAAAACGTGTGACCTGGGGTTCACGTCCCTGCTGCTGCTGATCAGAAGGAACTCCTGACCCTGGGAGAGCAGGCTTTCGCGCAGCGCCTCTGCAACACAAACAGAAGAATTCAAAGCTACTGGATTAGGAGCTGGTGTGGCTTCCATTAACCCAAGGGTTTTGCTGTTGACTCCTGGAAGAGCCGTGCATCAAATGTAATGAATCAGAAGGGAAGCCCATAGATCAGACGAGCCCGATGACCTCCGGAGTTAGATAGCGTTACTGACAACCAGCGTGGTGGGGAAAGGGGGGAACTGCAGCGAAAACCAGGCTGGCCTCGTATTTATTAACTTCTTCAAAGTCTTGATGAGCGTTCAGATCCAAACTCGTTAATTTTCCCTGGTTCATCTCTCCCAATGTATAAATACGTTTTTATCAGTGGTGATGGCTGGGGGCTGAGCATCTGCAGGTATTAAAAGAAGAAAAGCAGCTGAGGAAGAAACGGCGCCTTGTAAGCAGTGAAGGTTTTACTGCGTTACAACCAAAAACAATGTTGAGCCCTTCCAGGGAATTCAACTGCTCTTTGTTTTCTCTTTGCATGCTGCAAATATATAAAAATATTGATACATTCCTCGAGCATCCATCTAAGCCTGGAAATGCATTAGGGAGCCCAAAAGCAATCCACGTCCGCGTGCGTGCGTGTAAATATTGTTACGCTGAGACCGTGAGGCAGAATCTTTCCTCAGTGGAACCAGATTAGTTTCATGCACTGACTGAGTTCATTCGCCGGCCAAGCGTCATATAAACTACTGGAGGCATTTCTTTTTTTAACCTTAAAAAAAAAAAAGGAAAATCCCTAAACTACCTCCAGCAATAGCGAGGTGAGCCCCTTGCCAGCTAGGATGTGCGTGCACACACGGACACACAATAACTTTGTCCATTGCCATCATAAAACTAAAGGCACTTATATGAGGGTGAGAGGTCAGGGGAGGCCTTGATTTAATAACAAGGGAAACATTATTTTTCTGTTATTAATTACGCATTATCCGTAGTACATTTGCTGCACTCACTTTAGATAAGGTTACATCTATATTTTTATTAGGGAAACTTCTCAGGTCACATAGGGGAAGTTGGCTGGAAGGCAGGGAAAAGAAATCTGCTTTAAAAAGCTGGGGGAAAGGCTGTGTTTGCTGTACGGCCTCCCCCTGCTCGATCTGCTCTTCTGGGGACTGATCCTTGCACATTCCTGAAATAGTTCCCTCGGTGAACGCTAAATGATTGAGGCTTGGAAGAAACGTGGGGCAGCACCAGCTTGGAGTTCCCAGCAAGTCCAGAGGGATGGATACATCCCTACATACGCTCTTTCTCCGTAGCCTGTAGCTACTGGATCAGTCAAATTCAAAGTGAAAAGTTACGCTCAGCGAGAGAGAGACTTAAAAGTTCAAATCCAGGTCTGGTTCAGTGCATTCCTTCTCTCGTTTCCTTGCGTTCAGCTGCTTTGGAGGAGTCTGCTGTGAGTACTTATCCCGTTCCTGCCGGGGCTGGGGGGAGACCCGCAGCCGACAGAGATGATGGACAGTGGGTATCGTTACAGGGGGAAACGGGAGGGTCATCGCCAAGAACTGACCCAAACTGAGAAGCGCAGGTGCCTCTGTGCTCCCCTCCCACCACAAACTGGGCGATAACGGCGTTGCTCTCGGGGATGCGTCCGTCTCCAGTTTCCCATCTGAGTCTCTGTGTAAGAGCTGGGGGAAGGGACCGGGCAGCTGATGTGAGAGAAGGAAAAAGAAGTGAGGGAAAATAAACAACCCTCAAGGAATCCACTCCACACAGATGGATGGTTTGTATTACAGGGAGATGAAGAACCTCTTCACGTGGCGTCGGCACTTGGGAAATCTTTCCTCTATAAGTAGCGTTTTGGGGGAAAGAAGAAGGTTTTGCTTTTCTGGCATAGCAAGCCTCAATATTGTGATTTATTCACTCGGCACCTGAGATCTCCATCCCTGGGAATGCAAAGGGCTGGGAGAGATTCTCCCGTCTTCTCCGGGACAGCAGACCATTCAATCCCGTAGGAAAGGGCTGCTGCTGCTCTGCGACCCCGTAACAGATCCGTTAAGGTTGGCAGGTCAGGCAGTGCCCGTGCTGGGTTGCCGGTACAATCCCGCGTGGGCCCTCTTCTGCGGGTGATGGACAACTTGGTGTTTAATGCCGTGCCCCCGCTCTGCCCCCAGCCCTGCCTCCTTCAGTGCACGAGGGAAATGCTGAGCAGCTTTTTGCTGTTTCGTAGCCCCCATCCTCCTTGCTCCTGCCAGTCTGGATGCGAAGGCTGAAATGGGAATCTCTGCATGGTTTTTCTCTTCTATCCAAGTGCATCTCAAATTCTGGTATTTCTTTTCTCAACTCCCTTTGGACATACGGGGATGCTGCTCTCAGGCTGTCTAGTGAGAAAAAAAAGATGAAAACGTTTGCTAGTCTGGGAGATATATATATGTATGAAATGGCTGGGGGCTGTACGTTTTTAGCAGTAGTTCCTTTTTTTATGGGCTTTTACATATTCCAGCATTGCTCTCATCAGTAGTGGCTGCTGACTGATGTCAGGGAGGGATTTCTGGGTTTCCCCCTCGGGCTGCAATCGTGGGATGTCCCACTGGTCTCGCACAAGTTCAGCGATGGAGACTGGCTGCTTCTGCTCTGGCTGAGCTGGAGGTCCTCTGGCCTGAAAAATCAGTTGTCATCCAGCTTTGTGGACTCATCTGTTTATACAAGTGCTTTCAAATGTGGCTTCAGGTATTCGTGAAGTGCGTTTGTCCTCCTGGCTTAGACCCGTGAAAGAAACAAGTGGAATTGTCTTTTTTGGACGTGAAAGCCAGAGACAGCAAAACTCTGGTTCTGCCTTAGTGACTGACAACTGAAATGCACGTGGACCTGATAAGTGTCCGGATGACAATTTCAGTTGTTTGACCAAATCAATTAGGCATCCTGCCTGAAGTCAGCGCAGCGACTTGCTTAATTAATTTACTTGATTAATTTATGCAAACATGGATAACTCCCTACTCCAGAGTCCTGGTCCCAAAGCTGAGCATCACTTAGGTATCCCTTTGGAGTGTTTGCTGCCATCTCCCACCATCCCTTATGCTTTTCAGTAGTGTGCTTAGTGTTATCATTTCTTTGGGGTTTATTTTATTCCCCACTGCACTGTTTCTAGTGGTAAAACCAGTCAAACCCAGGAATCAGCTGTACAGCTCAAGACGATGTACTCGGGTTAGCGGTGTGATCCCCAGGGCTCTGCCTAGCAAGGCCCTGCTGTGTTGCGCGTGGTTTGCTCTAGGATATCCATTTATATCACGTGAAAATCACAGATCTGTTTTCGTCGCTGGCATACTCATAGCAGGGCAGTTTGTGCAGATAAAGCTTTAAAGTAAACTTATCTTAAAACTCTCTGAAAAGCCTGGTTGTGGAATTTCTCTGCTTGAACGTACTCGTGCCTTAAATGAGGGGGTTGATTTAAGCACAGTTCTTAGGCTGTCCCCGCTACAAGGAGTGTTCACGCAATGCTCCTCTCTCTCAGCCTCTGCAGCTGGAGCCTCCAAGCTTTTCGTAGGAAGTAAACAGAAAGAAAAAAAAAGCAAGCAATCCCTGAGCTGAATCACAATATTGCTCCCACGCAAAGTGGAACGATTCAAAAAAAAAAAGGTTGCTTTTGTTGTAAGTGTAGAACCAGCCATAATAGGCGCAACAGGGAAGTACTTAATAGGGTCTCAGCTTGCAAAACAGTAATTAGAAATGATATTCCTCTGATTGCTCAAGGCTGCGTTTGTGATAGGTCATTCCTCAACTGGGGCTGAATATATGTGATGTGGAGGCCCCTACTTGCAACATTACAAGGCAGGCATGCTTTTCTTTAATCATTATTATTTCAGTTACAACCCAGATGAGTGATCCCAGCTGGTAGATAAGAATCAAACACACACAAATATGGCTCATCTTTCTTAACATATGGAAACCTGAATCGCAGAAGTAGTCTCCATCTCAAACCCTGCTCACCCCCTGTCCACCCAGACGGTGTTTCTGTCCTGGTTTAGCTGTAGTTAATTGATGAGCAACTATCTAACCCAAATGCAACTTCTTACTGGGTGTAGGGGCAGGGATAACCTTGTTTATAAGGGTCTGGAGTCCTGCCTGGCTCTTCCTTTCTTCTGAGCTCGAGGTACAATCTTCTCCGGGCCAACTCAGAAACACACAGTTCTCTGTCTGCTTCTGCTTCCTCTTGATAACACCTTCACACCCCAACTCTCAGGTATCCAAAGAGTTTTTCTTTAAATCCATGGGAAAGCAGGTCGTGCTTTTCTGACATATTTTGTATATAAGTTTTAGAAGGGATTTGCCTTCGTTTAAGCGGGTTACCTACACGGTCAGAGCAGCGACAGGACGGGCTCAAGGCATGCGTGCATCTTCCATATGTCAAAATACTTTGCCCTTTGTATTAAAAAATAGAGGGGGTAGAAAAATTCCTGATGCAGGGGAAGGGGTAACAATATCTAATCACTGCAGAACCATCTTGAGCTAATTGAGTTTGTCTAAGATTCATCCAGCCTTTAAGGTTTAATAGAAGATGATGGTCTTAATGCATCACATGCCTTGGAGTAAAAGGATACTCTGCTTTAAAGGCCCTGTTGATGTTATGTGAAGGGGAACAACAGTTGTTATGATTCTGAAACTCAGATTGAACCCAATTAATCAATGCTGAGATGATTTGAATCATGTGGCATGCATGGTCACCTCTCTGATATTCTATCCTTATCCCTCCCTAGACTTGAGACATGATTGATGTCAACTGTACACTGAATTTTCGGGGGGAAGGCTGAGCCAAGTCATTTGGACAGAGAAACAAATTAGATCAAAAGTGTGATCCAGGGGAAAGGAGATCGGTTTCAGAGCAGAAGCTTAAATTTCTTCTTATACCTTGGGTGCTCGGCCCGGGGACACATGCCTTGGGGATTGCACCGGGCGGGCGGGCATGCGTGTGTGTGAGCACCGTCCCGGGGGTAGGACGTAGGACGTGGAGCAGGAGATGACTACACATGCCTCGGTCAAACCCCAAAGTGCAAAACTCATCAGAAGGCACGTTTGCATCTTCGGGCAGCTCTTAATGTAAAAATAATCTCCCAGCCATCCTCAGTTCTTAGGTTACAGCCAGCCGTGGTTACCTTGTGACTTTCCTTGGAGAAAACGGATCTGGAGGAGGGAAGGGGGGGGGCAGCCGGGATCAGGCGCCCAGTGCTGGGGGGGCAGCGCTCCCAGCCCCCCCACTGCACTTCACACCCGCCGCCCACCTTTCGCTATGGACTTTTACGCCTTCCCTAGCCTGCCCAGCCTTGGCCGGGGGGTAACGGGGTGGGTTGGGGTTTTTTAATTGGTTTTGATCTCGCCTTTTATTTCCTTGGGCTTCTCCTCCTTGATTAGAGCGAGAGGTGGGAGGACTGGGCAGCTTGGTACGGGTGTTTCTAAGGTCTGGGGCTGGGTTTTGTTTCTTTTTTTTTCTTTCCTTTTTTTTCTTTTTTTTCTTTTTCCTCTTTTCTTTTTCTTTCTCTCTTTCCTTTTTCTTTCTTTTTTCTTTTTTCTTTTTTCTTCCTTTTTCCTTTTTCCTTTTTCCTTTTTCCTTTTTCCTTTTTCCTTTTTCCTTTTTCCTTTTTCCTTTTTCCTTTTTCCTTTTTCCTTTTTCCTTTTTCCTTTTTCCTTTTTCCTTTTTCCTTTTTTCCTTTTTTTTTCTTTGTTTTCTGTTTTCTTTTTTTCTGTTTTCTTTTTTTTTCTTTTCTCTTTTCTCTTTTCTCTTTTTCTTTTTGGCTTTTTTTTGTTTCTTTGGTTGGTTGTTTTTTTGTTTTTTTCTTTGTTTTCCAGAAAGGGGGTTCCACTGTTGCTCACACGCAGAAATCTTACATGACCGGTTTGCGGGTGGACAAGCTGTCCTTGCCACGCGTGGGCACCCAGTTGTGCCCCAAACGAGGGTCTCCACGGCCCCTCGCGGGGGAGCAGGGGGGTCCCGGCGCTGCCCCGCCGCATCTGCTTCCAATGCTGCGCTCGGTAGTTTTATTCCTACTCGGCGTATAATATAAACTCTACTGTTACACTACGCGCCGCGCAGTCCGGGTCCATCCCGAGCGCTCCTGGCAGCTTCACAAAAACTTGGCGTTTGAAGAAAACTTGCCCAAAGCCCAGTGATGTGAGCCAAGGGGGTTTGTGCTCCAGCTCCCTCATCCCTCTCCCCCCTTCCCTGGTCCCCTCCGCAGGGACGCGCTGGTGACATGACTCGCCGGGATGCTGTGGGGGTACAGGCTGCTCCCTTATCTTGTCCGAGTCCCGTGACAGCAGCGGTATGTCAGATTTATTTCCTCCAAGGAGCTAAAGTCACTCTCGCTTCATCCCATGTCGCCTGCGGGAAGAGGGGGGGGGGGCCGGGGGTGCCACCACCCCGCGAGGGCTGGGACGGGGCAGCGGCTCCGGAGCCTGCGAAAGGTGGAAGCGAGGGAACCCCGAGGTCGCCCAGCGTGTTCTTATTAAAGGGGTTTTAAAGCCTTTGTGTCCGCCAAATTTTCGGTGTCTGTCTCCAGCTCCTGGCGCTGGGCAGGCTGGAGGAAAGCGGGGTGGTAACGCTGGAGTTTGCTGATGCTAGGAACTAATTATTTTTTTTTAAAAAAGGGAGCTTTCCTGAATTATTATTTTAAGCGATTCCATCTAATTTTGATTGAAGCGAATGTTGTAACAGTTCAATACAGCCTCGTCTCATCTCTTTAATAGCTTTCAGAGCGTCTGCGGGGGAAAGATACCTTAAGGAAGTTAAAGGATGTCAAGATTATTTTTCATTACTGCAGTTTTTTGTATAGTTAGAAAAGCAACAAATACTGTTAATCTGGTTCAGCGAGGGGGCAAAGCCTTTAACTACAGATTTTTTTTTTTTTACTCATTAAGTTCATTTGTGAAAAAACTCTTGTATTATAATTGCCTGTTTATGTTACCTTTGCTCGTTTTCCTTTTTTTTTTTTGAACCTCAATCGAAAAAAAATCACTGCTGCTGAAAATCGCTGATTATCCTGACACATTTTTCCCCCTCAGTGGAAACGATGATGAGTTGAAGCGCGGGGAGTAGGAAATTCTGACGGGAGATCTATTGTTTTTAAGAAAGACCTGAACAATAAATGTCATGTAAGGCTCCGCGCCTGTATATGTGTTAATTAGAGGCTGTATAAATAGATGCATATAGGTACATAAGTGGTTTCCTTGAGTGTTCAAAGCTGGGCTATAGATTATATTGCGGACAAAAGAAAATTCAGGTTGGTTTTTTTTTTTTAATGACAGCGCATAAAAGCTTTTTACTTTTCTCGGTACCGTCCATCCAGCCCTTCCTGTCTCTCCTTCTCTCTCACCCCGAAAAAGACAGGGAAAAGGGGGATAAGCGTCGCCTGGAGATTTTTGGATAGTTTTAATTCCTCCCCGCTTCCTTTATGGCCGAAATTCCCACTCCGGTGCCAGGAGCCCTTCGCACACCAGCGGGGAGGAGGGACGGGGGCAAAGCCCACGTTTTCCCTTAATACCTGGGGAACGAGGAGAGAGAGTCCTGGCTGAAGGGGTTTTGGGGTGGAAAGGCTGAATTTTGGGCTGCCAGGGTGGTACTTTTCTTCCTTTACCCAGCCCGGGGGGTTGCAGGGCTGAGCGGGGTGCGGGGGCTCTGTCCCCCCCCGTCCCCAGCGGTGTCCCGCTGCCCGGAGCTTCCACCCCCCGCAGCCGACATCACCCCTTCGCACCACAAACAAACTGCTTTTGTCTTGCAAACCAAACCGCCTGCCTCAGAAAAAAAGGAACAAACCCCCAAGCCTTGGGATGAGGGACCGTCGCAGCCCGCATTTCCCACCTCCCGCAAGCCACCCTGGGCTCCTATCGATTTTATTCCTTGCCCAGAGCCTCTTACAAAATCGCATTTGCTGTTTTTTTTTTTTCCCCCGCGCAGTCCTGCGTAGTGTCACTCAGCGGCAGAGCTCCCTCCATCCTCCCTCCTCCTGTGTCCTTCCAGCCCTCCGCCTAATTGTATTCCCAATTGCATTTGCTTTGATGGATTTACTTCCTTTTATAATTTCCCAGTTATGGACCCTGGTTTTGCCTTCCCAACACTTAATGTGGAAAAAAATGTCCCTTCTGTGCTCGACTTGAGGGGAAATTACTTGCTTTGAAGGTCTCTTTTAGGATGTGCTAGGGCTTCTACCCCTTTTTATCAGGCCTTAATATTCCCCCCCCCTCTTTTCAGCGGTTCTGTTGTGTCTCCCCGTTCCCTGGGTGATGTTTTTATATAGCTATAATCCCCGCCCCCCCCCCAAAAAAAAAAAGAGGAAAAGCTGTGAAAGCCTTTAAATGAGGAGAGTGTACGGAGGAGGCAGAGGGCAGAGCAACGGCAAAAACGGGGTGACCTGCCACCCGGGCACTCGCTGCAGCTCTCTATAGGTGGCTGCATCCGTACCTCTCTATAGTGCTTAATGCATAAAACATATTGTTATGTAGATTAATGTATGGGGCGGGGGGGATGTTCGCTCTGGGCGTTTGGAGGACGCGAAAATACTGATGTAGATGGAAGGAGTGGGTTTAGGAAGGGGTCAGGCAGCTGGGACTTACTAGGCCGGGAGTCTGGGGTCTGGCAGGGGCTGGGGGCTGCCCCGCCGGGCTGGGGGGGGACCCTGCGGAGGGGCCGCTGCCTCCCCCCGCTCCCGGGGCCGCCGGTACCCCGGAGCGCGGCACTGGGTTAGCGGGGATGGAGAAGGGACCTGCCCGGACACGGACACCCGTCCCGGGCGGTGCCACCCCGCTGCCGTGTCCTTGACCGCTGCCCAGCCCGGCGCGGGGGTTACGCTGCGCTCCGCGGGCGCGGGGCGCCCGGTGGGATGTTTTCAGCATTTGAGCGGCTTTGCGGGGAAAGCTCCAGCGCTGTAAGGAGGAACGGGAGCGCCGGTCGGTGGGGCAGCCCCGGCGGTGCCTGCCCGCGGGTGGGGGGGCTCGGGGGGCGCAGGGACACGCGGTGTGTGTGGAGGGGGGGGGGTGTCAACCCCTCCCTTGGAAGGGAGCTGAGCGCCAAGGGGCACCAAACCCTTATTCATCATCGTACTTGAGGGAGGGGGAAATCTGTAAGGAAGGAGCCCCGGTTATATGGGAGCAAGGGGCTCGGGGAGGCAGAGTCCCCCCCGGAGACACGGTGCTCGGGCGGGGGGAGCGCTCCTCTCACCGCCTCCGAGAGGGCGATTTCGTTTATGTCCCCGAGGAAACAGGCGTGATGCTCCCTAACCCGGAGGCAGCGGATCCTCTGCTTCTTCTTCCCCCCCACCCCCCACTGGAGAGGTGTAGGAGGGGACCCCGGGAGCCCCTTCGCCGCGGTGAGGGAGGGGATGCTGTGCTTGTGCCTCCTTAGAGCTGCTGCGTTTCCTCTGCTTTTGGGAAGATGCTACTTCCCCCCTTTCCGAGCCCGGCGCCGTCGTGGGTTTGAACACTTGCAGCGTTATAGGTCCGAGACCCTTTGCCTTTGGGGGCAGGTGTGGGTTAAACGGAGATTAGCGGGAGGAGGCGGGGGGTGCCCGGGGTGCCAGAGCCCATCGTCCTCCGCCCGAGCCCGCAGCCAGCTTCTCCCCAGCCCACGGGCGAGCTTCCCCTCCTCGCACAGCCGTGGCGAGCGGCCCCTGTGTGTCCGGGGGCTGGAAGCGAAGGCTTCAAGGATGCTCGGGTCGAAGTGACACGGGCGATGGGAGGGTGGACGCGGATCGGACTGGGGCTGGGACTGCAAAGCGGCAAAGAACAACACAAAAAAAAAAATAGGGGGAGCTGGGGGGTAAGGAAGGGAAATGCGGCTGCTCCGCGGGTGGCTGGGGAGCGGGGAGAGCTCCGCGGGCGCGGAGCCGCTGGTGCGCTCCCGGGCGGGGGAAGGACCCTCAGCTTCGCTCTGCCCTCGGCAGCGGGAGCAGAAAGAGGCAAAATATTTCCTTCTGTCTTTCCCTGCCTTGCCCCTGTGCTGAGCAGGGATGATCTGGGGCTCGGAGCGGGGCGCACCGTTGTGCGGGGGCTGAGCCCCTTTACCCGCTCTGTGAGATCCCCCACAGTTTCAGGGGTTCATTCAGGGTGGGTGCCCAATGCATTAGGCTTGAAAAAAAAAAAAAAGTAAAAACCCCTTTCAGCACCCTTTTCCCCGACCTCCTTTCTTGGGTGAGCAGCTCCAGCAGTGGCCAACCCACCCCCGGTGAGCTCGTAAGGGAGAGAAGGGGTCGGGCAAAGGGGGGGCGAAAGGTTAGTGAGGCAGGAGATAAATCCCAACACCCTGTTCCCTCCGTGTCCTTTCTCCTGCCCCGTGTATCAACAACAACAACAGCCAGGCTGACACTCCAGCCGTTTGGGGAACAATCCTTTTAATCGGGGAATAATCCACAGGACACTTTAAAGAAAAGCTGGAGCATTAACCCTGTGCCCCAGTATAATTCTTCCAAGGAGCATCTGGTACTTATATCACAACATGGGATTAGCTTTCTCTTAGCAAGTACACAAGATCAAAGGGGTTTCTCCGTGCTCTACGGGGACCTTAGCGAGGTGACCCCGCTCCTCCTCCATGTCCATGGCAGGCAGTGTCCCCACGGCGTTTCTGCCAGGAGCAAACAAATTTTGATGGGCCCAGCCAGGCTTTCTGCAGGGGCAAAACGGAGGTTCTGGGCTCGTCTGGGTGGGGAGGGGGTATGGAATATTTTGGGGTGTATTCCTTCAACTTTCTGTGCCGCCAAGAGTCTCTTTTGGTAATCACAGCCCCGAACTTCACAGCTCTGCAGCCCGGTGGTATCAGGGAGGGAGACCAGAGCAAGCGCTGATCTTCCCCTGTCCTCGCTCCTTTACTCATCCTGCTCCAGCTCCAGTTTAGGCCTCACTGGTGTTCCTGGGCTGGGTCATAAAAAGATTTACAAGACACTGTTAAACTTGCAATAAAAACAATTAACTTTAATGGTACCTTGGTTGGGTTTTTCTCTCTCCTTTTCCCCCAGAGCCCGCAGCAGGCCGAGGGCAGCACAGGACCTGCCTGCTCTAGGGGGACAGCAGTGCCTGCACTATGGGGACAGCAGCGCCTGCCCGGGGAGAGACCTGGGGAGGGAGGGGGCAGCCGGCTCCCAGCACCCTGCCTGGGGTGTCTGAGGAGGGGGGTCAGTTCGGACAGCCTGGGTTTTCAAGAGGTTTGGGGTGCTCCCCCTTCACGGCAGACCCAAAGGAGCTGCTGACCACTCCCTGCAGCGATGGGAGCATCCCCAGCCAAGGAGCTGCGGGGCCAGGCAGGTGGCTGCCGGCCCGAAACCTGCCCTTTGGATGGGGAAGTGTGTGGGAGATGCTTTACTGACCCTTCTTGGTCCAGCCCTATCAAATACCCACAATCCTGGGCTCCCTTCATAGCCATTCAGGGTATTTTTTTTTCTTTCAAATAAGAGAATTAATTTTTAAGAAACTGGAAATGTCAATGACAGATATAAATCAGAAGTGGCCAGAGGATGAACATTATCCAAAGTGAAGCAATTTAGTAAAATCATCTTTGTCCCTCTATCTTCCTCCCCCCCAACCCCCAATGAAAATTAAATTATTAGCTCAGCAGTATAAATGATAGTGCAGCACCAGTTGGAGATGCTGTTTGGGGTGAGTTCATTAGACAGATAGCACAGAGAAAGATGTACAAAAATACAAATAAAAATTGATGTTTGCTTCTGCTGATCACCAAGAGGGATTATCTGTCAATAATGTGATAGCAAATATATTTCTTGTAATGACAGAAGAGAGGGCTTTCTTTCCTTGGAGTATTTCTATTTGAACATCTGGACAGATTGTACAAAACATTCTCTGAAAGCAGCATTGCTTCGTTGATCTCAGAAGTTATTAAAAATAAAAGAGCTGGCAACAGAAGCGAACCATAAAGTACATTTGGATTTCATATGAAATTTCCACCCTGAAATAAAACTGTAGTGTTTTACAGAAGATGAGAGATCCCAACCAAGTAAAAAAATCAGCAGATAACTCCTAAATAATCCAATTCTCTGAAAGCTTAGGTGATGGAGAAAAAAACCCTATTTGTAGAAACAAATCCCTCCTGGGCAGAAGCCTGGCTCGAGCAGCACTGCTGAAGCTGGCACTGACCCCTAAGACCCCCGTGAACTGCGTGTTGAGGGGCGTCAGCCCTGAGGTCACCTGCGGGAGATGGCTAAGGAAGGTCTGATGGGGGACGGGTTGACCCGGGTTGAAACCCTTCCTTGGCAGGGACACCCACACCCCTAGGATGAACGGGGACGGCGTTTGTCATCCCTTCGCCCTCCTGCTTTTTAAAGCCCAGCCAGCTCATTTCTCACGCTCTCGAGCGCAGAAGCATCTTATTAGCGCACAGATGCCACCGTGCAATTTGCTTTAGGTTTGCGCCTCAAGCTTCCCCTCTGCGCAAATGTCCAGAGAGAGGGAGAGGAGTATAATTATGGGGCTGCAGCTCTGCTGACGCAGGGGCAGGGCCACGCCGACAAGCCGCAGCCTGTCGGCTGCTCGGCACTAACTGTCCGTGGGGCTGCTCTTACCCCATCCCAAGTGGGAAGTCACCCGGAGCAGAGCCTCCTCCTGCATTTTTCACCCCGCATAACTTTTTTCCTACCTTTTGTCTTCCTAAAAATATTTGTCGCCTTCAAAAATGCTTTGAACGCGTCACGGTTTTGCAGCACTCTGAAAGAGAGAGATTAAAAATAGCTGGGGCACGGTTTTTCTCTGGAGTAGGCGAACCCTCTGTCTTTGGATGTAGAAACTTCCCTCTGAAATGGGCGTATTAATTGCTTGCTTATTTATTTATTTTCCCTTCGGGTGCCCTCGCGCCGGTTGTGGAGCAGAGGTGGTTGCAGAGCTGCTGCAGTCGGCACCGTCTCGAGGCAACTCCTCACACCCAGGGAATAGAAGCACGGACAGGTAGTTGCATGCAATTAAACATCCCGAGATCCCATTTATCAGCGGGGCTGCGTTAACCAGCTGAGTGCGTGCTCTTGGCATGCTCTTGCCCCAGTGATTTCCATCTCTGCCAACCCTCTAACACTTTTTTTTTTTCCCCACTGGGTGTGGATCCCTCAGTTAGTGGTTTAACCCTGGTGACAAGCGGTTTGTTTTCCAGTTACCTTTGCAAACCTCTTAGAAACCAGCTCTAGACTCAGGGGCTGGAAAATGCTCTCCCAGCTCCTTCCTGATCCGAACAAAATGACTTTGCCCCAACTATCCGTAGGGAGCACGCACGCAGGCAGTTAATGCGGTTCAGCTAATGAGCAGTAACTCGTTAAGTTTCAGTGACTTAGTCCTTTATGTTCGCCTGTCTATAAGGGAGACCACACAGAAGCAGAAAGAGCAGCCAGCTCTCTGTGGCCCTGCTAGCCGGAGTCAAGGGGGAGGCGATAATTATTTGTTTGAGCTCTCCTGTTTTAGGAGAGTTGCCCTTTGTTTGTTTTTAAGCTGATCAGAAGATGAACTGTGTTTGCCTTGTGGCTTTGAAGCCGGGCTGGCGAGAGAGCAGCAGCATCGCTGGCGGAGGCTGCAGGCGGCCTTCGGGCAGCGCGTCAGGGCGAGGGGGACGGAGGATGCGCGGGACGCGGGGATGGGGCTGCTCCGGGAGTCCTTTGGGCATCTCGGCTAATGATAATTGTGTCTCGGAGGTGTCGCACGTGGGGCTGTCAGCAGGCTCGGGCAGGCAGGCGCTCCTGACAACTCCCTCTCTAGTGGGAGGGGGATTAGGGCATGGTTTTATGGCATTTAACCGCCCTCCTGCCCTAACTTCACGACAGATAGCTAAAGGGTAAAAGAAGGGCTCTGTTTCCTCGCACTGCTGTCGCTAGAGCTCTCAGCGACAGGGAGACAAAGCCCGGGGTTATCTCCTAAGCGTTTCCCACCGCCTTGCTTAGCTCTTTGGCTCCTCTCATTCCAGCTGTAGGCCCCTGTAATTCTCCTCCGGTGTTGTAGATGGGGCTGGAGACAAGGCTGGGCACTTGGCAAGACCCGCACGCTGAAGGACCCCACAGCTTGACCCACGTCCCCGTCTCCCACTCCGACGCAGGGACGTACGTGGTTACACAGAGCAGGTCAGGAACAGGCTGAGTGTTGAAGCTGCGGGTCAGGCGTACGGCCGCTCCTCGCTAGCAGGACCCTAAAGCTTCTCTGTCACCAGCCCAGTGTTTCTGCTGGTAACTTGAGCTTAAACTTTCTTATCACCTCCCATGGGAAGGCAATAGCAGCGTCAGACACAGCTCCTTGGGGCAGGAGAACAGCAACATTGGATTGCTGCTTTAAAAAGCCAGTCAAGATATGCTTTTCTGCTTCTCCTTTGCTGGTTATACAAGCGCTACTTAGGGGGAAAAAAAAAAACAAACCAACATTGGAGACAGACTTGAAACAACTGCACTCTGCTGGAAGAGCATGCGTGTGAGATATGGAGTAGATTACAGCTTGACATGGCACGTAAAAACACTCTTTCCTTTTAACACCTTTATTGCAAGTTTTAAAGGGTAATCAAAGTATGGTCTTAGCTGTTTGCTTCTATGCTATAAAAGGACACTCATACCTGTGAAATCCTATGACCTACAAATAGTAAAAATTGTGTATTTTTTGCGCCGGTGACCTTTTGAGTGAGGCTACATAAATAAAACGTAAGCGAAGTGTTGGAGATGTGTTGTAGAACAGGAGGATGGTGGGGACAGTGCTGGTGTCCACCAAAGTGAATGAAAAAAATGGTCATGAGCATTTGCTTAAGGAAAATTAATCCGGTCCTGAGGTAGTGTGGTTTCTGTGAAGTCAGTGGAACGATGCCAGTGTGCGTTGGGCCTCGGAGCAATGCACAGTCCTGCTCGGAGCAAGGCACCTGTGCTTGCTCTTAGATCCTTCCCTGCCTCTTAAATCTCCATCCCAAGGTTTTCTTTACTGCTTTTTCTCCAGGAGGTCTGGGTAGATGGATTCAGATCTGATGGGCTCAGAAAGGAGTAAAAGAATGGGAGGAAATTAAAAAAAAAATTATAAACCCAGTGGCTGCTACTAAGGCTCCTGGCACCGCGGCCCCTTGGCTGCAGCCGAAGGGAGGATCCGTCTAGCAGTGAGCTGCAGTCACCCGCAGTTCGCCTGCTTCTGCTTCCCCTCAGTGCCCCGCAGAGCCCCCGCTGCCCATCTTTCCCAGGACAGGTGTGATCCTGCCCACGAGCCTTTCCATCGCTTGCAGTGACAGCTCACAGCGCCTCTGCCACCGGGTCCCCGATGGCCACAGCTCCGGGCAGGAGGGAAGGGCAGTGAGATTTCCCTCCCTGCAAACTCCATTCCCTTTGGTATTGTTTTTATTTCTGATGCTTTATGGTTTGTTGGGTTTTTTTTTCCCCCTGAGTCAAACTCAATGCAAGTCTGAGAATGAAGTCGAACAAGTGAATTTTGTGGCCTTGCCTACGCAAGGTCATGAGATTCTTGCGAGAGACCAAGGGCTGGAATGCCTTGAGCTCTTGACGGCAGCACGGTGCTTTGATTCCTCAGACACACTGCGGCTTGGGAGGGTGGTTTTTAGTAAATACGGCTCATCCAGGTACCTGGCCCTGCTTTGACGTGGTGTTTGGGAAAAGGTGCGGGAGCGGCGGCAGCACTGGTTCAGCCGGATGGAGCCTGACTCCGTCCCTCTGTCTGGAAACGAAGCAAATGCCTCTGCCCCCACTATCAGCTCTGCGCATCATATGATTCATGCTCGAGGAGTCCCAGAATTACAGCTGTAAGGCACATTGTGTTTAGGCTCACTAAAATCATTCTGTCATAAAAGGGCTGGCGTTGTGGGTGCGCTGGGGAGGAGAAAAAAAAAAAAAAGAGAAAGACTCACAAAGCCGAGGCAGGCAACCAGCCATCTTGTGCAATCAATATTCCTGCAACCGTTCCCCTACTCAGAGTCCGGTTCTTTTAAACCGCCGAGCACCTTCTTGCTGAGAGCAGCTGCCTGGCTCTTCCCCAGGGGCACGGGGAGGGCACGGACCCACCGTGAACATCCATGCCCATGCAGCAGCCGCATCCAGCCTTTCCCTTCCCTGCCCTCAGCGTGCCTAAAATATATCAATTTTCATTTGTTTCCAAATTATCCTGAGATCGCGTGACTTGATTAAAGGCTGGTTGAAATGTCCAGTGCAATCTGGTTCATCTCCATGCTGCTCTTCTTTTTTTCCACTCCCCCCCCCGGTTAACAAGGGGCTGGACTTGGTGTGAAGGATCTTTTCCAAGCCCAAGTGTTGGAGCGGAGCTGCTGAGGTGGGGGGCAGCCAGCATGCGGGAAGAATCCCAGGTAGTTGATGTTTTCCTGCGTTTGGGAAAAGGAAAAGGGCATTTCACTGTCGTCTTTTCCTTGTTTATTTTGGTAAAAGATGCCTCGAGTTTGTTCGCGGGCCCGCTGCAGAAGCTTGGCATCTCCTCGCAGCGTGCAGGAGAACCGCTTCGGTGCCGATACCGAGCTGCTGCTCGGCTTTATTTGCTGGTGTCCCACCCTTCTGTACAGCACTCCTGGATCCCCCTGGTATTTGCAAATATTCTCACCTAGTCTTGACTTAACTAAATCATTTTTAGTTACCAGCGAAGCACGATGCTTGCTTTCTCCCACGGGTGTTTTCTCAGCCAGTGGGTCGCAGCCCAGACGAGCTCAGGAAAGGCAGTCGACGAAGGGAGGGAGAAGTGAGGGGGAGGGAATCGCTGAAAACTTTAATGCAATCGAAAGCCAAAAAAATCCTGCTCCTCCGCTTTCCCAGTGCCAGGTATTCTTTGTCAGCGCACTCTCGAAATGTCTGCCCGTGGAGGGAGTGCGGGGACAGAGAGGTGTCATGGAAATATTTCTGTTCTTACTTTTATGGGGAATGAATGGGAATAATAACACTTTTTTTTTCCCCCTGAAGTAATCAAAAAAGACTGATGGGTTGTTCTAGATCAGACTCCTCTCTGCAGCACATGCAGGCAATGGTACAGGATCGACGTTGTTAGGACGCCTCTGTTTATTATTCTACCAAGTCTAATTGCTATTAGTCATAAAGTCATACTACAGTTAACCACTTTCCAAATTCATCCCGGGGACACCTCTCCTAAATTATTTCCATGCTGGTCATTTGCCATTTATTTCCTTCTCCTCTGTTTTCTGTCTCAACAAGTTTTTAATCTATGACAGCACTTTATCTCCCAACCCCATGATTATAAAATTTCCTTCAGAGACTCTACTGAAGGGCTTTATCAAAAGCCCTTTGAACCTCTCCATAAATTAGAATCTCTGTTCTCCTTTTCCTGCTATTTTGTTAACTCTTTCAAGGGTTCATAGGGATAAGGAAGGTTTAATTCACCTTCACCAGCACCGGATTCCCCTCTCTTTTCCTTTCCTCACAGCGGTTAATTTACATCACTATTTTGGTGTTATTTTCTCTTTTTATCACCCCTCTCTCTCCATGCCTGACACATCCAGAGCACTGGCTTGGGACTACACGTTGGTGCCCTCCTAATTGGGGTATGGCCTTGACTGAGCTCACACCTCCCCTCTACACTACCTGGCACTAGTGATTGATAACGCGGAGCAGATCCTGCTGATGCTTAATGAGCAGAGCCCTGGCTGCGGGGGAACCGTGCTGATGTACTCCAGCCTGCGTGTGACACCAATAATTTTTTTGTTGGCAACAGACACTTTATTCTCACAAGTATTTGGCATTCTCAGATGGTCTCTTGGTATTTCTCTGTTTGCTGCTCTTCGGCTGCGTTTTGGTAGGAGGTGGCCCTTGTTCCCTGGCATTATGAACACATCAAAGGGGTAGGGAGGAGCAAGCTTGTCTGAAGGACAGAGTGTTGGACTGGCACTCTGGAGCCTTGGATTATTTCTCCCTGCCTCTATTCTTGACCAGATAAGTAACACGGGGTGAGTCAGTTCAATTCGCCTTAACCCTCCCATTTTCCCTCCCACACTCTCTCTGTCTCTGCAGTTTAGATTTTAATATATCTAGTGCAGGAAATTGTCTCTCACTGTATATTTGCACAGTGCCTTTTGCAATGAGATCCTGGAGGAAAAATCATAAGTCAACTTGGAAATCTCTTCCTTGAATATCTGAATCTCCTTTCCTTCTTTGATGGATTCTTTCCTGTAGCTTCTTCTCTGGCTGCATGTGGATAATACACAATTATTCCTTTTTTTTTCAGACAGTTGCTAAGAAAAGGAGGTTTAAGTGGCTTTGCCCTTCCCCTCCATCCCCTTCCCCTAGTACCTTTTGAATGCAAATGGTGGTTTCAATCAAAGTTGACCAAAGGGTGGCAGTTTCCTAAAACTTTTGTGAAAATAGACGGCTGTAGGATAGAGGAGGAGACCATTAGTGATCCCCACTAAAGCAGTGGATGTTATAGCAAGCACTCATTTCTGGGTAGAGGCCTGAGGATCCGCACTGGGGACGGCTGCTTGGTACCCAGAGTGGGTGATAAAGGTGTCACTGGTGTCTACTGGTGTTAGTGGATGCTGGAGAAGCCACTCAACGGAGAGTCCATCCCTTGTGCAGAACCCTTGGGGACAAACAAGGGATGAGTTTGTGCCCGAGCCTTCGTGTAACTTAGTTAAAGTGGGCAATCAACTGTGGGTGCAGATCTGCCAGATATCAGGCCACGCTTGCTCTGTGCTCGGGCTGGTGGCCCTACGTGCTGCTTGCGACAGAGGTGTCTCCAGGCGAGCGCAGGCACTGAGCCTCCTGCGAGCTGTTTGGAAATACCTCCCTTCCTTCCCCCCTTTTGCCCACGCACTGAGCTCTCGGGCAGAAGAGGGGGAAGATATTACCTGCTTTCCTGTTTTCCCCTCTAGATATCTCTTCAATGAAAGTGCAGAAAGGTTGAGATTTGGGGCTCATTAATAACACACCCTGTTATCAGCTGAGTGTAACAAACCACCAGTTTTGGATGCCCTGATTTTTTCTGAGTGGGTGGTTTGGGAGATGATGGAGTTGACTTTCTGGAGCACTGCAAAATCCTTCCGCCAAATATTTGGCTGCTCAGCAGCCCTGAATACTGAAGCCTTGAGGGCATTTTTGAGTTGGGAGTGTGGAAAACGAGGAACCCTGAATGAACAGACTCGTGAAAATTAGAGGTTCCTCTCTGCTGTGCCTCAGTTTACTCATAAGTAAATCGGGCAAAATAATCCTTGGGCTTTTGCCTCAGGGGCCCCCGAGTCAAAATTCTTCATGCTTCAAAGCCCTTGGAGGCATTTGAATGAAAGACTCCGGACCTGGTAATTACAGAGCGTTGTGCTTGCATGAGGCTATGAGATAGGGAAACCTTTGCCAGGTAGGGTTTGGAGAAGAAAATCAGCCTCGCGCTGCCAAACCCTCCGAGGGGAAAATGGAAGATTTACCGTTGCCAGCGTCAAAATCGGCTGTTGTCATTTAAGGCCATTGCAAATGGATTTGTGGCAAGAGTGTATTTGCACAAACCTGGCTACCAGGAGGAAAGAGCAGCCCTGCCAAAGCGCGAGGCTGGTGGTGGTGGCAGTGGGATTTGCATAGGAGCAGGTTAGGAGGCAGCGCCTGCCTGGCCAAAGCCAGCTCAGCCCTACCAACCCAGCCAAGCTCTGCTCATTTCCCTAAGCTGAATTTTTGGCTTCTTTCCTTGAAAAACATCATCTCGAGGAGAGAGAGAGAGAGAGAGAGAAAGGAGGTCAGCTGTGTCAGAGGATGTTTTGGCTGTCTCCCTTAGGACTCGGTTATGGATTTAACACGAGATTTCCTTAAAGCCCTGGGAAAAAAGCAGGCTTCAAATTGTAGGTCAAAGCTGTGATTCACCCCTTCGTTTCTGCTTTGCTTCGGGAGGGAGAGGAAGTAATTTGGGTCAGTTCTGCCCTGTGCAGGGGCATCTCCACGCCTTGCTGGCTCTGATGTGGTCGTGGGATGCAGGAAGGAGGTGGGAGCAGTGGTCTTCTGTCCACATCGCTGTGTCTCATCCCTCTTGACCTTGATGAAGAGGGGGATGTGGCCCTCAGAGGTTGGTTTTCATCCCCCGTGCTGTGCCTGGCACTGGAGATAGACCAGAAAGGAGAACATAGGGTGTCTAATACTGTCACTCTTTCCTGTGCAAAGGCATAAAACATGACTTGGGTCTTCCCTTTGCTTGACTATAGGAAAAGCTACAGGACCCCTCATAGCTCGTTCTGCTGAAACCTCTTTTAGAAGTGCCATTCAGGAGCTTTCTGGATCAAGGAAGATGTCAGTGCAAGATGATAAATGATGAGGTGCCGGCATTATTGCTAAGGGCCCATTAAAAATGAGACACCTTTGAATTCACGGGGTAATAACAGGCATGGGGTATGGGTTATTGGTCTCTTTTTCAGCAGAGAAATGATAAATGTTCCTGTGGAAAGAAGTGCCACACCCCCTCGAACAAGCCACCCTTCCCTCTCCCATCAAAATTCCTAGGTCAAAGGAAAGGATTTGATTTCACTGTTAACGCTCAGCCAGGAGAAATATGTGCTAGGTGCGAAAGCCACCTGTTCTCGGTGCAAACCTGGCAGGGGAGATGTGCGCAGAGCGAGGGCTGCAAGGCAATTTGGCTGTCACTCATCTTCTCAGGAACTTAGGAGTGATGTGTGTGTGTGTGCAAGGCACACACATGCCTCTAGGAAAACTATCACTTGTGGCAAAAAGTGCAAACAACTTTTTTCACCGTTTCCTTTCTTTTAAAAAAAAAAAATCAAGAGTTGCAAAAAAAGGGAACTAAAAAATCTTGGGTCAATATTTTTTTTTGCCCATCTACTTGCAAGAGGCCAAGTGTGGCCCTTGGAAATCCCACTGCTGATGACTTTGCTCAATGCTAATCTCCAGGTCTTTTGATCTTTATACATTTAGGGCTTGACCTGAAGGCTGGAGAAATTAATGGGAGCCTTTCTCTCTCTCAGTGGGTATTCGCTTAGGGACTGATTAATTGATTTTTAGGTTTGTTGACTGTGCCTATATCATGGACTCAAAGTACACCATGAAAGTTTAATGAAATATTAAAATAGGATATTTGTTGACAAGAGTGACCCTGTGTGTCACACGAGAAAAATTGCACATTTGGAAGTGTCTTCTGAATGTCCCTGACCTCCTCCAAATCTGATGTGTCCCAGCCATGTGCTCCATCTTCAGGACTTCTTTGGCTGGATAAACTATCTGATTGTGGCAGGTCTTGCACAGGCTTAGAAAATGTCTGAGGTTTCTGAGCGCGCCCTTTTCCATGCCTGGAAATTATCTCTAGGCTGAACACATCCAGACTTCCCAGACGTGGTCATTGAATATATGCAGATAGGCTGCGCCTCGGAGAGATGCGCCAAACCCAGCGCTTCTGGGATGCCTTGGGTGTGTTGTGAAGGGGAGCGGTAGTAGGAAGGAAATCCAGCGGGTTTGGGACCTGACGGGGCAGCAGGGCAGAACGTGCACATGTTCCCATCTGGGAAATCCTTGATGGGAAAAAAGTGGATCTCCACCGGGAGGTAACCACATCCAGGCTTTGGTAGATGGAGGTGAGAAACGGGTTGTCTTGCTAAGGGCCTCTCACTGAGCAAAGCCTGCTGTCAGCACTCTCCCCTTCACAACCTCCTCCTGGTATAAACTCCAGCACCTCCAGTGCTCCCAGCATACAGGAGGGGAAGTGGTTTCTCTGAGAGCCAGGGTCCAGATCATTTAAAGCAATGAGGACAAGACCTTGAACTTGACTTTGTGTTTGATCCGAGATCACTGATCTCAGGTGTAACGCACTCTCTGTCTGAAATTCTGGCCAGCAATGGCTGAGTAAGTGCCTCCGTGGAGAGATGCACTGCGATGTCTAACCCTGCGTGGTCACGCACCTGGGTTGATGCCTCCCTTTAAATGTCACCCCATCAACTCCAGAGTGACTGGAAAGGAGATGATTCAAAATAGCATTGTATTCCATCCTCTCCTTCCCCCTGCCAGTCCCAAAGAGCATCTCTGCCTCTTCCCTGAAGGCATTTACTCTACAGAGTAGTCATATGCAAATTGCTGAGCTGAAGTATTCACATTGCAGATGATAAACCAGCCACATTTCTGCTCTGCTGCTGCTCTGCCGGCGCTGTTACCTGGGCATTGACTCTTGCCTTGGTTTGGCTCGTTGTGCCTAGCATGCAAAAATGGCATCCAAAAAAACTTAATGGAAACACAAAAATTAACCCCAAACCTTTTTTTTCTTGCGTTTCCAAATTATATTCTTGGCTTCATTGCTTCCTGCAATGTCTCCATTGTCAGAATCATCCCAGTAAGCCTCAGCCTCCAAAAGGGAACACAGGAGGGAGAGTCACCCATGTTCTTTCCAGGCTATAAAAGGTTTAACTCCTCTCCCCATCCCCTGTACCCTTTTGTGATATCCTTGTCCATCTTCTTCACTGGGGTGAGTTTTTCCACGGAAGATATTATCTCATGATTACTACGCAATAGTGGTGTGTATCATAGGTGAAATGGTGAGTTATTAATCTTAATTAACTTAGAGAAGGCACTCCGCCATTGCACAGCCTATTTTTCTGGCCAGAGACTCGAAACTCGGCTATTAAGAGGAAGCAAACTGTGAAATCTCTCTCCTGGCATCTGAAGAAGCTTTAAGAGATGTTCACAAGTGCCGAACCCTTAGATGTTCCCAAAGATTTTAGAGGAATCTCGAGTGCTTGCCTCTGGCTATAACCCCAGCCCAGGGCTTAGGGCTGTCGCCATGAGCAGAGGGACCTGTTTGCAAATCCTGGCGCTTGCCTCATTTGGGTCAGGTTCTCTAGACTTTCCTAGCCCCGGGGAGGCAAGAGTCCTCCTGTGAGGCGTTCCCAGTCTTTTCTGTTGAAACGGTTTGACTTTGTGTCATTGGGAAATCATCACTGGAATGAGCCTAAGAATAGGCACAGGGAGATGAGAAACCTTCTCTGGGTTTGTTGTAAGAACGGGTGACTTTGGCTCCGTTGCCTATTGCAGGAGAAGGATTGCAGCTGGAGATCCTGAGCAGAACGTGGCACCTATCAAACTTTAGATGAAGGTGTTTAGACCACTGGTGTTTCTTTTGTGTGTGGCATCTGTGCATCCCATGTCTGAGCACTTTGTTGCCCAGGAGCTCTGTCCTGAGAACGTGGGCATCTAACGTGGGCACGTGGGATCCATCAGGAGACCTCAGTTATGCGCTGCTGTGTCGTATGGCTTTTATATTTGGCTCTTGGAATCTAACTTAAGGCACCCATGCTGGCAGAGAGCATCCAAAAGTCCTGTTAAGTGGTGTTTGCGTGAGGTTGGGTGATGAGATGTTGGGCTGCGTTGCTTGCTCACGAGATGTTTTTGGCTAGGGGCTACCGAAAGTCATTCCATACCTCTCTACAGAGGGGACGGGACCCGCAGCAACCCCCCACCATGCCCTCAGCCTGAACGGCTGCAGCCAGCCCCTCGTCCAGGAGTGCTGAATTCGGGGCTGAGTGGTCCTGGCTCCACCAGACTCCACACTTGAGAGCTGGCTTTGAGGAGGGCTTTCAGCAGGCACTAGGAGGTGGCAACAGGCCCTTAGGTTGGGAGATGGGGAATGCAGCCTTTGTCCTCTCCGCAGATGAAGATGGCAGCCAGGTCCAGCCAGATTCCAGAGGCATCTGGACAGCCTCTGTCATCGAGGTGGGACGGGGGGGGCGACACAGGACACAAGGGGGGTTATCTCCCCTCTGCCTTCTTGGCTGGGAGGGGACAGCTGAGAATTGGAGGAGGCCAGTGATGAAGTGACAGTATAGCAGGAGGCTGTGGTGTGGTGGCCACAGAGCTTGGGCACCCTGTGCAGCCAAGGAGGTGCTGAGAAGGGGCTCCACGGGGTCGGCTGTGATATTTGTCTTCCTGGGGCAGGGGATGGCTGGGGAGAGCGTATCAGTCGGGGCGATCTGTCTGTGCTTCATGTCGTGCTGTAAGAAAAGGGGAAAGGGAGTAAGAAGCAGGAGAGGGGGGAGGAGAGGGAAAAACAGAGAGAAAAAAAACAACAAAAAAGCCGAGTGAACCTGCTGGCTTCCCCAGACTACGCGGCACCACTGGTCATTTCTGTAGGCTATAGGGGTTGTCAGAGTAAGCTGTAAGGACAGGTGTAAATCTGTCCTGTCATTCCACCCTTCCAGCATCTTCTCACCTGAAGGGCTCCCATTTACTGCAGAGAGCAAGCAAATAAACCCAGCCATCGCTTGGACTCGAAAAGGGCATGAAAAGACACCCCATGCCGCCAGTTAACCTCGGTCCTCTGCCTTTGCCCTCCCGTGCGGGGCTTTTACAGCCAGGCTGAAAGTAGCCCCCCCCCCCCCAGCTGTTTGTTAAAGCAAAGCAAATAAGGACTATTGCGGCTCAGACCAAAATCCACTTGTTTGCAGTCTGATTTTTAACTGTCATTCCCAGCAGAGAAGAGGGCGGGGAGGGCTGGAGGCTGGCCCCAGCCCAGGGCAAGAGGGGCCATTTGTCTGCCAGGAGGAGAGGGGTTTCGGCAGCTTCCAGGGCACGCTGGGGCAGGCGGGGAGGGGGGGATGCTACGGGCCTTTCTGAATCAGGGGAACATCTGCAAAACGACCCCAAAGCGCGTGTCGGGTGGGGACATGACCTCTGGATGCGGTTTCCCTGCTCAGCCAGGCAGGCGGGTCCCTTCGCCCAGCTCCTTCCTCTCCATCTCTTCTTCCCTTTGCAAATTGCGCCGTTGTTTTTTGTCCTCAAACCTGGAGCGAGGCTTTTCTCTCCCTCTTTAAGAAGTCATCCGCAGCATCAGTCTCCCCATGGTTTTCATTAAGAAGGGGATGGTGTGTTTCCCATCAAGAACGACTTTAATCTTGACTGAGTTCTGAAAGCTAGAGGTTTGCAGTTTTCTTCGGCCACCTTTGATTATTACTTCTTCTTGTTTTCCAACTCAATATTATAGATCCTCCCTCCTGGCTGAAGTCCTTAATGGCCCGGTCCATCCCCACTCCCCCAAGTACCCATTCGGTGGATGTAGCAAACTCTAATTAATTATAACTTATCTCATGACTTGTCAGCATCACATGTTTGATCCTGTTTAGAAACCATATTCCCAGGGGACGGAAAGACTGGGGAGTAGGTTGATGCTACTCAACAGTGATTTAATGGACGCATTAATGCCGAGACAGATAACTGTGTAGCCATGTTAAGTAATACATCAAGAATCTTTCCAGAGAGGCAACTTTACAGGTCACTGCAGAACTGCTAACTGATATTAACCCGCTTTGCATTGTGCTGCGCATATGGGCGCTGGGAGTTCACACACTTTCCTTTTGTTTGTTTTTTTTTTTTTCGAGCAGCCTCTTCCCGTTCCCCCCCTGGAAGCGAGGGAGATATTAGACGCCTAATGACAATGTTTCACACGCGGGGGTGGGGTGAGGAGGACAACAGGCTCGTTAGCTGGGTTGATTTTAAGCACACCCAATTACTGGCCCGGAGGAGGCCGGGAGCAGAGGCTGCTGCCCGGCCGCGGAGATGCTCCGGGCTGTGCTGGGGTTGTCGCCGGCCCCGCGGTGACCGCGGGTGGCTCCGCGCCGCCTCGCCCGGGAGGTGTGCGAGATGGAGGGCAGCTCCCGGGCACGGACGGGGATCCGCTCTCTTTGCAAAGCTTCCCTTCCGAAAAACCCAGTGATTTTCGCCTTCCTCCACCCCGAGAAGGATTACTCTGCCCCTGCTCCGGGAGGGATGCCCGGCGCAGCCCCCCCAGGGAGCTGCCACCCCCCTTCTGCCAAGCTCCGTCTCGGGGTCGGGAGACGACGGGGACTTGCCCCGGTGGCCCTGGAGGCCTGTGAGCTGGCCGGGAGGGAGGTAGCAGCGCCGGGGGGAAGCTGCCCTGTCCCCGGCGGGCGGTTCTGGTCCCCGGGGCCCGTTCTTGCTCAGCCCCGGAGGAGGGGTGCGGCGTGCCCGGAGGACGGGGATCGCCCTCTGGCCCCGCCGCTAACTGCGGCAGCGGGGTGCAGCGGATTGCACCGGTGGCAAAGGTCCGTCTGTCCGTCCCTTGGGCTGTCCCAGCCCCACGCGGGATGGTGGGGTCCTCCCTGCCCGCCACAGCCTTGCTCTCCGGTGCCTCCCGGCCCCGTCCCTCTGGGTTACCGGGGACACGGACCGACCCCCCGACAGATCTCCCCAGAGACCCCTCACTTTGTTCCCCGGTCCGGGGGGACAGCGGGGTCCCCTCCCCACCTGGGAGCACGCAAAGCGGCTCGGAGGGGGGGACCCACCCCCAGCTGTGAGTTCCCGCGGGCTGAGGGCTCCCCCTCTCTGCTCCCCTCGCTCCGGCCCGGCCAGGCTCCGCGGTGGCCCCGGGCAGAGCCGGGGGACCCCGGTGCGCGGCTGCCGCCCCCGGACCCCCCGTGCTCGGGGCACCGGCACGACGAGCAGTAACATTTGCCTTCACTGCCGAAGGTTTTCCCCCCGTAAGGACTCCTCTCCCGCGGCTGGAGGGAAGGTGCTGCGGGGTCCCTCGCTCCTTCCCATCTCTTTTTCCCTCTCCCAGCCGGACCCGTCAGGGCAGAGGGCGAGCGCCTGGGAATCCACCTTGCTGAGAGCGAAGGGAAACTTCTTTCCTCCAGCCGGGGTGACACCCTGGCAGGACCCCGCTGGCCCGGACCCGGGGGGCTCCGCCGCCTGCCCGCTGGCGGGGCGGCGCGGAGAACCCCGGTCCTGGCTGCGGGGACCGGGGAGGCAGCGGGTGACAAGCTGTGACTTCCTTGAGGAAAGCAGACCGGGGAGGAGGAGAAGCCAGCCGGCGGTGCCAAGGGTTCGGCAGGGCGGGCGGGGAGCGGCGGCCGAGGCTGCTCGGCGGGTGGGCAGCGGGGACCGCCCCGTCCAGCTCCGCGGGGAAAACTCCCTCCAGACACGGGCCCGGCTCCTTCCCTGCCTTTTGGGGAAAGGCAGAGCCCGAGGGAGCGCGGAGACCCAGCCCTTCGTGTCCGGCGGGGAGGCGGCAGGTCCCGCCGCCGCGCTCCGAGGGGCCGCGGGCAGCCGGGGCTCGGGGGGCTCCGCCGCCCCCTCCCAGCCCGCAGGACGGTTTCACCCGCTCGGGAAGAGGCTCTATTATTTTTTTTTTTCCCCCCTCTCTCTCTCTCTTTCGGACCGGTGTCTTGCGGCGGCGGGCCGTTTGCAGGGCGGAGGGAAGGGAAGGTGGTGTGGTTTGCCCAGGTTGCCAAGGGAGGGCTGTGTGCCACTGTTGATTAAACGCTCTCCCCAAAAGATGGTATCCGACATGAGATAATGAGGCTCTGTGACCAGCCGCAGGTTCCCTTTAAGTTTTCCCATGGACTCGAGCTGTCGCCAGTTCACAAAACGACAGTGTAAGACAGCACCACGCTACTCAGATCCAATTTACGGCGCACAAAAGCTGATCCCCAAATCCCCACTAACAAACCGGGACCCGCAGACAATTCCGATAATGTTTAGTTTTTATTCATTTCTCGACTAATTAACTGGAATCCCACCTCCTGTCCCCCCCTCTTGACAGTGCCCAATTAATCCGCAATGTATGTCAAAGGTCTGGAACCCACTGTAAGCTGGTGAACCTTTGTAAAGATTTGTGTGTCTCTATATTGATCTGATTAGGACCTGGATGCTTTTTCCTCGCTATTACTGCGTGCAAAATAAAAATGTCGCGCTTTTTTTTTTTTTTTGGTCCCAAAAGCTTTACTTTCCCCAACTCTAATAGGATTTCTCCAAGTCGTCTTCAAACCTCCCTGGGTGCTCATGAAAAAGCTTGTTTGTTGGTTGGGTTTTTTTTTTATCAGGGGCTCCAAAGGGAATCAAGTGAAATGAAGTTGTCTGCGAGACAGGAGGGCAGCGTGTATGTGATGGGGGGGTTCGAGTAAACCTGGATTCGCTGTGAAGTGTCCAGTCTTGAAAAATAAACAGGAGCATGGAGGGATAGGAGTGGTATAAACCTTTTTTTTTCGGGGGATAAACCTTTCTTTTTTGCCGGGGAAGAGGCTCCGTTGGTGCCAGCGCTGGGGAGCGATCCCCGCCGGCCCGGGCTGCCGCCTGCCCCTCTCCGCTCCGCCGTGGCTGGGGCTGGGGGAGCTCGTTTCTAATCTTCGGAGGGAGCGAATATAAAAGAGGAATTTATTAGCTTTCAGGCCATCAGAGGAATAAACATTGATTTTATTGACCTAATTATGGGCCAAATGACTCCTTCCATCGATCACGTAAAATACTTCATTTGGAGAAAAAACAGGGGCGGGCGCCTGGAGGCGGGGAGGAGAGCGGGTGGATGAGCTGCAAAAGGCAAAGAAAAGCAAAAGCTAGAAAATGCATGGAGGGGGTTTTAATGCAGTTAACGTGCCCGTCGCGCTGGAGCTCAAGCCCTGTCTCCCAGACGTTACAGTGCGGATGTTTTGCAAACTAAAGCTTTTATGTCGAATTCCAATCCGGCCAGTCAATTTGGCTAAAATAGCATTAAACAAATGGACAGCGGTTTATTTATATTCCCCCCACCACTGTAGTTTATAGACAGAGAAGAATTACTTGAAATGTATTTTACAAGCACAAGACAACACGTCGTTTCAGCCCGAGAGCAGCGATTTCTCGTCATTAGAGTAGGCTCGGCACTAATAAAGAAGCAAACAGGCTCTTTTCTCTGCTTAAACCAAGCTACTGTCCCTAGCGCTTTGCTGCGGGCTGGGATTGTCGTTTCGTCGCGAGGAGGGGGCGGAGGGCGCACCTGAAGGCACCTGCCCGGGGAAGGGGACAGAGGGGGGCTCTGGGGCGAGCGCCTCCTTTCCTGGTCTTGCCAGGATGAGCAGAGCTCATGAAACGCGATTTTATTTTTTCCCACTTGCTGGCGGGTGACAGCGAGACCTGGCTCTGGATTTAGTTGCTTGAGGGTTTTTTTTTTTTTTGGGGGGGGGGGGTGGTCGCTGTATTTCGGAGGAAGGGGCGGTGCGGGACGAGAGGCGCTTTTGGCAGGGTGCTTGCTCCCTTCTTATGTCACCTGAAATATTAGATCTCGTACACCTTCACCCGGCCTTAAATGTAAGAGGGGGGTGGTTGATATTTTTAGTTTAGCTCTTTTGCAAGACTTGATCTTTCCCTTCCCGGTCCCTGGGCTCGGTTTAACGCTTGCCCCGCCGCGTTATTCATGCCTGATGGCGAGCTTTGCGGCTCGGGGGGCTGCCTCCTGCGCTCCTAACTCCGACGGCCAAACTTTCACCGCCTGCATCTGAACTTCCCCGATCCCCTTCACCCCCTCCTTCCCCGCCACCCACCCCCGGGACCGGTTATGCTGCGTGACCCTCCGTTCCCCGGCCGAGGCGGCAGGGATGCTCTCCGCCGTGGCACGCATTGTCTCTCAGCCCATAAACGCCTGGCTGTCACTTCTAATAGCTCTTTTATTGCAATTCGTTAAGATGAGCGGTGCCGCTGCTCCAGCCGCTGTCCCCCCCACCCCTCCGGGTGCCCAAGCCACCCCCTCCCCGCCCCCGGAGGCAGAGCCGGGGCTCGGGGCGGCCGGGCCGGGCGAGCCGGGCCGCCCAGGTGAGCACGGCTTCGGCAGGTGAGAGCGGGCGGCCGCGGCGCCATCCCGTGGCCGGAGCCCCCGGAGCGCTCCGCGGGGCGAGCCCGGCCTCCGCGGGCCCCGGCGGCGGGGACCCCCGTGCCCTCTGCCCGCCCGCGGGGGGAGCGCGGAGCGCGCCGCTCCCCGGCCCTCGCTCCCTCCCTCCCTCCCTCTCTCTCATTAAGATGGGGCTTTATGCAGAACATCTGTAAGGGAAGGCAAAATAAATGACAACACTTTTACACCACTTCCTACTTAACTTTTCTTTTTATGTGGCTGCTCTGGATTTTCCGACGCTTTGTACTGCTCGAATCTTGTTTGGATGTTTGTACATGTAATACTCTGCCCACTTCAGCTCTTGGGACGGGCTTGCCTTGTATTTTCTGCCTCTTTCCCCCCCCGCGCTCACCCCCATCCCAGCGTGCAGACAGAGTCTTTCCCAATCTGCTCTGCTCACTTTGCTGTCGGGGGAAGAGCAGCAGGGCTTGTGCTGCCTCTGTAGCCTGCGCCAGGGCAGGGGCAAACGGCTGCACAAGTGGCGGGCATTAATCACGCCTTGTCTTTGCAGAAGGTGAGCTCCATGCACGGGGCACCCACTTACTCGCTCTTAAAATCCCCCCCTTCTCCTTCCAGCCCGTCGCCTTCCTGTCTCCACTGAACAGCATTTTTCCCTGACCTGGGATCCGGACAATTGTCCTAATGGTATTTAAAGAAAACACGGATTAAACATTCTTTAATGCTTTTCTCCCTTATTTAGACTGTAACCTCAGAAACAGGGTGCCCCGTGCGCGGAGCGTGTGTCAAGCCTCACTCTGCCGAGGGAAAAGCTGTTTGCGGGGGGGTGGCTCCCACGGCCCCCGAGGTGATTTGGGCGCCTGAGTGCACTTTCTCGGCTGAATTTAAGCTCCCAAACCCCTCAAGAACTGGTACCAAAGTGGTGAGAAAGTGGCTCCGCTCTCCGGGAGCGCATTGCTTTTCTTCTCCAGAGGATCAGAAGGGATGCCCAGACTCCCCGTCTATTTTATCCTACCCCATCTCCCGTCTAACTGGAATAATTTCTTCCGCCGCCGCTTTTCCGAGAGCGTCTGTGAGCGTTTTAGCTTCTCTTTAAGTCCATGTCATTAAAGAAGCCGCTGCAGCAACAAGTGAGCGGGGATTTTCAGGGGTCGGAGGTGACGGCCGGTGGCCCCGGGGGGGCTGTAGGCACCGAGCCGCCCAGGCGCGCATCGACCGCGGGGAAGGATGCTCCGCGCCGCGGAGCCCGGCGGCTCTCCGGCAAAACCTGCTGCGAGAAAAAAAAAAAAAAAGAAAGAAAGAAAAAAAAAAACAAAACAAACAAAAAAACCCCAAACCTTTCCCTTCTAATCCCAGTTACAGGAGGGAGAAGGATCCGCTTCGGGAAGCAGAGCGAGCGCTGCCCAAATATTGTTTACACCTGCGACGCGAAGCTGGCTGTGTGCTGCTCCGCTCGCCTTTAATTGGAAATCTTTTCCGTCTGCCCCAACTCCCGGATCATCTGGGTTTAATAAATTTTCACAACACCCCTGCTGCTCTAGAGAAACGCTGCGGCAGGAGTCGGCTCTGCCCGCGTTTCTGAATCCCAGCAGAAGAGTAATTACCGTAGGAGCAAGAGGGGCCTGAGACTTGTTTTTGGTCCAGGGGAAAGGGTGGGGGGGACGGGGAAACCTGGCCATGAAGTGGGGGCTGTAAAGCTTATATATTTGTATACACACCCATACATGTGTATAGAAAAGCAAGGAGCAAGTG
Organism: Nyctibius grandis; assembly: GCF_013368605.1. Taxonomy (NCBI): domain Eukaryota; kingdom Metazoa; phylum Chordata; class Aves; order Nyctibiiformes; family Nyctibiidae; genus Nyctibius; species Nyctibius grandis. The sequence goes on from NC_090671.1 coordinate 3,354,864, forward strand.
CAAGATCGAAAGCAGAGCCTGTCTTTTTCTGCAGCCACGTGTGCCATTAAAAGCAAATAATTCAAAGTAGTTTTAAACTATAAAAACATGGGATCTTTCCCCTTCTGATATTTTTTTTCGGGAAGGGGAATATACAGATCCCGTCTCCCCTTCCCCGGTGACCTCGCAGGGACTGTTTTTTTCACTTTCCCATGTGTGCACGTTTGTGCTTTCCGGAAATCCAGCTAAAGTTTGTTCAAAATACTAAAATAAAATAAAACAGCGCTGCAAAGCCTCCCACGCCCTAAAGAGAGAGAGGAGCACCCGCTCCCTTTTTTTTCCCCCCCCCTGCTTGTTTTGTTTTGTTTTGTTTTAAATTTCCATCTTGTTGTGCTCCCCACGGAACTTCTCTCCGGAGAGTTTTGCTGGCTCGTGGGTGGATGTATGAGCATGCAGAGGAAGGAGCTTTTTAGTGGAGGGCCGGGGGCTGTCGGCGGGGCTGCCCGGAGCCCTCCCAGGGCAGCAGGGCGGGGGTGAGGGGCTGGGTTGCCGATCCCCCCCTCCCCGGTCCCGCCGATTGCCCCCGGCCGGCTCAGCCCCGGCGGGGAGTTGTACCCTCGCAGCAGGGAGAGTTGGAAAGCGGTGGGGAAAGAGGAAAGGACTTTCTCCCTCCAACATCTCTGGAGTGCCGCTCGGCCGGAGCCCGCAGCCCCCTCCTCTGCACGTCGGGTGTCAGCTTTAGGTTGGCCGAAGCGGCCAAAGTTCTTCAGCGAAAACTTGTCGCTGCCTAAAAGTTTCCCAGGGCTGAGCTGGCACATTTCGGCTGCCTTTCGCAGCCCCCGTGTGAAGGCAGGGCGGGTGAAGCCCTTCCCTCACCCTGCACAGGCAGATGCTAGGGGTCAAACATACAGAGGGGTTGCAGGGAAGGGAAAAAAAAAAGTATTCTTAGCCGCCCCTAAACCTCCCAACTGGGGCATTAAAAAACAAAAAAAAGCGCTTTCCTCCTTCCCCATAAAATCGGTGGGGTTTTAAAAATTTATTTCTTTGTGCTGGGGATAGTTTGGGCTCTAGGGAGGCAGGAGTGAAATGAAATTGCTGAGGACACGGTCACGCCGTGGGTCCCCCACCGCTGCGACTCGGAGCTCCTCCTCTGCCCAAATGCATCGGGAACATCCACCTTCAGCAGTTTTTTAAGTCCGGCAGCCCATGGCGAGAGCTGCTGCCGGGGAGGGAGCGATGCTGGGCGCGGGGGGGACGCGGCTGTATCCCGGCCCGGGCGCTCGGGGTCGGGGTGAATTCGCTTGGGCATGTCAAGGGCTCGGGGCTGGTAACAAACGTCGCGTACAGGCAGGAGTCGTCTGCTGCCTCCTCTTCTCTTTCGTGTATCTCCTGCCTTGGGGGTGTGCGTGTGGGGGTTATAGCTCTTTTTTATTGAAACCTAGTAAGGAAAATAGTAATGGATACCAGGCTGCGATGGAGAATACGTGTCCGCGGCTACATGATGAGTGTTAGTTCAGCAGACTTTAAGAAGCCGATTCTTCTTCCCTGTCATTTCTCTATTGACAGCAGCCCCTATTAGATTCACCATGTCCTTTTGCAACAGCTGGTCCTCCCCGCTCCCCTCCCCCGGGCCGAGGTATCAATCGATGGCCGGGTGACTTGGTGGCATCTTGAAGAAAACGGGAGCAAAATGTGTGTCAGCGTCGGTGCCAGAGGCTCCCGGATCCCCTCCTTGCTCTGATGCAACCCGGCGTCTACCGTGTGCCCGGTGGTGCTCAGCACCGCCCGGGCTCCAGCACCGCTCCGCACCCCCGGGGGATGCTGCCTGCGGGGGGGGGGGGCGCGGAGGAGACCCCGGAGGGGGGATGGAGAGGGGAAAGGCTCCGGTTCTGGGTTGGTAAAGAACACGGCTGATGGTCAAAGCTGATAAAATCGGTTTCTTTGCCGGGTGCTCTTGAGTGCCTTGTTCTACTGGGTCTGCAGGGAGGCGGGGGGGGGCGGCAATGCCGCATCTGGAGAGCTGGAGGGCTGCTGCGAGAGGAACCGTCCCTCCTCGGTACTGTTGTTGTGTTGTGTGTGTGTTTAAATAATTGAATAAACGTATCCACTCCTTCCCTCTTTCTCCCTCGCACGCAGGCACACACACAAAGACAGCATTGAAAAGATAGATCTGTTTGACTATAGGAAACGACAATTAGTGCTACTTCCTGAGCGGCAAACTCTATGTGTACGCCTGGCTATTTAAAAAAAACAACACCCTTATCCAAATAGTGAACTCTATTTACAATTTCTGCTCGGCCAACGGCGGTGGAAGCAGAAGGATGGGTGTAGAGAGGGCGAGGGAAGGAGCAGGGCTTTCATTTTGCCTCTACTAGCAACACACCGGTGAGAAGAACAAGACTGGGGGGGGTGGAAAGGGCCACCGGGGCTGTGTGTGCAGCGGGTGATGCTTTGTGGCAAGGAGAAACCGAGTGGTGCAAAAATGGTTTGAAAAGGGTAAAAGGGATGCGAGCTGAGGAGGGAAGAGGACAGGCCCCAAACCTTGCTGTGTCCTGGTAAGTGAGGCCGGGCCCGGCTGGGAGGTGGAGGGGAGAGCTGCGGGAGGTAGCTCTGGGTGCTCCTTTATTTTCTTTTCCCGTTGATGGTGAAGTGGAGGTGACGAGAGAGCATCAGAGCGGGCTGGGGACGGGGACAAGGTGAACGCAGGTCTTGTGGGGAGGGGAGGTACCGGAGCAGGGTCACTGATCTGAGCACGAATGGTGTTTGTGAGGGGAGCTTTAAAAATCATAATCCTGGAGGCTGATGTTTGGGCTCCCGGTTTGCCGGTACCTGGCAGGACCTGGGCCAGACCTGGGGGTTCAGGAGGAGTGAGGAGCTGGGGGCTGCAGGAGAGGCCAGCAGGGAAGGGCAGCTAGCTGCCAGCACTGCGGTGACCCTGAGCTGGGAGGACAGTGCTGGCTGACCCCACAGCAGCTCTGCCATGGTCAGTGTCACGCTGCTCCCACGGGGCTGGGCCGTGCAGGGCCATGAGCAGCCCTTCCCGGAGGGTCACATCCCGGAGGGCTGGAGGGTGAGAAACCTCTCCAGCTGGTGCTTTCCTCTCTTTTTTCCCTGTTACTCCAACAAGGCACGTGTAATGCCGTCTCTGGGCTCCCCCCAGCCCTGTAAAGCCCTGAGCTTGGCTGCGCTGGGAAGGGGACCTGACCCCCCTTGTTCCCCCCCTCTACTTCTGTTCGGAGAGATGGGAACAGCCCCTTTGATTGCGGTGGGACGCGATGGGGCCCAGCCTGCTCAGAGAGAGACGTGGGGTTTTTCTTCTCGCTATTTCTAATGCCTCGCTGTGCTTTTTTGGGCCCAGGCAGGTTATTTTGCAAAGTTTTCGGGCCAGGCTTTCTATGAAATTCAACTGGCAATCGGGAGAAGGGCTCTGCTAAAGGGTAATGCAAAGACCTGCTGTAGTGACCCCTCCGCTTTCCCCGTAGCAGTTTATATAGTCCGAGTATATAGACTCGCTCCCTAAGGGACCCGCTTCATTACACTTGTGGCCAGCAGTGCCACTCTGGGACGGAGCTGTGTCAACACGGCCCCCATTTACTGACACCTTTTGCTGGGCTCACCAGACGCCCCCCACGCTCCAGCCTGTATTTACTGCAAACCTGCCAAAGTAAACCAGCCTGCTGCGTTTTATTTCGGATAAACACAGCGCGGCCACGGTGGGGTGTTGCCTTCCGAAGGGCTGGAGACAGAGAGGAGGCTGCGGCGCCGGGGGAAAGGGAGGGAGGAGAGGGATGAATCCTGCAGGGTGCAGGGCGGCTGGCAGGCAGGATGGGTCTGGGCCCCTGGGAATGCTTGGGACCGTCAGCGCGATAAGGAAATGCATAGGTAGGATGCAAAACCCCACTTACGTTGCGCACGTTGGCCCTGCTCACCATGCACCAGGGCTCGTCCTGTCCTGCAGAGCACCCAGCACATGTTGGGGTGCAAGGGACACCTCAGGTTTTGCTGTCGCTGCAGGGATTTATGGTGTACCCCAGGGCAGGAATCCCTCCCGGCCGCACACACCCACGGAACAGCTCCACGTACACAGCCAGGCCGTGTAGCACACACACACACAGCCCCTCCACGCACGCACACACGCCTCGGAGCTGCTCCCGCAGGCCTGGGAGAAGACGTGTGGGCCTGAAAACTGGGCTGCCTTTATTTTCCTCTTGCCTCCTTCCTCCAGCTGGCTCTTCAGGCCACCGGGAGAGAACCAGAGCCTCTCTCCTCCCACACCTCCGACACACACACACGCACAGGGTAGGCTCGGTGCGCCCCGAGCTCTCGTGTAAACGCTAAAAGTTGCTTAGGAGGGTGAAATCTGAGCAAGCCGGGCTCTCCCAGCCGCTCAACCACCAAAGACCCAGGGTCTGGCCAGCCTCCGCTTTCCCTCCGGCCTGGATTGAACCAGGGAAAACCCAGCGAGGTGCTGGCGGCATCGGGGAGCGGAGAGGAGAGCTGGGGAAGGTGGGAGCCGCTCCCCCCCGCCCCGGCCTTCAGCTCTTTGCGCTCCGAGATTAGAGAGCCCCGGCCTGGCCGCTCTCCGGGGAGACAGCGGAGACCTTTCATGCCTCTTTGAAGAGCCAAGATAGTGTCGGCCTTGGTGCAAGCGCAGCCTGCAGACGGGCCGGGAGGAGCGGGGGCAGCCGGCTATCTCAGCGTGCTATCACCCTGCCTCCCCCCGCCACCAGCCCCCTTCCCACCTCCACCCCGCTCCCGGCGCTTCGCCATCGGCCGCCCTGATCTCCTCTTTTTTTTTTTTTTTCCCCTTTTTTCCTTACCCCCCCCTTCCACCCCTTCGCTTTGCCATTCATTTCTGCGGGCCCCCCTTATTTATTTATTTCTGCGCCTCGCTTATTTATTTATTTATGGCAAAGAGGCGGCTAACAAGTAGCTGGAAGCACTGGCCAATATTTAACTAAGATGGCTGGCCATCAGGTCCCTTTTGTTTGCTTGCAAATTAATCATCCAGCGCGCAGTCGGCGCCAGGGTAGATTTATCACACACAGAAGGGGGAATGAGGCGGCCGAAGGGAGACAAAGACTGTTCGCACCTTCCCGCTTTTGATCTTAGATTAGTGCAGCCTCCCTTCATAATACGAGTCTCCAGGGGGCTTCGTCGGGGAGGTCACTCGGAACTGGCGGAAGTTTGCACGCCATTAGCCAGACGCTGAAATTGGAAATCATAAGCGGCAAACGTTTTTATTTTCCTCCGCGGGTGGGTGCGGAGCGCGGCGCAAGGTGCGGGGGGCAAGCGCGGAGGGAAGCAGCGACTCCGGCCTCTGCCGCGGCGCCGGGGGCGAGCACCGGCGGGGCGGGCGCGGGGGTCGGGGCGCGGCGGGGCTGGGAGCGGCTGCGCTTGTCCTGCGGGAGCCCGCGGGCACCTCCTGGTTCCCGAGAGAAAACGGCGGCCCGGTTGGGGCAAATTGCGGTAAACTTCTTGAAGCCTCCGGGCGTTTGTTGTGGGCTCTGGTAAAGGGAAAGGCATAAGGGTTTGGGGGTTCCCACCGCGGCAGCGGCTGGAGGCAGGAGCCCGAGAACTGGTTCCGAGCAGAGCTTGGAAAGACTCGCTCCCTTCCTTGGTAACTAGCTGCAACAGCCCAGCCGAGCGCTGCGCGGATAGCCAAGCTCTTGGCTTCATGAAAAACATCAGACTTCCCCCCCCGCCCGCCCTTCGTCTTTTCCCCCCCATCTTCTTTGAACGCATTACTCCCGCTTCCTTTCCTCCCTCCTCCTCTTTTCTCCATCCGCCCCCACCCCCGACCAAAGGGGAGATATTTTGGTGAACGCAAAGCGATCCTAGACGCTGGTTACTACAGGGACTTCACCAAGCTGGCGCCAAGCGCTCTTAACCATGTGCGTCAAAAATGCAATGTTAGAAGAGCTAATCACTTTAGAGGTTCCGCTCCCATCTGCGCGCAGCCAGCGCCGAGCCCCCGCGCTGCCCGCTCCGCTCCCGGAGGATTATCTTCCCCTCTTTACAGCAGGATTGGGGGGGGGGGGTGGGAGTGTCAGGAGATCCCCCAGGACACACCCCCCCCCTCCCGGGGAGGGAGGGGGGTGCTGATTCGGCACGTCCCAGCGCTGGGCCACCCCGCCCGACCCACGCGTGGGCGCCCCGTGCCCCGCATGCCCACGGTGCCCATCACACGGGAAGCCCCGTCTCGCTGCCCTGCACTGTCACTCCCCCAGGAACATGTCTCCCCAGAAAATTCCCAGGCGGATCCCGCCCGGCTCTTCCCTCTCCGTGGGGCCGGCTCGGACCCACGCGTGATGCCTTCCCGGGGGGGTTAGCTGGCTCCATGCGAGCTCGGGTACGGGGGCACCCGAGCATGGCCCCCCCGGCCCGGCGCTGCCCCGGCCCGGGCGCAGGGAAAGCCGCACTTCCCGTCTCCTCCCCGCGCACCTCATGGAAGAGGAGGGGTGTGAGAGCGTAACCCTCTCGGCGCCGGTGCCAGCCCAGCGGCCTTAATCCTCAGCGCCAAAGAAAGAAAGAAAAAAAGAATAATAATTTTTTAAAATCCCGTTTTCCAGCCGCCCCCCCTTCTCCCTTTTAGCAGCCGCCGGGCCCGGGGCTGAGCCGAGCGCGGCCCCTGCCCGCCCCGCCGCAGCCTGCGGCCGCCCATAACAATAATAACGGCGGCTGCGGCCGGGGGGGCAGCCGGAGCCGAGCCCGGAGCTGGGGGGAGACCGGCCGAGCCACCCCCCGGGCCGGCACCCACCCCCCGGGGCTCGCCCCCAGATTTGCGGGGGGAAGGAAAGCGCCCGGCCCCCGGCCTGGAGGTCCTGTCTCGGTTAAAGAAAGCAGATTTCCCGAGGGGGGGGAGAACAGAGGGGGGCAGCGGGAGGAAGGGGGGGGGTGATACCGGGACCGGGGGCAGCCGCGACGCGGCGGGGATGGGCGTCCGGCGCGGCGGGCCCCGCGGCCGCCCGAGGTGGGTCCGGAGCTCCGGGGCGGGGGGGGGGTGGGGGGTGTGCGCACCCGGGGTCCCCCCAGCTGCGGGCCGGGAAGCGGCTGCCGGGGCAGAACTCGCAGGGTGCGGTGCGGCGGGGGGGGGCACCCAGAGCCGGACCCCCCCACCACGCGTGGAGCCCCCCGCCCCGCTCCCGGCGCGCCCTCGCCGCCTCCCCAGCGCTGCCGGCAGCCGCTGCTTCGGAAGGTCCTACCGGGGCAGGCGGCTGGAAGAGAGCGCCCTGGAAATGCCCAGCCTGCCATCGCGGTGGGGCCGCGGGAGGCCGGGGGGCGAGGCGGCCCCCAGCACCCCCCCTTAGAGGCGGGTGCTCCCGGCCGCCCTCCCCGGCGCTGCCTGCTCCCTCCCCTCTGATCATGTTGACATATTCACACGGGCTGGAGTACTAGTGATGCTTTGCTGCAGCGTTACAGTTTCCGACACCTTCTTTTTATAACTCGGCTCTGTCCCCCTTCCACTCGACCTGTCAGAACCACGCCTATGGAGCCACACAATTGGTCCGAAAGCGTCAAAGAGCCAATCAAGGAGGCTCCAGCTCCCTTGTAACCCACAACACATCCATACAATCTGGTGCACGCAGAGCACAGACTCACAGGGAATTCTCAGAGCTGAGAGGCTCCTTCTCCCTCTCTCTCTTTCTCTTTTCCTCTCTTTCTCCCCCCCCTTTTCTCTTCTTTTCCCTTTCCCTCTCTCTTTCTCCTTTGCTGGAGCGCTGCTGGAGAGGAGACAAGAGTGTAATTCTTCCAGTTTTTTTTTTTTTTTTTATCAGAGTGAAAGAGAAAGAGAGGGGAAAAAAATTTTAAAAAGAAAAGGAGGAGGGTGAAAGGAAGAAGAGATCCTGATGGAAATCAGGGCACCCTGACCAGCTCCTGCTTGGAGAGGGGGGAAGGCGAGGCGGAAACGAGATTTCCCTACAAGTTTTTGCTGCTGAAGGTTGCTCAGGAGCCTTCCTCGGTCGGCGAGGGGGGGTGGGTTTGTTTGCTTCTTTCTGCTTTCCCTCCCTTCCCAGCCTCTGCTCTGCAGCCTGACCGTACGGAGGAAAGGTGGAGGGGTGGGGGGGAGGGGGGGGGGAGAGCCAGCCACCCAAAAAGAAAACCCAGCTTCGAGCCGTCAGCCTCTGCCACGAAAGAAGAGAAGGGAGATCGAGACTAAGAGAAAAAAGAAGAAGAAAAAAAAGGATCTCGGCTTGTCCAGCCCTTCTGCGGCAACAGGAGCAGACAGCGAACCCGGTGGATTTTTTTTTTTTTCCCTTCTCCGGCGTTTCTTTTCCAGCGCAAGGACTTCCACTCAGGAAAAAAAAAACAAAACCGAAAACCTGCAGAGACTGAACACAAAAAAAAAGCAAGACTAATAATGAACAATCCTGTTAACCCGCTGTCCCGAGGGCTGGGGATGTGCCCCGGCTCGGGAAGTTGTAGGCTGTAGAAGTTCTGCCTCTCCCCCCATGTACTGTGCTGTCTAGAGCTTGTTTCCCCCCACCCTATTTTTTTGGTGCTTTATTGCTGTTATTGTTATTATCTTAATTTTTCTTCTTCATGATGTGCTGTTAGAAACCACTCCGGGACTACTCCAGCAGTAGGAAGACCAAGGAGTGGAGTGGATGAATATACCGATGAGAGATCCAGTAATCCCTGGGACAAGCATGGCTTATCATCCTTTTTTACCTCACCGGGCACCGGACTTTGCCATGAGCGCTGTGTTGGGACATCAGCCTCCCTTCTTTCCGGCTCTGGCTTTGCCTCCCAACGGGGCGGCTGCCCTTTCCCTTCCCGGGGCTCTGGCTAAACCCATCATGGATCAGTTAGTGGGGGCTGCAGAGACTGGTATCCCCTTTTCTTCCCTGGGTCACCAGGCAGCAGCCCATCTGAGGCCTTTAAAAACTCTGGAGCCAGAAGAAGAGGTGGAAGATGATCCGAAAGTGCATCTGGAAGCCAAAGAGCTTTGGGAGCAATTCCATAAAAGAGGCACGGAGATGGTGATTACCAAATCGGGAAGGTAGGTGTGGGTCGGGGGTTCGTGGCTTTTTTTCTTTTCCCCCCTCTCCACCGCCCCTCAGTCTCCGCACCCCACCTGGCTGCTCCCCGAGCAAGGCTCTTTGGCCGACAAACTCCTCCATAAAGCTCCTTTCACCTGGAGTTATGGAAAGTTTTTAGGCAGCTGAAGATCCGAGCCCATCTCGGGCTCAGCCACTGAACCACGACCCGGCCCTGCTCAGCGTGAGCGGGTGCAGGGGGCGAGAGGGTCCCTTCATGGTTCAGTAGCTTAATACTTTCTGGAGAAGCCTGGTAGCAGAAAGAAAAGAATTTGGGGTTGGAAAAGGAGCTGGCCTGATTTCAGCCTTGCTCCACGTAGTTTTGCTTCCTTAGGAAAGAGAAGGGGGAATAAAGGAAAAATTATTTGGAGCAGCGGGTGAGGCAGGAGCTGCAGGAGGGCACATAGGCTCGGTTTATCAGTTGCTTCTCTTGTGCCTCTCAGCTGGCATCTAGGCGTGCATTTATGCTGACTAATTATATCTAGAAATGCACAAAAAGCTGACAAAAATACCCGGCGGTCCTGCGGCCGCCGCTGTAGTGGCAGGGAAGGGTTTGCAGCTCCGCGCTGCATGTCCCTGTGTTTCTATAACCTTCACGTGGGAATGAATGAACATACACGGCGCGTCCACGCTCGGCATTTCTGCTTTTTATAGGTTTACCCATCTGCAGTCCCTCTCTATATTCGCTGCTCATTGACATCTGTGCTCTTTTACAACTCTACCTATCGCTGTGATGACACGTAGGGATAAAACCCCCTTCGCACCCGGGTGTTTTTTCGAAGGGACTCTCTTAGAAACCTCCCAAACAATTCGCATGTAATTTGCCAGGAGAATTACTCGAGGAAGCCACTCCTGAAAAATCTTCTTAGATGGCCTTCAGCTGCCTTGCTGGAGCTTCACCTACTTGCAGAGCACCAGTTGCAGGCTACAAGCTCAGGAAAAAAAAAACAAACTAAGAGCAGCAAGGAGGAAAAAAAAAAATCCCCTCGCCCATTTTACTGCTTTCCCGAAGTTTTCTCTGCTAATTGTGGTCAAAAGTTTTTGCGCAAAAGCCTCGCCGAGCATTAAGCGCTCTTACATGTTGCAAAGTCATGTGTTTCCTTTTAAGTTGAGATTGCTGAATGCCAACCGCTCGATATAATAAACAGCAAATTTGTGGTATCCTGTTGCAGTTTCGAGCTGGACTTGGGAGCGGAGGGGAGCGGGGTTTGCAGGGAACCCTTTGCACCAGTGGGTTGTCACCGGGAGGCTGCAGCGCTGGGAAAGCCACGGCAGCCACCCTTGCCCTCACTGGAGGTTGGGATTTTTTTTTCCCCTCCTCTGCAAAGTGAAAAACTTCCCGTCTTCTCTCTTCGTCGATGCAGTGGGTTAGAATAACGCAGAGTATTTATTTTATCGGGGCGCGATCTGTTCCCATTTCTTTGTTTAGCAGGCGAAAAAAGGAAAATAATGAGAGATCCGAGAGCCCCAAAGGAGGCTTTGCTGTTCAGGAATGGCAGAGGGTAGGCGCCTGCTGATTTCGAGGGAACACGTACCTCTCCCATCCCAGGGACCATTTTCTCCTGAAACTTTGAAGCGTTTGAGAAACCTTTTCGCTGAGGGCGGGGGGAAGCCTTTTTGCTGTGGGGTCACACACGACTTTTCTGCTTCTGAGAGCTGAAGCGATTGTTTGGTGGACACGCTAGCGAGATTCAGGAGCTTATTGAAACGCTGTAATTAATTTTATTTTCTTGTCGTCTTGTCTTTTCTTTACCCTCCCCCCCCCCCCCCCCCCCCCCGCCTCTGCCCATAGGAGAATGTTTCCTCCATTTAAAGTGAGATGCACTGGACTGGATAAAAAGGCCAAGTACATTTTATTGATGGATATTGTGGCGGCTGATGATTGTAGGTACAAATTCCATAATTCCCGGTGGATGGTAGCCGGTAAAGCTGACCCTGAAATGCCAAAGAGAATGTACATCCACCCGGACAGCCCGGCCACCGGCGAACAATGGATGTCCAAAGTCGTCACCTTTCACAAGCTGAAGCTCACCAACAACATCTCTGACAAGCACGGATTTGTGAGTGCCTTTTACACTTTCCTTTGCCCCCCCTTTTCCCTCCCTCGCTGCCTGGCCGGAGCGGTGGGTCCCGGCGGGGGGGACCGGCCCGGGAGCGCAGCGGCGGCTGGGCTGTGTCCGTGTCCGCAGCCCCGGCTGGCAGCTCCTGCGGGCGGCCTAAAAGCAGGGAAAAAGGGGGAAAAAAAAGGTGTTTACACCCCCCTCCCCTCACACCAGGGATGTGCCTCTGTCCGGTTTATAGGATTCCTTGATTTTTTTCTGTTGCTGAGGGCAGGATTAAACGCTGGAGTTTATTCTGTAACCTCTCCGTGCCATTCAGCATTAACTTTGGAGATATTTTTCCAGCACAGCGCAACTCGATATTTCTCAGAGCTGTGGTGACTTTATATATCTATATATTTTTTTCATAAAGTCGATCAGACTTTTTAAGCATAGGAAAATGATATGCATATGTGTATAAAGGGCTTAAAGGCCTAAGTACGTAAACATTTAAATATATATTAATCTGGATAATGTAAAGCAAGCTGGAGTGAAAATAAACAGGGACCAAAATCAGAGGTCAAGTTGCCCATTCATGTCTATCCACTCCTTTACATTTACTGGGTGTGCAGAGATAAAAACTTACCCTAAGAGTGAGATCAAACAAACCTGCTGATAAGTGCTCTGATGATCCTTGCCATTTCTTTCTATTCCTGGGAAAGCCTCCACCTCGGAGCCGGGGGCTGCTGGTGGTGGCCGCGGTCGGGGGATCTCTAATGTGCCGAAGATTGCATTTGCTGGCTGTGATTTGATTAGACGATACATTTTTGCCTTTCGCAGAAGGCCTTAAGTGGATTGGGGCAAGCAATTAGACCTAGCCAAGGCTCTCGTGGTGGTGTTGCTATTGTAGCTGCTGCTGCTTCTTTATTTTATTTATTTTTTTTTACGTTGAAATCAAAAGACTGCGGCCGGAGCCCAAACAGCTTCACCCCCTCTTCTAGGAGAGCTCTGCTGGGATTTTACCCCCCTCCCTCCCCTCCGCGAGGGCCAGCGGAGAGCCTAACCCCGGCGAGCCGGAGCTGTCAGTGCTTTTTGTTGGATGCTGCAAGGCGTGTGCGTGTGTTTGGAGTGTGCTCGGCGGGGAGGAGGAGTGAGGGGAGGAAGGAGAGAGGGGAAGGCAAATTAGGAGGAGAAAGTGCCGATGGCTGGGGGAAGTGCGAGGCGGGGGGTGCTGCTCCAGCTGACCGTCTTCTTCCCCCTTCTGCCCTCTCTGCTGCCGGCCGCTGCCCCCCCACCCCCTTCCCCAGACCATTTTAAACTCCATGCACAAGTACCAGCCCCGCTTCCACATCGTCCGAGCCAACGATATCCTCAAGCTTCCCTACAGCACGTTCAGGACCTACGTTTTCCCGGAGACTGAATTCATCGCAGTGACCGCATACCAGAATGATAAGGTAAGGAGATTAAGAAAGGATTTGTTTTACGTGTTTTGGCTTTTAAGAGAGCTTTTACTCTGCATTGTTCCCTTAAAAATCACGAAGCCCATCCCGCTTCTCTCTCTCTTTCCTCCCCTCCTCGTCTTTCCCCCCAAATCTCCTTGATCCAACTTCGGGAAGGCGCCGAGGGAGGGGGTCGGGCACTCTCCTAATACCGACCTCGGGGAAGACAATTAAAAGGGAGGTCTGGGGAGGGGGGGGGGGGTGCTGTTTAGTTTTTTTTTTTCTCTCCCCAGTGTGGGGAAAAGGATAGGATGGGGTGGGGATCGCTGCTTTCAGTGTGGATTTAATCTAAGGCGCATCAGGGGAAAAAAAAAAAAAAAAAGAATCGGCTCCGTGTGTCGAAAGACAGAGGGGGGAGAGCAGCGGGGCTGGAGATTTTGTAATTCTTCCTGGCCTTTGTGCTGTTTTAGCTCCTTTAACAGCAATTGGCAATAAGGCTGGAGCGCACGTCTGGTTCCTATTATTATTATATTATGATATTTTTTTTTGCATCCTGCAGTGTTTTATTATTTTTTGTGGTGCAGAAATATGCTCTGATCAGAGAGGGGTATCTCGCTTGAATTTAGCTGGAAGGTCTGAAAGAGCCAGTGTGAGAAAGTTTTGCAGCGCTGCAGACGCTGCCTTCCCATTTCTGCTGGTTTATTGTCGCTCGCGACGAAGGTGGTATATTCGGGAGAGTGGCAAATGGCGAATTTACGATAATTAAGTTAAGTGGAAGGAAGCGAAAGAGCCAGAAAAGGAGCTTTGATTTTTTTTTCCGTCTATAACTTGGGACTTGGCGTGCGTGTGCGTTAAGCGCAGAGGGTCGGGATGTGCAGCGCCCGCTCGCTGCGGCTTCCCCGGGCCGCTCTCTGCCCCCTCACACCCTTCACTGTTAAAAATTAAGGGGTGAAAAGGAGGGGGTCTGCACCCTTCTGCCCTCGGTTTCCATAAAGCCGCTTCTCCCTCGGGGCTCGGGCTATTTTCTCCTCTTTCTGCGGGCGGGCGGCTTGCGAGGAAACGGAAAGAAAATGCGTGTACAGAGAGTAGACTTTGCTTTGGGACTTATCAGCAGGGCTGTTGGCCCCGGTCTATCAGCTGGGGCCGGCTTGGTTGAAGGACAGAAATGAGCATATTTGTCTGATTGCCATGAAATCGCCTGGGAAGCGGCGTGCGGGAGCGGCGGGAGCCCTCGGCTCCGGCACTGCGGGGGCCGGCGGGTCAGGAGCCACGGCCGGGACCACCGGGATTCACAATCCTGCTGCTGCTTAGCAGTGGGTTTTCCTGCTCTTTGCTAATCCCGTGTGTGCGGTGGAGGGGGGTAACTCGGGAGCCGGGGTCGGTCCTGCCCGGCACTCAGCCTTTCGGGGTCCTGCTCTCCTCTCAAATTGGAGGGTTGCGGCGCTTCCAGCCCGGTCCAGGACCGGGAGCGGAGCGGTGGGCAGGCGGCATCCCCGTCCCCGCATCCCGTTATAGCGAGGGGAGTCCCCGGTCGGGCTTAGAATCTGCCTCCGCGCATCGTCCGCGCAGGCACAGGGAGCTGCAGGGTGCCCTGCACCCCCCCATCCCTCCCCGCCATTCCCTGCGATAACCTGAATCCCGAGGAAACCCCCAAACATTCACCCAAAAAACTTACATCCCCTCCCCGCAAAAATATATCAACTGGCTCCTGGCACCCCCGGCGCCCCAACGCACACGCGGAGCATAATGCGATTATATGAAGTATTTTATTATAGCAAGGAGGTGGGCATGATTCCTTTGCGGTTTAATTACGGTATTTAAAGAGTTTTAAGCGCGGGCATAACTTGCATGGATCGCATTGCATGGCTAAATTAATTCCGATGCGGTGGCAGCAACATGGGGCTCTGTCGTTGTCACCACAGCCTGGGTCACCGGCCAGCCCGGCTGGGGGATTGGGTGCGAGCTGCCTCCAAACCGGCTTGGGAAAACACAGAGATTCACCCCAAAACCAGAGAGCTTTGCCCTCTGCCCTCTCCCGCTCCTGCCGAGGTCCTGCCTGCGCTGGGGGAACTGAGGAGAGGGTTTTTTTGCTGTTGTTTTTTAATACAAAATCTCCTTATTCCTGCCCCAACCCCCTGCCTTTTTTTTTTTCCTCTCCATCCTATAGATCACTCAATTAAAAATTGACAACAACCCCTTTGCCAAAGGTTTTCGAGACACCGGGAATGGAAGGAGGGAAAAAAGGTGAGTCTGACAAGATTATATATAGGTGCCTTGTTTGATTTTCGTGGGTAAAGCTCAGCACATGAGCAGAGGTCAAAATCACCTCGCCTTGCCTCCAAACCACGCTTCCCCCTGCCAAAATTCGTAAGGATCTTGCCGTTAATGACACCAAACTGATTGTATGAGAATTCTTTCCTGCTTTCCACATTTATTTTTCACATTGCAGGGCCTGGCTGGCCAAAGGGGTGTTGGTGCATTAAGTAAATATCACCGAGGAAGAAGTTTCCCTTAAAATTTTGAGAGGAATATTACATTAGAGTGTGTATCTGGGACGGGAAAAGGGAGCAGTGAGGGCAGACCTGATCGCTGGTTGCATCTCCTCTGGCATTTTCCCGGGGACCGTATCAAAAAGACTGAAGTGAGGAGGAGAAACTTGTAAATAAACTGTTTTGACAGAGATGTCTTGTGAATATGGAAGTAATTAATGTGAATATGGAAGTAATTAATGATAGAAGATGCTTTATTTTTTCCAAAAGCAGCAGGACACAGTTTGTGCCCCAGGTAGACAGATGGACAGAACTCGTTTTAATGGGACTCAAGATTTTTATTTTTAATATTGGAGAAAACAGAGCAAGGGATGATTTTTTTTCCGTTGATGGGGGATATGTCTTTGTTTTGTTTTGTTACAGCAGACAGGATATTTTAGCCATTTGCACTCAGGTTTAGATAATGAATAAATATCTCTGTTCCTCTTTTTTTAACAAAAAAAAAAAAAAAAAAGAGGGGGGAATGTAATGTAAAACAAGAGGCCTTTCTCCCTGCCCAGCATACACACACACACACACGCCAGTTCCTCTTGTCCGTCAGTGTGAAAATAAAGCCAGAGCTGGAGCCACAGGACGGAAATGATTTCTAATTTCTCTCTAAATATAAATAGATTTTTACTCCGGGTTAATTGTTGGTGAAAAGATTACATAAAGTGCCTAACAAAATAACCACTTCCTAGCAATCTTAGCAACCATTAAGATTGCTCATATCTCTGGAACATCCTTGCGTTTTAAAAGCTAATCTCCAGGGAATGCTTCCCTCTCCCTCTGCCTCTTGTCTTTAATATCTGCCCTTGCTGAGGAGCTGCTCAGCGCTTCCAAGAAATCTCCTCTCATTAGCAGCCAAGTCCTGCCTGCGAGGAACGCCTTCCCCTCCTCGAGAGGACCTTGGCCTTTAATTCCCCTGCCCCAGTCATCCCCAAACAGGGACTCCAGAAGGGGTTGGGGAAGGGATGGGGGGTCCTGGGGGGGTGCTGGGGTCCGCTCGCCCAGCGGGTGCGTGTGCCCGCAGGAAGCAGCTGACCCTGCAGTCCATGCGGGTGTATGATGAGAGGCAGAAGAAGGAAAACCCCACTTCGGATGAGTCGTCCAACGAGCAGACGGCCTTCAAGTGCTTCGCCCAGTCCTCCTGCCCTGCCGTGCCCGCCGTAGGCACCTCCAGCCTCAAAGGTGAGAGCTGCGGCCCCAGAAACCGCTGGGGCCCCCCGGGGAGAGCCTGGGTGCCTGCTCCATGGGGGGACGGATCCCGGCCTGCACCGCTGCACCCTGGCACCGACATGCCTGCCTGCCTGCCTTCCTCTTTCTTTACTGTTTTCTCTCTACTCTCTTCTCTCGCCCCTTTCTCTTCTTTATATCTTTTCTTTCCTCCCTCTCTCTGTCCTTCTTGCTCTCTTTCCTTCTTTCCTTCTTTCCTTCTTTCCTTCTTTCCTTCTTTCCTTCTTTCCTTCTTTCCTTCTTTCCTTCTTTCCTTCTTTCCTTCTTTCCTTCTTTCCTTCTTTCCTTCTTTCCTTCTTTCCTTCTTTCCTTCTTTCCTTCTTTCCTTCTTTCCTTCTTTCCTTCTTTCCTTCTTTCCTCCTTGCTTTCTTGCTTTTCCTTTCTTTTTATCTTTCCCTCTCCCCCTCTTTTCCTCTCTCATCCTCTCTGCTCTCCTAACTCTTTCTCTCACTCTCTCCCTCTCCCCCCGGCCTCCCTCTCCCACTGCACGTTCATTCCTCCCTTCCTTGGTTCAGGAAGGAGCCAGCTCCAAGTCAAGGGAGCAAAGACAGACCACGGGGCAAAAGTTCAAAACTGGAGTCACTCCATTAATATTCCTCTCTGAATCTGTTATTAGAGGAAGGATCTTTCCCCTGGATACAGTCCCGAACTTTGTTATAGAAAAGTCACCCTCGATTTCTCTCCATGCGGGGTTGGGAGCTGTCTGCAGCTCTCTCACAAGTATTAATCCATCCAGGGGCGGGAAGTGCAGGAGGAGGAGGAAACAACCTCTTTTTTTGTTGTTGCTTTACTCGTTTGTTTAAAGTCCTGCCGAGCTGAGGGGAGGGGAGCTGGGAGGGGACCCGAAAAGCAAACCAGAGCTTCGCACCTGGGGCGCTGAAATTAGGAGATGAAGTGCAGAGGAATCCAGCGAAGCCGTGCATGCGTTTGGGGAGGAGGAGAAGGGGGGGTCCAGGGGGTGATGGAGGCGGGTGGGGGTGTGTGTGCACTCAAAGTTCGCCCGTTGAAAGGGCTGAAAACTTTGGAAAAGTTCTTAGGAGACACATCCCCAAGGCCCTCCAACCTTGCCGGCAGGACGCTGCTGTCCTGGCCGCTCTGCCGCGGCCGGGGGGGCTCCCGGGGGCTCCCCGCTACCCCGGGCAGCCCCGGGGGGGCGGTTCGCTCCTCCGGGCCACCGCGTTGTTTCTCAGCCGGTTTTGCTGCGCTGTGGAAAGCTCGGGTTGGCTTGGATGGGATGGGCGGTGGGAGCCGGGAGGCGTATTTATTTATACAATAATAAAAAAAAAAGGAAGTATTTACATTTAAATCTCTGGCCGACCAGGAAGCCTCTCTGCCCCCTCTCCCAGCCCCGCGGGGGTTTAGGGACGTGCAGTGCCGGATCCCAGCCCGGGGCTCCCCTTTGTCTTGCAGATCTCTGCCCCAGCGAGGGAGACAGCGATGCAGACAGCAAAGACGATCCCTTGCTAGAAGCCAACGAGTCGGGTAAAATCAGCACGACCACCGCCACCACCCCAGCGCCGGCCAGCTCCGCCGCGGCCGCGGGAGACGACCCCCGGGAGAAGGGGGGCAGCCCCTCCAAAAGCCACTTTTTCCCCAGTGACTCGGCTGGGAGTCGGAGCCGAGAGAGGACGGAGAAAGCTCCTCCCGACTCCCGGCACAGCCCGGCTACTATCTCTTCCAGCACCCGGGGGGGAAGTTTGAGCGGCGAGGAACTGAAAAGTCCCCTCAGGGATGGCCCCAAAGTAGACGAGAACCGGCTGCTGGGCAAAGAGCCCTTCGCCCCCCTCACGGTGCAGACCGACAGCACGGCCCACCTGAGCCAGGGACACTTGCAAAACCTCGGCTTCCCCCCGGCCCTGGCCGGCCAGCAGTTCTTCAACCCGCTGGGGAACGGGCACCCGCTGCTGCTGCACCCCGGGCAGTTCGCCATGGGGGGGGCTTTCTCCGGCATGGCCGCGGGTATGGGGCCACTGCTCGCCACCGTCTCTGGGGCATCCGCCGGTGTCTCGGGACTGGACAACACGGTCATGGCCACAGCGGCGGCCCAGGGACTCTCGGGAGCATCGGCGGCTGCTTTGCCTTTCCATCTGCAGCAGCACGTCCTGGCTTCTCAGGTACAGCAGCCCCCGCTCCGTCCCGGGGTGGGGGGGGGCAGTGGGGCACCCCCTTTAGTTTCCCCCTGTGGGTTCCCCCCACCCCCCAGCTCTCTCTGCAGGGGCGGGCACTGGGTCTGGGGGAAAGCCTCGGGGGTGTGTGGGATGGCCCAGCTTGACCTCCCGGAGCTCTGCCACCCGCCCCGCTGTCCTCTAGCTCCTGTGCTCCCTGGGACACTGTGCCGGGGCCAGGCCTCTGCTTCCCCCCCAACTCCCCGGGGGGGCTTGGCCGGCTCCCCGGGCAGCCCCAGCGAGCAGCTCCAGGGTGGGGGGGCAAGTCCCAGCCTGCGGAGCGGAGCCGCTGTCGGGGCGGGGGGAGATGCCCCCGGCTATACCTGCGGGGAGAGAACGTTTCCCCAAGGGAAAGAAAATCTCCCCGTGGAGGAAGAGGAGGAGGGTGGGGAGTGAGACATCACGGCCCTTATCTTATTTCTCCCCTTCCCCTGTCTTGGGCCATGACCCCCCTGGTGGGGTGGGGGCCGTGCAGGGCAGAGCCTCGTCAGGGGCTGCCTCGGGGGGGTCCGGGTGGTTTTGGCCTCGGCACCGGGAGGAAGGGTCTTCATCCCCTCCCGTGGGCAGCAGCGGCTCGGCTGCTGTCAGCTCTCCCACTGGCGTGTGCATGGGGGCTGCTGGTGTGGGGGTGCCGGGGAGCATCCCCCGAGGGGGGCTGTGCAGGCCGGTAACCCTTTCCTTTCTCTCTCCTCCCCTCCCGCAGGGCCTGGCCATGTCTCCCTTCGGCAGCCTCTTCCCCTACCCCTACACCTACATGGCGGCGGCGGCCGCCGCCTCCAGCGCCGCCTCCAGCTCGGTGCACCGGCACCCCTTCCTCAACGCCGTGCGGCCGCGGCTCCGCTACAGCCCCTACCCGCTGCCCGTGCCCCTGCCCGATGGCAGCAGCCTCCTCACCACCGCCCTGCCCGGCCTGGCCGCCGGCTCCGGCGAGGGCAAAGCGGGGGGGTTGACCACTAGCCCCGGTTCCGTGCCCCTGGACTCTGCCTCGGACCTCACCAGCCGCTCGTCCACCCTCTCCTCCGGCTCCGTCTCCCTTTCCCCTAAACTGGGCGCAGACAAAGAGGCGGCCACCAGCGAACTGCAAAACATCCAGCGCCTGGTCAGTGGGCTCGACCCCAAGCAGGACAGATCCCGCAGTGGCTCCCCGTAACCCCCCGGCCTCCGGGAGCGCATTTCAAATCAGTCTCGCAGTGCACTTTGTTTGAAAGAAACCACATCCTCCACCCGCGAGTTGTTCTTTTTTTTGTTTTTACCCCCCCTCTTTTATTTTGTTCTTTCTTCCCCTTTCTATTTTTTAAAATACAAAATCCCCCGGCGTTGTGTGCGCGCTTATCAACAGAAAGGTATCTGGCGAAGCAGGGGGGTGAGGGTAGGGAGAGGGTCGGGGATGGGGGAGCGGAGCCGGGGTGGGAGCGCTGGGTCGGAGGCTGCTCGCAGGGAGCAGGCTGGCCCGGCCGGGTCACCGGCGGGGTTGTGGCATCCTCATTTTTTTTTTTTTTTTTTTTTAAACTGTGTAAAAAAAACACAACAGAAAAAAAAAAAGGAAAAAAAAACACCTAAAAGTAAAAATAAAAAAAAAATTCAAACAAATGTATGAATAAAAGTTAAGTAAGAGAAGTGATTTTTTTTCTTTCGAAAGAAAAGTGTGTAAGTAACTCGCATATCGGTTCTTCAACAGTTGTTTCCTGGGCGGGTTGTCAACGACAACCCCCTTAGTCGATATTAAGGGAAGCTGTGTGTTTAAAATATTATTGTGATGTCTGAGAGCCAGTCGGTGGCTTTTTTTGCATGTTGCATAGTAGTCTGCTTTTTTGGGGGGGGTTATTTTTTTATTTCGGTGGGGTTTTGTCGTTTATTTTTAATGCTTGTTTCAAATCCCAGGGAAAAAATTATTATAATAATAATAATAAAAACAAAATTAAGACCCTCGTCCCTCTACCTTAAACATCCTCCTTGTAGCAACAACAATAAGAATTGTAGTTGGAAAGAAAAAAAAAGTGAATTTATTTTATCTAAAAACCTCTGTAGCTTGACTGTAGGTTTATCACAGCTTTCCCTCTTTAATTGTATATGCAATAACAAGGTTTAAACGTACTGAGAAGAAGCAAAGAGCGGACACTATTATTAAAACAAAGTATTTATGTAATTATTTGATAACTCTTGTAAATACGTGGAATATGAATACTCAAAATTAAACTTTAATTTATTGACATTGTACATATCTCTGTAAATACGGCTGCAGCTGTCTTTTTTTTTCCCCCTTCTGTTTTTATTTTTAGTCGTTTTCATTTCAAGTTCGTAATTCCTTTAAACATACACCCCGACCCAGAGGAGAAACTCCCCCGTTTCTGAGGGCTCACTTTTTAAATCGGAGTTCAGCCCAGAAAATCCTGACCTCGTCCTTTTGTAAAGGAGCCGAATGCAAAAGGCAAAGCAGAAATTAAAAAAAAAAAAGGGTAATCAAAGACCTTTTTAAAAAAATAAGAGAGAAAAAGCAATGTGCCATGGTAGTTTTTAATCCTCCATTTCTTCGGTGTTCAAAAGTGCTACTTTCCGTATAAAATGTCCACAACAACAAAATTACATACGTTAATTCACGACAACAGGCTTCTCCAGTGGCTTGAGAGAAAAAAAAGATGAAGATTCTAGGATTTTTCTTTACTTTGTATTATTTTTTTCCCCATTTCCTTGGTGTGTCAAAAAAACCCAACCCCACGATGGAGTTTTACTACTGTGCTTATTGTTGTCTTTGTTCGGGTGAGTGCGTATTTTCTTGGCTTGAAAGTCAGGTGCTCAGAGCTGGTTCAAAGAAAAAAAAAATATGAAGGTATATTTTGTGTTATATAAATGTTGAGAAGTTCTTGATTTTTTTTTTTCCTGTAATTTTTTTTTTCCCTTTTAAAAAAGTCACTGAAGTTTCAATAAATTTTTATTGAAATGTCTTGGGCGTACTGTGAAATGCCTTCACCCCAACCCTCCCGAAAGTGCCTGGGAGGATGGAGGGGTTGAAAGATATATATCCCTCCTCTGCCTTTCTCCTCCACCCCTCCTCCCCTTCCCAATATTAAGATATTTCTCCTGGAAGGAGCTAGTATGAACCAGTCAGGATGGTGTCGTTTGAATGGTTGGTGGGGAAGTAGGAGTTTTTAAGCGAGCTGTTTAATGTACCTTTTCTGTCTTCATCCCTCTCGCTTTTAAAGTCGAGCCAGAGGCTACTAAGTCACCTCTTTTAACGGAACGATATTAAGTGGCGTTTGAAAAGTTAATGAGAAAGGCTCAGCTATGCTTTTATCTGTCATAAATTAATAACGCAAAAGTGAAGAATTAGAGAATAGATCGGTTAAATTTTAATGCAGAGCCCTCCTCCAAAGTTTCCAGGTAAAGGGCTCAGGAGTTGATGGGGTTGCTGGGCTCGTTTTCCCTCCCGTCTGGGCAGAGGAATTGGCTTTTCCAGTTAGTTATCACCTGGAAATACATAGGTTTGTGGGTTGGTTTTTTTTTTCCCTCCCTTGGAATCGCCTCTTCTAGCCCTTGGGCTGATGATATGTTGAGATTAAGCTAGAAAATGGCTGAAACGAGGAGAGGCATCCAGGCTGCAGGCTGGACCAGTGGCCTGGGAGGTCACTGAGAAGATAACTGAGGAGAACTGGCAGCCCCTGCCTGTACTTTTGCCAGTCCATGAGCACATCCTTTAGCAGAACATATATATTTCTCCTTGGTAAAGAGATATTTTTCCCCCTCTCCCTTCAACAGTTAGCGGCCCGTATATTGGAAAGTGATTCATCCTCCGCCAGTAATAAATATTACAAGGATGTACTTCCAGCCTGTATCCTGTTTTATACTCTGCCTGCCCCTCGGCCCGCGGCCCCGGCTCCTGCGGCGCCGCGATAAAGGAAGGTTCAGTGGGTAAAAGTGGCCACAAAGCTTTTTTCCCCCCGATTTTTTAACAAATCCCCAGCGGGACCCCCCCCCAATGCACATCAAACCCTACTCAAGTCCCCTTCGTGGGAGGACGGGACCCTTCCCATTTCAGCTTGGGGTGTGGGTGTGTGTATTTTAAACACATGGTGCGGGTGGGAGCTGGGGCTGCTCCGGGGGGGTTACCCGGCCCCGGGGCGGGGGTTACCCAACCTCGGGGGGGAGCAGAACGCTGCCAGCTCCTCCGGGTGGTAAAACCATCCTTTGCTACGCCGTTCGACTTTCTACTGAGCTCTGGCCTTAGGGGCAAGGCAGAGGCACCTTCCTGTGTGTTACAGACACCCCCCCCCCAGCCCCTCCCTCTCATTTATTTGGCTTCAGGAATGAGGGGGGAACCTCTCTTTTTTTCCCCCCTCCCCAGCTGCTGGTCCCCCAAATCTCTCTTACAGACGGAGAGCGGTTATGGTCTCTGTGTGGGGGACATTTTCGTAGTCGGCGAGAAAATTCGCTGCTGATCTTTAGAGGAAAGCAAATACTCCCCCTGACCCCCTACCCCACCCGCCTCCCTTTCCTGCCGGCCCAGGAGTCCGGTAGCCGCTCCGCAGGCCAGGCGGGCACCGGCAGCCCCGGGGCGCCGCAAAACCGGAGTCACGATTTATTTATTTTCTAAGGCTGAGGGTGCAGCCTGATTGATTTAACCGCCCCCCCCCTCCTCTTCCATGGGCCTAATGCTGACCTCCCCTTCTCCATGCCCTTGCAAGAAATCCGTGTACCTCAGGTGTAACTCTGACTTGCAAATGGCTTTATCTCTTGTGT
This sequence comes from Nyctibius grandis, assembly GCF_013368605.1. Taxonomy (NCBI): domain Eukaryota; kingdom Metazoa; phylum Chordata; class Aves; order Nyctibiiformes; family Nyctibiidae; genus Nyctibius; species Nyctibius grandis. The sequence continues at coordinate 3,378,025 of NC_090671.1, forward strand.
ATCTTATTTGTATATAGTAACGTTAATGAGTAACTCTTGTGGCGCTTGTGGATGGAGGTAAACAGCGAGCAATCTCTCTGGATTATCCTGTCTATTACTCACCTGGCGCCTGTCTTGATATCCTCAATGGTTTTATGGCTGATGCAGGCGACCCGGCGCTGGGTGTGTGTGTGGGGGGGGGGGTTGTCCGGCGGCGGGGGGGTCCTGCGGGGCGCCGGCGCCATCTCCCGGGCAGCCCGAGCAGTGCGGGGCGGCCCCCGAGGGGACCCCCGGCCCGTGGGAGAGGGGCACGGCACCCACCGGGAGGGTGGCTCTGGGTTGGGGGTGTGAGCCAGCACCCCCCCTCCCCCCCCCCCCCCCCCCCCCCCCCCCCCCGCTACCCCAGACCCCCGGCCGGGAAGCGTGGTGCAGCTCGCCTCCGGCTTTCCTAGGAGCAGAGCTGGTTTTTACTCGCGGGAGGTTTAGTCCCGAGTCCAAAGTCTCTGGGAAAGCGGGAGCAGGAGCGCGGGGCTGGGGCAGCACCGCCAGCCATGGTGGGGGGGGAAACAAACACACCGGAGCCGCTGCAGCCCGAGGCGGGGGGGACACCAACACCCCCGCGCGGCCCGGCGGTGCGGCCGCCCGCCGCCGCCGTCCTGCCGGCCCACTCGGCCCACGCTCCGCTATTAGTTAATTATTGATTGATTACAAGTGAAAATTTATGACCCTCTCCCCCCCGCCCCCCCGGCGCCCGCCTCCCGGCCCCCTCGCACGCACACACGCTCCTGCCCTCTGCAAACACTCCGAGGGAGGGAGGCGGGTTGTTGTTTTTGGCCTTGACAGCTTCCAGGAATATGAAATATTTAAGCCCTTCGGTCGATCTCCCGTACCCTGGCCGCCCCCCCCCTCCTTTTTTTAAAAAAAAATTTTTTTCCTTTTTTCCCCCCCTTTCATGTCCCGGCTCGGGGGGTCCCGCGGCGGCCGGGCCCCCTCCCCGCACAGAGCCGGCGTGCGGGCTCGGAGCACGCCAGGCCTCGCAGATCAAAGGAACCTCTTCGGCCTCCGCACAAGGGAAGACGGAAAAAAAAAAAAAAAAAAAGGTTGATTTCTTTAACGATTGTTCGTAAAAGTCTTGGAAGCAGGGACCATTCTGCCTCCTCCCTCGCCCCGGGCTGCAGGAGTGCACCGGGAACCGATTTGGGGAAGGCAGAGAGAGGGCTCGGGAGAAAGGAAGGGGAAGGAAAAAATAAAGGGAAAAGAAAGAGTAGTTGCTTGAAATTTAGCTGCCGTGTGTCTGCAGGAGTGCGTACATCCCACCGTCCGGGGTGGGAGCCCGAGCCACGGGGTCTGCGCGTACCGGGGGGGCAGCGGGGCCCGGGCCGCCCTCGGACGTGCGCCCCCAAAAACGCCCCCGTAAGAGCGGGGCCAAAGCGGAGCCCAAGCGCCTTAGTGTGGCCGTGGGTGTGCGGGGGTGGGGGGGGGGGGGGCAGACGGGGCGCACCCCTCTGCTCCTGCAGCGGGGGCTTTACTCCTGCTGCCGGGAAGCCCGGTCCGAGGGTCCGGTAACGCGCTGCTCCACGCACGGACACGCACTGCCCTGGCCAGGGCTGGGAGATGGACGGACGGACGGACGGATAGACGGACGGATCGGTTGTTTGTTGTCTCGGGAGGGGAAAATGGTCTGATGTGGCGATTGCCCTTAGGCGCTGGTGCTTGACCCGGCGGAGGCGAGCAGCCGTGGCACCCTGCGGAGCCCGCCCCGCTCCTCTCTGCCCGCCGGTCCCTGTCACCGCGGCCCCGGGGGGGCAGCGGGGGCAGCCGGCCGGGCGGATCCGTGCTGGAGGCGCCGCGACGGCGGGGCTGGGGTGAGCTTGGGGAGGGGGAAATGAGCAGGGAAAAACCCTCCCTCCTTCGGTACCTACAGCCGCTCCTTGCAAAGAAACCCCCGTCCCCAGGGGCACTGTGGCACCCCCGAGCCCTCAACCCCTTACACACCGTACACACACACCAGGAGAGCAAATAGCCCCGCACAGGGACATTCCAGCCCGTGTAGCTGGAGGTTCGCATCGCGTTATCTCCCTGACCCGCCGACCTCCCCCCGCGGCCAGCCCCTCCGTGCACCCATCTCCCGAGCACTGCAAGAGCGGCCCTTTACACCTGAACCCATTGGACTGCGAGCGGAGAGAAAAAGCCAACGGCTCCCAGGGAGCCAGCTCTGGAGGTGATGCATGGGGTTGGTTTGGGGTTTTTGTTGTATTTTTTTAAATTTTTTTCCCAGCCAGCCCCAAACTTCCCACGTGCTTCTCCTCAAACCCCGCATTATTAGTGAACAATTAAGGCGTGTAAAAACACGGCAAGGCGAAGCCCTTTAGCTTGAAGTGGCCGTTCAAGGGCGCAGCTCCTCGCCCCGACGCGGAGGGGCTGCCGCGGGTGCCCCCCGCCCGCTGCGCGCAGGGGGAGCCCCGAGGCCGGGCCGGCTTTGCGAGCAGCGGCCGGAGCACCGGGGCTCTGCAGGGCTGGGGAGCTGCGCCCTCCTCATCTACCATCGCTCCTCCTTGGGAGCTCAGCCCGCAACCGCCCCGCAGACACCACCTTTGGGTTTTCCCTTTTGTAATCCACCTCTTCTAAAAATTATTATTCTTTTTAAAAATGATTTTATTATTCTGGAGAAAATACTTTTTTTTAAAACGCTCTCAGCCGAAACGGAGTTCGACCTCTAGCGCAGGTAACCATAATTCCTGCTGAATTTCACGTTGGTCTCACTAAACTCAACTCAGCTTCCCTTCATTCCCCCGAATAAAGCCCTTCCTAGAGAAGACATTGGAAAAAAAAAAAAAAAAAAGCCAAGACTGATGGCAAGCGGGCTGGGCTGTGCCGAGCCCGACCCGACCGCACGGACACCGCGACCCCCTCCCCTCCCGGGGCAGCCCCTCTCTACCTCCGGCTTCTCTCCTTTCCGAAGTACTTTCGAGCTTTATTTCCTTGCAAGCCGCCAAAGCGTCACTGACAAAATAAAGTTAACAAGGAAATTAGCTCGACAGAAAAAGACAGTGGTGCTTTTCCCCCAGACCTGCTCCTTCCAGTGAAGGTATGGGCAGAGCGGCTCCGGGGAAGGGGGGGACCGGCCGAGGAGGGTGAGGGGGGGTTCGAGTTGGGGCATCCCACCGACTGGACTGAAGGATCGTTGAAATAAGGAGCCTTTCTTGGGGCAGGAGGAGGCGGCAGGGAGGGAGCTGGAAGGGTTTGCTCCAAGCTTTTGTGCAAAACGTGGAGTCCCGTTGCTGGTCCCTCCGCGAGAAAGGGGGTCCCCGCCGCAGCCCCCCGCCATCGCGCTGCCCCATCGCGCTCCTTGGGAAATTCGTCGCCGCGGTCTTTTGACAGGATTATTTCCCTTCTGCCCTGCAACTTTTCCTAAACTCTCTCGCATTTATTTTTTCACAGGTTTCTTGAAAATTACTTTTTTGTCAGCTTTCCCTTGCTGTCCATTCGGGGCCTTCCCGTGGATTTTTGAGGGGCGCTTTGTAACTCCTCCACTGTGCTGAGTCCTATTTCATCCGGTTTTCATTTTTCCCGACTCCGAGCTAAAAACCAAAGAAAAAAAAAAATCCTAAACCTTAAATACAAATGTAAGACAGGTCAGAAGGCTCCCCCGCCCGCTTGCTGGAGCGGGTGGGGGTAGGGGCTACCCCTAGGAAAAGTGAAAAGCTTGTTTTAATGGGCGGTCATTGCTAAATCTCACCTTAGGGCCAAAACGACTCGCGACCCATTGCCCTCCTTACGATGTATTTATTTGTCTCAGTGGCACCAGCCGTCAGTCATTAGTGGGGGGGTTAACCCGAGAGCCGCACCACGGGGGTGATGGTGGTCTTGTGGCTTTTTGGTTTGTTTTAAATATGATTTCTCCACAGGAACCTGCCCAGAAGCGGAGGAATAACCTGTCCCGGGAGGGCTCCCTGGTGAAACACGGCGGGGGAACACGCGTGGGAGAGCAGCGAGCGACGACCCCGCGGAAAACGCGGCTGTTTCGGTCTGAGAAAGCGGGGCTTTGGTTGGCACCCCGAAGGGTTTGCTCCCGGGAAAAGCGGCGGCTTGGGCCAGCAGAGACTTTCTTTAATGAACCTGCCGATTTTTTCCAATTTTCTTAACAATTATGAGGGGAAGAGAAACACGACAAAGAAGCCCGACTGCAAGCGCAGCCGCCGGAGCTCGGGGGCAGCCGGGCGAGCTGCGCCGTCCCCGGCACGGAGCGGCCGGCGGGGACCGGAGGGTGCAGCCGGGCAGCAGCTCCCGACACCCGAACTCCACCGGCCGTGTTTACATGCTCGCATTTCTGCCCTTACAGACATACCGTGTGCACAGCTCCAGAGCCTCTCCGTAACTGTATCTTTATTTAGATATAGCTCTTTCCATACAGAAGCGCTAAGCAGTTTATATATTTCAAACGTTTATATAGTTCAAATACATATGTGTCGTTATGTAAAGGTAATGCGAAGAGATGAGGCTGTGCGCGCATTCCTTTCGCTTCCCGTAAGACGTACGCGGTGTGGGACACCGGGCACGCTGTGTCCCGGCCCCCGCAGCCCGCACACAAGCCCCGCCGGCTCCGGCCCCGGCTTCCCGAGGCTCCGTCCCGCCTGGCCGAGCACAGCCATGCTCTCAGGCTGGGCTCGGGAGGCTCTAACTGCTGTGTTTGGTGTCAGCTTTGCATTATCTTCGCTATCGCGTGTCCTGGGTAAATTCAGCTCTGCAAACAGCAGCTCGCCGAGCAGCCCCGGCCTCTCTCGCCACCCCCGGGGGCAGCTTTGGGGGTCCCTGCCTCTCGCCCCTCGAGGAGCGGGGAGCATGCGGGAGCCTCCCCGCTCGGCTGCCGGCCCGGAGCTCCGGTGCTTGTGTTCACACCCCTTTTACAACCGGGCTCTCTGGTTTGGTCCCTCTGCCAAATATTTAACTGGGGGCGGGGTGGGGAAGAGAAATAAAACATACATTTAATCTTCCTTTTTCCTTAACCCGGCATCCCGCGGCTCCAAATTTCTGCTGCCAGGAGGACGGACCGACGGTGAGCGGGTGCTTCCCCTGCGCCCGGCTTGTCCCCGAGTGCGGCCCCGGCTGACTCCGGGCAGAGCAGGGCAGGGAGGGTGCTCCCTCCTCGCCCCACGTCTCGTACCGTCCTGAAATCCCGACATAGCGAAAGAATGAAATTAGGGAATCATGAAACCACGGCAGCAAGCAGGACCTGGGTACCCCGTGCCAGCAGCCCGCATGTTTAGGAGGAGGAGAGGAGGGTGCCTTGCTGCTGGGGGTGGCCCCCGCGGCCGGGGTCGCCGGGGCCGTTCCCGAGGCCGGGTGGCGGCACTAAGCCGCTCCTCGAGTGCCACCTCGTGGGGACAGCCGGGCAGCACGGGCAGGGCTCGGCTCCGGGGACCCCCCTCAAGCCGGCCGGTCCCCTCCCGGGAAGCGTTTCCCCAAGGCTGGAGGGGAAGCGGGGCGGCGGGGGGGGGGGGTGGGTGCAGGGGATCCGCAAGTGCCTGGGCATGAGAAAGGCTGAGGATGCGATTATCAGAATTAAAAAGGAAAATAGATGGATTGAAAGTGTTTCTTCTTCAGAGTCTGAGCAAGAAATCCTACATGCCCACCCTCCTCCTGTTCACTTATAATCGAGGTGGGGTGGGGGGGGGGGGGCGGGCGGCTGAGAGCATGTGTGCAAGGCTGCCATCGACACCAATGTGACAGCTCCTGGTGACTTCAGTGGACTCCAAATGAGAAACCCAGTGCTGGGCATTCATAGGGCAGTGGCATCAGGCCAGGTGTTTTTGTAGGAAACCTCCCAAAGTTTTACAGGTGTGTGTAGCTGCGCTCAGAGCAGGCAGGCTCTTAAAATGCCCCAGCTGCACCGGTTTGCATGGCACAAGGCCCGCTTTGCTTTGTTTCCTGGGGCTTCTGTTGCCCTCCCTCACATATCCACATGTGCTGAGCTATTTTGCTTCCATGTGTTCATGTTTTCTCATATGCTAGCCTCACCACTTGCTCACTCATACACACAAAACTAGTCTTTTTATGTTTTGTTTCATAGTTATCTTCATGCTCTTCCTCTTTATCTCACACTGTTTGCTCTCTCTTACACACACATGCAGATATTCATAAGCAGTTTGTCTTATTATATCCCAATTTCTGTCTTCTGTCTCCTCCCTCATTACAAAACTATTCTGCACCAGAAACTACCATTTTGCATGAAACGCTTCACTCCAGGCCAGGGATCATCTTGCCTTGGTGGAACCGAGGGGCACTAAAATGTGAGAACAAGGATGTAAAAGCAGGAAGACATGCATCAAAGTTCAGGGTAAACAATGGGAATGATATTGATTGCCTTTTAATGTGCAGTGGTCACACAATGGGGAAGAAAACCTTCCCAGGGAAAAAAAAAAAAAGACACTTGCCTCACTTAAGAACTGGTAGCAGACACATATGTCAGTGAAACTTCTGGGGACTTTATCCCGGGGCTCCTGTAGGGAAGTGGCCTTCCAGGTCCAGCGGAGCTTTCAAATAAAGTGCTGTCCTACTTTCTAACTGTCTCTGATGAATGATGAGAAATGCCCATTGTCTCTGCCCGGCTGGTGCACACTCTCATTAGGGCCCCTGAATTGTGTGTGTGCATGTCGGCGTCGGAGCTGTTTGGCAGGGAGGAACGGGCAGGGTTTCTGCGAAAGGTAATTCCTGGGCTCCAGCGGCCTGAAAGGTTTCTGAAGGAAACTCTTGGCATCTCAATGCTTCCAGGAGTGGTGGGTAGGGGAGACAGGATGGTGGTTGTGCAACTGCATCGCAAATGTTTAGTGAGGCTGCATGAGCAGAGCTGTGGGGGAATCCACAACTACCAGGGCAGCGATTTCGCTGGGAAGAGAAGCATTAATTTGAGATCTATCAAAGTAACCTCCCTTCATTCCTTGGGTATTGGGTTCTGATCCACATTGACAAGGGTTAGGTAATCTGGAAAACAGCCCCCCTGCCTTTCCTTAACGAGTTATCGCAAGTCCAAATCACTTTGTTTTCAATGAGGATGGTGTAACACACAAGAAAAAGTGTCAGGCAATATGAAGGCACAGCTGTTCTTTCCACTTGGGTAGCTGCTATCAGTTTGAATAATGGATATTCTGTTCAGCTCCTTTGAGGGGAACTTCGGGTCTCCAGCTCCTTGCTAAGAGGAGACACGCTGATTTATCATTTATTTATTGGATTATAACCCTGTTTTATGGATAATCAATTGCTGCTTTTTTGGCTTCCTCTTAAATCACATCACCCCGGTGCAATCAAGGGGTGAGACCACTCCAAGTGCACAGAGGTTTCCCTTCAAAACGTATTTCCATCAGATTTTTAGGTGTTAATATGAGCAACCGATGGAAGAAATAACAGCCTGGGTCTGATTTGACCACGTATTCTGGGGTTGGGCAAGCACCCTCGTGCCCCTGCCCTGAGGACACAGTGATGGAGGGTGATGTTTTCTAACGCACTTTCATGGCTTGGGGTCCTCGGTGCTTTCTGCAGCTCTCCTCTGAGCACTGTGCACATCAGGCTCACCCCGCTCTCTTGTGCTGAAATGAGCTGTGACAGAAATAATACCCATTTTTGGGACCAAACCCTGTTTCTCACAGAAATATAGATTGGGGGGATGCTCTGTCAGCTCAGACAACAAGGGCTTTGAAGGCTGCCCTTTATTCCTAGCACATCACTTGAACACCCCCCCCAAATACCTCCCCACCCTTGAGCGGGACCCCACATCTCTCCGGTTATGGGCTAGCACAAAGTTTCACCTCAGGGCCCCACACTGTAGTGCCAGCATCTCTGTGAGGCCTCACGGTGCTGCCCCTCATGCTGCAGACCTCGGGCTTCGCACCAGTGCAAACCATTACCCAGCTGGAGCAGAAGGAACCAGCTGCAATTGATGGAGTTAAAATTAAGGTGTGAACTTGTTGCAAGGAGGAAGAGGGACCTGAGTCTTTATAAGCTTGGCTCAGGCTAAGGTAGGGTCTTTTCTAAAAGGCTGTGGTGTTAAAGGAGGTGTGAGGTGGGAGAGGCTGTTGAGAGGACCTGCGGTGGCTGCAATGGGGAGCTCTGGATTCACTCTGGAGGTAGGAGGCTGCGTGGGAGTGATGGGGACTTGGTGTAGGCGTGGTGGTGGAAATGGTTGATGTGTAGTTTCTTTGCTGTCCTTGAGAGCTATGAGGTGGGTGTCTTGTTGGAGGAGTCCTGCTGTGTTGGCTGGGCCTTCCCTGTGGCTCAGAGGGCTCCAGGGGCTCGGTACTTCTGGTTTCTGCTTCTGTGGGGGCTGAGCAGAGAAGCAAGCAATATGTTTTATATGGAGAAGTGTGGAGGAGAAAGGTGCTCTGTGCAAACCTGCAGTTTGTGTGTGTGAAAACCTGAAGGGAGTGGTGGTGGGGGAGCTGGTAGAGGCTCCTTGTGGTGCTGCTTCTCCTCCCTGGGCTGCTGGATGGCCCAAGTCCTTCAGCTGATACAGGATCTCCTGGGCTCCATCTCATGGCTGTGAGTGCCAGTCAGGCAAAGTGTTAAAGATGAGAAGGGGGTCCAGGTTTTCCATGGTGCCTGTGCAAATATCTAGCTGCTTCCCTTCCCTGTTGGGGCTCTTTCAGACTTACCCTTGCTTGGCTGTAGGACTCAAACCAGAGCTAAACAAGCCCAACCTGGTTTTTGGTCCCCAGGTGTTAGTGTGTCCTTGCAGAGAGCTTGTGGCTCTGCACCTGAAAGTGATGTGAAATGATGTGAGTTATACATGGGGTCCTGGGGTATCAGTCTCTTGTGCTCTTTGATTTTTGGAGTTCCTTGGCTGGAGAACAAAGGAGGCCGCCTGGATTTGGGGTGGATGTTGACTCAGGGATGAGCGTGGCAAAGATTCTGCTCCACAGTCAGGAGCATAGCTGGAAGGGAAGGAACTTGATAAACAAGTGCCATGCTGCCTCTGGCTGGCCTGGCAGCCTTTTGTCATCCTGCATTCATCTGCCAGCCTGGCTGGTCTGTTCAACACCTGCTTTCTTATGTGAGAAGTCCCCAAACTACCTACGGTGTTTCTTATTTTTAAGGACCTCAGTCAGGTAAAGCATCAATATGTAATTTTCCATTCTTGGCAAGGCACACCCCAGTAAGTCTGGGACAGTCTCCTGCTGATAACGATCCCCACTTGGGGCTGTGGATGCCCTGGGGCAAGTACTGCCAGTAACCAGCATAGAGGAATATGGTAGTAGTTGTGATAGGAGCTTCTGGGAATTACTCAACACTATGGTCTTAAATGGAGTTGAAATAAATATTGTTTTTAAGAAACTGTTCCTGGGGAACTGTGATCTTTGGGCTTTAAAACAACCTGTTGCCCCTTCTAGAGATTTAATGTAGCAAAATGAAAAAATCTTGGAAAGGTGTGGAGGTAAAGGCTGGATGGAGCTATCTTGTTTTCTGGTGTCTGTTCTTGTTAATCCTTGCTATTCTCCCCTTGTAGCTTGCAGCTTTGGCTGAATATCCTCATGTGCCTCTCTGTAAGTGGGTCTCCCTGTGCCCAGCTTGGCCAGCCCTGTGCTCATCTTTGCCACAAGGCAATACCAGGCACTTGATCACTGAGGAAATAAATCTTTCTCTTTCCAGAAACAGCCAATGTATGGGATTCATCCTTTGTTTGCTAGAAAACAGGATGTTCAATGTAGGGGTTTCCAGTAGTCTATAGCTGCATAAATGTCTCTGAAGACTAGAAATAAGGTACTATCTGCTGTTGTCATGGTAGGAGCCTATCTTTCTTCCAGAAGGGCATGAGGAAGGAACAGGACATGTGCCCCCAATCTGTTGTATAAATGCTGGCCTCCTGTGGGCTTATTGGTGACTGTCAGTCCCAGATGGGGAGGAGGGAGTTCATTATGGACATGTCTTACAGCTGAGGAGCCAGCTGCAGGGTTTACAATGGGTACATAGACTCAAGACCTCTGCCTTGGCACTGGGGGAACACAGCAACAGGAGGGGATCAAGACCACAGCCCTGGCTGTTCTTGGGCTTGGAATTCATTGTCTCCTCTGCTCTGTGAGAGGCTGTGCCCGGAGAAATGGTGTTGCTTCCCTGGTGAGCCCAGCAGCGCTCTACAAATAATACTTTTCCAGTGTTTGCTGACATCTCTTCCTGCATATGAAGGGAAGAGCTGGCCTGAGTCCCTTTTTGTACAACTGCAGCCTGTGTGCACAAGTAGGGCTGCCCTCATCCTCCTGGTTCGTGCCATGTTAGTGACTCAGTCTGTTGGGGCCAGCTCTTGGGGACAGGGTTTGCAGACATCAGTACTTTGCTCCGCTGCTGCGTGGAGGAAAACCATTAGTGTTTCACTGATCTGATACTGGTGTAGCCTCAGCTAGACTGAGGTATGTTTTTTCTAGTCTTGGGTGGGATTTGCAGGAGTCTTTTGTTTCATTTAAATCACTTTAGGCAGAAGGAGGTTATTTTTGACTCACAGCTTAATACACAGAAAAGGCTATGTATACATTATGTGAAATGTAATTTGGAGAATGTCTGCTTTAACAAAAGCACGGATGTAGAGGCAGAGATGTTGAAGTCTAACTTTGAAGGAGAAAACCCCCTTGGAGTTAGCAGTCCTGGTCCTTCTGAGCTGTCTGTGAGGTGCCAGGCTTGGTGACCCAGATGGCTTTCTCATGATTAATCAGCCTGCTGCTTTAGTGAAAGCATCTTTTTGGATTAAGAAACCTCATGTGCTGTGTCCATAAAGATAGTAAATAGAGGAGAAAAGGGAGCATAGGCTGCTCCTGGTCTGTCAGAGGAAGGGCTTGGTGCTGGTGACGCAGCTGGAGAGCCAGTGCTGGAGGTGATGGCTGTGCTGGAGATCCCGGTTTGTGCTCAGATGCAGAAGGGTGTACATCAGGCTCTGAGAGCCATGTCTGCATAAACCCCAGGTGAAGGTGCTTGTGTTTTAAGGAACTATATTAAAATATGCCACTAGATGGCCCCAGGAAGAAGCCGGTTCAGGCTGCGGGGCCTGAGGGAGCGAGGAGAGGGCAACCTCCAGCAGGAACCTGGCCAGCCCCATCTCCCTGCTCTGGGCAAGGGCTGGGGTTAGCACGGTCCAAGTGCTGAAACACCACTGGTAGGAAAGAACAAGGGGAGCACTCAGGGCTCCCACGCAGCCTTATCTTTCACTGCACCTTCTGTTGGGTCTTGCGCCATGGGAGCATGCTCTGAGGTGCAGGGGAGCATGCAGATGTGGTGCCTCATTGGAGGAATGGTGTGAGCTGCCTGTTCTAGTGGTGTGCCCTATAGGAATGGCATGAGCTGCCTGTTCTTGTGTTGTGCCCTATCTCAGCACCCATTGGTGAAATGGGTGGCAGCCCAGTAAACCTGGCATATGCCGGTGGCTCTACAGCTTGCATGGAGTTTGGATCTGAGTGCCGCAGTCCTAATCAGATTGGAGAATTAGCCAGATTTCTTGGAGCCCTGGGTAGCCCGCAAACAGCACCTGCCAGCCAAAACCAAACTAGCAACTGCCTGGAGTCGCATGTTAGGGTCAATGACACATGCAGCCTTGTGATGGGTAAACCCCTGGTGCCCGCTGGCCCCAATGGTGGGACCAGGGCTCAGGGATGGTGCTCAGGGGACTGTCTTCTAGCTGAGATGCTGAAGTAAGGTGTCTTTCCTTTCTACCATTGTGTACTGTGCAAGGGAACCTTAAAGGCTGACCCTGCAAGAGGACATCAAATGTCTTGTGTCCTGGTTACAGCTATGGTTGTTACTTCAATTAGAAATAGGATCTCAGCTAGATATAGAGGTCCCAGTACAACTCGAGGTCATCTGGAGGGAAAAGTGGTAGCTGTGCTCATTTTAAGGGAGCAAATGGTCTTACCCCAGGGTTAGGAGCAGAGTGTAGAGCCTGCAATATGCATATGGCCTAGACTTCAGACCTCAGTGTCTGGGAACCAGGAGGGATGTGAAGCTGTGGATGGTTACAGCTGAGCAGAGCTGCTCTGTGGTGCTGCTGAGCTCCTGTGGAGGCTTTAATGAATGGAGAGCTACACTGATGGACGAGATAGGAAAAATCACTAACCTGGGGAAGTGTAAAACAGCTACTGGGCCATGCCATAGAGTGAATGTGGCTTGGTGGTCCTTTAGGAGGAGCTGGCTTCAGCAGAAGCCAGTTAGGAGCAGAAACATAGGCAAGGAGCTGTCTGGAGCTGCCACAAAGTCAGCTTTCTGGGACGTGCTGACACAAGAGTCTGCACTAAAATGAGATCTTGGAGGCTTTGCAGTGCTGCAGGCAGGTGTGAGCGCTGCCAGGGAAGGCTGCGGGGCAGACACCCCTCGGGGCTGCCGAAGCTTCTTCCCTGCCTCGCACCTTGCCGCCGGCCGGGGAAGTACCTGCTCTCCTGCAGACAGGGAAGCTGTGTCCCTCTTCCCTCTGATATGGACTTCTTGTGGGGCCTGAGGCGAGTGGTGCTGCTCTTCCAAGCCAAGATTTGCTCCTGAGGCAAACTGGAATGGGTTCAAGGGTTTGTCTGGTTTCCTTTCTAGGTTTCCTCCCCTGTTTCGTGGGATTAATAACACCTAAGGGTGTCAGAGTTAATTACTCACCAGGTTTCAAGAGCTCTGAAAAAACCCTGTGCAGTCTATTGTTTGAATTTACAAGGTGCTGCTGCCTCCTGTCTCCCAGAGGAGTGACTGATGTCAGAGGACTGAAGGCCCTGGAATGACTTTGTTTTTTGAAGGACACAGGCTGAGACCCTCAAAAGATCCTGAGAGCTGTCTGTTGTGCCTGCTGCTACCAGCAGGAATTGATGGTGCACAGAAGGGACTCGCTATGCTCTTAGGACCAGTTTGATTTAGGAGTTGGTTGAAGAGAAAGGATGAGGGCTCCTGCACAAGACCCCTTGCCCAAAAGATCACGCGAGCCTTCAGATGGAAACCTCAGGACAAGCTGCTGTTTTATCCGTGGCTATTGGTGGTCAGTGGTAACACCTCAGGACAGACCTCAGGTCTTTCAGATGAGAAACGCAGCTTTCATCCAGTGAAATTCATCCCTGTGCTTGAACTGGCACAACTGAACTTTACTCAGTTTGGGGTGTTTTATCCAGATTTTAGCCACAGGACAAATATCCCTCTTTTTGTCTTGATACAACAAGTGTGAGCTGAAATAACACCTGCGAGGAAAAGAGGCCCTGGGTAGCCATGGATAAATCCAGTTAAGCATGGCTCAGAAAGGGATTGACAAGCTGAGACACCTGGTACCTGTAGCCAGGAGCTTTTCCCCTGAAAAGCTTCATCTTGCCCCTACCCATCCCCAAATATCAATTCAGGGCCTTTATTTTCCTCCTAGCACACTCTCTAGAGAGCATTGTGAAAAATAGGTGCTCACTGAACAAATTTCCTCTGTGACAGTTAAACTGAAACCTGTTATTGAGCCCTTTTGGGGATTCAGCGAAGCTGCAACGCTTTGGATTTTGCTGCTTTTCTGTCAGAGAGGTTTAGTTCCAGCTGAACCATAGCAAGTACCTGCTGAGTCAATCTGTCTGCTGCTGTGTTTGATGGGAAGTGAAATGCACTGCCTGACACCTGCTGAAGATCTCAGCCAGGATTTTTTTTTTTAACCCGTGGGAGGAGGAATTTCTGGAAGGTGAAATGCAGAAGAGAGCAGGAACAATTCCCGAGCATTTGGAGTCGAGCTGAACCTGTTCTGTGGGGTGCAGGTCCTGCTGCAACGCTTGAACGTTTGCTCAGACCACTAGTTTTGTGTGGGATTGGGCAAGTGTACCTACCAACACATCGCTGCAAGGATTTTACTCCCAGACTTCATTAGTCTGGTTGCTGCTGAGTTTATTAGGTGGCAGTGGTGGTAGGTTTGGATCCCTTGTGATCTATGGGGGATGTGTGCTCTGAATTCACCCAGCTAATTGCACGGTGCATCTTGAGGCTTTTGGTCCTTTGAATTTTAGGCCTTTTAGCAATGTGGGGAATTACGGAGTGTATTGTGGTGTGCATGATGGATGCAGGAGGGGGAAGTGGGTATTCAGTGGGCCCTTTGGGATGGGGAATAGAGTGGATGGCTGTGCCTGGAGGAAATGGGAGTTTTGTTGCCTCAAATGGCTCCTTTTGGCCTTATATTCTGTGTCATTCCCACCCTATAGTACCAGCATGATGGCAACTGTGAGTGGTGTCCAAGTCTCTACTGCCCTATTCATGGGAGCCCTTGGAAATATCACTGCAAGGTGGGGAGGAAACTCTTGGGAGGATAGAAAAAAATAAAATATTCTTTAAGTACTGACAAGGCTGCACCAAAGAACCTTGCTGCTTGGCTGTTTGTGCATGGTGCTGGGTTTCTGGTTTGGCTCAATGGGGTGGGGAGGTCTGGGGCAGGAGAGAAACACGCTGTGCTGGCCCTGTGTGGCTGTGCCATGCCTGGGCTGGAGGAGGGAATGCTGATCTCCTAACAGTGCTGCTGGTGCCGTGGTTTCCTAAGCAGAGCTGCTCCCAGGCAGGGGTAGCATCAACTTTGCTGCTTCTGGAGGAGCTTTGGAAGAAAGCTGGTCCCTTCCCATCCCCTGCTTGACTGGGGGTAGCTTTGCCTAGGGGAGATCCCAGCTGAAGGGTCCCACCCATCTCTTAGCAGATTGTTTTGGGGTGGGATGCAACCTCCATGTAGTGCCACTACTAGTACTAGTGTACTCCCTGCAGCCTGGGGTCAGGGTAGGGGAGGAGTGAGTCTTGCTTGCCCCTTCTCTGCTGAAATGGGTGTAGAAGGCTGGTCCATGAGCTGGTTGTAAATCAGTACGCACGAGGAAGGCAATTTTCTGCAAGTGAAACCTGCCCTAGCCAAGCCCTGGGGAAGGGAGGAGAACTGCAAGTGTCAAGGTGAGACGGAAGAGCAACAGAACGAGATTTAATTTCCTTTCTAATAATTTTCTCAAGCTGTATAAACTTTCCTTATTTAAAATAAATACTCCCTGAAAACACATTCTGTGTCAGTGGCCCTGTGAAAACACCCCCAATCACAACCTGTGCCTGTCCTTTGCTTGCAGCCTCAGCCAAAAGCCAGCAGTTTTACATTTTACTCTATTAACTTGAGCTGTAAATTTCCTTGTGCAAAGTCTCCCAGGCTGAGGAATGAATTTAAGTAAACAGGGCATACAATAATAGACTTGTGTTAGGGCAGGTTTTTCAAGTGGTCTGTAACTCTTAGAGTAAGTTCTTCTAAATCTCTCCCTGTTACAGTGGAGAGTGTGAGCCTGTCCAGGAGGTGGAGGAAGTCATAGAAGAGACCTAGCTAGTAACCATCTCTGGGATCCTATCTGTGGTCCAGAGAAGAGCATTCAGTGTTTGATAAGCAAAGAATTCAGCTAAGATAATTTCTTGCCTGGCATTTCATTGTTTTCTAGTTCAAGACCTCCATAGTTAGTTTTTTTTCTTGGTGACAGCATCTGTGTGAGATGCTTATAAGGACTCTGAGGTTTTTTTTTTTCCCCTTGTCCTACAACATGCTGAATGCAGATGCTGAAATAATTTTTCAGAAGGGTTTTCAAGCTCAACCCCTAAAGAAGGCACCCAAAATTGTTTGTTTGCTTTGGAGACTACAGGATTAGTTCCTTCTCAGAATTATTCTCTGGGGGAAAAGAGACAGGAGGAGTTTCTCCTGTGAGTGTGATGGAAAACAATATTCTATTTCAGGTTTGTGGGCATCATTTCTCCGAGACGCCTGAAATTCTGCCTGCTTGATGTACAGGGGTGCTGTATGTGTTTCTGCCTCATACAGCCAAGGAATCTGAGGGGGTTCTGGGGGTGTTATGAGGTGTTCACGTTTCCTGCTGGGCCAGGAAAGCATCTCTACTGCAAACGCAATCTACTTATCTCAGATCATTGTCCAATCTTCAGCTAAAAGCAGGCTCAAGATGAACATGGTCTAGAAGGTTGTGAGTGAAGAAAGACTGATCCCACTTCGCAAGCTAGGCAGTTTCCCTACCTACTTCTTCTGCAGTAGATTATTGCTATTTTTCCCATGAACTTGCAGTTAAAACACACATCTGGTCGGTGTCTTTGAGCTGTCTTGTAAAGGGTACTTGATCACTAGATAAAGAGAAAAGGAACTTCTGGCTTATAGACAGCCTTTTCCTGAAAAAAGGTTGTAAGCAATAACTTGGCATAAAAGCCCACAAATAGGGATTTCTTTAGACTCCCCTGGGTTTGGCTATGTTGTCTGGTTATCTAACCTTTCACCAGCTGCCTCTTGTAAAACTGCAGGCAAAGCGGTTCTGACTTCTGCTAAGCTGTGGGGAAAAAATGCAAGAAAACATCTTTAAGGCCTTTATCCAGAACTTGGTAAAACCAATGGAAAACCTCTGTGAGTCTGGGGGATATTGGATCACTTCCAAAGTGTGGAGAAAGGTTGAGCCCAGCTTGTGTTAGATCTAGAAGCCAAGGGAAATTCTCTGCTCCTGGGAGAGGAAAAAAGTCTTGGCAAAGTCTGGATCTTAGCGCTGGAGCAAGTGGTCGACCCAAAATGGTAGAAGTTGGGATTTAGGGGATAGAAGGAGGGTAAAGCTTTGTGTACTGGGGTACTTGAGCAGGTCATGAACTGGGCATTTCCTCTTGGTCTTTTGATATATCATCTCTTAGAAGAAGAGTAACTGATGCTTCGTAACCCCTGCTGCTGCCTTGGCCTCTGCTGCAATATATCTATTACTTCTCTTTGAAAATTGGACCCAAAACTCTCCATTTCCTCTCAGTAGGAGAGTCATACTGCAACAAGGCTTAACTCAGATGTTTCTGTAGCAGCTAGTCCCAAAAGATATTGGGGGATGTTCTTGTAGGACTGAGTGGTCCTGGACCTGCAGTGTAACTGGTAGCATAAGAACAAATTTGCCCAGCTGAATGCAAAGGCTTTTAGATAAAACAAAGTAAGTGTTTGCTTTGGCATTCAGAAGCATGGAGATGCCACAGATGGAGAACTGCCAGTTGGCTGATCACCAGCCACTGATTCATCGTGTAAAAGTGTAGTGTGAGCTCCTGTTTTTTTTCCCCTTCTTGACAAACTTTACAACTGGCTTTTTATTTTTTTTTTGAGAGGAGGAGGGAATTCTCATGGTTTTAAGCAAATTGCAACTGACTCAGCCTAAGCCCAAGGGTAGAATGGTGAAGGCTTCATGGATTAAGTGTCCTGGAACAACTGGCTACACAGCTCTTTCTTGTTTTCTGGCTGTGAGGATCATCCTTTTGATCAGATTCTTTTCCCTACTGCTTTCTGGGTTGTAAATCCACATTAGTCATGGTAGGGTGGCAAACAATTAATGTGGTAGGAGGTTAAGCCCTGGAGTGTGAGCAGTGGCCTCTGGGGAGTGAATACACTCTGGTGGCCAGGTGGAGAAGTGAGGACATCTTGAGGCCACCTGCTCATGAATTTGCTGTTTGGAAGGGTTGAGAGCCTGACTCCTACCACAATCCATATTTCTGTAATCTGCTCAGAGATGTGTCTCTAGCTGTCCGTATTAGTTATGACCTGCTTGACTGTCTGACTTCCAAGGTCCTGAACCTTGCCGTAAGACTCAGACTTGTGTCCTGTAGCCAGGGGAGGATGCTGTAGTTTGGCCATTTACCATCTCTTCTGTATATTTGACCTTCATAGCTTCCTGCTTGTGCTGCCTAGGTCATCATTACCCTCAGGTCCACTGGTTAACTGATCTTTGGGAGCTTTAGTCAACTGCTGCTCAGATCCTCTTGGGTACTGATGATCCATACTTCAAGCTGACACTCTTGCTTCTCTGGATATACAAAGGTCCAGGAAACTGGGGTGTTTTTATAGGCCTCTGAAACTGGAAGACAACACTGCTGAGTAACTTGTCAGGTCTTTAGTGACCATGAGAAGGCAAAGGCTTAAAATGCAAGGGACCAAGTATCCCGATTCACAGTCAGCTATGCTGAGGGATGAGCAGTGGTGTGCACAGGAATGCCACAACTCTTTGCTTGTCTTTGGTTGAAAGCCCTTACTAGCTGCCATACTTGCATGTCAGACTGACAGGCTTGTTTTGAAGGCCAGTTAGGGTTGTACTTCCCCAAACAGCTTCTGCTGTGGCTTCAAATGCAACTGCTACTACACAATGATCCATGTCCAAAGGTGATGTCTTTGCAAAGAATGAGATGACCGTGCACAGATGTGGTTGCATATTGCATGTCCAAGTCTGCTGAAAATGGTATTTTAAGGCAGTACTTTAAAGCAGTAAACTTGCAATGTGGTCTGTTTGGGTGGGGTCCTGAACCTGTGTAGCTCACTGCTGGAGCTAGCAAGTGATGCTGTGTGAATTTGCAGGTTTATTTGCAATGAACTGATTTGCCTGATTAAGGTGGCTTATGAACACAGCTGCTGCTTGGTGCATGGCTTTTGACATCAGTAGTGTTATACCAGGGGTGAAATTTGCCTTCCCTATATTGTTGCCAGTTGCAAGAATTTATCATCCACCTGTGCTCTGATTTACGTGTGTGTAAATCCCAAGTAACTCCATTAACATCAATAAAGCTGCTTGAATAGATCTCTATCTGAATTGCATGCTGAAGACTTCTCATGTTGCTGCTAGCTATGCAGGTGCAGGGATGTGGTTGGGTTCAGCTGGGAAACACGATGCCATCCAAGCGTGTGTCTAGCATGCAAACAAGAAGAAAATGCTGAGCTGAAACCACAATGCTCATTTAAAGGGATGTTATCAAGCTTTCAAGAGAAGAGTTTTCTTTGCCATCTTAAAATATTTGAATGGGCAGGAATTTCTGAAGAGGGTTTCCATGGTCACTTGGAGGGGAAGAAAATATCCTGCTCCTTTGTGGTGGAAGAGATAGTGGACAGAGGAAGATGAGTTGGTCCCAGATCAGTTTTGATGACAAAGTTGGGGAGAAAAATTAGATGGGTTTTTATTCCTCACTTACTTCCTTCACCTTCACTACACCTATACTTTAAACAACTGTATGTAGGGAGAAAGAACAGTAGCTTGCTTTTAGCAAGTGTTTGTTTTGTGGGCTTGTTTGTGTGAATTGTGGAAACTAAAAACACAGGGAGCAGTGTTAAGGACATGTGGTGGAGCAGTGCCACCTTACACTGTTGTATGCATTTTGAGGGACAGAGGAGTCAGTTGTCCTGTTGCTACAGCAGCAGAAATGAAATGTCACCTAGAAAAAATTGTCAGAGGGAGAAGAGACAGCTTAGCCCTTGGAAAGCTCTCCTTTGAGCTGGTGGCTATCAACCCAAAGCATTTGGGGCCGATAGCTTTTCTGAACCACTTGTGATGTTACTAGAGACTCTCATAGATAAGTTATCTATACAAATACTGAACCTCACTAACCTCTTTGTGACAGTGAACTCCTGGCAGGGAGATTTTGGCATTTTTGAGTCGCTTGGCAACTTCATGGATTAAGGTGCCAAACAGTATCAATTTGGATTGGTTTTGGGAGTGTGGAATGCACTTTTATTGGCTCCTGTGGAATTTCTCCTGATTAGCAGAAACAGAAGGATTGGAAATACAGCATTCAAGGTGGTTCATTTTTGGAAGCATGTGTTCATGTTTTGGAGACTCATCACTTAGCTAACATTTGATAAGTGCAGTGGAGAAGGAAAGAGGATCATTGGCAAGTTCATTATGGGTTGTTTTTTTAGGAGATTAAGATAGTTGTTGTCTTGGAGTGAAAGGTGGCATCTCTTAAGGAAAAGACTTGTAGCATCCTACTGTTTTCCATTGGCCAGGTGGAGGGATATTTGTTGCATGCTCTCAGCTGGTGACACTCTGGGGACGAGGAAGGGGATTTCAGGCTCAGACTCTGGGGAGACTGGACATCTGTGTGGCTGTAGCTACTCATGATCATCTCTGCTGTGTCCGTGCATAGCCACTGTGTTCTACATGTCTCCCCTTTGGCTAACTTCTTATTATATTCAGATATCTGAAAATGGTTAATGGTGGGGCGGATAACCTGGCTCCATTTTTTACCACTGTTTTGTCTTGATGGTGACATGTCCCTGTGAGCTGGAAGCAAAGCAAGACAAAAGATGAAGCCCAGGAACTTAACCCCCAAACCAAACCATGGCCATCCCCATACCCTTCATCCCATAGAAAACTATAATACTGGTTTTTTTTTGCATGAGCAAAGGGTGTGCTTTTAGGTTGTAACCTTTGGAGTTGGTGGTTCTTTAATGTGAAGAAGTGTTGGAAAATGTGAGTTTGGATCTGATACTCATCTACCTTCCAGGGCCCCTGAAGCAATTTGTGCAGTAGTCACAGTTCAGGTGTCTCATGTGCCTTTTTTTCATGAACAGGTTTCCCACATGGTCTGTCTCTCCCATGACAGACCATAGCTGTAGGTCTCCATTGGGTATTCTGGCTGTTTTTCCCACAGGCTAATGCAAACTACCACAGGAGATGGGAAGTGGGCAGGAGTCTGTCGTATAGAGGGAAATGGAGGCCTGACTAGAAGCTTTTCTGCATCTACATTGGGAATGGCCTTTTGGTAATATGCCTCTTGTCTTGATATTTTTTCATTTGAGGAGAATGTGTTGCAGACCACTCTCCTTGGGGACAGGAGGTGGAGTGGCTCTTGTAGAAGTGCCACCTGTAAAGTGGTGTGAAGAAGAGGACCATTAAAATGAAGAATTTCTTTCCAGCCTTAGTTCTCCTGTAGGTGTACGCAGGCTTTCTAAAAATAGTCTCCTTACGCTGACTGAAAATGGATGCCCCAGGCATTTGACTCTGTGCAGCTCCCCTCCTTCTTTCCCTGCTTTTGAAGTTGAATGCTTATGGATGTTTTTTAGCTTATCGTCAACCCATCACAACTGGCAGTACTTCACTGTTCCAGGGTTGAGGGTTTTCTTTCTCAGCCTCCACCCATGTATGTACCTCTCAGGAAAAGATCACGTGAAATCCTCTGCCTGCCTTACAGAGGATTGTCACTTCTCCATGCATTAAAGATAATGCTTAGCATTTATTTCACTGAGAGAATTTCCCACCTTCATGAGGACCTCAGACACTGGCTGTGCCCTTGATCTTGGCAACTCCTCCCCTGTGACAGACTAGTTCTTGTGGCCTTTAGTCTCTCCACTGAACCCTTAGGCTTGTCCTAAGGGGCTGGATCAACTTGTGAAGAGGATGGTATTTCTAAGAGTCCTTCTGTTTTAAGTCTTTCTCTCCCAGAGATCATAGGGAGAAGAAAACTTCTTGTTGATATCTGCTGAGATTTAAAGAATTGTTGCATCAGCAGCAACAGCAGATGACGGTGTCCCATAGAGACCTTGGTGTCTGTGGGGCTGTGCTGTGGGGCACATTAGGGGACAGATGTGGCTGAGGAATAACCTGGTAGGAGGAAATGACATTTAGAAAATATGGTTTGGTCCGTAGCATGGCCCTATGAATGTGAGGCTGGCACAGAAACTGCAAAACACCATGAGGTGGGCAATGATCCAGCTGGTGTTGCCACCAAGAAAATGTAGACAGAATAACTGGCTGACTTGAACAGATCTGTGCTGAAATGTCTGGGTTGGATGTGCATGTGAGCACTCTGACCAAAGACAGCTGGAAGTTGGGAAAACACAGTGGGAAAGAGGTGTGGGCCCCATTATACCTGCCAGGTGTGGGCTATGGTGCTAGGTAGAGTCAGGATGCTTTTCTGACCTTGGGTCTGACTGCTACAGATGGGCTTAGGGGGGCTGGTTTATAAGCTGTATTTCAAGGATTTGAGGGGACTGGTTTCTGCTCAGGTGTGTGCTTCCAAGGGGATTATAGCTGAGGTCTGAAAAGGCCTCCTAGCTGATGCTGTGTATGGCTCATGGGTGGAAGTTGTGTGCAGAAGCTGAGACATGTGGACTGACCACAGCTGGAATGATCTGTTGAAAATGGTTATGCTCTCCCTACTGCTTACCCACAAATCACTAGCTGGTGCCCAAGGTCTTGGTCAGCAGGTCTGAGTCAATCCTCGTTTGTGTGATGAGCAGACAGAGAAAAGCACACCAGACAGGCAGCATGATGATGGCATTGCGCCTTTTGAAGCAAATTTTGCTGAGCAGCCCATGTGGATGATGAGCTGCTTCTACACCAAGTACCTTGCACCTCAGCATGGATTAACTCTGTCACAGCTGCTGGATAAGAAGAGGTCCCTTCCCTGGAGAGGGGAATGGAGTTTCCCCATAATTGAGAAGCTTATCCAAGAGTGCAGGTTCGAGTTCTTTCTGTACACAAAGACATTCAAGGGATCTCCTATGAATCCCCACCACGCTTTCTAGAATGTTTCTGTCATGGGAGCCTGTGAGGAGGAGGAGAGATGTATGCGAGGTGGTTTGTGTGTTTATTGGTGAAAGGTGCTTTGTCTCCTCCTTGAATCCAGCCGAATGCTCTTGGATTTGAGAGTTGGGCTAATTTGGAAGTGTTTGGCTTTGATTTCCACTTGGTGAAAAAGGAAACACAGTGGAGCAAACAAGCTATTAATTTTAGGAAGAAATCTGTAAGGTTTCTTCAAAAATCTTCCAGAGAAAAGAATAGAGTAGAATGTTTAGGAAGAGAGTTAAGGCAGAGGTGTAGTGTGCAGGGTATGACCTTTTCAGAGGGACAGTGTTTCAGGTATCTCACAGGGAAAAGGACATCCCTGCAATGTCACAACAAAGCAGCCCTGCTCAGTCCTACAGATACATGTGAGGAGCTCAGCAAGAGGGTATGTGCAAGCGGAGATAGACCCAAATCTAGGTGAATTTCAGTGCTTTATGACTGTCTGTGTTGCTTCAGGTGTGTGTCCATGAGCTGTAACTGGCTTGGATAGCTGTGCCAGACCCCATTACTGTGTCCATGTGCCCCGTGTAGCTGTAGAGACAGCCAATGTCCGTGGTGTGAGCCTCCTTTACTGTTCAAGGGAGTGGTGATGACTGGCTTTCCACGGGTGTCATTGATATTCGTTCTTAATGAGACAGTATAATTCACAAATCTGCTTTGAAACAGTTTGTCTTTCTAAGAGCATTGCTCCCTAGGTCAGGCTCACAGATAACATCAGTGTCTATCGTTAAGGGAAGAATGTGTTTTGGTGGATGGTGCATTGCAAACAGACAGATGAATAATAGCAATCTGTGTAGAGAGAGGTAGTTAAAGTGACAGCCATGCTGACAAATAGCTGAGTAAATGGATAGGGCGATTTACTAATGAAATGAGTATAAACAGATATATGGACATGCAAGGTGGGGAAAATGACAGAAATATGAATTTGGCCGATTCCCAAAAGGAGCTCTCAGGGCTGCTGTGCATGCGGTGCGATGGTTGTTAGTCAAACAAGGCTTCGTGTCCTAAATCATGAAGTTGTTACAGATTGCAAAGGCTTTTTGTCCTGTGGCTAGATGCAGGATTGATCCATAACTGGGGTAAGAGTGCAAATTCCTGCCTCCAAGCAGAAAGGCAAAACCGGCCGGCTAATCCCAGTACTGTACCAGTGACTATAGGCCAAAGAGCAAAGTACCTTCAAGGCAAGGAGATATGGAAGTAATTTGAGGAAAAGTCTAGGAAATGCATCTCCTGTGCTTTAGTCCTGTACTTAGTCATGGTGCAAGGTGCAGGGGGAGTTTGGGAGTGTTAGAAGTGGGCTGAAGTCGAAGAGAGAGGAGGTAGGGCTAAGATGTCCTCGTTATGGCTAGGATGTCCTAATGGCCAAGTTATTATGCTCCCTGCAAGTCCCAAAATGATGTTGAAGTGGAAGAATAGTCCTAAAGGTGGTGTAACCCCCTATTTAAGGCTGAGAATCTGGTATGTATCAACCTCTCCAGACCCCAAGTAAGGGCAGGTTAAGCTGCTTTGCTTCTGGGACCATTGCAAGAATGGTTTAAGCTCACTCTCAGACAAATATGAGTTTCAGATCTTTGGTTATACACAGCTTGGCTGATAATTACCTTGCCTGTCTTGTTTTTTCTCCCCTGTTCTATATGCTGAGAAATACCTGAGTTTTTTGGCAATTTTGGTCACCTTTGGAGCAGAATCTGAATGCCCAGCTCGTGATCCTGTTAATCATCAACAAAATGCTTGTCAAAGATAAATATAAATATTTTAGTTGCCGTATGTTTACCTTGTTGAAGTCATGTTATATGAAGAGTTATCCCTATGTTTGCAGCCTCTTAATGCCCTATATATGGCCAGCTGATTGTACCTAGAGCAGTCTTGCACATGCAGCTGGTTTGGGGGAAAAAAACGGGAAAAAAAAAAATCAGAGTTGTGCTGCTTTATAAGTGGAGCTTGGGATGATTTCTATGACTTAATGGAGCAGGCACACAGTGCTGTCTGCTACATGGTACTTAAACTTCATGTGCTCAGGGTGGGGAAAAATGATCTTTTAATATTAAAATTAGGTGATGCTTCTTTTCCAGAAATAGCGTGTGGTGCATGTTTGGAGGGTACACATTAGTCTTCATTAAATTTGTGTCCTGGAAATTGAGGTGAACAGAGGTGCAGTGGGGAGGTAATGGGAGGAGATGGGGGAGAGTGTAACTCTGGCTTGGTAGCACGTGTACCCTGCTCCTTTGTGCAGCTCAGAGAACATCAAAAGTGGTGCCTGTTGGGACTTGAACTTGAGTTTTATGAAGGGGTAAGATGCAGGAGGCAGGAGAAGTAGGCAAGGTAACTTCCCTGGAGGCAGTATTTCTGCTTAGAGGCTTCTTTGTTTTGGTGTGCTCTTCCCTCCTTGAGATTAATTAATTTGTAATGGTGGGGAACCTTTTGAAGGCTCTGTAATGCCACAAGCCACACATCGCTTCGTGTCCTGCAGGAAAGGCAGATAAAACAAATAGCATGTCAAATTGCTCCAAAGATGGAGACCTGCCTCCCAACCTGTGTGGTTATTTGCATTTCCAGAGAGGGAAATAGCAGGTGTAAAGCATCCTCCCCTTGATGCAGAGCTTTCAAACAGTTGTTCCTCTGGGGAGCTGGGCTGTGGTGTGCAGTGTAGGCAGGCTTGTTCTGGGTCCGTAGTGCTAGGAGTCCCTTCCCAGCTGTGTCTGAGTCAAGCCCTGGTCATGATGATGTCTCAGCTACTTCATACTCTTGCCTGGTGTGTGAGCAGTGAGTACTAAATACTACTACTTGTGAAGAGTGAAGAATGAAGCAAGGGAGTGTCTCGCACCTTCCTCTGAGAAGTTTGTGATTGCTTTGATTACATGCTTCTTGCACCGAGAAGAAATCGGGTATGGTGATTTCCTCAGGTCAGGAGCTCCTCTGGCTTCTGCTCAGCCACTGCTCTGCAGGGTGCAGCCCCTCCTCTTGGCTGTCTCTGCTCAGGTCACATCCCTCATCTGAGGCTTTGTATGAATTGACAAAAGGTTAGAAACATTTGTCTTCACCAATTTAAATTTTTCTCCACTAATTTTGCTCTTTTGATTCTTGTTTGGACCAAGATTTAGGTGTCCAACATGCCAGACAGGCTAGGTTCAAGGGACAATGTAAGGTAATGGTTTCTTAAGAACTTTCCAGCATAGCTTTCAGTCCAAAGAGTTGACAAAGCCCAGTTCTGGATGCCTTCAAAACACTTCTCCCATGTACTATCTGTTTATTGTGATTTTGCTCGCTTAAGATAATAAAAAGCTTTTCCTGTTTCATGGTTCAAACATGGAAACAAGTGGATGGTATTACTTGTTAAACTCTAGAATGTGGGACATTATTTGTCTTCAAGTGGCAGGTAGAAACTAAAGCTGCAATAAGATTTTTCAGCCCACAGCTTGTATTGCCAACACTGAAAGATTGGGTAGAACAGTCAAAAATTCACTTTTCCTACAGCGGCTGGATTTCTCCTGGGCCACACTGCATTATTGTATAATAGCACAATAAGATTTGCTTTCTTCCTCTTGGTGCCTCTTCCAAATTCCTGTTAACGCTGAGGCACAGAGTACAGTATATGATTGGAGGTATGTATATGTGCCACAGGTAATGCAAGGCTTGCTAACTGTCTAAGCATGGGATTTAGGAGTCTAATCCTTATGTAAGGTACGATACAACCACTCCAATTACAAAACAGACTGGTGTGCACATTCTCCTTTCTGAACTCAGCTGAAGTCTGCCTGCTCAGTTGGCACAGGGCATGGGCTGCTTTATTCCAGAGTAGTGGTAGCAGCAGCGAACCTGTGGTTCTCATTCAAACTGACCATAGAGCAATTGTTAGGAAATCCGGGATGCAAATTTTATCTTCAGTGGCTCATTGTGCCCCTGAGATGGATCTGATGCAAAGTCTGTCCTGGCCTCTTGGTTATTTTATACCTTTCTCATACTATTGAAGAGTGGAGGGTTTTCTGTGCCAGGCATAGTAAAAGCATGACCTATGCCCCAAATCCTGGTGCTTTCATGTCAGAGCACAGTAAATGTTTGCTGAGTTTTGATGCCCAAATAAATTAATGCTGGGTATTAAACTCCTGTCAGCTGTGCTTTGGAGTGAGAATGAAGTTGCTTATCCCTCTTTCGTCTTACACAAGCTTATTGAGGTGCAACGTGTTCCTGTAAAAAAGGAATTTCTCCCACTATAAGACCTTTCTGTAGAGAACAAATGATGTAGTTTACAGCATTTCACTTCTATATTACATGTATAATACTGTGATGCTTTAGAATATTTTAAAGTCACACTGTTAGCTGAACTAGGTGTATTTCATGGCAGCATATTTTACCTCTGTATTTTGGGGCGAGTTCCTTTCTCTAGAGGGCTCACAACCCTCCCACAGAACTTGCCTGTTGTGGCAAACTCTTGTCCCTAAGAGGCATTGCAGGGCTGCAAATGATAACCCCTCCTCTCTTCACTCATGGGTTCTCCTGTGAAGTGGAAAGAGGAGGAAGGGCTGAGATGCAGAGCTGGTGGGAAACGTGGCTGAGGGTGGTGCAGAGGCTGTCTGTAGTTGAGCTGCTGTGCAATGGGCAACTAACTGGTAAATGTGGGGGGAAATGGGTTGCCATGATAATTCCTGACAAAGTACCAGCAACCTGTCCCAGGTACTGCTAATGGGCTGCTGGCTTTGTGGCATGGGATTGTTTTGAGCCACATCAACCTGTTGGCTGCAGGTGCTGGGAGGCTTCAGCAGTGCTACTATAACACCAAGATCAGAGGAGAAAAGGGATCAGGAGTGCAAATGACTGAGCAAGTCAGCAGCAAATTTAGTATCTTGTTGCATTTTCATTAGAGCTAAGGCAATTAGCTCAGATGTGGAGCCTTAGATGAGCTTAAATTCTTTTTAAGGCTGTTAGGGTATGTTGAAGGCCTTTTGTAAATCAAGGCTTAGGCGACATCCCAGGCTGGTGTAAAAACTTCCCTGCCTGGACTGTGTTTCAGCTTGAAGGGAGCACCTTCTCGTAGTGCTAGGTTAAAATACTGTAGCAGAGTTGGCTGGAGCTCACCTGTGAGGTGTGGGTGTGTTCCCCATCAGGGACAGCTTGTTACTGTTTTATTGCCTGAAATAGGGAAGAGTCACTTGTGGAATTGACAAGGGTTAGCAAAACCCAATAGTTATATTTTTCTTTTAGCAGAACCACCTATGAAACTCTCTTTAAGGCTGGTTTCATTTCAAAATGCAGAAAATACAACACTACTTAGCATTCTCCATTGGCTTTGAAATGCCTTCTGTGTTGGGCAGCATGCTATGGTGTGAGATGATGTGATTTTGCAGTGCTCCCCAGCTGTTTCTGTGTGCTCCAGGGGAAGGAAAGGAGCTCAGCTGGTCATGTTCCACTTATCTCCAGCTGTTGAAATATCCTCTTCTAGGTGATGAGGAAACCTATTGTTAAAGACTTGAGGCCTCACTCTTTGCCAGGTATATCATGCCCATTTATCTTCCATAGAGTGCTTTTGAGGTTAATCTCTCAGTTCATCCCCGTACTGGCCATTGCTCCTTGCAAAACAACATGTAGCTATAATTTCAGTAGTAGATGATGGAAGACAAAGGAGTGCTCTGCACTGAAGTGACTTCTAGATGCATGTACCTTTAGTGCTGGGCCTTATTGCTCCTATTTTGCAAATAAGTTACTAATTATAAAATAAAAGCTTTGCACATAGGTAGTACTCACCTGGAAACTCTTCTGGACTCCAGCCTCGCCTATGTGGTGCTTTGGGTTCTTTTGATATTTGCTGGTATTAAAATCTGCCTGGCAAGCACACAAGAATTGACAGAACAGTCTTTGAGAAAATATGGACCCAGGTGATAGCTCCAGCCTGTCTAGTTATGTACTGGGGCAAAATGCAAAGGAGAAATATCTGTGCCATGACAGAACTGGTTGTACTGTTATTGCTTTGAAGATATCTGCAAGATCTAGCTAGGGAGTGGGGTAGGATCCTTTGCCTAGTAACTGTGTTCACAGTTTGAAGGGTTCAGCAGGTGGTATGGCTTATGGCAAGATGCTGAAAGTGAAGATCCTTACAGCATTAGGGGAATTTAAGCTTTAAATCACATGGTCATTGAGAAGCTCATAACATTGAACTTCTACCCTGCTGGTCTAGAAACCTCGAATCACATGAGGTGGCAACAGTGCTAATGTTCTGTCAATGTGCCATCTTATTGTGTTAGGTAGTGGCCTCATTCATGGGAGGAGGTAAAGCTCCTTCAGCCAGCTCACCTCCACCAGTGCATTGGTGGGAAGCAGTGAACCTCACTTTGCCTTAGTTTCCTCATATGTGGAGCACTTGCTGCTCATTTAGAGGAATCAGGTGACATAATTAGTGTTTATGAAACACTTGGGGATTGTGTAAAACAAATCATAAAAAAAAGGAGCGATGCCAGAGTTCAGACAATATTTACACAACATCTGAAGGCTGCCTGTGTTGGGCTTTATCATAAGGAAATGTGTGGGTGCCAGAACTTGAGCAACGGCTATAAATGCATCCTTCTGGCTCAGCAGTGCCATCCGTGAAGCCTGTGGGAACGCTCAGTCCTCGAAGCTTAAATATAATGTTCTTGCTGGTTATCATCCAAAGCTTTCTGAAGGGGGAGACCACCTCACTGCTGCTTGTCTGGAAGAGGGATGATGGATCCTCAGGGAAGCAAAAGTATTTGTGGATTGCAAAACTGGTTTAAATTCACAGGCCTTTTTTTGCCTTGTTCTCATTTTTCTGCTCTTGACTTTCTGTCGTCTTCTGCCTGGTAGTGTGTTGGGGTGGTGAGAGTTTAAACCCTCTGCTGAAATGAACTTTCAGCATGGAGACAGTATCGTTCTCCTTTTAAATGGCATCTCCTGTTATCTAGGAGGAGGCTGTATCTTCCTCCAAACTGTTTAAACTGCAAAGGCTGTTACTGCCTTCATTTAAAAGCTGAGACTGAAACACTGCTCAGGACTAGCAACAAAATACCAGAGCTCATTCCTGCCCATTAAGACGAGGCTTTGGATTCAGCATCATCATGGTATAACAGGGTGTCTGATGCCCCACTTCATAGTTGTGCCCAGTGCACCCAGTGTGGGACAAGGCACATCCCGGGCTCTTTGCAGAAGGATGCTTTCTGGCCTCATCACTAACTGAGCTGCCTGAATTTTCCACCTTGACTTTCCATGAGCACCAAACAGTGCCTTTTGCAGCTGATAGACTTCATCTTTTTGGAGGACTTACCCCTGAGATGGGGGGCCTGTATTGCAGGACCACCTTTGGTGTCAGGAAGGTGTTTTTCCAGGAAGAGTGGATGATGTGTTAGGATTCTTAGGGGAGATATAGCCAGGATGGATATGTGCTGCTTGTTTCTTATGCTTGAACTGCCAGAGTTGAATCTTTTTTCACTATTCCTGTGCTTAGTACTTCTTGTCATGATCTGATACTCAGTCGTCTGCTTCACATATTGGTTCTTTACTAGTGACTCCTTTCCTCCACCCAATTGTGTATTCAGGGTGACTTTCAAATGTATATTGGCTGCTATCCAGGTTAGCGTGGCATATACCTGCCTTTTAATAGCATTTATGGGATCAAGACATATCCTTTTCAGCACTAGCATGCTCATGCAAATGCCGGCAGGTCAACAGCAGAGTGTCTTTCAAATAAAAACCTTTTCCAAATGAAAGACGAGAGGTCTCTGTTCCTGAAAGCTGGATTTTTAGAGACTTGTCAAAGGCCATAGAGTATGTTGGGAAAGAAGAAAAGGGCTGGTGCTTGCAAATTCCTCTGGTCTTTGAGCTCATTCATATGATTTAAACATAAGAATATGGTTTGGTTTAGGTAGAAGAGGGAGATTTATGGCTTTTGTAGGAGATAGGCTAAGCAGACAGATCTGAAAACCCTTTTGAATTTCAAACAAACAAATGCACATAGCATGTTTTATTATTGTTTAATTGAATGGTGTTCTATATCTCCCATAGACTGCAGGTCAATGCTTGGAATCCGCAGTCTGTTTCAAAGCTTTTGGATTATATTGATCATGGGGGTAAATCATAAGGGACTTGCAATGAAACAAATTCATTCCTTCTGTAAGTTTTGTTATATTCCTGAAGAATGAGGAAGCTCTCCCTTCCTGGAATTTCACATGCCTTTAGCTGTTTGATCAGATCCCATGCGAGACCACGTAGTATGTTTTGGCTCTGCATTAGATTTTTTGCTTAGTTATTAGAGAAGCACAAAGTCCTGGCAAGAAGGGGATTTCTTTACGTACTGCTTATTGCTGAAACTCACGTCTGGGTTTCCACTTCTAGTGGAGACAAAACTGATGGCTGTTTTCAACAAAAATAGAAGCTGCACCAAGGCAGCTCTTCCTGCTCTTCTGCATGTGGGAGGGAATTGAGAGGGAAAGCGAGGTTTGACAGCATTTCTAATCCATGGTCTGATGATTTTCTAATCTAAATTAGTGAAAATATCCTCAAAGAGGCTGAGGCCAGATGTGGATGCTCCAGGGAATTCAGAGCCCTCTTGTTTCTGAAAGCTGGAACTTCTGTAAGCACAAGTCTAATGAATTGTGCTGGGCATGTAATGGCAATGTGCGTTGGCAGCAGGAACTACTGGTAGACAGGGCTTAAATGAACTTAAGCAATCTTTCACCTATAGCTGGATGATGATAAAAATACCAGAGCCTTGAGTGACAGCTGAACTCTATTTTGGATATTGCACAGGGAAAGAAGCAAGGGTTAAGCAGAGTAGACTGAATGCTTATTGTGTTGTAAGACAGGGTTTGCTGTTAAAGGGGTGTTGCCTTAGCATTTCTTGCCTTTACCTTCTCTGGAAGCTCATTGACTCCAGTGGGAGTGAAGGACAGAGCAAGCTGGGTTACTCCCTGCCAAACCCTGTAAAGCTCAGTGGGGCTGCGTCTCTGTGCTGGCAGTTATGTATTTCTCTCAAAAGGAATTAGATTTAGGTCTCACATGCACTGGATGAATATTTTAGCCACTAGCTATGATACAAAAATGGTTCTAGTAGCTGCAGTGTGTGGAAAGCCTAGCTCACCAGTATAGGCTGGGATTTCAGACCGGGTCCTCTGGAGCACATTTGTTTCTCTATGTAGTAGCTGGCTCTTGTATGGGTCTCAACTGCCCGTACAGAAGCTGTATTGCTGCTGAAAACACTCCTAGAAATATTTCCAGTTGCATCAGGGGATGTATTGGGAGCTCATGGGGCAGCTGAGCAGAAATTCTTTCAGATCACAGCTTTAGGTGTCATTGTCCAGTTTTACCCCAGGTCTCTTCCCCCAAAACTTTAGAACAGCATTTCTTGGTTAAAAAAAAAAGGTGAAAATTTTGATTGTGTGCTCTTGGACTCAGGCTTAGTCTCCTTAACTGGACTCCCATGTCTCCCTGCCAGGAGCTGCTTCAGGGGCTCATACCAGGTAGAGTTTGTGTCAGTTTAGGGATTCTTGTATTGCTGATTTTGCAGACAGCATGGTTGTCTCCATTTCTAGTCTTCCACTGCTCTCCTCACCTTGAGGAGAAAAAAGCCAAACCAAGGAAACATAATCACACAGCTTTACAGCAGAACATACATCTGAGGCCCTGAGTGGACCTTGGTGGTATCCCTTAGACCATGGGTGTCAGTTCTTGCAATGCATTTGCAACATACTAAATTCAGTGGCACTTCTTCACAAAGTGTGGGATATAAAAGGGTGTAAATGATCACAGAGCAGTTCTGTTAGCTTTGAAATTGATTTAATTCTGCATGAAGTCCTCTGGAATATTAAGACAGGGTTTCTGAGCTGGTCCTTCTTGGAGAAGTGAAAGGTGAACCTGGGCTTCGCACTTCTGTCAGAATTGATGTCTCGGTTTCTTGACTCCAGAATACACCGTATGTTTAGACATTTACTGGCTCTGAAGAGGCTGTAGCAGTTTTCACACTTCAGACTGGCAATCTGCTCTTGGTTTGCTGAACACCCTTTTGGTTTCAATGGGATGAATTTTTCATTTTCTATCTTAAAAGGCTGGCATCTGCAACTGCTCTCAAGCAGGTGCTGTCTTCTGCTCTGCCTGGATAATTGCTCTTCAGCAATCCATACAGACCTTTAAACCCCTTAATATGCTTCACAGGTTTGCTGTACTTAACGCACCTGGAGTTAAGTCTCTGTGTCTATAATGATCTCCTTATCTATACCATACTCATTATTATTTATTAGGATCTTGTCAGGAGTGTATTGGTATCCTCTAGGTGTTACCCAAGCTCTCAGCCCCGTGGGCCATGTTCTGATCTCCTGGCTTATAGCAAGGAGTCTTTGTCCCACAGAAATAAAAGGCTTAATTGTGAAATAAGTTCTGCTTGGTGAGATTAGTGATTTAGTGTTCTGTTTGGAAACCACCTGGGCTGAAAAGTTTTTAAAAATAAAGATCACCTCAGGAGCTGGGTTAGATGGACCAAGAATTTGATAGTATGAGCTAATCGCTGGTTAATTTTCAGATACATGGCCAGACTGCTGGTTATTAAGATGGAGCGGAGGTAGCAACAGTACTGGTACTATAAGCACTTGTTGCTATAGCTTTGTGAGAAGGTTAACTAGGCACCATATGAATTTCTAGGTGGCCTGAGGAAAGTCAGAGCAAATTATTTTGAGAGTTGCTTTCAAACTGTCCCTTGAGAGATGAAAGAGTTGGGCTGCAGTTCAGCTTTTCCTCTGAGATTTCCAAGTTCACAGGAGCAGAGGGATCTCTTCACTGGTTTATAGTAGTTGAGCTGTGAGAATGGGAACTGTGAGGGGAGTGAGCTGGAGAAATGAATCTGTGAAGCTTCTGTGATGTCACAGTATTTAAAAAATGAAGTATTCACTCAGGATATGATGGAGGGGAAGAGCATCTCTGCCCAGAGAGGAGAAACTTCTCTCTTGTGGATATGCTCTGTTGCTCATCTTTGTTGAGTAGGTGCAGTCTTGTTAACAGATATATTTTATCACTGGCAGTGGCTTTATCTTTTCCTGCTGGCTTAGAAAATGCTTCTGTGGGATTACACCCTGATGTTTTCTGGTACTTCCAGGGTGAAGCCAGAGGTTGCAACGATGCTATTGAAGGCACTGGAGTGGAGCACTGGCTGAGGTGCACTAAAAGCTGATCTCTGAGCAAGTGTGGGGCATGATCTCTAAGATATATGACTGCTCACCAGGACACTTCCCTGCTCAGAGGCTGTTAATTGATTCTCTTCCTTTCTGAAATGAAGATGGCTACATTAAGCAAGCAGTTGGCTCTGCCACTTGACCCAGAGGAACATTTCCATTAAGGTGCAGTATCTCACTGTGTATCCGTATCCCTGGAGAAGCAGATGATTGCCTGCCTCCTTTGAGCATGTGATGTGGAGAACAAAGAGCTGCTTTCCTGAAACAAATGCAACTAACTGAACTGGGTGTGTACTGCTCTGTACAGGGCTTTGCCTCTGTACAGGAAGCAGGTTAACGCTCAGTTGGATCTAATAAAGAGCTGCACTTACACTAACGCATCCTTTTTTGTTACCTGACCTTATTGGTAACTTCTTTCTTGCATCTCAAGGCTCAATGCTGCCAGGGGAAAGACCAGATGCTCCCTGTTTATATGTGCTTTACTGAAGTGTTCCCTTTTGTTTAGAGTATCCTCTTTGAAGCTTGAAATGAAAATAGCTTTGATTTCTGTTTCTTGACTTATTTTGAAGCAGTGTGACTGGGAAGATGTCCAAGGTTCTAATCAATGGGCCAGGCACCATCTCTGTCTGAGAAGCTGCAGGACATGGGAACATGCTACAGGAGCAGTGCAGCCATGGGCGAGAGGATGGGTGGATGTGCTTCTTGGGTATCCTCTGGTAAAGCATCACATTTTTGGGGAATTACTGCCACTGTGGGGTGTTCAACCAGCTCTGAGGCTGGACAAAAGCTTTCAGACCCTTGATAACTGAATTTGGTCATGTGACTTGAGTCACTACTAGAGTCTCGAGATGAATTGTAGTACTGGTTGTACCTAACCCACACTTTAAAGGAAATATCTCCCCATGTTTGTGTCTTTGCCATGCAGTCAGGCAGTCTGTCCTTCCAGTGTGGTGTACACCTGGAGGTCTGTCATACTGGGGAAGTTACCTCCAGCTCCAGCAATTATGGGAATCCCTGGTCTGCTTAGTAGTCCAAGCCATGAGTTACAGCATGGTGTGGGGCGAACAAAGGAGTATAGAAAAACTGTAATGAAAAGCAGGGATGTTCAAAGAAGCCTCAAACAGCTGGGTATGCAAGCCCAATTGCAATGTCTTGGTACTTGAACTCCTTGTGTTACACCCATGACCACTTTGCTTTCGTCTTCTGTGGATGCAGGTTATTACTGGGACTGTCCTTTTGTCACCATTGTGTATTCAGCCTGCAGGGAGTGTGACAGCCACGGCAGCAAATTGCCTCTGCCAGAATGCAACCATTGTCTGTAGTGTAGGTTGTAATCAGGACAGTTGTACTGGAGAGAAGCCAACTGAGTAGTGGTGTCCTGGAGGCCAGGTCTGAGGAGAGGCTGGGAGCACGTCTGGTCTCAAGGCTCTTGCAAGGCCCCTCATTTCAATACAAAGTCCTTTTTGGGAGCTCTGACTTCACAGGACTTGAATTCCAAGCTGCTTTATGGCATCTGCTTTTCATCTCTCACCTGGGAAGTATCTGCTGGCAGAGTAGATGGAAGGTCTGTGGGTGAGCTTGGCATGCCTGCCTGCCCAGAGCCTTGTGCTGCCTCCAAGGAAGTGGCTGGTCTCTTCCAGCTTTGGGTGGAGCGGGAGGGAGCGAAAGGAAAACACCTTGGCCTGTTTGTGCCAGCGCTGAGTCTGGCAGGCTGCTGGGAGCTGTCAGAGCTGTGCTCTGTGTGCGGTGCCTGGGGAGCACCCATGGTGCTGCAGAGCTCATCTGCTTCATGTCGTGTTTCACTCCGGGCTCACCAGGTGACTAGGGGATGCCTCTCCTCCTGCTTCTGATGCTCTTCACCCAGCTGGTCTGCAGCAGGGCTTTGCAAATAGCATGGTTATACCTGAGAAGTGATCCCAAGTTGGTTGGGCTGGGCACTGGCATGTTTAAAATCTGGATGAAACCCAGTGTGACAGTCCACGTCATGAAGGGTTTGGTCTGTTTTCACGCTCTGCCTCCTACGTGCTTGGTGACACAGCAGGGACTCGTCTGAGGTCACGTAGCTGGTTTTGTGGCAGAGGAGGGTGAACTTGCATGGAAGGCTAGCAGTTGTGCTGGGAGACATAGTTGCAAATAAAACATCTTATTCCTCCTGCCCCCAGCATTGCACTAGCAGGGTAATGGCTTAAAGCAGTGCCTGGGAGCACCTCGTCTCCTCCCTGTTTGTTTTGCATGGCTGGAAAAGGCCCAGCGAACGTGGCAGTCTGGTGACAAGCAGGGCTGTTTGCATGAAGCTGAGTTTCCCTGGGCACATCCTCATATTCCACCTCCAGCCTTCACCAAGGCAGAACTTGGGAACAAAGCACATTTTCTGACATTTCCAGGGCTCTGCCTTGCACAAGAACAAGCTTGCAGAAACCCATGATCCTGGCAAGGGCTGAGAAGTGGGTGGGACAGCGTGAACAGGCTGGAGACAGTGAAATCCAGCCTCAGAAAGAAACTTTCACTCCATTGTGCGATGCCTCAGGCAGGGATTTGGATCTGAGGAGTAGATCCTTCATCAAAGTTT
The DNA here is from genome assembly GCF_013368605.1 of Nyctibius grandis. Taxonomy (NCBI): domain Eukaryota; kingdom Metazoa; phylum Chordata; class Aves; order Nyctibiiformes; family Nyctibiidae; genus Nyctibius; species Nyctibius grandis. The sequence goes on from NC_090671.1 coordinate 3,414,045, forward strand.
GGAAGAAATGCATAAAACTGGGAAATGTGAAGAGCAGTGAGAGTGTAGCCTTAGGCTCAGCTCTGCACATAGGTGCTGTGTAACTGGCATTACAGGTCTGCCTCTGCAAAGTGCTCGCTCTCACTCCTGCTCCTCCCTGGGTGGATTTAGTGCTGGCTGCGAACAGTCTTGTGTCAGAGAGCGTTTTCCTCCCACCCATGTCACAAGCAAACCTGTACTTGGGTCTTAGGCTTGCACCGAACTCCAGACCTGGCTGAGGGGTGAAGAGCCTGGATTTTCCCCACACCTTGGCCCTGAGTCCTGCCCTGTCTTGCACTCGGGTCAGATGGAACAAGGTCATTGTCCAACCCTGTTTACCGGCAACTGGGAATAGCCCATTTCAGGCTAAATGTGGAGGATTTTGGGTTGCCGAGGTGTTGCCAGGTGAAGACAAAGTTGTGAGCCTTTCCCTGTTTCTTGCTTTGAGACAGGGGTAAAGGAGAGGGAGGCTAAAAGTAGTCTTTAAAATAGTCAGTCTCCAGAGATTCACTTCTTCCTCCAGCCTTGCTGGATCAGAGCATGAGATGACAGGCACAAACCCAAACCTTGGTCCCTGCTTTCCCTGGTGTAGAAGCAGTCCTTCCCGTTCGGCAGGACCCAAAGCAATGCTGACCTCTTCCATGCTGCAGAATAATTGTGTCTGCAGGGGAGGATGTGAGGAAGGTGCTACTGCGACAGAACCATATTCACCCTGACCCTTAACAGAGGAGCCAAGGATGGGGGCAACCAAAAGGAACTGAGGTTTTTCCACCCTCCTGAGCATCCTTAGGGTCTTTGGACAGCTGTAGAGCACAGCAGTTTTGTTTGGGGTGACTCCCCCTCTCCTCCTCCCATTCCCAGTCCTTTGGCATTAATGTGGGAGTTAGGGGGGGGCCAAACCACTTTTTTCCCCTCTTGTCCTGGTATATCACCCTGTCCAGAAGCAACACAACCTCCCTGGCTGACAACGCATAATGGAAATCTTTTCCCCCTGACAAGTGAAAAAGTGTTTTAAATAAAAGGAATAATTTTTCCCCTTAAAGTATGTGTCAGAGAGAGGTGAAGGGTCTCACAGAAAAATGCCACTTCTTAAAACCAGAAAAGCGTCCAGACTGAAAGCACTCAGGACAGGTTCCTGTTCCCATATAGAAATTCCCAAACCATCTGTAATTTTGTTTTATCCTCTAAATATAGAGGACATGGGACAATTTTTGCAGGACTATTTGTACTATACTTTTCATGGGAAACTTAATGGAGGAGTGATTGACCCTTTAACAGTGTTGGGAGGGGAATGTAAATGTTAGTTTCATCTTAACCAGCACATTATCTCATCTGTGCAGATGGACAGCTGAACTTGTACCAGAGAGCATCTCTCTCTCTCTCTTCCCCTCTTACAAATTCCTGTACTGTTTGTAGATTTATTAGATTAAAGCTGATTTTGAAGACTAATTTGCAGTTGTCATGAATGCAAAGAATATCTAGGAGTATAACAATTGAACTGCAGAGAGAGATTTTGATTTGTATATGCAGAAAAAATCAATGTCCAGGAGAGATTGTATGGGATGGATTTTCGGTATGTTAACTCCTGCTAAGTTAGGACGTGGGTCTGTTCTTCCTGGGGGTAAATCCCAAGTCACGCACTGCCAACAGAATGGGATTAGGTTTGGATTTAATCTGTTCTCCTGATATTTAGTCTGGATTTACTCTGTTGTGAATCTGGAGGAACAAAGCTCTTTGAACAAAAGGGATCATTTAGAGTACACCGGGGACCATGTAATGCTGATGCTATTAGAATTCCACAGGAATTGAAAGGCAAAGTATCTTTTCAGGCCTGTCTGCTGTGGAAACAGAGCAAGTCATCAAAATAGGCTGAAAGAACAGGCAAGATCATGCACAGCATTAAGGCTTTGAATGCTGCTGCTATCCCTGGGAAAAGGGCTGGGTCATACCAGTATGTCAGCACTTGAGGTGTTTAAAACTGAGCAACCCATACCCAGATCACTGCTTGAACGTGGTACAGTGGTGAAGGGGTCTTGAGGTCTTAAGAAAATATTCTGCTGCAGAGGAAGCAGGTCCTTGGAGTCTTTCCTGCCATCTTTCTGCCCAGGGCAAACATCTTTCTAATTGTGTATTATTTCATCTTGTTGCATGTACAAGCCGTGCTTTTTACCAAGGTATCAGATCTGGCAGGCCTGCAGGGAGACTTTCACCACTGGCTCCCATCCCAAGCCTTCCCCTTCAGCCAAGGCAACACCTGGGTGTGGTTGCAGCACCTCTCTTGTGGTCCTCATCCACTGACCTCCCTGGAGAGGCCGCAACATGCTGAGGCCAGAGGGGAGAGGCATGCTCTGTGCGTGTGAAGGCATGTTCCCAGCCTGCAGCATGACTCCATCTCCCCTCCCTGATGGAGACCTGATGCTCCTCCAGACCTGGTCCCTGTTGTGGCACTATTTGAGAAGCCTGAAAGGACACAGCCTGGGGTGAAGTCCTTGAAGAGGATGGCTTGTTTTGCCTGCAGTGGCCAGGTGAGGGTCCTGCTAGGTGCCTGGTGCTGTGCAGTGCAAGATGGAAGTATTGCTGTTCAGGAAGGGATTAACACTAAGAGGTTTGGTTCTTTGGTGGGTCTGTCAGAAAGCAGGTGGAAAAGAAGCTTTTTAATGTGAGATTTAATGAGGTGGTGAAAGTCCCTGCTATGGGAGGTGAAGACCCGAATTACAGTCTTGAAAAGAGATTATACCTGCTCAGAGAGGAAAAATTGTGCGAATAAACACGATGGTTTGCATACAACCCCCCACATCTTGCTGTCCCTAAGCATCTTACAGGTCCTGGGGGGAAAAAACCCAACAAACCCAAACCCTTCTCCCCATGGTCCTGTGGGGATGTGGCTGGAAGGGGCGGCCGGGCTGGCTGCAGCGGAGGGTGGCGGCCACGAGAGGGCACTGAAACGATGCGGATTTGGGGGCGATGCTGCCGCCGGCCCCAGCCACCCCAGCGCCCTCCTGCCAGCTAAAAGATTCCCCCCACCCTTTTAATCAGAAATCAGCACCGTGGACCTTGAAATGAGGTCGGAATGGCAATCCCCCAATGTCGCTGCCTACTTAATTTCTTTCGTACCGGGATATTTTGTCTCCGACCCAAAGTCTGGCAGCTTTCGCCCTCCTGTTGTATTTTGGTCCTCCAGTGCCTCAGGGAGTCCTGTTAAGCTGCAGCAGCCACAGGTCTTCAAGGGAGCACCCTGGTTTTTGCATCCCAAATGCTGGAGAGGGGACCCTTATCTAAAAAAAGATGTACAGAGGAGACAAATACAAAAGGATTGCTTTATCCTTTTTATCCACCTTTATCCTACAGTATTTGGGTGTGTTTTGTCCTGGTTGCAATGCTGCAACTTCTGTCTGGTTTCTCTGAATTTATTTCAAGCAGGGGGTACTGGGTTTCTTGGTCCAAAATGGTGACAGGGACAGGTTTCCCTAAGAAGTAGTGCCTGGAGAGGAAGGTGCTGTGGGAACATGTCCTAGTTCAACTGAGCTTCAGAGAAAATTCAGAAACAGTTGGAAATTGAAAAGTTTATTTTCCCCTTTCACTCTGACCTTGTTTTTATTCTGACTCAATTTTGTTCTAATTTTTGGACCGCACAGTAAAGTAAAAAAGTCTGTCTTGGAATATTTCAAAATTTCCACTCTGGAAAATATTTCAAGATCTTGACTTTTATTTTTCCTTTCAACCTTCAATCGGGAGGAAATGAAATCAACACTCTAGCATCTCTTTTGGAGACAAAATCCTGTTTTCTGATCTCTTCCTGACACTGACTTTCTGATTTTGCTGGTGTGTTGAACTGGGCTGATGGCTTTGCTATGCTGGATCTCATTCCCAAGTAATTTCTCACTTCATCCTCTGCCTGGCATTTAGTACTAAGGCCAAGGCAAACCTTGATGCAGGTTTGAGTCCCCATTGAACACTGATCCACACTGAGTTCTGCAGATGGGAAGGCTCTCAGGAAACAATATTATATCTGGCATAATTTTTTTTTTCTTACAAAAAGAGCCCATGAGCTGGTGATGGAGCAGGGATGTTGCCCAGAATTTGCAAGTATAGAGGTGATATTTTTAACCTCTGTAGGTATGAAGTGTATTGTGAGCTGCACCAAAATGGGGAGTGAGTCCTCCAAGTAAAATAGCAGCTTAGACATTGCTAAATACCAAAAGCCATAATTGTGGTGTACAGGTACTAATCCCCTGCCTGGTCCCCAGCAGTTCCCCTCCTTCCCCTGCTGATGGCAGTGCTCTGACTCCTAATCACCCTGCACAGAGGGACCCTTGCTGCAGCCCAGCAGAGGAGTGACCTGAACACGCTTGGGGATTCGCACATGGCCCAGGATAAGCCTTTAAGGGGCAAGAAATGACTTGAATGATTATTTTAAAACTAGTGGTTTTCCATAAGAGCTTGAGACTAAGTGGTATGTTGGCAGGCTGAGCTTTTGGAGGGGCCAGAATTGCTCTTCACAACCCTGCGCTCACAAGCTCTTCTCTTCCTCACTTTTCCACCCAAAGTTGTGAAGGCTTCATCACTGGATGCAGCCTGGCACAAGTCAGGGATCTGGCCCAGAGATTTCCCTTAGTGATCAGCTTGATCCTCAGATCAAACCTCCCTGAGATCAGCAAACCACAGGAGACCACTAGGTCCTGCAGGGAAGGGAATACCTGCAGCACACGGTCATGTCTTCCTAATGGGACTTGGGGAGGGAGGGTGCCATGGGAGAGAAATGACTTTTTTGGTTGTCCCAAGTATTCATTTTAAAATGAAATTAGTATATTCCAATAAAGATATACCACTCAGGTTAGAGTAGTTCATTCAAGCTATTCACTTTGAGTGAATCGCAAAGGACAGGTACACTCTGAAGAGGTCTTTTCCAAAGGATGAATCTTCAGTTCCAAGTTTGCAAAATAGTCCTTTATCAAATAGTGTAACATTAAACAACCCCCTTCTCAACTAATAAACCAAGAAATGGGACTCTCCCTTGCAAAATCAGTATTCCTGGTGAAGCTTTGATAATTTAATAATACTAAAAATGTATTTTTTTTCCCAGCTGGCAAAACCCAGATTTATCTGCAAAGTGGCAAACAAGCAATTGAAGAAAAGGCAGAGTCAACTCTGAGCTGTGAGGTTTAAATCAAAACATGTGCCCTTAAAAAATATCTCAGGGGCTTTAGAGGCCCTGAGAAGGAGGAAGGGCAATTCATCTGCCTTGGGTTTAAGCTGGTGGCTTCGGTTGTTCAAAGAGATAGCATGTGTGTGGGAATATTCCACTGGTAAATGAAGATATTCACTCATCAAAGTGGGAACCTGCCAAACGTGTGTTGCATAAAGGGGGAAATTCCAGGCATTCTTGGGGAAATTGCAACTTTGAGACCGCAGAATCGAGCCCATACTGGGTGAAAAGCTTATAGACCATCATGGGAGTCTGTGTCCGGCGCATGAAAGCAGGCTTGAATGAGCAACAAAAGCATGACAGTGGGTTGTAATGTTCCTGTGCGAGGAGGGAAGGAGGCATTTTCTGTTCCTTATGGACTGGAAATTTCTTCCCAGCACAATATTGCAGTCATACTGATAACCACAGCTCCATCTGGCCATCAATTATTCATATAGATCCCAACACTGCTGGAAGTCTACATGTATAAGAAGCAGCAGTGTTTTAGCTGTTAATTGGATGGGTAAGTTCCCCTCTCCTGAGGGCCGAGGTGAACTTCCCATTGACCCCAAAACTGGTTTCTGGAGGCTGGAATGAAGCCCAGGGTGCTCAGGGCAGGTGGCTTTGACCAGTGTTTGCAGCGCTTGCTTTGCAGAGCTGGTGGGCTGTGGTTGCTTCCAGGCTTTTCAGAGTAATCTGGTGAAAGGAGGAAGGACAGATCCCAGCCTTGCTGAAATCAGCAGCACCCTGGCTCCTATGGGATCACCCAGGCTAATGCTTTGGTTGTAGGAACAAGTTACTCCTTCCCATAATTTCTTTGATTCTCCACTTTGTGGGAAGGGGATAGTTTCTGTAAAGGAGCAGTATTGGTCAGCTCTTGTCTTCTGCTTGCTCTGCTTCAGGCAATCTCTGGCTCTTTGACTTGTTCCCACAGCCACTTTGCATCATCCTGACTATCAGTTGGCAGAGAGACATGGTACTTAAATTGGTCTTTTACTTTGCACTGAAACCACCTAAAAACCCCATCCTGTTGTATGCAGACACAACTGAACAAACAGCCCCTGAAGGAAGGGAGCCATAAGTATTTCATTGTGCTGTGGGAATGGATAGAAAAGGGGATAATTAGGTTGAGAGGTAGTGAGCAGATGCCTGGTGATGCTGAAGGTTGGCTTGTAGGATTGAGAGCAGGTCAGGGCTGTACCCTGTTGTGGTGCCATGTGGTTGTCATCTAAAGCCCCACAGCTGTTTTGTCAGAGTTTTCCTTTAGAAATGAAGATGGGAAACCTTCCAGGTGGATTGTCTTTGTCTTGGGTTGCTCCTGGTCATGTGTATATGGTGGTACCAAAAGTGCTTGTTCCTCTGCGCAGTACCTGCGTGGCACCAGCTAAGGCAGCAGTATGTCCACTTGTGTTGAATATTTTGCCTGATTTGGCAAACTGCTGGAACTAAACCAGGGACAGCTGTCAGGCATGTCTTAACATAAGTCTGATCCATCTTCTCCATGTCCCCTGTGGCCTCCCTGCTCTTACAGGGCTCCTTTTTTTGGGGATCTTGAGGGTGCTTGAGGATATCCTGGCCAGCCAAAACTCCAAGTGTCTAGAACTAGAGAGCAGCTCACTAACATGCTTCCCAAGAGATGAATAGTGTCCCTCTTTGCCTGTTCATTGCAAAAATATTCCCCTGCCTTCCTTGCCTTCATCTGTCCAGTAGCCCTAAGTGACTTTCCAAATGTGTTTATCTGAAATTCTTTACATTTTTACCCCGTGTCCCGTGCATGGGAAGCGGCTGGGCTCTCGGATGCACCACGCTGAAATCAGCGCTTAATGTACATCTGGTCGCTGGCCTGGTGCAGAGTTATCTAGAGGAGACAATCCTGTTGAAGGAAGAGTAGTACAGAAATCAGACCAGTGCCCTCAGTGAAAATGCGGGTGATAAATGTACCCCCGTGATTACATTCCTCTTTGGTGTGTCTCGGCATTGCTAACTAATCCCTCCTAGGAAGAAGGTGAAGGAAGCTGGGAGCTGTAAATTACAGCTCAGCTTAATTGG